>NC_037350.1:51822373-52498615 GCF_002263795.3 Bos taurus | reverse complement strand
TTTCCTGGGCAATAGAAATGTCTTTTGGTTGTTTTCCTGTATTTTTTTCTGAAAGTGTTGATTTTGCTTTTTCCTGGTAGGAAATGATTACCTTCATAACAGACACCTTTGAGGATTATTGCTAAGGTTTGTTAGTACAATTCTATGTGCCCTTTATTTTAAGGCTTGTGATTAGTTTCATCTCTCTCTCTCTCTCTTTTTTAGTTTCAGCTCTAATACATGCATTTTCTGTCTCAGTTGAATGCACCACATATTCAGGGAGGTTTCTTCACTCTGGCTGCTGAGGATTCTCAGCCCTACATGAATGTTGGACACTTTTCAATCCATTCAGTTTAGTTCACTTCAGTCACTCAGTCATGTCCGACTCTTTGCAACCCCATGAACCGCAGGATGCCAGGGTTCCCTGTCCATTACCAACTCCTTGAGTTCTCCCAAACTCATGTTCATTGAATCGGTGATGCCATCCAACCATCTCATCCTCTGTTGTCCCCTTCTCCTCCTGCCTTCAATCTTTCCAAGCATCAGGGTCTTTTCTAATAGTCAGCTCTTCAAATCAGGTGGCCAAAGCATTGGAGTTTCAGCTTCAGCATCAGTCCTTCCAATGAACACCCAAGACTGATCTCCTTTAGGATTGACTGGTTGGATCTCTTTGCTGTCCAAGGGACTCTCAAGCATCTTATCCAACACCACAGTCCAAAAGCATCAATTCTTCTGCGCTAAGCTTTCTTTATAGTCCAACTCTCACATCCATGCAGGACTACTGGAAAAACCATAGTTTTGACTAGAAGGACTTTGGTTGGCAAAGTACCGTCTCTGCTTTTTAATATGCTGTCTAGGTTGATCATAAATTTCCTTCCAAGGAGTAAGCATCTTTTCATTTCATGGTTGCAATCGCCATCTGAGGTAATTTGGGAGTCCCCCAAAGTAAAGTCAACCACTGTTTCCACTGTTTCCCCATCTATTTGTTGAGCTATTTCAAATCCTAAAAGATGATGCTGTGAAAGTGCTGCACTCAATATACCAGCAAATTTGGAAAACTCAGCAGTGGCCACAGGACTGGAAAAGGTCAGTTTTCATTCCAATCCCAAAGAAAGGAAATCCCAAAGAATGCTCAAACTACCGCACAATTGCACTCATCTGACACACTAGTAAAGTAATCCTCAAAATTCTCCAAGCCAGGCTTCAGCAATACATGAACCATGAACTTCCAGATGTTCAAGGTAATTTTAGAAAAAGCAGAGAAACCAGAGTCAAATTGCCAACATCCACTGGATCATCGAAAAAGCAAGAGAGTTCCAGAAAAACATCTATTTCTGCTTTATTGACTATGCCAAAGCCTTTGACTGCATGGATCACAACAAACTGTGGAAAATTCTGAAAGAGATGGGAATACCAGGCCACCTGACCTGCCTCTTGAGAAACCTATATGCAGAACAGGAGGCAACAGTTAGAACTGGACATGGAACAACAGACTGGTTCCAAATAGGAAAAGGAGTACATCAAGGCTGTATATTGTCACCCTGCTTATTTAACTTATATGCAGAGTACATCATGAGAAATGCTGGGCTGGAGGAAGCACAAGCTGGAATCAAGATTGCTGGGAGAAATATCAACAACCTCAGATATTCAGATGACACCACCCTTATGGCAGAAAGCAAAGAGGAACTAGAGCCTCTTGATAAAAGTGAAAGAGGAGAGTGAAAAAGTTGGCTTAAAGCTCAACATTCAGAAAACTAAGATCATGGCATCCAGTCCCACTCAATGCATAGGTCTCCAGTCATCATTCTTTCCTCAAAAGTTGTTCCTGCCCAGCCTTGTGGAATTTCACCTGTGTGTGATCAGATGACAGAGACTCAGCGGGCTCATTAGGCACTTGGAATAATTCTTTCTGTCTGAGTAGCTATCTCTTTTCCATCCCCTGCCCAACACATATCACCTTCTGCACCTCCCTGGCTAACATCTGTTCTCAGATCAGGGCTTTGCTGGGCTGCATCTGGGTTCCCCTCCCTGTACCTGCAGCATGGAAATTGCCTGAAGGCAGACAGCCGGGAGTCTTCAGATGGATTTGTGTATCCATCTTCACTCTAGGAACTTAGTCCTGTGTGGCCTGCTGTCCAGGGTCTGGAAACAGTTGTTTCCAGTATTTTGTTCAGCTTTCTAATTACCAGTGCCAGGTGAGGAAGTTCAGATACTGTTCCTCTTAAAGCTGGAAGTGGAAGTCACATTTTATTTTTACAGACACTCTTTGAATCAGTAATTCTAAATCAGTTAACCATATATGTTTGAAAGTATCTTTTGCTTCATTTTCTCTGTTTTGCTCTTGCAAATGTAAAACAAAACCAAATATCAAGAGACACACTAAAACAGGTTTTGTTTTCCATTTTTCCTGGTTGAACTTTATGCCAACAAATCCTAGGTAAGGACTTAGGAAGCTGCAGTAAGTCAAGGCACCAGCAAGATCACAGGATCTGCAATCAACAGGGATCTTAATGGTACCAGAGAGCCTTTTTTTGCCATGTCGTAGGAGGTGGATGCAGTAGTTGAGGGGCTAGAGGGATCCCAGGACCTTAATGACACCAGTGAGCCAACTAAAATACAGGAGGCTGAGGCCAGGTACAGCACGTTTGGCCAATGTGAGCTGAAACATATTTAATTCTGAATTTCCAGAACAATTACCTCAAACAAAATGTTCACCTTCTTCTGATATTCACATAGAAAGATTGCACAGAATCTTTTGCCTCAAAATTCTACTTCCATGGAAGAAAGCCACCAGGAAGATTGCTTGGAGAATTTAAGAGATGTGTGGTTTTTAGGTGGAGAAAGAGGAAGTGAGTAAATGGCACATGTGGTTCAGAAACCGGAAGGGGTCTGTGCAAACCCAGCAGGCTCTCTTTGGTGGAAGGCAGGCTGTGCACTCACTGCTCCTTCCCCCTTTTGCTGAGGTCACTTTTATCATGTTTTAGGTAGCTCCAATGAAAACTTCAAGTACAGGGGCTTCCCTGGTGGTCCAGTGGTTAAGAATCTACCTTGCAGTTCAGGGGACACCGGTTCGATCTCTGGTCCCCAGAAGATCCCACATGCCACAGAGAAATTAAGTCTGTACATAGCTAATACTGAGCCCAGGCCTTCTAGAGCCCAGCGCTCCAGAGCAAGAGAAGCCACCAAAGTGGGAAGCCCAATCACCCAACTAGAGCACAGGCCTTGCTTGCTACAAGTAGAGAGAGCCTGCATACAGCAAAGATGACCCAGTGCAGCCAAAAAGAAATAAAATTATATGTAAACAAAAACCCTTCAAGTACAGTGACTCTCAATGGCTCAAGTAACTCCTGCTCTACAATCTCAGCACACCGGCATATGGGGTCTACAGGAACCCCCTCCTCCCGTGAAGGCCCAGAGTCTCCATTGACCATGTGCCTCCACCACTGTGCTGTGCCGTCTCCCCGTTCTCCTCTGCACAGAACTGCTTCTGATGGTGTCACTCTTTAGGCAGGGGAGTCATTCTTGTGAGTCATCTAAGAATTAATATCTCACCTGCAATTTTATTTCTATATTCCTTAAAAGGAGTTCCTTAAAACCCCAATTGTATTCCTTAAAAGAGTGTTTTAACAAAATTTTGATTTTAACACCTATGTTTTTATTTATCAACTTTCATGTCTCCTTCATTGTGTCCTGTGCTCTGGCTCAGCCTCTCTCTTGGCCTCTGCTCTTGGCCTCTCAGGAAACAGCATACAGGATGTGTTAGTTGCATCCGCCCTCCCCTCTCACTGGCTCTTTTCCGTCCTCCCTCATCTCCGTGACACGTGTAACTGTGTGCACATCACTATCACCGTGACACCCTCCCTCCTTTGGGAAGCCTGTTATCACCTTCCTGCTCCTTTCTCTGCTGCCCCATGTGTGTCCCTGCCTGACACTCACAGCAGCCTCACAGCAGGCGCTCTCCCTCACTCTTCTCTCCAGAGCTCCTGCTGGAATTTCTGGACACCACCTCCCAAGTATTTACCTCTGACTCTGACTTCTCCTTCCCTGGTGGGCCCTGTAGCATCTTCCCCTGAGTGAAGACCACAGATAAAACCTAAATTCTCCTTCTTCCCCAGCTACCTTAGACTCCCCTGTGGATGTCTCCTTCTCATCCAGGCTCAGTGATTCAATATCATCCATGAACCATTTTTCTATACTCAACCATCTATCTGGCCGTATTGATACCGTCTCCAGGGGAGTGGGTGGAGCAATGATGGGCAATGTTGAGATGGCAGGTAGAGACCAGGCCAGGCAATGAGGGCATGAGAATGAAGGTCAGTGCTAAGAAGAGGAGCAGATTATAGAGAAGTCACAAGGATAGAAGAGGTTGGAGAATGTATTTAAAAACAGATCAGGGAGAAATCTGGGAGAGGAGAGGTTGAGTCTTAAGGAAAGAGAAATGATCATTGCATAGCTCCTCGGGGTGGGGGGTGGGGATGGGGTGGGAATCCAGCAACGTGCTGGTTTACCAGCAACATCCGATCAGATGCTATATTTCAGCTGGAAATACTTCAGGCTACAAATCCATTAGATTTGTAGAAATTCCTAATGTATTAGAAATTGATACATTTTCCTGCAATGGAATAAATTAGGCTAAGGTTATGCATTACATTGTTTTTTGTGATGTCAAGATGTCATTTTATATTAGTGTTTATTACAATGTGGACCAGTAAAGCGTATTATAATACATCATCTATTCAGTGGACTGATTTGTGGAAATAGTGTCCCAAGAGAGAATATTCCCCAAGATATTGTCAGCTGAATATAAGCAAGATACCATAAAACACTGTGCACAGTATGCGACCATGTATGGTTTTAAATGTGGTTGTGCTCAGTCACTCAGTCATGTCCCACACTTTGTGACATTATGGACTGTAGCCCACCGGGCTCCTCTGCCCATGGCGATTCTCCAGGCAGGGATACTAGAGTGGGTTGCCATTTCCTGCTCCAGACAATCTTCCAGACCCAGGGATTGAATCTGAGTCCCTTATGTCTCCTGCATAGGGAGGTGGGTTCTTTACCACCAGCACCACATGTGGAGTGAAGAAGAAATAGATATTCATAGTTGCTTGTGTATCCATAGAATGACATTCTGGGCCTTCTCTCTTGATCCAGGGGCTAAGACTCTGCATTCTCATTGTAGGGGCCTGAGTTCAATCCCTTGTCAGGAAACTAGAACCCACATGCCACAGCTAAGAGTTCCCACGGAAAAGGTCCCCCAGGCACAGCCAAAGATATACTTAGGAAAAAAAAATACACCTCCAGAAGCTATTCCTGAGAAACAAAACACGCGGCTGACTGTGGAAGCAGCAGGGCCTTGACAAGAAGGGAGAGGGTAGGAAGAACAATGGAATATGAAGTATTTTTAGGTTCTTGAACCTTGTACATGTATTACAAGTTTCTCAGAAAACCCAAGACATTACAAAAAATTTTAAACCTCTAAAGAATAAAACTCACAGCTTTATTTCTACAAACTTAATGAAAGTCAAGTTTGTTTTATCAGAAAGATTATCTGGCTTCTCTAACATATCTTCTGATGCTTTTCCCACGCCACCCAGACAGTGGTCCATACAGCACTGTCTGGATTCTTGTCATAACTTGAAGTGAATCTTTTAAACTATCCTGGGTTGCTGTCCGGCAAATGAAGGACGACGTCATCACCTTCCTTGCAGCAGGGGCCCTCTTAGGTAGCACCGACCTTTACTTCCCAATGGAGCAGTGTATCTACAGAAGGAAAAGTGACGGCGTCTACACTAGGAATCTGAAGAGAACCTGGGAGAAGCTTCTGTAGGCAGCTCATGCCATCTTTGCCATTGAAAACCCAGCTGCTGTCCCTGCGGCATCCTCCAGGAACCTTCGCCAGCGAGCTGAGCTGCAGTTTGCTGCCACCGCTTCTCTGGTCCTCCACTTCGCTCCTGGACCCTCCACTAACCAGACCCAGGCAGCTTCCAGGAGCCAAGACTCCTGGTTACAAGCCCAGGGTTGACCGCCGGCCTCTCCCAGAGGCATGTATGTGAACTTCTTACCGTCGGTCTGTGTGACACGGACTCTCCTCTGCACTCTGGAGACCACCCATTCCCGGCAACCAGGGAGCTCAGTCGGTGGGTCTGACTTGACAGATGCTCAGCTGGGAAGTTCTGCCCAGCGCATCGTTTCCTGTGAACACTCTTGGGAGGTCGTGCCTGATCTCTACGTCTGCAGATTCTGAAGAGATTAAAAGGGAAGAGCAGGTGGCAGCTGAGCAAGCTCTGACCAAGGAGGACTTCACCGTGAATGGGTCACTTCAGCAGCTGAGTGCAACACTACTGGATCTGAGGTGCTGGCCTAGTCCACAGGCGGGCAGGCGAGCTCGCTGCCCACTCCACAGTTCCCCCTGAAGGCTGGCCTGCAGCGCCCACTGCTCAGGCCACTGGACGGGTAGGCACAGCACTGCGTGGGCTTCAGCTGTTCTTTCACAGGCTCTTTTCTTGGGTGGGGGCTGTGCTGGGTCCTTGCTGCTGCACAGGTTTGCTCTGGTTGTGGCGAGCGGGGCGCACTCTGGTTGTGGTGCCTGGCCTTCTCATTGCAGCAGCTTCTCTTGTTATGGAGCATGGGCCCCAGGGCCCCCAGGCTTCAGTGGTGGCAGAGCGTGGGCTCAGGAGCTGTGGCCCCCAGGCTGTGGAGCACAGGCTTAGTGGTTGTGGTTCATGGCCTTAGTTCCTCTGAAGGCACGTGGGATCTTCCTGGACCAGGGATTGAACTCATGTCTCCTGCATTGGCAGGATTCTTTACCATGAGCCATTATGGAAACCCCACAAGCTCTTAAAATGGAAATTGGTTGACAGAAAATAAGCAGTTTCTAAATAAATAAATATGTCTACTCATGAGAATGTTCTGTGACTTTTGCTTTTTTCCTTTCACATAAGAGGAAAATTTCCTAATTCATTATTCATCATGTTCTTCCCTCAAACAACATTTGCAACTGCTAATTCTATTAGCTAAGCTTGATCCAATTTTTAAAATACTTTTCTCCCACTCTCCCCTATGCACTGTACATTCTTTATCAATTGAGATAATATTTTATCATTGTTCAGTCACTTAGTCATGTCCAACTCTTTATGACCCCATGGACTGCAACACACCAGGCTACCCTGTCCTTCACCATCTGCCAGAGATTATATTTATATACTTCATATGGATAGGAGGATAATCATTTGACTTCATCCTTGAATTATTTCTCTGAATCTGACATATTAATATGCTGGTAAGATATAAGACACTTGACTGACTTCAGCATAATAAAAAATAATAGAATCAGGTGACCATATCTGAAGACTGATTATAAAAGCAGCAGCCATGTTGATGAGGAGCAGTGACACATGGGGGGACATTTTATGTGGTGAGAGAGGGGCGCTGGCCTCAGGGATTTAAAGGGCTGCTTGGAAACAGACGAACTCGGCTCAGTGGATGGACGTCCTGGGAGTCACTTCCCAGAGACACATAAGACAGAGTGCTGAGCATCCTGAGTGCCCACAAGGTGGTCTGAAGCAGTGGCCAGGGCACCCCTCTGCGTATCAGTGGAGATGGTAGCTGTATTGTGTGTCTGTACGAGTCTGTACAAGATGACCCTGCATGCAGAAAAGCAAATTTGACTAAATGGCCTCAGCTCCAATAGTAAGATCTTTTCTTAAATCAATTTCTTTCTCCTCTCAGCTTCTCCATGTGAAAGGAGTTACTCTTCATGAGACCCATTCTCTTTTAATTCCCTTCTTCAAAGCCTCAAATTTTGTAGCTTTTTTTCAGTAAGTATCTTTCCATGTTTATTCCTCAGACACAATAATCAAGAGTAAAATTTTCTTATTGGACTTTAAAGATAAAAAAATACTTTTAAAATCGGACGTTCCAAAAGTTCTAAATTCATTCATGTTCTCACTTTAGTATCTTCAATCCTAAGCCTGTAATGAGCGTTTTTTTCCTGATTCAAACACAACTCTGGGGCGTGGGCGGGGGCGGGAATTGGTGGCGGGAATCCACAGACACCTGGAATTTTGAACTCTCGACTGTTAGATCTCCTTTTAACAGAAGTGTTAGCAGCCAGTAGAGCAAGGCTCATATAGTGCCAGATTATAGGGCTGACAGCGGGGAAAAGACAGTTTGTTGATGGTAGAAAAGATCTGCCTTCTGACAAGCAGGCGCTGCTCACGGTGAAGCAAATCGGAAGTGCCTGCAGACGCAGAGATTCTTGCGCAGGGAGCGGGTTGCTTCAGCCACACCCGTTATCAGAGCAGCCGTCAGAAAGGGGTCGTTTCTTGACCTGACTCCTGCTTCCTGTTTCTTTAACTCCCTGTGCTTCGGGGCTGCTCTGCTGAGCTGGACTCCCCTTTGCTTTTCCTAGATCTCCTTGGGGCCTTCTCACAAGGCCCGGCAGCAGGCAGGAAGCAGCGGCGCCATTGGGCAGGTCTGCTCCTGAAACTCCTCTGGCAGCCGTGCGGCTGGGACACCGCGCTGAGCGTCCACCTTCCCTCTCATGGGACCAGAGGTCGGAATGTGATGGGACCAGAGGTCGGAATGGGGAAGATGGAAGGGCTGCCTTTGCTTTCTTTCACTCCCGGGCCAGGAGCTCTTAACCTGAGGGATTTGGAGAGCCCAGGGAGCCTGTGGCTTCCCTGAAGTGATGCATAAAATGCATCTGTGTACAAGCTTTTGTTCAGATAAGAGTAAATGCCCCGGATTCACCCCTTCAGAATATTTTATCTTTGTTCCTAGTCTGTACAGACCCTGTGCTTTGAAGCACAACACCGCTGCAGTGATTTCATCACACTTCCACTGCTGCTGGTCCCTAGGAAACCCAGCTTTCAGAATCAAGAGAAGCTGGTGGCTGACAAGGCTTAAAAACATCCTTTGAAGTACCTAGAATCAAGAGCACTTGACTGTACTCTACTGGAACATTTCAAGGTCTAGCAGTTTGCTTTTCGCTTGTGAGCAGCTAGGTCAAATTGTTTACAAACAAGAAAACCAAACTAAAGTCTATGTGTCTGACCAGGGTTACAGGACACAAACTACTTTAGGGCGGGTCCCAGGTCGGCCTGAGATTCTGTCATTACCAGGAATCAAAGTAGCAGAGAGCATTTGTGACTCAGACCCTAAAAGCGTTTTATTACTGGATAATTTGGGTTGGGACGATTCCCTAGAGAAGAGAATGGCAACTCACTCCAGTATTCTTGCCTGGAGAATTCCATGGGCAGAGGAGCCTGGCGGGCTACAGTCTAAGGGATCCCAAAGAGTCGGACACGACTGAGTGACTTTCACTTTCTTTTTTCAGTTTGGATCTACAGAGAGGTAAAGTCTTTTCTGTGGATATTTGTAAATGCTTCCTACAGATCAAGTTATATGGCTTTGTGTTCTTCTGGAATTGCTCCCATGACACTGATCTGGATTTCATACACTTATGTACCAAATTACTCTGTTTTCTGTGCAATGGTGGTAAAACAGTTAAAACGCAAGTCAACAAGCCAAAGCCCGTGAACTGTTTTTCAAACAGGCTCAAAGCGCCACCTACTGTCCAATTTGTAGAGGTGCCCGAGGAATGTAGTCTGAGCCTTATGGACTGACAGCCACAGGAACTAGGATATTAAGGTACGTTAGACTCACATCTGACTATACTTCCTACTTATATGCTATTTATAACGAGTTATGTAGTTATATTTATGCTCTCTCCTGAGCATTCTCAATCTTTGGTTACAGAAAGTAAGATATTGAAAATCACCTAACTGTGGCAGATGTAAGAAACAGTATCAGGCTATCATATGCTTTCCACGGGTCCCGATTATCCCACACCAAAATGCCTTTAGAGTTCTGGAGCAAAAATGCTCTTTGCCACTTTCATTCCTAGGAACAACTGAGGCCCAGAGCTCCCTGAGTGGCCCCTCCTGCTGGGGACTGAACTGTATTTATTTTACATGTTTAAGAGATGACAGAAAAAGAGAAAGCTCTAAAATAGCAAAAGCTTTCAGGTACACCAAAAAGGTGGTTTTTAATGTTGGTTTGAGTGTTTTGTTTTTAATGGAACAATCCATTATAGAACAGGCCAAAATAAGTTTAGAGAATAACATTTCCTACCTCTGAGAGATACTAAATAAAACATGTCTTTACTATGGGCCTGACATAAATTCAGACATGCCTTGGACAGGTGACTGACTTCCAGGCTGCCTTAAACCCAGCAAGTGTTCAGGGAATGGCCCAGTGACTGGAGGGCACAGCAGTGTGCAGCCAGCGTTTCACTGTTTGTGCTGCTCGTGTGCTCTTTCTGTCTCTAGCCCTTCAGCAGATATTCACTCTCCTCTATGCAGCTTATCATTTGACTCTGAAATACATTGGTTCTGTTTTTATGATAAGCTGGTTCTGTACAATCATATGTAAAGTGTTTATTTAAATACAAACAATATACACTCTTGTTCAAGTTCCTCCTGAGTTAAAAGTACACACACACACACACAAAAACCTGGATAATGTAGAGTAAAAATAGAATTTCTCTTTCATCCTTATCAAAGTATCTGTGGTTCACTTGTATATATTCCTCCAGCTTTTTAAAAAACATTTTCAAATATATATTTATTTACATGCAGATAATATAGGCTCATTTTTAGTTCAGTTAGACAATGTGTGTTGTTTTACAACTTGCTTTTGTCATGTAACAGTATGACTTCGAGGTGTCACCATTTCCTGTTTGGGGGTTTTCCAGTGGTTTTCAATAGGAATATAAAAATCTTTCTTTAGAACGACATGATTCTGCTATAAGCAAACTAGGTTCATCTAGCATCCACATTCAGGGAAATTCAGAAATGTCTTTAGTTTCCCTGCACATCCCACCATCAGGAATGGAGGAAAATATGAGCAAGGAAAGTCTCAGTAATGAACACCAGGCACCCCGTTAACCCAGCACTAAAGGAGGAGGGCGCGGCGAGAGCGGGGAAGGTCTTGTGATGCCTGTGTCTCCAGCTTGGCCGGTAGCAGCCGAGAGAATCCAGGAAAGAGAGACGGTAGGAGGAGGACTGTGGAGGGCAGGAAACGGGCCTCCTGGCGGCAAAGCACGAAGGTCGCAGCAGAGCCTGGGGAGGAAGACCGGGTCCGCGGGAGGAGCCGACAGAGAGACATCAGGAGTAGGCTCCCTCCCACTCACCCCACCCCAGAAGGTGCCCATGAGCCCAGTGCGGGGTCGTATCTGCTCCCCTCACTAAGACTGTGCACTTCAGGCTGGTCTGGGGAACACACTTCTTGTTTCACTTGAGTGATTCAATTATGCCTCCCTTGTAATTGCAGGTTGGGTCTTCTCTGCATGCCTTCCCCTCACTTTTCACTCTGGCCTCAGTCTTCATTTTTTTCTGGCAAACAAAATATGGTCAGCAGGCAGAGTTGACTGCATAAAAGGCAAAGGTCTGCCTCTGAGGAGTAATATATACTCATATCGCTATGCTGGTTTATTTATATTTATTGATTTAATTTATTCTAACATAATGCTACATAAGCATATGCATATATAATGTAAATAAATATTAAGTGTTATGTGCTATTATTATTTTAATATAATATTTATATATCAATAATATATGTTAATAATAATATAGGCCAATTTAGGTAATGACACCCCTGGTGAGACTAATGAAGACTAAAGAAGTCAGAAAACAGAAATTTGAAGATCTTTGTGAAAACTCCATGCTCAGGATGTAAATGGCAAGACGTGCATGAAGGTTCTTGGCCAGGGCCCCTCACAGGCTTCTCCAGGGCCCTGTTACAGTCAGCAGTGAGAGAGGGAGTGAGGGTCTGGGCAAAGCCCCCAGGCCGAGGCCGGGCCGAGCCCCCCACCAGTCTCCTTCCTTCTGTCACCGTGCGTCACCTCCTCACTTACACTAGTGTAAACGAGTGTTATCACTTCTCCCACAGAATGAAGGGTGTGTGTTGCAGGACAGCTGGAGTGAGCTCACTGGTGACATAAATCTTAAAACTATAGAGAGAGGGAGTTGGAGGGAGGGAGACAGATAAATAAACTATATGCCCTGGCTTTAGACTGTAGTGTGAAATTTATTATATTAAAACTGGTTAGCCTTTAGCTTGTATTTTTGTCAGTGCCTATATTAAACAATTGATCAGTCACCTAAATATCATAGATTCTAAATCATAGACTAGGATTTTAAAATGCTGTAGTTTTCTGTGTTACCAAAATGCACTTTTGAAGCCAACGTTCAAATCACCCAGTGTCTTCTCTTTGTGTTTGGTCACATATTGTTCTCTCTTTTAACTTTTACTTTGTATTTGGGGTGTAGCCCGTTAACAAACAGTGTTGTGACAGTTTCAAGTGACACCAAGGGGCACAGTTCAGCCAAACACACACATGCGTCCTTTCTCCCCCAAACTCCCCTCCCTTCGAGGCTGCTACATAGCATTGACATCCATGTGCCAAACAGGGAGTCCTTGTTGATTCCGAACCAAAGCGGATATTTGTTGCATCATCAGAGACTCTGTCAGAATCTTTCCCAGAGGTTAGTGAGGAGTTTCCTGGAAAACACTCAGCCCACCCCCTGTGGCCAGAGGAAGAGTGTTTATATACCGGTGTTAGTTTTGGGAGAATTTGGTGAACTGGACCAGCTCGTACAGAGATGGAAACAGCTTGTCACCATCAACATTGTCACCGTTCCCCAGTAGGTTCAGCCTCCCCCGAATGCGCCCCGAGTCCTGACCACTGAGCAGGCCAAGCCCGCTCTCAGCCCCCAGTGCCTCCTCCCACAGGGCCCGGCCTGCAGGAGATGGAGGGACTGACCGCTCATCCCCTCCTCCCCCTACTCACAGGCCTGCCCGAGCCAGCTCCCTGCTCTGGTTGAAGGAGGAAGAAGGCCCAGCAGCAGCCCCGGAAGAAGCTCACAGGGGACCCTCCATTCCCAGGAGTGCGGGCTCATCGTGCAAGGCCGAGGGGACACGGGGGTGAGAGGAGCCTCAGCGCTGGACACTGTGGGACCTTGTCTGCTGAACAGACTCAAGGACTGCCTGTTGACCTTGGGATCTGAGGAACAGGAGAGATTTGGATGGATTGGGGCTAGCTGGGAGGGTTTCCATGGTCTAAAGCACAGGCTGTGTCTCTCTGAGCTGAAAATATTAACTGCTGAGCACTAGCTCCCACCGAAAGGGGGTATTGGTTAGAGGTGTCCTGAGATGTAAGAGCTTCTTAGGGAGACAAGAGGAGATACTAGGAGGATGTGAAATGCCCTGTAAAACCTGAACCACACGCCCAGCCTTCTGACCCCAGTTTTGGGAGGTAGCAGTCTCTTATGCATTTCCCTGGTGGCTCAGATGGTAAAGAATACACCTGTAATGTAGGAGACCTGGGTTCCATCTCTGAGTCGAGAAGATCCCTGGAGAAGGAAAAGACAACCCATTCCAGTATTCTTACCTGGAAAATCCCATGGACAAAGGAGCCTGGTGGGCTACAGTCCATGGGGTCCCAGGGACATGATTGAGAGACTAACACCCTTTCAGGTGAGGACAGCCAGTTTGCTGGGGCCTGATCAGGGAGGGGCACAGGTGAGTGTTGCTTCTGACAAGTGAAAGAGTCTTTGGGCCTAGAAAAGAGGGAAAACAAAACCAAACTTTAGGCCCTGCCCTGATGCTCCAGGCTGGTTGCATCTATCACCCCTTGTCCAGAGGATTTATCACCCCCTGCCCAACTACAAATGCCATCTCAACTAAAGAATACCCAAAACATCCCGCCTGACTGTTTCCCTTATCGCTTCCACAAACCTCCCTTTAAATATGAAGCCTCCCTGATCCCTCTCAGGCTCAGCCTGGTCGTTAGGCCTACTGCCGCCCCTCTTTGCCTGAATAAAGGTAACCTACTTCCGTTCCATTGAGGTCCTCTCTCCTTTTCTGCCTCAGCCCAATCTATACCTTACAACCAGCACTGTTCTAGAGAAGAGGGCAAACAGGTGCCCCCTGGGAGTCAAGACACAAGCTGCTCAGTCAACAAGACAGCTGTGAGGGGTGGAGTGGGCACCGCGTGGGGTTTCTCCCGCTGTCCCCGGGTGCCCTGCAGTTCCAAGCTTTGGCCTGAAAGTGTCGTAAAGAAGGACCCTTTGTATTCTATTAGGAGTTAACCACCAAAGGAATGTTGCCTATAAGCTTGTACATAAAGTCCTGTCTCTGGGAGCCCTGCATCCCAGGCAATGAGCACCAAGTTAAAATAATAATTTTGTTTAGCTCACAGGAAACTTCCTGCTCAGACTCACCTGTGAATCATGGCAAGGAGGCAGACATTAACACATCCTTCTGGAGCCTGATCAGAATGAGGAAATATTTGACTTTCCTCCCCTACCACCTTTGAGAATTAATATAAAAGAAGCTTGAATTCTAATTCAGGCGACATGGGTCCTGGGACAAGAGTCCTGGGTTTCTGAATAAAGTTGCTGTTCCTTGACCCAAGAACTCATCTCTCAGTTTATTGGCCTGTCGTGAGGTGAGCAGGGCAAGCTTGGACTCAGTTACAGAAGAGCTGACAGTCTTGCTCTTTTTGGGAGTATTTCCATTTTCATTCATTTAGTTATTCATCATGTATTTCAGTCCTGCTCAGAGCCAGGCCCTGCCGAACTCACCCTTGGAGACCCGGCTCAGACCTCACCGGGTCCACGACGCCTTTCTTCATCCCATGCTCTGCCCCCACCATTTTCTGCCTCACCCAGGACCCCTCAAGTCTTTAAGCACACTGCGATGAGCTCTCCAACTTGTCAGCCCTGTGAGGACCTTGAACAGATGCAGAATGGGGCTCAGCAAATGTGATGATGACCAATAATCAAATCAATGAGCTGGTCAAACACAAACCAGGCTTAGGTCACATTCACCAAAGGTCATCTTTTCTCCCTCCTTCCAGAGCCAGAGTTTCAGGGGGACCTTTACCAGGAGCCCAGGAATCTTCTCTGACACTAACCTCATCCAAAACATTAACAGTCTGGGTGGATTTTATTTTCAATTTTATTTCTTTTTACACTTGAAGTCACTTCGTGGCTATTCCACTGAATTCTGAGTAACTTAATGATCACTTCTGTTGTGTCTGGACCAAGAAAGCCCAATATGGGGGTACGATATTGAGGAGGAGAAGGTCAGGGCAAGGGGGGGTGTGAATCAGCAGACGCAGGTGGTGCCCACCCCCATCCTCAGTGCCCCGCCCCGGGGGTAGGATGCTGAGGAGGAGAAGGTCAAGGGAGTTGGGGTGGGAGGTGTGAAACAGAAGAGGCAGGTGGTGCCCACCCCCGTTCTCACTGCCCCGCCCCACCCTCTTTGTACTTAACCAACCTGACTGTGATTACCGGGGTCCATATGTCTCGTTGCTGATGATCTGTCCCTTAGAGCCAGCTATAAAGGTCACAAGACAAATCTAAATTCTGGGGCCCCTGTGTGATCCAGGAGCAGTCACCTATGCCTTCAGGGGTCAGTTTCAGACCCACAGTGATGCTCTCCCAGAGTCGGGCATGAGTTGGTGGCCAGCCCTGCTCACTGTGAGATGCTGCAGCTCTTGCCCTGCCCTGAAACCCCTCCCTGCAGCCTGGCTGTGTTCAGGGAACACCTGGACAAAACAGGCATGAGCGAGTAGGAGAGAGTGGGTGCTTCCGGGACAGAGGAGATACAGAGAGACTTGATTTCACTCTGGCCACTTCCAGCTGGTCCCAGCCTAATGCCACTTGTCATACACCCTGAGTGGACATGACCTCCTGGGAGCTCAGAAGACTCTACTGAGAGCTGGGATGTGGAGCTCTGGAGGATGGAGCTGGGATAGCCCCCCACATGAAGCTGGGGCTCTGGGGCTCTGAAGCTGGCCCAGGGAGTGAAGCTGGGCCTGGCATGTTTGCACTGTAGACCGTCAGGTGTCTGGCTGAAGCTGCTGACATCTGTGGTCACAGCTCCCTCACCCATTTGACCGTTTCTGATCCCAGCAGTTGAGCAGGGCTGGTCTGGCAGGCAAGCGACTGAGACAGGAGCTCAGCATGGGCAGCTTCTCCGCCCACCTCTGCTCTCCTCTCTCCTGGTCTGTCTCCTTCACCATCTCTTTTCTTAGGCCTCCGTGGGGAGGCCCGCGTGGAGTCCGGGTCAGGTGGGTGGTTCGGAGGGTCCCGAGAAGGGGTGTCGTGGCTGGGCTGGTTGCTCTGTGCTCACTGGTGGCTCAGGGTCATTGAGGCAAAGAGGCTCCCTGCACAAAGATGGTTCCTAGTGACATGGACTGAGCAACAATGGTAACTTTATATTCCATGAGTTTTTCACAATTAAAAAGAAAAGAACTCGTGTGTGTGTGTGTGTGTGTGTGTTATAATGGCCTATAAAGGAAATTTTTCAAGTCAAACAGAGGAATGAATCGTGTGCTAAACCATAGATGAGTCTCAAAGACATAGCACTAAGTGTAAGAAACCAGCATATGTGGCCACAGTTGTACAAATCCATGTACTTTAAATATGCAGAATAGGCAAATCATTAGGGTCAAAAAACACACAGACGATTGCCAAAAGCTGGGGGAAGGCGGAAGGGGAAGTGCCTGTTTAGTGGGTAATGGCTTTCTCTGTGAGGAGATGAAGTGCTCTGATTTAGATAGTGGTGATAGCGACACAGCTTTGCTGTGTGAATCACTGAGCTGCACATTTTACAGAGTAAATTTTATGATATGTGAATTAGATTCCAACTTAAAAATTGTGATTGATAGAGAATTTTTTTTTTTAAGAATTCACACAAGAAACAGGTCTTATCCTAAGTTTTGTTTGGTTCTCACCCTTATAACATCTGTAGGCAAACAAACATCTGGACAGGGATGAGGATTCAGGTTTCCTCCTTCAGGGACTGACTTCTCTGAGCATCCCTTCATCACCAAACAATGAGGATCCTCAGCCTCTGCAGGAGGTGCTCTCCATGTTCCTACCGTCCCCTCTCCTTCTCCTCCCCCTGCTCTGATGGGCTTCTTCCCTCCAGCTCTGCCTCCTGAGTTCAGTCTGGGCTCCTCTCACTGGTGCTCTTGCTGGGCTCCTGACCACCCTCTGGCTACAGCCTCTCTGCCCTCCTGTTTGCTTTCTCTCTCTGATAACTGATCTGCTTTAACTGCAGTTCTGAACATGTCCATTCTCTACTCACAGCATTTGAGTGGCTCCCACTTCCCAGGAAGGATAGTGGCATCCCAGGCCAGGCTCTAAATGCCTTTCACTCTCTCTCCCCTGCCCCCTTCCTCTGCCAGCCCTCACCCGCTGTGTCCACCTCACAGTCCACACCGCCTTTGACATCATCCAGGAGCTGAGATGAATGCTCTGCCTTCACATTTGCCTTTCTGGTGGAACTTGCTCTCTGTTGCATCTACCACTGGCCCTAGCTCTGGATTCCTGGCTGCTGAACTGCGTGCCTCCGAGGCCTTGGCTTGAAAACCATCTGCTCTGCTGATGTTCCTCTGACTCCCTCAGGCTGTGTTATAACTCCTTGTCTTTTGTCTGGTCCTGTGTGCCTCTTCTTAGTGAACATGTACCACATGGTGGGGCACTTACGTCTTGTCTGATGCCCCTCTTAGGGCCAGGGCTTCCTGAGGACAGGAATCCAGGCCCCACGACTCTCCACGACTCTCTGAGGCCCAGAGGTGCTCACTGCTCACCTGCACGGTGACTGAAGGCTGTGGCTCCCCGGTCAGGCTTGCAGGGCCATCTGGCTCTCATCTCAGGCACTGTCCGTGCTGTGGGGGGGCAGCTTTCACTCTAAGAAAGCTGCCCCCCACCCCACGCTCTTGTTGCAAAGACAAGCTCTGGGAGGCACGGGCGTCAGGGGTTGTGGCTCCAGGCTCTACAGGAGCAAAAGTCGTGGTGCACGGACTTAGCTGCTCCACGGCATGTGGGATCTTTCTGGATCGAACCTGTGTCTCTTGCTTTGGCAGGCAGATTCTTTACCCCTGAGTCAGCAGGGATGCCTGAGATTACGCATTTCTCACTTCTGCCAGTTTTGCTGAGGCCCAAGGACCATTGAAGAATCAAGAAACACCCAAGAGCAGCTGGGCTGCTCGTCTTACACACGTGGAAGCCGACACCAGCGGAGCCCATAGATGGTGTCCCTCGGCGCGTGGCACACCTCGGGCCGGGCTCTTCACTCCACGCCCAGGGTCTCTCCTGAGCCCACCGCTTCCTCCTCCAGGTCAGAGAAGAGCACTGGGACCCACGCGAGGCCTCTCAGGGTCTGTGAGTCCCAGGAGGCATGGCTGAGGGTCTGGAGGTCAGACAGAGCCTTCATCAGAGAGGCTGAGAGGGGCAGGAGCTCAGTTGGCTCCTCTCCTATGGCCCAGCTGTGTCTTCTGCAGGCTCACTTTCTACTCCTCATGGTAACCAATAATTTATAGCTTCCCAAGGAGGTCCCTTCCATATTTTAACAAGTGTAGTAAAGGGTCCTTCCGTCATTGTATATTTTATTTGCCACCAGAGCTTTGAACAAGCAGTGATACACCCCATCAAGCCCTCATGTAATTGTAGACACTTCTAAGAAGGGTTCAAGATAAAACTTAAAAAAAAAAGAAAAAGCTCCTAGGCAATTGAACCACTTGAGCTGTGACATAGAGTCATTTCCTTTAATCTAGTTTATTCATTGTGGGTAGCACTCCAAAATAATACTTTAAAAGTCACCATGATCTTTTTGCCTTTATTTCTGAAGGTCTTTGCTGGTGGGCCCCATTTGTCTGAGGAGATCGGTATATGAACATGAAACAGCATCATTTCCAGTCTGATGAAAGTTGCCATTTCCTCTTCTCTGCAAGGGAAACACCACCTCAGCTCACCCCGCAGCTATTTCACACTGTCAGGATTGGAGGCCAAAAAAGCCCCTGTGCTGTATTCATAAGTATAACTGGATCCCTTAGAATCCAGCCCAGCTAATCTCCACCCTCAGCAGCTTTAACACCTTGCTTCTCAAAGTGCAGCCAGGGATCTGTAGGAATTGACATTTCCTGGGAGCTTGTGAGAAATGCGGAGCCCCAGATCTATCCCATCACTGCATCCAAGGCCGTAAGTATCCTTTACATCACTGAGAGGAGGGAAGACTGCAGACCCTGATGCAAAGCTCAGTGATTCATCTTTCTCAGCAATTGTGAGAGCGCATATCGTCCTTCCACCATTTTCTTTTTTTAACCGACGCATAGTTGACATACCCCTTCATATTCATTTTGGGTAAGCAACATAATGACTCAATATCTGTATGTATTGTGAAATCATCACCATGATGAGTCCATCTCACGTCCATCATCTCACATTGTTACATCTTGTGTGTGTGTGTGATGAGAGCTTTTTAGAGCCACTCTTTTAGCAACTTTCAAATATACAAATTAATTGTTTAAAATAGTATCATTAGCTATAGTTTCCATGCTGCACATGATGATCCCATGAGTTATTTTCTGTAATTGGAAGTTAGTACCTGTTAACCACCTTCACCTACTTCCCACCCCCACCACAGCCCACCTTCTGCAAACACCAACCTGTGCCCTGTATTGAGGACCGTGGTGCTTTGCTTCTTATTTTATCTATTTATTTTTTAAGACGCCACGTGTAAGTGAGCGCACCCTTTTTCTGTGCACCTGTAGGACTAGTGCAGGTCTTAGTAGGTCCTGGATCTCTTACCCTCTCAACATTCCATGTGGAGTCTTGGGCTGCTGTGTGAGAATGATCATTCAGTGGATGGTAAACTCGGTAAGATGCGAATGTGATCTCCTCCCACCGCCTGTGATGGGGCAGATTCTCCCAGCCCTGGTGTGTGGCTCTGGGGCACTTCCACTCCACATCAGTAAAGTGTGTGGTCATTCAGTAATCACTCTGTTTCCAACAACCGTGATAATGGACATCATCTTTGATAAACGCTTCATTAATTAGAGCAACTGCTGTTTGGAAACACGAGTCCAGACTTGAATCTCTCCCTTTGAAATATCAAACATCCTGCACAAAAACAACTCCCTAGGAGACTTTCCTCCAGATTTTAGTCCCAGAGTCAGCAAACCATGAAAACTTCACATGTTCTATAGGCCTTTACAGAAGGTTGCTTTTACAATAATTAAACCATAGGAGTAGATTTGAACCTGCCCTAATCCTAGGTGATGCAGAACTGACTTCTGTAACTCAGGGAACATTAATTATGCTCTTGGAATCTATGGACAGATAGGAATGAGAATTAACTCATATAAAAAGCCACACGCAAAGATTCTAACCCTTTCTCAAATTCTAATTGCAGGTATGGCTGGCAGAGTTTTGCCCTGAATATTTCCCATTTCAGAGATTGTTAAAAGCTTTGAATACAGTGAAATTCCCATGGGGAGGACCCCTTGTGTTTCTAGAGTATAAGTTTCAACTTGATTGATTAGTCCCCCCAGAGGGACCTGGGGTGAGGGAATTAAATCCAATTGATCATCAAACACTTTCCAGTGTCAGTATTTACCAGAAGATAAAGACTGTCATAAGTTACCCTCTCCATTGTCCAAGCATGGCTAGTTCCTAGACCTTCAGAGATAACACTTGGTTCTTTGGCTACAGTGCTTTGCTGCTATTGCTAAGTAGCTTCAGTCATGTCCGACTCTGTGTGACCCTGTAGACGGCAGCCCACTAGGCTCCTCTGTCCCTTGGATTCTCCAGGCAAGAACACAGGAGTGGGTTGCCATTTCCTTCTCCAACAGTGCTTTAGTACCCAGGAAACTATATGGCCAAGTTCATGACTATGTGATTTTGGTGGCTATTCTCTGAACTGTGTAACTGGAGAAAGATCACAGAAATTATGCAGATCATTTTATGTGTGTACCAAGCAACTGTCACTTTTAACTCTTTTATCCACAGCCTAATCTTGAGTCTCAAGTTCAGTGCAACTAATGTTCAACCAAATACCTAGGAGCAAATGGAACAGGCTGGGGGTAAGCCTAAAGATTAATACATGTCCGAACTGATGTACCTTAATGATTACCTTGTCCAGTCTCCAAATCCTCTGAAGATGTGTGGCATCTCCAGATCATCGAAGAGCCAGGCCCCTCCCAGACTATCCCCATCACTCATCCTTCAACCATCCATTCAACAGTGACTGAGAATCAACTCATGTCAGGAGCCGGGAGAGAACCACGAGCAAGACACAGCCCCGCCCTCGAAGAGTTTTCAGTCCAGCAGGAGATTACATGAGAACTGGCAATCTGATGAATGTTACAGAGAGTGAATGCAGGTGCTCTGGGAGCTGCTGGAAGGGTTAGGGAAGACTCCCCTTAACAAGGAGTATTGGACATCAAGATGAAATGATGGGGAGCTGGTGGAACAAGGGGTAGGGAGAAGAGCTCCCCAGGCAGGAGGAACAGAGTATATAAAGCAATGACTCAGGGGGAAACATATGGTGCCATATGGTGCCAGGCACTAAAAGAAGTCCAGGGTGGCAGGGAGATTAGAGTGAGGAGAAACTCCGGGGTCACTCATGGAAGGTCCTGGAATCTTGGGCCTGGTGGTAGTGAGAAACTACTGAAATTTTTAAGGAGGATTTGGGTTTTTATTTTTTTAGTTACATTTTCTGCTGTAGGAAGGATAGGTTGGAAGGAATGCAGAGAGACCCTTTGGGGGCAGGGAGCAGGCAGAGATGGAAACTTCAACAAACCAAGGCAAAAAAGGGTGGGAGATTCAATTAAGGGATGACATTTGAGACAGAAAGTAGAGTAAACATCACTCTGAGAACTCGATTCAGCTTGACCATTCTCCTGAGAGGTTTTCCTGGTGGCTCAGATGGTACAGAATCCACCTGCAATGAAGGAGACCTGGGTTCGATCCCTGGGTTGGGAAGATCTCCTGGAGGAGAGCATGGCAACCCACTCCAGTATTCTTGCCAGGAGAATCCTCATGAACAGAAGAGCCTGCAGGGCTACAGTCCATGGGGTCACAAAGAGACACAACTTAGCAACTGAGTAGCAACTGGGTACACAGGCTCAGTGTTCACTCTGGCTGAGACCACTGAGAACAATGTAACCAGTTTTACATCTGCCTACAGGAGGTTTGTTTCAAGAACAACATTCACAATGTAACGTGAATTAACTTCACAGTAATTTGTAATGGGAACAAAATTCACAATGTTTCTAAAGTATAGCTCTCAGCATATGTATTAAAACAAACAAACAAACACCCTACCATAGTTCTACATGGAGGTGGGCAAACTTCTATAAAGATCCAGAGAGTAAGTATTTGAGCTTTGCCATATGACATCTGTTGCATCCTCTCAGTTCAGTCATTGTATCCAAGAAGCACCACAGATAAAAAGTACATGAAAGAGCCTGTTTCAAGAAAACACTACTTATAGACCATGAAATCTGGATGAATATGACTATAATGAATATAGTTTTTATGCTGCAAATATTATCTTTGAGAATTATTTTCAACCATTTAAAGATATGAAAACCATTTTTAGCTTTCAGGCCCTACCAGCACAATCTGGGAGTGGAATTTGGTCCATGGGACGTAAGATGCAATGGCCCATTCTATCCATTTATAGTGGACTCTCCCACACGTAGGGACCACCATTCCAAAACAGACTGATTGTGCTATGTGCTGTAACTATGAAAGCTCTACTCAGAAAACAAAACCCAAATTACCAAAAAGCTGCCTGAGGTGTGAGGGGTTCAAGTCCTCTCCCCTGCCTTGCTTCCCCCACCACCACCTCCCTCTCATGCGTGGCCGCCTTGTTACTGCCAAAATCTCGCCTTTCTCTGCCCACCAATGCCCAATTAAAAAATACAATGAGGGAATTTTGGAGGAAGTAGATGGCTTACTCCTCAGCTGGCCGAGGGGAGCACACAGCAGGCTAGCACCCCAGGAACAGTGCCTTGTCCCCACCTGGGGAACCTGAGAGACTGTATACAGCCGGGGTCTCCTGGGTCCTTCAGCCTGCCACCTTCCTTCCAAAATGCAAACAGCCCTAAGGGGTGACTTGCTAGAGGAGGGTGCAGGGAGAGCAAAAATGTGGTACACGATGAAGATTACGTAGAATTAGGGGACTTCTGGTTACAGACACCACAGGTTAGTAACACTTCAAGTAAAACTAGGGGTAAATGACGACTGGTCATGTTTCTTTAGTCTTCGCTTGTTCTCAGGAGAGAAAACACTTCGTTTCTATTTTTGCTGCAACAACCTCATCTGTGTTTCCCCAGCCTCCAGCAGGGAGTGAAGCTGTCCTGTCCGTTACCCTCTTTCCTGTTGTGCGCTGGCGCCCATCGAGTTTTGAGCAGCAGTTACTTGCTGGGCACAGTTCCTCACCCATCACGTCGTCAGTACCTACTGAAGCTCCCAGAGGGACAGAAGCCGCCTTTCCAGCCCCAGCCCTGGAGCTGGAGTCCAGCCCTGAGTGTCTGAGTCTCTGACGGCTGATGACCACCAGCCCAGGCGGGCCGTGTTCTATGCTCCGCGCACCCACAGGGGGTCGGGCTCAGACCTGCCCTTCAGGCTCAAGCCAACAGTGTGGGTGACGGTGGCGTTTCAAATCACCAACCGTCTTATTTTGGCCGGGGAAAGAACGCCTACAGAATATTTATAAAGAACATTTCTTCCGCCCAGGGTGGGAAATCTGGGTTCTTTCACTCCAGAGACATGGATCAAAGAAGCGGCGCGCGTGCAGTTGACCCCAAGTCGTAGTTTCTGGGCCGCCCCTAGGCTCGGCGGGCAGACGGCCAAGCCGCCTCGCTTGGTGTCCCCCGGCCCTCGGGCTGCAGACGGGGCGGCCGGCGGAGCCAGAAGCCCAGGCGGCCTCGTGTCCCCGTCCGACGGCGCCTCCAGCGGCGGCATCTCCCCGGCTGGGGCTGCCGCTCGGTCGGCCGCTCCGGGAAGCCGCGCCCGCGGGGCAGGCGACGCTCACGGAGGGCCCGGGGCCGGGAGAGATCTGGGGTCCAGTCCCCGTAGGAGCTCCGGGCCCCTGGTCGCCTCTGGAACCCGGGAGCCGGGTGCGCCCCAAGAAGCCGGGAGGCGGCGAGGAGAGAGCGGGGCGGTCTCTGAGCCCCGGAGACGGTACGGATACCCCGCGGGCCGGAGATGCGGAGGACCCGGGGACCCCGCCGGCGGCACAGCGGCCCCTCCGCCGGTCTAAGGGCTTCCGACCCACCGGGCTCGGCCCCGCGAGGAGAAACTGCACCCGGTCCCTGCACGCGGCCACCGACGGGGCCTCGCGTCCCCACCCGCTCGCTGCCCCAGGCCCGACCCTGGGCCTCCGGCCGCTGCAGGAACCGGGAGCGGAGGACCGGGAGAAGGGGCGCGCGCGGCACACCCGAGCTCGGTCGCGGGGCCCAGGGCTCAGACCTGAGGGCGCCCGGGCCCCTCTCCAGCAGAGGACCCGAGCGGGAAGCTCCGGGGCTGGGGATCACCGACGGGGCGGGGCGGAAGGAGTCTCCCGGGGCTCTGGGCTCAGCAGCGCTGCTGTTTCTCAAGTGCTTCTTGATCTCAGCGGTCCGAACCGCCCTCTGCAGTCCTGCCACGCTGCTGTTACCACGTTGTGCTTTTGTGTTGAATGGACGCTGTAGATCAGGACATCACGGGGGAACTAGGAGTTAGAGAGGGTGGGCACTTGCACAAATAGGTGGTGAGAAGACTCGGCTTCTCAGGGACCCCCACACCCGCGGCCACATCCTGCCCACCCAGCTCCCACCCTAATGTCTGGGGCTGCTCCTGCCTGAACCCTGCAGAGGCCTAGCTGTCCCTTGGATTCTGTGCCTGTGTTCACCAGGACCTCTCCAGGCTCAGCCCTGTCTGTGCAGACCCCACCCACCCTCCCCGACCTCATGCTTCAGGAAATGACCCTGACAGGTGTCACCCAAATACAATCTGATCGTTGTTTCTCGCTGGTGAAAAATTAGGAAAGCATTCTTCTAGGCTTGTTTATTGTGACCCACATTATGACCCAATTGTTGTATTATCTGTATATCATATTTTCGTAGGTGATTATACTCTGAGCTGTTGTGAAGGTACTTCGCAATTGTTTAAAGTAATTTTCTCTCAAGTTGTGCAGAAAGAGTAGTGTGATCAACAGTTTCCCTCCCCCCAAAAGACGTCCGGGTCCTAACCCCCAGAACCTGTGACTGTTAACTCACATGGCAAAAGGGACTTGTGTGGGTGTGGTTAAAGAAAGGATCTACACCCGGAGGCCCTCTGGGTTAATGGTGAGGGTGTAATGTAGTCCCAAGTGTCCTCAGAAGTCAGAGAGGGAGTTAGGAGGGTCACAGCTGGTGGAGACGTGAGAACATGAGCCACAGCGGGGCTGAAGTGGCTGCTGGGCCCACAGGCGAGCAGTGCGGTGACCCCTAGAATGAACACCCCCAGATCCTCCAGAAGGAATCCAGACCCGCTGACACCTCCATGTTCGCACAGCGAGATCTACATTGGACTGCTGCAGACGGATGAGAAAGTGAACTTGTGCTCATTTGTTATACCAGCAGTAAGAAATGAATACAGGTAGGGAAATGTGTCTTTTTTAAAGATACGTGGCTCCCTACTGGTAGGAAGAATTTCTTTAAAATTTAAAATGTTTTCTTTTAAAAATGTATCATTTTAAAAGATACATGCCCCCCCTACTGGTAGGAAGAATTTCTTTGTATCAGGGAGTTAGAATGAGAAAAGGTAACTCGATAATATGTATCTTCTGAAAAGCAATTCAGGAGCCACTCTCCTGAGAAAGAGGGAAGGGAAGATGTGGGTAGATATGAAAGGCCCTTCCTGGGGGCAGGAAGGGACTGTGGGCAGAGGAGCCTCAGGGAAACAGCTGGGAGAGTGTGCTCGTGATCTTACTTAGATCTGGAGATGCTCTGGAGACAGCTGAGCTGAGAGAGGGTGATGCACAAGGGGGCTCCTGGGGTCTTGCACCTGCATCTTGACCACCAGGTGAGTGCCATCCCTCAAAGATGAGCATCCAGAACCGGGGGGGGGGGGGTCCCACTGAAGAGAAAGAGTAACCAGGAAAAAAAAATGACCTTATATCACAACGCTCTCCACATAAATTTAGCTTTGCATCTGTCTCTTTCTTCTGACACCTAGCTGAAAGTGACAGCAATATGTTATCAAATGCTGAGGTAAGAAGCCAGGCATTCTCAGTGCACAAGCCTGAAGTAAACTGTGCTTGTGTGAGTCGGGGCAAACGTGAGCTGGCTCTGAGTCACACAAACATCCACATCCTATCGCTACTCCTGTCTACTTGTGTGATTTTGGACAGGACACCTAATGTCTTTAATCACATGTTTCTTTACTTCTAGAGTAGAAATGACAATCCTATTGCATCATAGAGCTGTGTGGAAAATTACATGAGATAAGAAATGTATTGGCACTTATATGAGGGTAGCTCAGTTCAGTTCAGTCACGCAGTCATGTCCAACTCTCTGTGACCCCATGGACACCAGGCCTCCCTGTCCATCACCAACTCCCGGAGCTTACTCAAACTCATGTCCATCGAGTCGGTGATGCCATCCAGCCATCTCATCCTCTATCGTCCCCTTCTCCTGCTTTCAGTCTTTCCCAGCATCAGGGTCTTTTTCAGTGAGTCGGTTTTTCACATCTGTGAAGGTAGCTAGAGATCCCCCCAGATCCCAAGGAATGACTCATGATACTGAGCACAGAGGGATCATGCTTAGCATCCTCTGGAATCTTGTCCTGCTTTGGATTCTTTCCATCTGTCTGGCCTGTTTCTACTTCTGCATCCCCCTTGATTCAAAAAACCTTATTACTCTCAACTTTAAAAATCTACTTTTCACTGTACAAGGTTGGAGGAGTTGATGAGAAGCAGCCCTTCTCTGTGCCCACTCTGAGCCCTTTGAGTTCAGGAAACAAGGTTCTGAGGCAGCTGAGAAAACTCAGACTTTGGTACCTTTAGAAACCCAGCTTAGATTAGAGCAAGTGAGAGTGACCACGATTCAAATGCAGAGGAGTCCTGTCCCTGGGTCTCAGACCCACAGGAAGTCTGCTTCCCATTCTACTCAGATCGCCTCAGCAATTGCTTTCATGTTTCTGACTTTATAGATTTCTTGGGCTTCCCTGGAGGCTCAGCTGTAATAAATCTGCCTGCAGTGCAGGAGATATGGGTTCCATCCCTGAGTCAGGAAGATGCCCTGGAGAAGGAAATGGCAACCTACTTCAGTATTCTTGCCTGGGAAATCCATGGACAGAGGAGCCCAGCGGGCTACAGTCCATGGGTTCACAAAGAGTCAGACACAACTTAGTGATGAAACCACCTCCACATTATTGTCAAAGCAATCTATAGTTTATTGTAGCAAACTTTGAAAAATATTGATAACTAGGAAAGAAGACATTTAAATTTACCTGTATAGAATTCAGAAAATCTACCTATCAGAGATGATCTTGCTTCATATCTTGGTTTATTTCCTTTCCAATTTAAACATTTCCATGGTGTGAAAGTTGCTATACTTTGTTTAACCAAATCCTTATGCTGAGAGTAAAGATTATTTCTCATTTTAGAGTACATATTCTGAGAGCCAAAATATTTACCTAATTACTTGGTGTAAATTCCCAGAAGTGAGACATCAAATTTCCATGCCAAACATAAATCATTTTTACTGCTTTTTGATCTGTATGTACTGTCAAAGGACCAAACAAGAAGGAATGTTGAATACTTAGATCTGCTAAGGATGATAGCTACAATCTTTTAAATGTGTATGCTATTACTTTATGAGGCTCTTGTCTCTTAATAGAAGACAAAATAATATCTCAGCCTTAATTTGTTAAGGGAAGCTGATTTTTTTTTTTTCTGTCTTCTAACAAGCATTCGTATTTCTTTATATGAACATTTCAGTTTATAGGAAACTTATAGGAGCTATGTATTGGTAATGTCAGACTTTTGTTAAGTGTATTATAGTTTTGAGTTTGTAATTTTCCTTTTACTTTTTGACATGTAAGTGTTTAGCAATGTTGTAGTAAAACCCACAAAGACTTTTCTATGTAGTTTGGCATTCAATGCAATGCTTATATATTAGCTTGCTGGCTGCCATGACAAAATAGCACATCCCCAGAAGCTTGAATGGCAGACATTTGTTTTCGTACAGCTCCAGAGGCTGGACACCCAAGATCATAGTGTGGTTGGGGTTGATTCTCCCAACGACTTGCTCCTTGACTTGCAGATAATGACTTTCTCTGGGTCCTCACTTGCCCCTTCCTCTGTGTGCACCCTTCCTGGGGTTTCTTTCTGTGTTCAATTTCCTTTTCTTACATGGACAAGAGTCATACTGGATTAAGGCACAACTTAAAGGCCTCAATTGATTTATCTCTTTAAAACCTCAGTCTGCAGATACAGTCACATTCTGAGTCCCTGCAGGTTAGCACTTCAACACATCTCCCTGGGGGGACACAACCCAGTCCATCAGAGTTTATCAAGGTCTTCCCCATCTCAAGACTGCATACATATTTATACTTTATTCTTAAGGTTTATGGTATCAAATTTTATATTAAATGCCACTTGGAATTTATTTTGATATGTGGCACAAATCTTACTGAGAAATAGATTATACAAAGAAAAGCTTGTAGGTAATATAAGTACATAATTTGCAGAATATTAGTAAAGCAAATTCTCATGTTCTCAACACCCACTCTCATTTAAAAAGATTCTAATTTTTCTGGATATCTCAATTCTATGTCATTCTCTGCCTTTTATTTGAAATTTGCATATGCATATGAGTTCCTAAACAGTAGACGGGCTTTTCCTCTTTTGTCCCTTTATGTAAGTAGAATCACAGTGATTATCCTTTTGTGACATAATATTTATTTTGTGTGTGGTATCGGTTTCTGAAGTTCATTCATTCGTATGCATGCCATTGAATTACTTTTACTGCTATATAGTTGGAGAAGGCAATGGCACCCCACTCCAGTACTCTTGCCTGGAAAATCCCATGGATGGAGAAGCCTGGTGGCCTTGCAGTCCATGGGGTCGCTAGGAGTCAGACACAACTGAGAGACTTCACTTTCACGCACTGGAGAAGGAAATGGCAACTCACTCCAGTGTTCTCGCCTGGAGAATCCTAGGGATGGGGGAGCCTGGTGGGCTGTCGTCTATGGGGTCACAAAGAGTCGGACACGACTGAAGCAACTTAGCAGCAGCTATATAGTAGTCCATACTTTAAATGTACCGAATCTATCCATTCTATTGTTGCTGGATGTTGGTGCTGTTTACAGCTCTTTGCTGTTAAGAATATCATTCGCATGTATCTACTTTATGAGCTGGATGGGGATTAATGAAACCTAGGGTGTGCACTTGTGCAGCTGTGCTATGTTACAACAGTTGCCATTCCGATTAACAAGAAATGACAGCTTCTTCTGTTCCACATCTGAGCCAGCCTTTTCATAGTCACTCACAAATGTTTGCTCAACTGTGAGCTCTGAGATGGTGTTTTGTTGCAATTTTAACTAGTATTTAATTTATCACAAATGAAATTGATCACATTTTAAATGTTCGTTGGACTTCCATGTTTCACCTTCCATGCAATGCTTGTTAACATGTTTTTGACATCTACTTTAAAAAAATATTTATTGGTGAAAGATCTTACACTTGTTCAACATGTCACTTCCCACTCCCTGGCTTTTGCTTTCCTCATTTTGTGATGTCTTTTGATGAGCAGCAGTTGTTACTTGTAACATGATCACATTTATCCATGTTTTGCTTATCCATTTGTTTGGCTTTTTAAAGAAGTTCTTTATCCCCCAGACATCATAATAGCATTCTGTTAGGTATGCTCCAAAAGGTTTCATGTTTTTTGTCTTTCACACTTAATGTTCAATGTATTAACACCTTTAATTTAAGTTTCAATTTACCTGCAATTTATATCCATGCCTTGTCTGAAGAAAAACAGTTACTTTTCCAGCAAATCCTGTGGAGAGAAGATACCACCCTAGCCTCTCCCCACATCTCCCTTCACCCACAGCCCCATCCCTAGAGGCTGTCAGAGATATAAAAAAATAAAAGAGAGAGCAAGAGAGCAGGACAAGTGGAAGAGAAGGATGGAGCTGATGCCTTCCATGTGAGGTGTGGGGTCTCTCCCCCAGGAGGGAGCGTTTAAGTAAAGGCCTGAAGCCAGGGGAGGAATGAGCTGTCTGTCGCTGGAAGAGAAGCCTGTTTCAGGGGGAATTTCAGAGAGAAGGGAAATGCTCTGTGACTGCGGGGGGCATGGGGATTTCAAAGAACAGCCCGGGGTGCCATGTGGTCCAGCACCTGAGAGGAGAAGAGGGGAATGAGGTTCATTTTCACAAACATTCCTGTTCTTCACATGAGCTGCCTCCGCCTCCAGGTAAAAAAAAAGCCTCACTTTTAAAGACTCACCTGAACCTCCCCTCCTCTATGAGACTGTCAGGGCCCCCAGACTCCTGGGCAGAACAAGTGGACTCTCCACTGCCCTGTGATGGGGGTTACTTTCTGTATTACCAGCAGAGAATGAGCTTCTCAAAGACAGATTTTATTCTTTATCACTAGTGATAAAAATGTCCAGTAAATATAGGATGAATTTACAAATGAATCCAAGAAGGAATGATGCTAACATTTTCTTCCATCTTCACCTTGGCCCATTAGAACCTGGGTATAGTAGGAACCCTGGGCTTCTGTTAAAAAGAATCTAGTAACAGTCAGATGAGTCTTTAACCTTGTAGGTAGGTCCTAGAAATGAGACTCAGGCCAAAGCTTCCTGCCGCCTCCCCTCACTGAGAGTTGGTGACCGGTCAGCACTTCTCTCTGTGTTCCGCCCAGTGGGTGTCAAGGTCTGCAGGCTCCGTGGGCTGACCTTCCACCTGGCTTGGCTCTCTGTAGCCATCCCAGATTTACAAGTGCCCGCCTGGTTCAGGGACCAAAAAGCTGACGTCGTTACCTGCTGTGAGTCACAACCCTGGGACCCTGGCTGATTCGCGTTTGCTTCTGGCAACAAGGGCGCCCGCCTGTCCCTGAACAGAGGGGCTGGCCATGCTGCTCTGGTCAGCTTCCCGCACAGACAGCCTCCTGTCCTTTCACCTTGACTCTGCCTGTCCCTTTGCCTTATTGGGTCGTCCTGCCTGTCACAGCCACTGCTGTTCCTCACCCTGAATGAGGAAGTAGGGAAGTTCTTATGACCCCAAGAATCCCCAGGTGGTGAGTTATGTGGCCAGCCCCGGCCTTAGCACCCCAGGTAGATCAGCGACCTAGCCCACACTGCATTTGTTCTGCCTGAGATAGAGGAGGAGAGGGTGGACTTGGCGTGGGTCCTGAAGGTATTTACCGAGTCAGAGATGCTGAGATCAGGTTTTGCTGATGGGGAGTCTGAATCACTGACTTGATGGACGTGAGTCTGAGTGAACTCCGGGAGATGGTGATGGACAGGGAGGCCTGGTGTGCTGCGATTCATGGGGTCACAAAGAGTTGGACATGACTGAGTGACTGAACTGAACTGAGTCTGAATCATCACTGAAAGACGGAAGCCTTCCCCAGCAGTCTGGGGGCTCAGGAAGCCCGGCCAGCCTGTGGGTCCTCTGTTGCCCTCAAGTGGAGCCCACAGACCCTGCTCCGGTGTCCATGGGCTGCTCTCCTCTTGGAGTTTTCTGGTGGTTTTGGTTCATTGCTCCCTGCCGGGAGCTGGCATATTGCATATTGAGTGCAGCACTTTCCACAGCATCATCTTTCAGGATCTGGAATGGCTCAACTGGAATTCTATCACTGCCAGGAGCCCACGTGAGGCGCTCCACCCATGACAAAGGTCATGAGGAAGGAGGCTTGGCATACGCAAAGGCGGGATCGAGCCTCAGGAGTCCCCCTGGAAATTCTCCAGCATCTACCCCCAAAACCAGAGTCTGCCTACTTTCTGCTTTGGGCTTTCACCTACACCTCTGACTTTACGGGGGGCTGTCCCCCACTACCTCTCTGAAAAAAGAGTTAGCTTACAGCTCCAGTTAATAATTCCTGGGTGTGACAGTGTTTCAACCTACAAACTCCTTTGGAAATCCTCTAGCCTGCCTGAATAGGTTTTTCCGGCCACATGTGATTGTTCAGAGCCTCCCAACTGTGAGAGGCAGGAGATGTTCTAAACTGTCTAAACACAGATTCTTTTGAGTAGTTAAAAGATTGATTAGAAATTGTATTGGTGAAGGGATTTTCACTTGTTGGGCCAATGTTTGCTGCTAAGTTTCCATATCCCTTACCTGCTGTGTCCCTGGCAGTGTATTGATTAATATAATTGGTGTAAGTAGTAGCTTTAATGTTTGTAACCTGGGACCCTTGAGTTAATTCTTTTTCTTGTTATAGCCCACCACACCTTTGCTCTATAGGAATGCAACTTTATCTAATGCTTTTGGAGGGTGGCTCCTGACCAATCACCTTTAGAGAAAAATAAGTTTTCTGAAGAAAGGGTCTTAAAATGTTAACAGGCCTCTGGGCCAGAAGATGATGCAAATCACCTAAGCTTTTGCATATGATAAGTTTGCAGGAAGAAAGCCTGGCTTGCTGCATGACTCTACCCCTTCCCCCATTATCCTCTATGCATAACTTAAGGTATAAAAACTGCTTTGGAAAATAAAGTGCGGGCCTTGTTCACCGAAACTTGGTCTCCCCATGTCGTTCTTTCTCTCACCTTCTGGCTGAATTATTCAGCCTCTTTTCTCCACTGAATTTCCTCACTGAGCTATCCTCATTCTATTGCTCTTTATATCTTTGATAAATATTTAAATAAATAGGTCGCCTATGCCGTCTGTCCTTCGAATACCCTGGATCAGCCAGGGCTGGACCCTGGCAGCTCCTCTCACATCTCCTTGGACTATTCAGCAGAAGTAATGTGTGCCTGTTCCCTGAGAGGCTGAACACACTGGGAATTCCTCCTTTTCTGTGACCTGGAGTTTTGTAAACACCCTAAATATCTAACAGAACCAGGTGCAGAATGTCAGAAGAAGAATGAACATAAAGAGAAATGAAATGTCATTCAATTTTTTTCTCCGGATTCAGTCTTTTAGAAATTCAGCTAAGTAATTACTTCCTTTGGCTGCCCGGGGCCGTCACTGCTGCACACCAGCTTTCTGTGCTTGTGGCCTTCGTGCTGCAGAGGCTGTTCCTCACTGTGGTGCTTGGGCTTCTCACTGTGGCGGCTTCTCCTGTTGTGGAGCACCTGCTTCAGGGTGTGCACGCTTCAGTACTCGGGGTGCACAGGCTTGGTTGCTCTGTGGCATGTGGGATCTTCCCAGACCAGAGATCAAACCTGTGTCCCCTCCACTGCACCTCCAGGGAAGTCCCTGGACTCAATCTTTTGGAAAGAACTGAATTTAGTTTCAGAAGGGAAGTATAGAAGTGGAAAACGAGAGACCAATGGTGGTTGGGGGATCTTTAAAGAACTAGTCTAAAGGAAGTCCTAGGATGGCTGGAAAGAGCACCCATGGTAAAACAAACAAACAAAAAAAGAAACCAGACCCAGAATTAGAGCTACTGAGGGAGAGGATGGGGCGGTGCTGGGCCTCTGGAGACCCTCTTCTCTTTCACATCAGCTGCTGCCCACAGGCATCTTTAGGATAATAACCCAGAGGGGAGGGAGGCTTGGCAGAAGATTAGTTGGGGAGAGAACCCAAGTTCTCACCACATTAGTGAGAGCTTCTCATTCTCCTGTGGCCATTAGATCATCTGAGGTATTTATTTCGAGGGCGAACTTATGGTTGAGGCCTGAGCTCTCTTATGAAGACAAGAGAGTAGGTGGGACTTGTACTCAGAGGAAGCACACCCTTCTGGGAAAATGGGAAACCTGGAGATGAGCAGGGTGAAATGAAACAAATGATTATATTTCTTATCTTTTTAGAAGATGGAGAGTGTCAACTAATGTCAGAATATGCTTTGAGTGGGCACATAAATTTGTTCAATGAAGAATGCAATTAGTTTATTTTTTCTTTCTTAAAGACAAATTCTTTCCTAAACCAAAATTATGAAATGATGACCGTTTCTACAAATAATAGTTAGTAGGGCAGAAATCCATGTAGTATTTCACCATGTCTCTGAAGGTGTCAACTAGATTTCACCCCAAATTAAACTTCCTCTGCATTTGATGAGCGTGTCTGCCCTGTGGGACTGTGACACCCACCAGGGGACTCATGATGTATGTGCTCCTGCTTCTTTCCTGTGCAAGGGGGTTTAAGAGCTTATCTGTGCGGCCAGAGTGCCTGACCTTCCACCAAGATATGACTCCTCAGATTGTTTCACCCACCATTGAAAAGATTCAGAGTCGCTTGGCCACATATCTGAGGCCATGGATGATGGAACTAAGGTTCGGGCTCCAAAGCTGCCTGATTCCCACATGGGGAGGACTCAAGATGACTGAAGGCACTTGCATCCAGAGGGTTGGATGAGGGCGCAGCAGGAAGGACGGGGAACTCTAAACCACTTCGGTGAGTATTGGAGAACAACACCTGATGCATTTGATCAAGAATTAGTTATGGAAATGTTAGAGAGTGGTGTTTGTTTTGTGGAGTCAAGATTCCCCAATGATCATTGTGAGGGTTTCCTGGGATTTGATGTAAATCATAGGAATTGAATATTAATTAAATAACTCTGAACAAGTAGGTCTAATCAGAGTATAACAGCTCATGACTTTTTTTTTTCTGTGTAAAATGGAAATATTACTATGTTGTTTATGTGGGGAATAGCCCATAGTGCTTTGACCCCAGAGAAGATTGTTCCCCATATCTCTGCATGCCTGTGGTTTGGTAGGAGGGGTCACCTAAGTGAGTGGTTGGGGACTCATACCTGGAGTATCTAGCAGGGCTTTAGAGGCTTGGCTTTCATGACTTATTTCCATCTCCTCAGCTTTATCTGGTCAGTTTCAACCATCCTGCATGAGGATGCAAAGGAGGACAGTGGTGGCTGAGTTCTTGACCTTGAAACAATGAAGGGGACTTGCTCTCATTCCTGGTTTGATCTGTGTCTTGCCAAATTGTCCAGTTTCTCCTTTCAGCCTGGATTTTCTAACATCATCCAGGAAATATTAATGCCAGTAACATCCACCACTCTGTTAGGAATATGGCAGCTCAGGGACTGATATGGAAACAGCCTCTTTCAGTCATTCACACCCACTTGTTACAGCATCTGTAAAGGTTGTAACTTTAGAGGACAGATGGGAGAGGTTTCTATTAAAAGGGGGAAAAAAAAAAAAAAACCCTCAGGCTCACTAGAGAAAAATCCCCTGATTTACCATGTGAATGGCTACCATGGCCTCAAGTGTACAGTGAGCATAGATGATAGTAATGAGTATGAAAAAAGTTTCCAAACCAGGAGAACAGGTATGTCATCAGGTGAGCCCAGTGTGACAGAAGCTGGTGCAGAGGTGGTGATGGCTAAGAAGGAGTAATGAGGGATTATTTACTTTTCCTAATTTTAAAAAATATTAAGCTTTTATAGACTATATTTGAACATTCTGGTAGCTACAAAACAGATAAAATTTTCTCACTACCTTCTTCACAATAATTCAATTTCTCTCTGTTCTTAAACTTTGTTCAAATTTGAAAATGAATGCAATATGTGTTGATTCTTATTTCTTAATGGTGACTGTGCATTGAGGAGAAAGTGTAGAGTGGACTGAATAAAGCGCAGGGCGCTGGACAGCAAACTGCAGACTAGGGCGCCCCAAGCCCGCACTCCCCACGGTGAAGTCAGCAAAGCAACCAGGGTCTGCCAGCGCAGAGGGCCCGAGAAGCAGCAACAATGATCTCTTTTCTGCTCCCACCATTGCCAGCCCTAGCAGGAGTCCAGATTAGCTCCTGGGGTGTGTGTGTGCCTCTATGTTTGTACGTGTGTGTGCACGTGCGTGTGTGTGCGTGTGTGCGTGTGTATACTTCCTGCCATGTAAGTGAGTCTGGATGCTTCAAGTAAGCAATGGCCATGACATGCAAACAGCACAGTGAAAAGGGTAGTATCTTTGGGAGTTGAGTGTGCACACAGAGTTTGTATAATGGGTCCAGGTGCAAATATCCAGTTGTTTCCGTGGTTCATACCTGTTTTGTGAGGGGAGTGGTCTTCCCTTGGGATATTAGCTCAAAACTTATGGAGAGAAGGACTACACAGGTGTATGTTAGAGCCAGCAGCTTTGGGCATGGATGATTGGGCAAACCAAGTGAATTGGTACAGGCTTCTGATGTGAAGGAAAAGACTGTGGACATAGGGATCCCAGGCCTGCGGATTCAGAGTTCTGATTGCCTGCAGGGGCTCTGGTTGTTAGTGGAGCAGAGACGTGGAGGGGCTGAGATGCCAGCTGCCTGTCCCAAGACTATAGCAGGAGGGAGCAGAAAAGCACTTAGTGTGGCCCATCTTTGTTTCTGGCACGTCTTTCTGTCCAGACACCAGGCTATAGGGAAGACTTGAGTCTTGTTTTTTAAAACCGCTTTAGCTATTCTCTTTACTTTTCCACTTCATTTTTTAAAAAAAGTAAATGCAATATATATATGCACCACTGGAAGTGCTAAAACTTTCTGTTTTCATTTAACAGTTTGCCATAGATATCTTTCCAATATCTATAGATCTAACTCATTTAAATAACAGCAATAAACCAAAAAGCAAATTGATAGTCTTGTGTTATGTGAATGCAATGAAAGATTTACTTAACTGGTTTCTTGCCATGGTTTCTAAATATTCTGTTATTAACTAATGCTGATATCAACATTCTTACTATACGTGTAGTTGCACAAATGTTCCCACACACCCATTTCTTGTCATCTGATTTTGCATGGTAAAGACTAAAAGACCAATTACGTAGTCAAATTTTCAGACTTTTCTTTCATGTCTTCTGAGCCTTGTTTTTTTAATACTTCAATAACGTCTCAACTCTGAAATTACAGAATAAAATGTCTTCCGTGCTTGCTTGCTTTCTGTTTTACTTTCACTGTTCCAGCTTACAGTTCACACAGCCCAGCCCCCTGCAGAATCTCCCTTGCTCAGGTTGGCCTGGGCCTTGCAATCTCGCGGGGAGGGCCTCTCCGCCGCGGCCTCCTGCTTTCCACCCGCCCTGGGCCACCTGGGCCTCTGCCGCCTGGGCCGCTCCGCGCCGTGCTCCCCGAGCGGGGAGCCCCCTCCGAGGCTGAGGCCCCCGGCGAGCTCGGGCGTTTGGGCGGTCGTCGCCGCTGAGGCCTGCCGGCGACGGCGCCTCGTCCCGGGGACACTCGAACCGGTTGTCGGGCGCCCCTGGCGGCCGCTTTCAGAGCGTTCTTTCCTTCGGCGACCTTCACAAGGGCTGCGATTCAGCCGGCAAACACGGCGCAGAGCTCCAGAGGCCGGCATCACTGGCGGCGATAACCCCGGTGCTTTGGAGATCTGGGTAAGCCTACTTCTGCTGAAGATTGGACATGTAGGTTTTTTAGGAGGTGGGCTGGCGCCGCGGTATGTGGTGTGTGGCTGCTCTGTCGGGTCGACCAGCATTTCCCCGCGCCCATCCATCCGCGGGGCCTCGGAGCGAGCAAGGAGAGGGTTTTTTCGCTCCAGAGTGCCTTAGGCTCAGCGGCCAGGCTCCTGGGTCACCGTTTAGGGCGCTCGTTTCCCTTCCTCGGTACCCCCATACTAGGCTCCGGGGCTTGGCCAGCCCGCCCGAGTCAGTGCTCCGAGGGCTCGTTCCCGGGCGAGCCGGGGCCCCGTCTACGGGCCTGGACGCGTCCTGCTCCCGCTTGACTTGAACGGACAGGCTTGCGTGGCGAGGCCGGGCCGTTTCTCTAGGAGCTGGATGGCGGACGGGACGTTTCCTCTGCCCCAGTGTACAGCATGGCCTATAGCTCGCGACCAAGAGTGACTGTGCCACGAGCCGTGTCCTGGGCCACGTTGACCAGTTTTCCCGCCTTGGCTGGGAGTGGCCGTGTGTCTCCGTCGGCGGACGGCGCTGACTTCCGCCGGCCGTACCTGGATCCTGTCCCTCTTCCCCTGGAGTGGGGGACGGGCCGAACGCGCGGAACAAGTTGGCGCTCGGCTGTGGGCCCCGTCCTCGCGGCCTGGGGTTCAGGTCCGCACCAAGGCCGGGAGCGGGGTAGCTGCTCTCCGACGGCCACTCTCGTTTCTCCTCTCTGCGATTGTCCGCAGGACGGGCTGCGTCTTCGCGGCTACCCCCTGTGGTCTCTTCTGTTCCCCTAGCGGCCTCGGCGGTTGTATGGACCCCACACACACGTGTCTCCTCAGCGTGGGTGACAACAGGGAACGTGGCGGGCGAACAAGGAGTTCGCCCAATGCGCGGCTCCAGTCCTGCTTGGGCTCGGCGGTCAGAAGCGCCAAGCAAATGTTTGAGACAGAAAGCGTCCGGGGCCGTCCGATGAGGGTCCTGGTGACACGAGAGCCTGGCGCGGTTTTTAGTCTTGAGAGCCTCTGAACACGCGTAAAAGAGAATGCGGGAGAGAAATGCAACCTACGGAGGGAACGAATGCGGAGTGATAACGCTGTGCCTTCCCCACCCTGCGATCCAAATTTGTCCCGGTGGCATTCATGCTGTTTGTAGCTGGGCCGCCGACAGGTCGTCCAGATGGCCAGACTTTAGTACCTTAAATTTTGCTACAGTAGGTTTAGTGGGGAGAAGGTAATGGCAATTCACTCCAATACTCTTGCCTGGGAAGTCCCATGGGCGGAGGAGCCTGGTAGGCTGCAGTCCAGGGGTATCCAAGAGTCGGGACACGACTGATTTCACCTTGACTTTACACTTTCATGCATTAATGAGTAGGAAACGGCAACCCACTCCAGTATTCTTGCCTGGAGAATCCCAGGGATGGGGGAGCCTGCTGGACTGCCGTCTATGGGGTCGCACAGAGTCGAACACAACTGAAGCGACTTAGGAGAAGCAGCAGCAGGTTTTAGATGAAAGTACTGAAATCTATAATAATGAAAATTACTATTGTTATTCAACGTTAATTATTACCGTTGTCTGTGATTATAAAGTTTATCCACAGAACAGCTGCTCATCTGCTTTGAAGATGACCAAAGAGGAATTTCAGTATGTCTAAATATTTGTTTAAAAGTAGAGGAAACTCTACAATCCATGAGGCCATACCCTGCAGCAACCATTCTGGCAATCCACACCCCCAAACTCTGCTGCAATAGGCCTCAAGGTCCGGTCTTGGTCAGTGACTGTTTCCTTCTGTATCCTTTCCAATTAGAAACAAATCTGTGGGACTAGGTTCCTCTAAGCAGTCCTATGGGCGCCCCTCTTCCCCTGAGCCTGCTTCCAGCTTCCCTACATCACAAGCTCTGAGCAGCACATGCCTTCCTGTTTTGCTGCCGCTCCTATGCGTACCGCTAGTCTCAGCCTAGTGCAAGTGGTGCTGGCTGACCCCTTGCAATGCAAATAGCTGCTAAACTTACTGATCTGTATTTTAAAATCTTCATAAACATGGTAATGGAAGCATAATATTGAGTCAGGAACATGTGTGACATGGTTAACCATTTCCTTACTATTTAGACATTACATATAGGGCTCCTTATAACTTTTCCATGCTAAAACTAAAGCTATTCAAGGAGGGAAGAGAGGCTCGGGAAGCAAGTGATAGACATATATATATAAATAATTATGGGTAATTTGCATGGTTGTATGGCAGAAACCAACACAAAATGGTAAAACAATTTTCCACCAATTAAAACAAATTTTAAGAAAGAATACTAAAGCTATGCGAATGCCTTTTGGATGCAAAGACATATTGCCACATTTTTTCACTTTTTTAGTAGAATTCTAAAATTGGAATGACAAGAGGTTTATTGACATCTTTAAAAACTTGCTTTCTAGAAACATAACCATTTATGTATGTGTGTACTGCGCACTAGCCTTCATTTAATTGCCATACTTTGAAAAAAAATAATGTGGAAGAAAGTGTTTTATTTTTTGCTTGTGAGACCAATGTTTTATGTTTTTGTGTTTTTATTCATTATGGAATCTCACCTGTCTGTCCTCAGATTGATATTCGATAAAGACTCAAAGGGATCATGAAGCAGTTGTGGAACATTTTCTCTGAGTAGCTCCCTCCTCTTTGATGCCCTGCCACACAGATTATAGCCTCCCTGTCCTCCCAGCTCACCAGTGTCCTCAATTCAGATTTTTGCCAGAATGTTTATGGTTCCTCTACCTGCAGCTGCAGCGCGAAAACCGCCTGAAGGAAGAGAGCTGCGGAGTCATCACGTTGATGTGTGTGTTCACCCTCACTCGAGGAACCTAGTCCTGGAACCCTAACACTGTTAGCCTGCTGTTCAGGGTCCGAGAACAGTTGTTTCATATTTTGTTCAGCTTTCTAATTACCAATTAATACTGGTGAGGCAGTCCAGACACTCTTTGTATTTATTTGGAAGCAGAAATCACATTTTATTTTAAGAGAAAATTATACTTTTGCATCAATAATTTAAAATCACCTAACCACACATGCTTGAAGGTGTCTTTTGTTTTATAGTCTTTGTTTTGCTCATGAACATGTTAAAATGAAATATCAGCAGACACACCTAGATGGCTTTCCCCACCCCCTAGAAGAACTTTATGTCAATAAATCCTGGGTAAGGTCTTAGGAGTCTCTGAATTTGAATCCTTCAGCTACTATCAAGTCACTGTGGCAATTTTTGCTCCTGTTTTCACAAGATCTGTTGGTGTAATAAGTCACACTAAATTTTCCCACAGCTTATTCGGTGGAGAATTTTTTTTTTTCTCCTCAATCCCAGTGTCCATCTTCTTTTTCACCCACTAGCAGTTCATTCTGCTCTAAAGTTTGCAGTTCACTGTCTCTGGATTGGCTTGAGGTGACCACCTGTGTGACACCTGGCAGCTCACATCTCATTTCTAATCCATGAATTAGAATTGAAGGGACTTTAAGGCTCTTACATTCATTGCTACTGCTACTGCTAAGTCGCGTCAGTCGTGTCCGACTCTGTGTGACCCCATAGACGGCAGCCCACCAGGATCCCCCATCCCTGGGATTCTCCAGGCACAAGAACACTGACGTGGGTTGCCATTTCCTTCCCCAATGCATGAAAGTGAAAAGTGAAAGTGAAGTTGCTCAGTCGTGTCCAACTCTTAGCGACCCCATGGACCGCAGCCTACCAGGTTCCTCCATCCATGGGATTTTCCAGGTAAGAGTACTGGAGTGGGGTGCCATATTACATTCATTACTCAATAAATACTTATCAACGGAGAATTGTAATCACTGGAGGCACATTAATAAATGGGATAGATAGGGACCCTGCCCTCATGTGGCTTTCTGGAGTACACAGACTGTTATAAATAAAAATTTTAATCGGGGAAAATTTTTTGATTAGCATTATAAAGAAAAAAAAAAACAACTGAGCTTTCCAGGTGACTCAGTGGTAAAGAATCCACTTGCCCAGCAGGAGACATGGGTTCAATCTCTGGGTCAGGAAAATCCCCTAGAGAAGAAAATGGCAACCCGCTCCAGGATTCCTGCCCGGGAAATCCCATGGACAGAGGAGCCTGGCAGGCTGCAGTCCCTGGGGTCGCAGGAGTCAGACGTGACTTAGTGACTAAACAACAACACTGATGGAAAACATCAGGATCACGAGGGATGGTGAAGGGGAAACACCAGCATTAGACAGGCTGGTCCAAGGATGCCCATCCGAAAGGTTAATATCTGAGCTGCCATCCAGATGAGCAGAAAACAGCAGCCACTTTAAGCTCTAGGACAACGGCATTCTAGGAGAGGGAAGAGCAGGTACCAGGGTCCTCAGATGGGCACCACCTTGGAGGGTGGAAACACATGGGGGCTGAGTTGACATGAGTGAGTGCACACGTGGTGATGGGAAGGGGGGCGGGGCGGAGGGCAGAGTCAGTGCTAGCTCAGTGCTGGCAGTCCCTGATCCCGGGATTTGATCCTGCTCTGAATACTTCTCACATAATAAATACAGCACATTGATGCCACGTGCCCACACAGATGGATGACGCAGGGCCCTGGCAGTCAGACAGAGTGCATGCAGTAGTCAAGGCACCAGCAAGATCACAGGATCTGAGATCAGCAGGAACCTTGATGGTACCAGAGAGCCTATTTTAAACTCAGGAGACTGAGGAGCAATTTTTGTAGTCTTGGCCAGTATGGACCAAAATAAATTTATTTCTACAGTTTGCAGAACTGTTGCCTCAAAAAAATGTTGGGCTTTTTATGAAGTTTATGTAGAAAGGAAATATAGAACCCATGCCTAGAAATCCCACTTCCATGGGAGAAAGCCCACCAGCAAAACTGCTTGGAAAGTTTACAGAATGTGACTTTTAAATTATAAAAGAAGAAGACACTAAAATACAAGAAAAGTTCAGAGACAAAAGGGGTTGATCCAAAGCCAGCAGGCTTTGTCCTGGTGAAAAACCCAGCACACAGCACACTTCCTCACATTGCTGGGATTATTCCTCCCATGCTTTCCCATGGACTGTAGCCTGCCATGCTCCTCTATGCATGGAATTCTCCAGGCAAGAATACTGGAGTGGGTTGCCATTTTCTTCTCCAGGGGATCTTCCTGACCCAGGGATCAAACCCGTGCCTCCAGCATTGCAGGCAGATTCTTTACGACCGGAAACACCAGGGAAGCCATTGCACTTTACATGGTGCCAATTTAAAATTCAGTTTAATTTTTTTCAGGTTAAGTAATTCCTAAGACCCAAGTAGCTCCCCCTTCATGTTATCTGCCCACTGGCGCATGTAGTCTGCAGGAGCCCCCTCTTCCCTGAAGCCCTCCAGTCAGCAGCCTTTTCCACACGTGTCTCCCATCACATCTGTCCACCGGTGTCATGGGCTCTCTGCCCAACTCTGCACAGAACTGTTGCTGACGGCATCTCTTCTAGGCAGGGAGTCATTCTGTCAGTCGTCACCTAAACTTCAACGTCCTGCCATGTGAGGTTGTATTTCTATGTTCCTTAAAAGAGCATTTTAACAAAATCTCAATTTGAACTTGAATGGGTTTTACCTACCGATTTTATCTGTTTTTCATTGTATCCTATGGTCTGATTCTTAGCCTCTCATGAAGCAACTCGCCAGGACTTATGAATGACTTCTGATCCCTTTTCCATTTACCGCCACCCTTCTGTGGCACATGCTTCTGTGACACGTCCTTATTGCCATGACGCTCTCTCCTTCCTTTTGGAATGCCTGCTGTTGCCTTCCTGCCTCTCTGCTGCATCCTGTCCCCGTGTGTGTCTCTCCCTGGCACTCACAGCAGGTTCACAGCAGACTCACTCACATGCTGTTCCCTTTGGAGTCCCTGCCTCCCATTTTAGCTGTGCTATTTGGGTACAAATTCCCAAGTACAAATTCTCCAACCAAGACTCCTGCTCCCATGTCTGGGCTCTGTAGAATCTTCACCTGAAAAATTACTGTGGATCAAACCTAATATACCTTTCCTTCTCCCCAGTTACACCCCTTACAGACCCTCCCTCTCTCCTGGGCACCAGGCTCCCTGGGTCAGATCATCCATGACCCATTTCTCTACACTCAAGGAGTTATCTGGCCACGTTGCTTCCAGCTCTAATGGAGTGAGTTGAGCAGTGATGGACCCAGAGAAGAGTGGAGACAACAGGTACGTACCCGGTGAGGTTGTAACTGCACTGAGAATAAAGGACTGTGCTTATGATAGGAAAGACTGTAGAGTGTTTTGAAGGTTAGAAAACGTTGGAAAGCAGTTTTAAACACAGGTGGGGGAGTGGTGTCATAGAGTAGTTGCAGTTTAAAGAGAAAGGCTCATTGCTGGCTCAGAAGGATCTTACTGGTACCATCTTATCAAATGCTCTCTCAGTTACAAATACTCCAGGTTACAAATCCTTTGGAAATATATCCTACACTTGCTAGCAGCAGAATAGCACAGGTCACAGTTCTCCATTGCAGCATTGCTCGTAATATAAACAGATTGTTGCATGTCAGTGTTCATCCCAAAGTGGATGGGCAAGAAGTATTATACTACTACATCATCTGCTCAGTGCACTGCTGTGCAGGAAATTATGTCCTGATAGAGGACAATTTCCAAGGCATTGTCAAATAAATAAAAGCAACATGTAACAAAACACCATGCTTAATATACCACTATTTATGTTTTGAATTAGGGCATGAAGGAGAAATATATTTTCATGTTTGCTTATAAGGAACTCTAGAAGGATCTGTAAGAAACAAAATACTACCTGTGGAGGCAGATGGCCCTGGACACACCGGGTAAACGACAGGAGGCACAGATTAAGGCAAAGTGTATTTTCAGTATCTTGAATCATGTGCCTGTATTATAACCTCTTTGGAATTTTCAATAAATTGAATTTTTAAAACCTCCAAAGAATAAAATGCATTTTACTGTTTTTTATTTTACTATATTATTTTACTGTTTTTACCAACTGAATGACTTTCTAGTTGTTTTACCATGGTTGTTGTTTGGCTTCTCTAAAATGTCTATTCGTGAGTTTTTTTCTGGTGGTTTTGATGTTTTTATTTTAACTTTGGTAAGAAACAAAGAAAAATATTTATCTCTAAACACCCTAGGTAGTTTGTCCTTTTCTCTTTTCCTCCTTTCGGATACTTTATATTTTCATAACTTTTACTTGCAAGAAAGAGGATAAAGCTATGCTAGTTTGCTAGGGTTGCCAGAATAGAATATCACAGACTGAGGCTTAACAGAATTGCATCAGGTTATCCCATCTCACAGCACTCAGCTGCTCAGAGCTCTCCCTTACTGTGCTATTTTCTCATATCAGCAGTTACGTTTTCTCTTTGTTGCTGATTTTAGTTGTCTTTTTTCTTAGTATAACTAAAGATTTGTTACTTTTGTTGACCTGTTTGAAGTAACTTTTGTTTAAAATTGATTTCTTTGGTTTTCCTCTTCTGTATATTTATCTGAGAGCTAGTCTTTACTATTTTCATTCCTTCTTCTAGCTTTGAGTTTGGTTTGCTCTCCCTTTTCTGCCTAGCTGTAAAGACAGGTTGCTTATTTGAGCTTTCTTTCTAATGTACGCATTCACAGCTTTATGTTTCATTGTTGGTGATGTTTTTGCAGAATCCCATACATGTTGGTATGTTCTATTTATAGTTTGATTTGTCTCCAGGTGTTTTCTAAGTTACTTTTTTTAAATTATTTTTTAGCCTGCTGGTTATTTAAGAGTGTGTTTAATCTTCACATACTTGTGGATTTTCCCACGTTTCCTTCTACTATTGATTTTTCGTTTCATTACATTGTGACAGGAAAAAGTTCCTTTGTATGATTTGAGTGTATTTAGAGTAGACTTATTTTCTGGCCTAACATATGGTCAGTTTTGGAGAATATTCCCTGTGCACTTGTGAAAAGTATGGAATCTGTCTCTGCCCGGGTCACACAGTGCCCTAGCTGCACGGTTCTCAGGGGTCACCTCTCACTGTCGGGTGCGACTGTTGGGTCGGTCGGCCATTTCCGTGCATTAGTCCCACGGGGAGATCACTGGGACAAAAGGGACGCTTTTCTGTCAGCCAGTGACTCTCAGTACCCCATTCTATGGCAGATAGGCTAAGAGTGAGCTCTGGTACGTCTCGGGAGCCTCTCTCAGACTCACCCCTTGGCTACATTCTCAGAAACGAAATTTTAGCCCTACAAAAGGCCTGGCCCAAATACGAACTCAGTTCAGTTCAGTCGCTCAGTAGTGTCCGACTCTTTGTGACCCCATGGACTGCAGCACACCAGGCCTCCCGGTCCATCACCAACTCCCAGAGCTTACTCAAACTCATGTCCATTGAGTTGGTGATGCCATCCAAACATCTCATCCTCTGTCGTCCCCTTCTCCTCCTGCCCTCAATCCCTCCCAGCATCAGGGGCTTTTCAAATGAGTCAGCTCTTCACATCAGGTAGCCAAAGTATTGGAATTTCAGCTTCAACATCAGTCCTTCCAATGAACACCCAGGACTGATCTCCTTTAGAATGGACTGGTTGGATCTCCTTGCAGTCCAAGGGACTCTCAAGAGTCTTCTCCAACACCACAGTTCAAAAGCATCAATTCTTCAGTGCTCAGCTTTCTTTATAGTCCAACTCGATGCTCACTCTTGCCATCTCCTGTTTGACCACTTCCAATGTACCTTGAGTCATGGACCTGACATTCCAGATTCCTCTGCAATATTGCTCTTTACAGCATTGAACCTTGCTTCTAAGACCATTCCCATCCACAACTGGGTGTTGTTTTTGGCTTTGGCTCCATCCCTTCATTCTTTGAGGAGTTATTTCTCCACTGATCTCCAGTAGCATATTAGGCACCAACCGACCGTCCTGGGTAGTTCATCTTTCAGTGTCCTATCTTTTTTGCCTTTTCATACTGTTCATGGGGTTCTCGAGACAAGAGTACTGAAGTGGTTTGCCATTCCCTTCTCCAGTGGACCACATTCTGTCAGACCTCTCCACCATGACCTGTCCATCTTGGGTGGCCCCACAGGGCATGGCTTAGTTTCATTGAGTTAGACAAGCTGTGGTCCGTGTGATCAGATTGGCTAGCTGTCTGTGATTGTGGTTTCTGTCTGTCTGCCCTCTGATGCCCTATCTCAGTGCCTGCTGTCTTACTTGGGTTTCTCTTACCTTGGATGTGGGATATCTCTTCACAGTAGCTCCAGCAAAGCACAGCCGCTGCTCCTTACCTCGGACATGAGGTAGCTCCTCTCAGCTGCCGCCCCTGACCTTGGAAGTGCAGCAACTCCTCCCAGCTGCACTCCTGCGCCATGGGGGACCCCAAAAAATGGCCTCTGAAAGGCACACTAGCTTTTGCCAAAAGCAGTGAGAGAACTCAGAATCTCCTTACGTTCAGTCCTTCAGGGCCCTTAGTCGGAATCCGGGTCTCAGGGACTCATGCCTCATGTCTTCCTGTTGCCTCCCTGTCTCCTGTCTCCCTCTGTCTCTCTCCATCAGGTTTCCTAGACGACCCCTACTCGATCTTTCATGCCCACATGATCTCTTGGAGAGGATTCTGAGGTTCCCTTTGGTCCAGGTCTTCCTCCTATATTCAAAAGCCTGAAGGATCAAAAGCTCTCCTAACATTCTGAAGATCCCCTTCTAACTATGCTTATCTCTCAGGTGGAGAGAGAACCGAGCTTCCCCCACCCCTGAACATCCTAAAGAATTCCCTTGTAACTACTCCTGCTTCTCAGGATGGGGAAGGACAAAGCTTCCCCCACTCCTGCAAATTCCCTTAACCCTTCAGATCCTTCTGATGGGACAAAGACCTCCCTTCCCACCAGAGGGACAATCCAAGATTTGTATCAGCTGATCTGCCCCTGACATCAGAGTCAATTTGAGCACTATTCAGCCTATAATTCAGGTATAAAACTATGACTACAGAAAGGAAAGGTGACTTTCTGACACAGGATGGCCATGATATTCTTTAGACTGCAGAGAAAACTGGTTAAACTGAAAAAATTTTTTTCTTACAACAAGTTTGTTAAAAAGACTGCCTAGGGAAAAGCTTGAAGTTAACCCCTTTCATTCCCTGAAATACATGAAATACACAGCCCACTTTGCCTGAAACCTCCGCCTTGGGCAAATTAGAACTTCAAGAAAATGGCGGGGGCGGGGGGGGGGGGTCGTCAAAGAGACATTTTCAATGTCAAGTGGAAAACTATGAGATTTCTGTCTGTCTGTCTCGATTTATGTATGTCTCAGTGTGTGTCTTTTGTTTGTTTGTTTTAATAATATTGCCAAAATGGTAAATGAGTTCTAATTTTATTGGCCTAAAGAGAAGTTGAAGAATAAAAGTTCTTAAAGTAAGGGTTGGGGGGAGTTGGTTGGTTTGTTTCACTTAACGGCTCTCTAGTTGTTCACCACCACTTGTTGAAAAGACTATCCTTTCAGGATGCTGGTTGAAAGTCAGCTGGCCATAGATTTGAGGGTCACATTTCCCTGGTGGCTCAGATGGTAAAGCGTCTGCCTACAATGCAGGAGACCTGGGTTCAATCCCTGGGTCGGGAAGATCTCCTGGAGAAGGAAATGGCAACCCACTCCAGTATTCTTGCCTGGAAAATGCCATGGACAGAAGAGCCTGTTAGACTACAGTCCATGGGGTCGAAAAGAGTTGGACATGACTGAGCGACTTCACTTCACTTCACTGCACTTCAAAGAAAAATAAGTACTTACAAATCAGACAATTCTAAATACAAGTGCAATTAATCTAAATGAATATCATATTCACATGAACTGAGAAATATTCAATATGAAATATCTAGTATTAATGTTTGTTTGCTAATCTAATATAGACATGTCTAAGAGTCATTAACATGAAGCATAATATTTTAATTGTGCCTAGGTTTATTATAAGTTACATATTGTTATATTGTTACATCTATTACAAGTTTGTCAACAAGGAAAGTACCTCTAGAAAAAAGTAAAACTCATAAAAAATGTAAATGAGATATGAACTTTTAGATAAACTATTAAGAATAATTATATTTTAGAAATGCCTATCTAAAGTAGTCTCTCCAGATTGGGGTAACTTGAATTTCTAGGGGGGTGCTAAAGTAAGTGACAGAAGCGTATTGAATAGCTAGGTCATTTCCAAACAAGATTCTGAAGCATTCATCACTGAACACTAACTTCCTCTTAGGGAGAAACTAGAGATTTTGGACGATTAATGAATAATGTTTGATGCCATCCTGAGATGTTCTCTAGAATTTTCTTTAGAAATTATCGCTGGTAATTATGTTCACCAACCTATAGAATGCTAATATAAAGGCCAGTTCTTGGTTGCTTAAGGAAAATAGGATGTGTGTTTTCAGTAAAAAAGATATGAGACATGAAATTACATTTTATGGAGGGAGAAGGAAGTGGGTCTGACTTACAGGTGGCTGTTTCAGGATGGGGGAACAAAGTTATGGGCACAGAACGTGATGAGAAGGTTTTATGGGAAGTGGACCCCAAGGGAAGAGTTTTGTGCATAAATACAAGTTTTCTTGAGATGTTGAACTGCCTTAGATAATGGATTTTAAGTTTCTTTATCTCTGAAGTGATCTATGTTTACCTTTGAAATCTTTTGTTACCTTTGGCCAAGTGAGTAACTATTGTTTCACAGCGACTTATATGATCCTATCCGACAGAGTGTTATAAACCCGTTTGATATTTATTGAAAACATTTCCTAAAGCATTTGACATCTAGCTAACTTTGGGGTGCTTCAGAGGGCCCCTGAGACATCCCAAAGAGAGATATTAAACTACCTGAGTTCATTTGACATGTTAAATTACATGGGAAGTATTGTTGGAAAGTGGTGAATCTCGTCAGGTTATAGTGTATGGTTGATGTTACTAATATAGATATCCTAGAAATTATGTGAAATTCATGAGAATCTGATATGTCCTGGTAAAATGTTGTCAGTTGTAATTCTAGTTATCATATTAAAGTGTTACATATCACAGCAATGACCAGGCTACTTTGTCAATTGCAATTTAATCAGATTTTAAACACACCTTCTATGGTCTCATTCTGATGCCTTTGCAAGAATACTGCTACTTGAAGATTTATGGAAAAGACTTCTAAGATTCATCGATAAACACATTTTGTTTGTTTGTTATCTGGTAAGCTGGTACCGGACTGGGATTTAGTCTACTCTCTATCACGATGGTGTGATCACTCATCTAGAGCCAGACATCCTGGAATGGGAAGTCAAGAGGGCCTTAGAAAGCATCACTACAAACAAAGCTAGTGGAGGTGATAGAATTCCAGTTGAGCTATTTCAATCCTGAAAGATGATGCTGTGAAAGTGCTGCACTCAATACGCCAGCAAATTTGGAAAACTCAGCAGTGGCCACAGGACTGGAAAAGGTCAATTTTCATTCCAATCCCAAAGAAAGGCAATGCCAAAGAATGCTCAAACGACCACACAATTGCACTCATCTCACATGCTAGTAAAGTAATGCTCAAAATTCTCCAAGCCAGGCTTCAGCAATACGTGAACCATGAACTTCCTGATGTTCAAGCTGGATTTAGAAAAGGCAGAGGAACCAGAGATCAAATTGCCAACATCCACTGGATCATGGAAAAAGCAAGAGAGCTCCAGAAAAGCATCTATTTCTGCTTTATTGACTATGCCAAAGCCTTTGACTGTGTGGATCACAATAAACTGTGGAAAATTCTGAAGCAGATGGGAATACCAGACCACCTGATCTGCCTCTGGAGAAATCTGGATGCAGGTCAGGAAGCAACAGTTAAAACTGAACATGGAACAACAGACTGGTTCCAAATAGGAAAAGGAGTATGTCAAGGCTGTATATTGTCACCCTGCTTATTTAACTTATATGCAGAGTACATCATGAGAAAACGCTGGACTGGAAGAAGCACAAGCTGGAATCAAGATTGCCAGGAGAAATATTAATAACCTCAGATATGCAGATGACACCACCCTTATGGCAGAAAGTGAAGAGGAACTAAAAAGCCTCTTGATGAAAGTAAAAGTGGAGAGTGAAAAAGTGGGCTTAAAGCTCAACATTCAGAAAACGAAGATCATGGCATCCGGTCCCATCACTTTATGGGAAATAGATGGGGAAACGGTGTCAGACTTTATTTTGGGGGGCTTCAAAATCACTGCAGATGGTCATTGCAGCCATGAAATTAAAAGACACTTACTCCTTGGAAGGAAAGTTATGACCAACCTAGATAGCATATTCAAAAGCAGAGACATTACTTTGCCAACAAAGGTCCATCTAGTCAAGGCTATGGTTTTTCCTGTGGTCATGTATGGATGTGAGAGTTAGACTGTGAAGAATTGATGCTTTTGAACTGTGGTGTTGGAGAAGACTCTTGAGAGTCCCTTGGACTGCAAGGAGATCCAACCAGTCCATTCTGAAGGAGATCAGCCCTGGGATTTCTTTGGAAGGAATGATGCTAAAGCTGAAACTCCAGTACTTTGGCCACCTCATGCGAAGAGTTGACTCATTGGAAAAGACTCTGATGCTGGGAGGGATTGGGGGCAGGAGGAGAAGGGGACGACAGAGGATGATATGGCTGGATGGCATCACTGACTCGATGGATGTGAGTCTGAGTGAACTCCGGGAGTTGGTGATGGACAGGGAGGCCTGGCATGCTGCGATTTTTGGGGTCGCAGAGAGTCGGACACAACTGAGCGACTGAACTGAACTGAGCTGACTATGTTAAGAGAACAAAGTTTTCTAAGAATGAAGCTTTCAAAAACAGATTATGAATTTCTTTGCCTTTAAGTGATTTATATTTGTTTTTAAAATCTTTTGTTACTTTGGTAAAGTAAATAAGCATTCTTTAAGATTATGGAACATGTGAAAGCTCATTCTGCCTCCACAAAAAAATAACACCTCACTGTTAGACTTTTGCTATTCTGACATCCTTAAAACATGGCAACAGTCTACTCCTAAAGTGGGGGATTAAAAATGCATGAACAGTAGCTGTAAATCAAGAAGTCAGGGCTATGGGAAATCCAAGATGGCTGCTTGGCTTTTCCCAGCTCCCTAACAAACCTCATTTTTATTTGATGCATTATATTGCTAAAAGGTTTAATTAATTAAGTTATTTAAAAGGACACTCTAAGTTTGTTTCTAAATGTTCAAACTGCCTCACAGTTGCACTCACCTCACACGCTAGTAAAGTAATGCTCAAAATTCTCCAAGCCAGGCTTCAACAATATGTGAACCGTGAACTTCCAGATGTTCAAGCTGAATTTAGAAAAGGCAGAGGAACCACAGATCAAATTGCCAACATCCACTGGATTAAGGAAAAAGCAAGAGAGTTCCAGAGAAACATCCATTTCTGTTTTATTGACTATGCCAAAGCCTTTGACTGTGTGGATCACAATAACCTGTGGAAAATTCTGAAAGAGATGGGAATACCAGACCACCTGATCTGCCTCTTGAGAAATCTGTATGCAGGTCAGGAAGAAATAGTTAGAACTGGACATGGAACAACAGACTGGTTCCAAATAGGAGAAGGAATATGTCAAGGCTGTATATTGTCACCCTGCTTATTTAACTTATATGCAGAGTACATCGTGAGTAACTCTGGGTTGGATGAAGCACAAGCTGGAATCAAGATTGCCAGGAGAAATGTCAATAACCTCAGATATACAGATGACACCAAGGAGAGTGTAAGAGCTACCTTAAAGCTCAACATTCAGAAAACTAAGATCATGGCATCTGGCCTCATCACTTCATGGCAAATAGATGGGAAAACAGTGGAAACAGCGGCAGACTTTATTTTGGGGGGCTTGGAAATCACTGCAGATGGTGACTGCAGCCATGAAATTAAAAGAGGCTTGCTACTGCTGCTGTTAAGTCACTTCAGTCGTGTCTGACTCTGTGCGACCCCATAAGGCTCCCCTGTCCCTTGGATTCTCCAGACAAGAATACTGGAGTGGGTTGCCATGTCCTTCTCCAATGCATGAAAGTGAAAAGTGAAAGTGAAGTCACTCAGTCATGTCCGACTCTTAACAACCCCATGGACTGCAGCCTACCAGGCTTGTCCATGCATGGGATTTTCCAGCCAAGAGTACTGGGGTGGGTTGGCATTGCCTTCTCCGAAAAGACGCTTAGGACTTGGAAAGAAAGTGATGACCAAACTAGACAGCATGCTAAAAAGCAGAGACGTTACTTTGCCAACAAAGATCTGTCTAGTCAAGGCTATGGTTTATCCATGTGTCATGTATGGATGTGAAAGTTGGACTATAAAGAAAGTTGACTGCTGAAGATTTGATGCTTTTGAACTGTGGAGACCCAACCACTCCATCCTAAAGGAAATCAGGCCTGAATATACATTGGAAGGACAAATATGAACCTGAAGCTCCAATACTTAGGCTACTTGATGCAAAGAGCTTACTCATTTGGAGGTCACTTTGATTTGCCTGTGAGTGTGGGAGCCCAACCTAGGTGCAGGGCCTCAGGGGCAATTGCTACTGAATAATGACATTAAAGCAAGTGCATTCCAGCCCTGTGTGACTCTCAGCACACAAGAGACTGGGAAAGCTATCTATCTTGGAGGAAGGAAAGGCAGGCGAGAGAATGTGTTTTCAGGGCTCTCCTCGCAGCTGGGGTTCGGCTCCTCAGAGGTCAGACCACCAAGCCTGCTCCAAGGGCCTCAATTCCCAAATCAGGGCCGTGTGTCACCCTACACTTTCCGAGCCTTGCAAACACATTTCTAGGTCATCGCAGTACTGCCCATGGGGGAGGAGGCTTCGGGAGTGTATCAGCACCACAGCAGGGTGCCATGCTGGGGTCACCTAGCCGAGGGCACCTGGCACCACCCATGGGCCCCTGGCACCTCCCATGGGCCCCCTGGTGAAGAGTGGCAGGCGCAGCCCTGGCTTGCGAAAAACTGAAGCGGAGAGCACAGCTAGCTCTGGTAGAAGGAAGCAAACAGCCACGGGAGGCCCTCGCAGGCAGTTGCTGGGCCACCCCGCGTTAGGGCTCCCCGGGCAAAAAATCACTAAAAATTGGTAACACCAATAATGCCACACCAATAATTTAGAAAGTATTCCTGATTATGTGTTGAAAATAATTCCTGTAAAACCATTTGTTGCTGTTCACTCACCCAGTCGTGTCTGCCTCTTTGAGACCCCATGTGCTGCAGCATGCCAGCCTTCCCTGTCCTTCACTGTCCCCGGAGATCGCTCAAACTCAAGTCCATTGAGGAAATGATTATAAAGGACTCTACTTTTTAACATATGTGTATTCTAACTACAAGTGTGCTTTTTCACTTTTAGAAAGTAGTATTTGAAAATGAATAAATTACATATGAATCCAAAATGTGCCTAATTCACAAATAGAAATATTTAATTTCCTCCACTTTTCTATCCATGGAATATCCTGTTTAGCTTTGTATTATATTTAGCATAATGAACATTTGTTAAAATAAATGTCTATTAAAACAAATAAAATGTTACATATTAAAGTTTTACTCCACTGAGAAGTAAATATGGGAGCCGGGTATTTTAAAATGTCTTTATTCTCTCTGTTATTTAATATGACTAAAAATAATCTAAACTTAAAATATTACATATATTTATAAACATTATTTTTATTAAACCTCAATTTTTGGCTTCAGAAAATTATAAATAGTCAGACAGGAGAGTTTGAGAGGGGATATATTTATTTGTTCTGATATTCTGCTTCAGAACTTCTGGGGAACTTCCCTGGTGGCTCAGACAGTAAAGCGTCTGCCTGCTATGTGGGAGACCTGGGTTCAATCCCTGGGTCAGGAAGATCCCCTGGAGAAGGAAATGGCACCCCACTCCAGTACTCTTGCCTGGAAAATTCCATGGATGGATGAGCCTGGTAGGCTACAGTCCATGGGGTCGCAAAGGGTCGCACACGATTGAGCGACTTATTCTGCTTCAATGAGCAATACTTTCTCAAGTTAAAACACACATGTTTTGGCATCTGATGACAATTCCTTACTCCTGATAACTTGTCTGTCTTTAACTTGTCTCTTTTCAGCAGTTCAGAGACTAGAACAAATGACTGAAGAGAATATTACCAGGTGATGGAACTCGTTCTTTTGGGTTTTTCAGTCCAGAGAGAGAGTGAAATGCTTCTCTTTCTTCTCGTGTTAGTGGTATATTCTCTAACTCTGGTGGGAAACGTTGGCATCGTTTCCTTGATCCGGTTGGATCCTCATCTTCACATACCCATGTACTTTTTTCTCAGTAATCTGGCCTTTGTAGGCTTTTGTTACTCCTCATCAATAGCCCCAAAGTTCCTGGAGACCCTCCTGAGCAAGCACAGGTCCATATCTCTCTATGCATGTGCGCACAGCTGGGCTTTTTCCTGAACTTCTTGATTTTGGAGACGTTCCTTCTTGCAGTCATGGCTTATGACCACTATGTGGCCATCTGCAATCCTCTTCTCTACATGGTGATCATGTCTCAAAAGGTGTGCATGCAACTGGTAGCAGGCCCTTACTGATACAGCTTTTCTGTTGCTTTCCTCCACACAGTTGTTACTTTTCGACTGATCTACTATGGCCCCAATGTTATTAATCACTTCTATTGTGATGATGTCCCTTTGATGGCCCTTGCCTGCTCAGACACCAGCCTCAAAGAGATCTTGATTTTTATCTTTGCTGGATTCAACATAATCAGCCCTTTGACCACGGTCCTTATTTCCTCCCTATACATTGTGGCTGCCATCCTGAGAATCCAATCTGCAGAAGGGAGGCACAAAGCATTCTCATCCTGTGGTTCTCATCTGACTGCTGTCACTATATTCCAAGCGACTCTGATCTTCATGTATCTGCAGCCCAAATCAAACCATTCCCTTGACACAGACGAAGTGGCCTCTGTCGTCTACACAATAGTCATTCCTATGTAGAATCCCATGATCTACAGCCTGAGGAACCAAGAGGTAAAAAATGCCTTGAGGAAAGCCTTTAAAAAATGTTATTTCCTGTCTCTAGTAAACATTAAAATGTATCTTGTAACACTGACTGTCTTGAAACTATGCCACACGCAGATGTGTTGTTTTTATTATCTTTGATAGGTTAATTTTATTTCTGCCATTTTTATATGAGCAAAATGACTTTGCACATGTGTTCTATTTTTCATATAATTTATAAGTAAAAGGTTTAAAAGACTATAATGCACATTTTTAACAAATTGCTACTATTTGCATCTGTGACACTTGATAGTTTTGACCTGGATAGTTTCTATTTAACTGATAATAAGATTTAGCCGCTGCTTTCAAAAATGTTTCTATTTTACACATTGTGGAAACAGAACAAGGGAGGTGGTAAAGTAAATTTCTTGTCCATCCCCATGTCGTTCCAGGCAGTAGCTGTTCCTCAACTGCACCCTGTCTGCTAAAAATCATTCCTCTCTGCTTCTGACTCCCACTAGATTCACTGGTGGTCACTCTCTGTAATTCCACGGTTCTCATGTTGTTTGAAAAGATGTCATTTTTCGACATGCAGATCTGGAAATCAGGGTCAGCTTTTGGAAAGTCATACTCTCTTTTTCTGTATCAAAACAAAAATGCAGACATACCCCTATATTCCCTCAGCAAGGCTTAAGATCCTTTTATATTTTAGGGATTTGAAGACATTACAATGGTTTGACAGGAAGCGGTAGTTTAAAACCAAGTTTAAACATGGTTGCTGTCAGATGTCAGGAATATTGTTCTATGTTGGGGTGGTTGTAAAGTGATGCAATCTAAGACCCACTTAAACCATCAACTGGATTTTTTTTTTTTTAATTCAGATTCAAATGTTTGGTGTCTACCATGTGGGTGATATTGTGAGCTATTCTCATAGGGCAAAATCAAAAACATTCCTGAATATGCTGAATAGTCTGCTATTTTGGAAAATACTGGCAAAAAAATTGATTGTATAAGTTATTTAGAAACAGTTTAGCTTATTTTATCCAAGTTATCTTAGTAAACATTTCATTGTTAAATTAGATTTCACATTTATGTGAAGACATCAATATTGCCATGTTAAATTATTTATATTAAACTTTATTTTAATTTATGCCTCACCTAACCTCAACACCATTATTAAAGCAGCAACAAGGTGTTCTAAGTGGATGTAAACTGTACAAATTCTGAAGAGAAGCAATGAATTGCAATCCTGATTTTCAAGTTCTTAAATCAACTTCGTTTGGGGTCAGGGAGCACAGTTGCACAGAAATTAATCTTGGGAATCATGACTGTCAATTGCCAAAGATAAAACTCAAGAGAGGAGAACATCTTTGTTGTTGCTATTTTTTAAATAATTCCAAAAGTATAATTTAAATAGTTAAAAGCACAGCAGTGAGCTTCTATAGTAAACTACAGAGTAAGGGCTGAACCTGAGATTGGCAATGTGAGAAGGGTTTAAAGGTCAGTGAATCTTTCAGAAGGACTCTGGTGCCCCTTCTGGGTAGCACACTGGATTCAGGGGAGGTTGCTGCAAAACCACAGGTTTACTAAGAAACTTCAGATACATTTGAAGAGCTCCTAGAGCAGACAGGATGATAGCCTGGGACACTAAGAAAAACCAAGTAAAACCCAAGTTCTAACTTTTAAAAATTACTGTAAAGAAATATATTAGTTTCATCAGTCTGCGTTAACAAAGCACCACACACTCATTGACTCAGAACAACAAAAATTTATTTTCTCACAGTTCTGGAGCCTACAAGTCTGAAGTCAAGGTATTGGTGGAACCAGGCTCTCTGTGAAGCTAGGGGAGGTTCCTTCCTTGTTTTTTGCAGCTGCTCATGGTCCCAGGCATTCCTTGTCTTGTAAGCATCTTTCCGGTCTCTGCTGTCTTCTCATGGTCATCTTCTCTCTACATCTGTGTCCAAATTTCTTCATTCTTGTAAGGACATCACTCACACTGGAGAAGGCAATGGCAGCCCACTCCAGTACTCTTGCCTGGAAAATCCCATGGATGGAGGAGCCTGGTAGGCTGCAGTCCATGGGGTCGCAAGAGTCAGACACGACTGAGCGACTTTACTTTCACTTTTCACTTTCATGTATTGGAGAAGGAAATGGCAACCCACTCCAGTGTTCTTGCCTGGGGAATCCCAGGGACGGCAGGGCCTGGTAGGCTGCCATCTATGGGGTCGCACGAGTCGGACACAACTGAAGCGACTTAGCAGCAGCAGCAGCACACTGGATTAACCGTCCACCTTACTTCAGTATGACTTCATATTAACAATTGCATCTTCAATGACCCTACATCCAGATAATGACCCTATAACCCAATGATCCTATAACCAAACTCTGAAGTTCTTCAGGTTAGGAACTTAACACATCTTCTGGGGGAACAATTTCACTCATAATAAGTGCATATAAGTGTGTGCATGCTCAGTTGTGTTCGACTCTGTGTGACCCTTTGGACTGTAACCCACCAGGCTCCTCTGTCCATGGGGTGTTCCAGGCAAGAATACTGGAGTAGGTTGCCATTTCCTTCTCCAGGGGATATTCCCCCAGGGATTGAAATCATGTCTCTTGCCTTGCAGATGATTCTTTGCTGCTGACCCATTGGGGAAGCCCCACTAATAAGTAAAGACAGTTAAAGATGTGCTGGCTCAAATGTATGGTGAAAACACACCTTATCTACACCTGCAAGCACAGCGCAGACAAAAAAATAGCTGAGATTTCCTAAGCTTAAGAAAGAGACTTCTAAGTACCTAAAAAGGCTAGCGAAATGGCCTAGATGATGGGTCAAAAGGGATCCAAAACCAGTTAATGTGACAACTGGACTCTTAAAGGTCATAACAAGCCCAAGGACTCATCAAGTAGTTACGACAAAGGGATATATAACCTAATATCTAATATAGATCAGAACCTTGACTTTTTCTCCTTCTGGTTAAGACAGAAGACAAGATTCCCTGCTCTCAATACCAGAATAGTTTCTGAAGAGACTTGATCATTCTCAGGTAAAAATTGTCCTAGTGAGTGGTAAGATGCAGAGGTGAAATGCCAAGGATATGTTTCTGGAAAGTATTATAAGAGCGAAAATATCACTATAGCTAAATGAACTCCCAAGCTGCAGTGACTTAATAATTTATTCCTTTCTCAGGCAGCAGTATGAGTTAAGGGGTTTGGGAAAGGCAATTAGACCCTCAATATGTGGTTTCCATCTTTGTCTAAAACGTGATCATTTCAGTGGCAACATTTTCAAGTGGGAAGGAAGAGAAAAAAGTCCATATCTAATGGCTTTAACATAGAGAAGGTGATCTTTAGGTTTCAGGCACCACTTTCTATGGATGGCTCATTGCCAAGACTTGAAACATTATGTATCCCACTGACAAGGGGCAATAGGAACGGTGGTGAACAGCTGGATGACAAATGTTTTACTTATAAAATAAAACATAAAATAGTGGACACTGAGGAATATGTCTGCCATAAGGATCACAGAAAATGTGATCTTAAAGGGTCAAGTTATAATGGTCTCTGTCAGTACGATTGTTTCTTGAGCAGCCTATCATTTCATACTTGACACCAACTTGTTAGAAGCAAACTTGGGTGATTTGAAAACATTAAAAAAAAAAAACTTTGTTAATGTAGTTTCCAATACTAATCAAATAGTACTCTTTCTTCCTGCTCAGAACCTAAAGTTATGAAAAAGAACTATCCTCCCACCATCTGCTTTTTCTCAGAACCAATCTTAGGGAATGTGGCTTGTGGGCAATTAGTAAATTAGCCTGAGTAACAGTACTTTCTGTGCTTAAATGAATCCATCTTTCCAGTGATACTACCACAAGTAAATGTTACTTCTCAGAATCTTTCTACATATGTTCAATTGTGTACCCCTTTTAATTGGATTAGCCCTTAAACAAGAATAAACTCCGGAGAAGGCAATGGCACCCCACTCCAGTACTCTTGCCTGGAAAATCCTATGGATGAAGGACCCTGGTAGGCTACAGTCCATGGGGTCGCTAAGAGTCGGACACGACTGAGTGACTTCACTTTGACTTTTCACTTTCATGCATTGGAGAAGGAAATGGCAACCCACTCCAGTGTTCTTGCCTGGAGAATCCCAGGGTCGGGGGAGCCTGGTAGGCTATCGTCTATGGGGTCACACAGAGTTGGACACGACTGAAGTGACTTAGCGTAGCGTAAGAATAAACTCATTCATGAGAAATTACTTCTACTTCTGATTTGCTTTTATGCTGGTATTATTAGCAAGAGTCAACAAGGACAAAAAGTGTATTCCACTTATATTAAGAATGAAGGTAGATTAAGTGGACACCAATCAACATAAATTGAATTGTAAACGTGTAATCAGATCCCAATGGATACCAGTTTGAGCTGTGCTGATCCCATGGATGGAGGAGCCTGGTGGGTTGCAGTCCATGGGGTCGCTAAGAGTCGGACACGACTGAGCGACTTCACTTTCACTTTTCACTTTCATGCACTGGAGAAGGACATGGCAACCCACTCCAGTGTTCTTACCTGGAGAATCCCAGGGACGGGGGAGCCTGGTGGGCTGCTGCCTATGGGGTCGCACAGAGTCGGACACGACTGGAGCGACTTAGCAGCAGCAGCAGTGCAATGACATTTAGTTTTACACAGATTCTTACCTAGTTGATGCACTCTAGTTATTAAAAGCTTGACTTAAGCAGCTAAATACAGATCTAAGAATGTACTGTTAGTGACAAGAATTTGGAATCAAATAATACCTTCATCATAGCAATCAAATGTTTAACAGGACATTCTTCTGATCAAAAGTTAGATTTTAAATGACAAAAATCCATATTGCTTCATCTTTTTAAACTATGAGAAGGACATGATAGGCTTTACTCATAAATTTTTCACCTATTTAAATTAATGAAGAGAAAAACAACTAGCCAAAATCCAAACCAAAGAGTAGAATTACAGTGAGCCAACAGATGGTTTGAAACACAAATAGTGTTAATTATAGAGCAATATATACTGAGAGTTAACCTTCTGATTGATTCATGACACTAGCTGAAGATTCTGAAAACATTTTTGTTTTCAAAAGTCCATGTATGTATGAATGTTATTGAAAGCTTTTTTGATACATGAGGATCCACCAACTTTTATATTCATGGAAAAGTGATGAAGTCTTAATTTTTTCTCATGAAATTATATATTACTTTAAAACAAGTGAAAAGCAATTATATATAGAAAATATCCTAAGAAAGCATATTCAACTCTTACAAAGATACCTCCAAATTAACGTGTGCTTATCCAAATGTGTTTATGAGTTATCCGATGACTACACTTAGCAGTTTTACATACACTGTGACTAACAGTAATAGGTCAGGGTTAGTATGTTTGCATATGTAGATAAAGGAGGCTTAGTCCTGAGAGTCCGTTCACAGGGTAAACCATCACTGTGTTAGACTGGACCTCTTAGTATATTTAAGTGTTGCCTGTATACAGTTTATTTTAAACAGGGTTATTTATATGCCTGGACATTTATAACAGGAAGTGGCATACATGGAATTATGCACTGCAGGTGCACTGCTTCAAGCTTGCCTTGACGATTGCATTGTTGACCGCCTCTTTCACATCTTCGTTCCTCAAACTCTAGATCATGGGATTCAGCATGGGAATCACTGTGGGGTAAAACACAGCCACCATCTTCCCCTGCTCCACAGACTCTTCAGTAGGCCTCCTGAGATACATGAAGAGGAGAGCCCCATAAAACATGGTAACAGCTGTCAGGTGGGACCCACACGTGGAGAATGCCTTCCTCCTGCCATCGGCAGAGCACATGTGCAGCACAGCCGCTATGATGAGGGTATAGGAAACGAGAACCACTGAGAGGGAATATGTGAAATTAATCCCAGCAATAACAATCATGGTGCATTCTTTAACGTGGACCCCTCCACAGGCAGTCTTGATAAGAGGAGGGTCAGCACAATAGAAGTGGTTGATTTCAAAGTTTCCACAGAAGTACAGGCCATATGTCCAGAGTGTGCAGATTTGGCTAACAGAGAATCCATAGATGTGTGTCACAGAGATGAGATGAGCACAGACACTCCTGGACATTTTACTGCCATAAAGCAGAGGGTTGCAGATGGTCATGTAGCAATCAAAGGCCATCACAGCCAAGATATATACTTCCACGTGGACAAAGGGCTCTGAAGAAGTAACACTGCACCAAACACCCCACACAGGAAATGGGTTTTGTCTGATAGTAAGTTTTCCAGCATCTTCAGAGTGACAATGGAAGAGAACCACACATCCACAAAAGACAAAGGACTCAAGAAAAAGTACATGGAGCTCTGAAGCTGGAGGCTGATGCTGATCAAAATAATGATACCAATGTTCCCTATCAGAGTGATCATGTAAACTACTAGAAACACCACAAAAAAGAGACCCTGAAGCTCCTGACGACTGGTCAACCCCAGAAGAACAAATTCTGTCACATCTGTGAAATTTGGCATTGCCTTCACTTAGACCCAGTCTGCAGTGCCTATGGACAAACTAAAAGCAACAAATGGATTTATTTTATTCTTGAAAATTTTGAGTCATGTTTATCAGTATTCTAGTTCAAATAATATAAAAATCAATGTAGACTTTGCACAAAGTTTTATATGAGTATATAATCACATTTATGTCCTTTAATAGGACTTATAGGTAATTATTACAATATTTATTAGTTTCTTAATTTTAAAATGGACAATTACATTCATATACTACTAGTATTAGACACTTATTTTTGCTAAATTATTTCAATGATGCTAACATCATAGAGTGCTAACAGAAGTAAAGCTAGACTGAGAGTCATCAGAGAATGACCAAATCCATTTCAGCATATTGTCTTATAGGAAATGACTTGAGACTCATAAATGTAAATATTCAATAAGGTCAGACAACCACTTTGTGCTGACCAGGGAAGTAATAAGAGTGAATCATTGAAATGCCATTGAACACTATTTTTGTGTATGATGGTTGCCTGTCATTGTCTATATTAATACAAATGCACGTGTAATATTAACCTACTCATTTCCCTATGACTTGGAAGATAGCCTTTTTTAGAAATGTATTTGTTTGTGTATTTTTGGCTGCACTTGGCTCCTCTTGGTTGGGGTATTTGTTTGTGTATTTTTGGCTGCGCTTGGCTCCTCTTGGTTGGGGTATTTGTTTGTGTATTTTTGGCTGCGCTTGGCTCCTCTTGGTTGGGTGTGTGGGCTTCTCACTGCAGTGGCTTCTCCTGTTGTAGAGCACTGACTCTAGGTGAGCAGTTTCAATGGTCGTGGCTCACAGGTTCTAGAGCACAGGCTCAGTAGTCGTGGCTCTCGGGCTTAGTTGCTCCATGGCACGTGGAAGCTTCCTCCAACCAGGGATCGAACTTATGTCCCCTACATTGGTAGGCATATGCTTATCCACTGAGCCACCAGGGAAGTCTAGAAGATATCTTCTTATCTACACAACTTTACGGGATGATTGTCTTACAGCTTGGTCTTACAATCTAGCCATTGACATACTTTTATACACTATGCCAGCATATGATATAAAAAGCTTTCAACTTATGAAAATCCTCATCATGTTTTATTTTATTTAGCTATATATTTCACTTGTTTGATTACTGCTGCTTGCAGGATGAGGTAAGCAGTATTTAACAACACAGACTGTATCAGTTTAACAGTTATCTCAGAAAAGTAAACCGCGAGTGGTTCAATCACCATATCAAAATTATATCAATATACAAACTCTATATACATATAAAATTCAGGTGCCATGCTTTTAAAATTATTGTCTTATTTAAGATTCTACTGCTTTTCAGCAACAATCCATTACATGTCTAATTATTTTCAAATTCAATGTCATTACAATTAAAATGTCCACAACGAATGTTTTCTCTGTTTAATACACTTCCCCAGATAAGTCTTCTGAGAAGTAAACTGCTCTGAGTACTTAGGGATGCATCTGTAGGATTAACATCATCTTGGGAATTTAAGATCCCCATAATAACATTGCTTCAAGGGAATATTATGACATAAAATGGTCTGTAGTTATAATTGCTTATAATAATTCATTTACACACATCAAAACCAATGTTATGTCAAATATATTTGCTATATTATATTTTTATTATATTATATCTAGAAGTAGTCTAAGTTTTGCAGTATGAAATTGAACAAGCTACACAAGATTTTGGTTTGCATTATAATTGATTCTTTTTGAAAAGGAGTGAATAAAAAATACAGAAATGAGACAATTTAGGGAATGCAACTACTATGAGATGGAAATGGAGCATGCTGATAAACACAGAAATAAGAAGAGGCAGGCTGCACACAGAGTGGTCAAAGATCTCTCTGAGGATGTGACTTTTCAGTTACGGGCAAGTAGCCAGTTATGTAAAAATATTGAGGAAAAAGAAAATGAAAATACAAAAAGTTAGAAGAGGAACTATTTTAAAAAGTGTATAAACTCTATGATTGTATCATGCCTCCCTCCAACTAGTAGCAACTCACAATTTGGAAGTTGATTAATCTCTGTAAACACTCTTCCTACCCCTGAAATTATTCGTATGGGAATTAAATACACCATAGAGAAAATGATTTGGGCACATAACATAGTCGCTGATATTTCAGTTCTGGTCTGGGTTCACCTGTACCCTATATTTTCATGATCATAGATCTTCTGGTTTCTAAGTGTGGATAAACTAAGCCAGATGAGAGTTACTGATTTTGACTGGGAGATAGAGCTAAGACCAAGAATTTCCATATATAAAAACTCTTACCTTCGCTTGGTGAACCCATAATTACCTAATTAACAGTGTTTGATTTGGATGATTGGTACAACTAATTATAAGAGGATGAGATCTTTAGATAGCATCACCAACTCAGACATGAGTCTGAGCAAACTCTAGGAGATAGTGAAGGACAGAGGAGCCTGGCATGCTGTAGTCCACGGAGTCTCAAATAGCCAAATATGACTTGGTGACTGAACAACAACAGCAACTAAATATATATAAAAAATCATCAAGGCACCTAAGAAGCATAAAGTAATACTACTTCTCCAATTTCCCTTCCTGTGTGATATGTGGGTTTTGTTCCACTTTTCATAATCATTAGCTCTGTGATAGTAGAGTTTGTCTCATTCATTTTAGAAAACTTCAAACTGACTACATTAGTTATATATTGTAGACATTCAGGGATATTCACACATGATTTTTAAGCATCCTGATCTCCAGATCAGCTTCATAGAATGCGTTACTGTGTCTATAACTAATCAAATCTCTATTTTAAAAACTGTTCTAGTGGCAACAGTCTCAGTTTAAGGTGAGATAACAGCTACCTTTTGTTGACTCCTTACACGATCTTTCATAAAGGTCCCAGGAGAGAGGTTCTAATTAGCATCTTTCTAAAAAATGAGAAAACTGAAGCACTGACATACTAAGAGGCTCTCCTTGGATCAGACATCTGCAAATTGGCCAGATGGAAATGCAAACCAATTAACTGAACTCTAGGGGTACACTCAATAACTTTATATCACTACTGCCTCTTTGATAACCTTTTCTAATATTCTATTTCTCTACATTTAAAATGCAGTTTGCTTATCATCCAAAAAAGGGGAAAAGTTATCCTTTTGATAATTCAGTGCTTGATGAACCAGAAGAGCTTGACATGGCTATAGAGCCTGAAAAACAGAGTTCTTGGACCACCATTATCTATGCCTCTCAAGGTTAGGTGATCCCATAGTCCTAGGGCCAGATGACTGAAGTAACTTCTCATAGAGAGCCATTTTATTAGATAACTATGCATCGTCTTTTAAAGCAATTAAGCATATAGAATGTATAATTTAGAAATTTAAAATATTACTTTCATTAACTTTTCAGGAATTTTACACACACACACACATGATACAGCAAAGGTATAATTATTTCTTCAATATAGTGAAAGACAGGGAAGCGTGGCATGCTACAGTCCATGGGATGGCAAAGAGTAGGACACAACTTAGTGACTGAACTGGGAATAACAGTCATTCCCAATGACACAATACTTTCAATTCCATTCAGATACATTTTAAAACACAATGTGAAAATCACTGGTCTTTGTAGAGAAGACATAAAAGGCAAAACCTAAGAAGCAAAAATTCTTGTAACTCCCTATGGCAGCAAGATAGTCTAATGAATTTTTATATCAGCTATTAATATAAATAGTAATATTTCCCAAGTATATAATTCCAGACAATAAAACACTGATAGTCTCTTCTTCAAAAAAGGGCTAAAAATTACAGATGTGACTGCATTAATCTCTATTAGACTATAATTAATTAGACTATAAAATTTGCAGACCTACCTTCAGCAGCAACAAAAGAAATGATGATAATTCCTCACTATTTATAATAGAATCTTGAACACTGCACACATTGAGAGCATCTCCCTAAGGAACTATCCAGATAATGATGAAACACATTAAAATTATAGAAACATCTCAGGAGTAAGGGAAGTTAAGGAGGGTTAATCAGAAGAATGTCTTCTGATAACATTATGTGGCCAGTATCCTTAATATCATGGGTATAATCTCTCCCATCTTCACATGGTATAATATCTGCCTCAGGAAAGCACCTTGCACCTCAGGAAAACATTCTTGTTTTGCATTATACATTGTTGCTCAGTCACCTTCTTTTCTATTGTGCTTTAGTTCTAATAAGCATTATCTTTCAGGCCAAACACAGCAATGCACACCCTATGCATCTCATGGCTGTTGAAGAGATCCCAGGTACCTCAAAAGTACAGATCACAAAGAAACATCTAGGGAGAATGAGTACAAGTAGAGGTCATTAGTGGAGAAGTTGACTGTAGTAGAACAATTTATCAGTGAACTTCGGCTCTTTTTGGAGTCAGTAGAGCATCAACTTCGATGTCAGTTAGATTGGAAATAAAATCTTAACTGTGCACCATAATTAACTGCCTGTCTTTGGAAAAGTAAGGATTCTCAGTTTCAAAGTTCATCTGTAGAAAAAGGAAACTGCTGTCTCACAGTGAGGTATGCAGATCGCAGACCACATTGGGAAATTCTTAGCACAACACCTGTCTCTGATGAGGCAGTCAAAAAATTGAGATGAGCTATGAATTTTCACCTATTAACAGTTCACAAGATCTCGCCACCTATTTGTGATTGTGATCAGTATTATCTCTGTGTTGAAGGGTAAAATATAAAAAAAAAATGTGTAAAATAATTCTGAGGTTCAGTTTCTCCACAAAAAATGGACAGTAGGGCCTTCCCTGGTGGCTCAGACTGAAAAGTCTGCCTGTAATGCAGGAGACCCAGGTTTGATCCCTGAGTCCTGAAGATCCTCTGGAAAAAGGAATGGCTATCCACTCCAGTATTCTTGGTGCTTCTCTGATGGCTCAGACATCAAAGATAGCTAGCAAATTAAAGAATCTGAATGGAAACCAAGATTGTTCATAAACTCCCATTTGTACTACCTCAATTTTGCTGGAAAATCATGGACAGAATAATACTCAGGCAAAGTTTTCCTCTTCAGTGCCCAAGGATCCCAGACTCCTTCTTAGTTCCTTCTCACCTTTTATGGAGAAGCTACATAAGGCAAATTCATTGGCACCAGATTATTATAACTTAACTTGCACTCCCTCAAGAAAAAGGGAATTTAAAACAAGAAAGCATTGTGTGTGTGAGTGTGTCTGTATGTGTGTGTGTGTGTGTTAAAGAGGGAGAGAGCAAGGAAGAGAGTCAAGATTAAATACATTTTATACTAGAGATGCTTAACTATAAAAAATTTATAGATATATAAATAAATGTATGAATGAGATCCATTTTTTAAAGTGCTTTACAGAACTATCCTGAATTTTCTGCAAATAGCAAAATTGCTTTAAATTCTCCAAAAGAATCAAGATTTGGGGAGATTATGAGCCAGAAGTGATCTTGGAGGTCAGATAATTCATCCTAAAAATGAACTGAATGAATGACACAAAATGAGTGGTTCAAGGTCACCCACAAATTATTTTGAAAATTGGAAACTAAAACCAGGAACATGACTTAACCAAGAACATTGACATCATCATTTTTCATGCAGCACTGAAACAAATCTCAAAAGAGTAGAGAAAGTGGTTCACTTAAAAAAAAAAAAGAGGTGACAAATATTATCCAAATCCACTTGCCAAATTCACTTGCTAAATTCAGACTTAAATTGGAGAAAGTAGGGACAACCACTAGACCATTCAGCTATGACCTAAGTCAAATCCCTTACAATCATACAGGGAAAGTGACAAATCGATTCAAGGGATTAAATCTGATAGACAGAGTGCCTAAAGAAGTGTGCACGGAGGTTCATGACATTGTACAGAAGGCAGGGATCAAGATGATACCCAAGAAAAAGAAGTGCAAAAACACAAAATGGTTGTTTGAGAAGGCCTCACAAATAGCTGAGTAAAGAAGAGAAGTGAAAATCAAAGGAGAAAAGGAAAGATATACCCATTCAAATGCAGAGTTCCAAAGAATAGCAAGGAGAGATAAGAAAACCTTCCTCGGAGATCAGAAAAAAAGCCTTCCTTGGCAAAGAAATAGAGGAAAAAATAGAATGGGAAAGACTAGAGCTCACTTCAAGAAAATTAGAGATACCAAGAAAATATTTCATGCAAAGAGGAGCACAATAAAGGACAAAAGTGGTATGGACCTAATAGAAGCAGAAGATATTGAGAAGAGGTGGCAAGAATACACAGAAGAGCTGTACAAAAAAGATCTTCATGACCCAGATAACCACAATGGTGTGATCACTCACCTAGAGCCAGACATCCTCGAAGGTGAAGTCAAGTGGGCCTTAGGAAGCATCACTGCGAACAAAGCTAGTGGAGGTGATGGAATTCCAGTTGAGCTATTTCAAATCTTAAAAGATGATGCTGTGAAAATGCTGCACTCAGTATGCCAGCAAATTTGGAAAACTCAGCACTGGCCATGGGACTGGAAAATGTCAGTTTTCATTCCAATCACAAAGAAAGGCAATGCCTAAGAATGCTCAAACTACCACACAATTGCACTCATCTCATATGCGAGTTAACTAATGCTCAAAATTCTCCAAGCCAGGCTTCAGCAATACATGAGCCATGAACTTCCAGATGTTCAAGTTGGTTTTAGAAAAGGGAGAAGAACCAGAGATCAAATTGCCAACATCTGTTGGAAAAAATTTGAAAAAACAAGAGAGTTCCAGAAAAAAAAAAAAAAACATCAATTTCTGCTTTAATGACTATGCCAAAGCCTTTGACTGTGTGGATCACAATAAACTGTGGGAAATTCTGAAAGAGATGGGAATACCAGACCACCTGACCTGCCTCTTGAGAAATCTGTATGCAGGTCAGAAAGCAACAGTTAGAACAACAGTCTGGTTCCAAATTGGGAAAGGAGTCTGTCAAGGCTGTATCTTGTCACCCTGCTTATTTAACTGATATGCAGAGTACATCATGAGAAAAACTGGGCTGGATGAAGCACAAGCTGGAATCAAGATTGCTGGGAGGAATATCAACATCCTCAGATATGCAAATGACACCACCCTTATGGCAGAAAGTAAAGAAGAACTAAAGAACCTCTTGATGAAAGTGAAAGAGGAGAGTGAGAAGGTTGGCTTAAAGCTCAACATTCAGAAAACTAAGGTCGTGTCATCTGGTCCCATCACTTCATAGCAAAAAGATGGGGAAACAGTGGAAACAGTGATAGACTTTATTTTTGGAGCTCCAGAATCACTGCAGATGGTGACTGCAGCCATGAAATTAAAAGACACTTACCCTTTGGAAGGAAAGTTATTACCAACTTAGAAAGCATATTAAAAAGCAGAGACTACTTTTCCAGCAAAGGTCCATCTAGTCAAGCCTATCATTTTTCCAGTAGTTATGTATGGATGTGAGAGTTGGACTATAAAGAAAGCTGAGCACTGAAGAATTGTTGCTTTTTAACTGTGGTGTTGGAGAAGACTCTTGAGAGTCCCTTGAACAGAAAGGAGATCCAACCAGTTCATCCTAAAGGAAATCAATCCTGAATATACATTGGAAGGGCTAATGTTGAAGCTGAAATTCCAATACTTTGGCCACCTAATGTGAAAAACTGACTCATTTGAAAAGACCCTGATGCTGGGAAAGATTGAAGGTGGGAGAAGAAGGGGATGACAGAGGATGAAATGGTTGGATGGCATCACCAACTCAGTGGACATGAGTTTGAGTAAACTCCAGGAGTTGGTGATGAACATGGAGGTCTGACATGCTGCAGTCCACAGGTTGCAAAGTGTCAGCCACAACTGAGTGACTGAACTGAGCTGAGTAGAATTTACTGGTAAAAACATGGGCTATGGAGTCAACTTGTTGAATTCCCATTCTGGCTTTAACAATTTTGATCCATGCACTCTGGACAATGTTTCTTAATATTTCTGGGCTTCATTTTTTTTTTTTTGGTCAAAATGGATTCCTTTTATAGGTAGGTTTATTTTGAGGATTATGCAACAGAAAGTATGCACTATGGAACATATTGTTCTCCATACATGTCTGTGTGTGTTTGTGTGCATGCTCAGTCGTTTCTGACACTTTGTACATCCATGGACTGGGTAGTCATCAATAAATGGTAGCTATTAGTCATTAAGTAAAGAATCATAGAGAATGGCATTCAATATATTCCTTATCATCCACCTAAATGACTCAATGGATTATATAAGTAATAGTACCTAAAATAGTAAATATCCACACTTTTCTGGTCATTGGTATTTCCTTTTTCTTTCTTGTCATTTATGAATCATAAGTCTAGTTTTGGCACATGATTGCCCAAATAAGAAAGCAGAGTTTTGATGGTTATAAATAAATGTATAATACAGAGTCTATATACCTTTGAAGGAAGAACTATTTTAGAAAGAGCATCAGTGTCATGGCTCTTCTGCTCAATAATGCAGGCAGGATTTATATTATTTGTAGACTGGTGCCATTTCCTTAAGAGATTATACATATAGGTGAGTATTAAATAATTGCTTTGTTAGATAGTATTTTGCACTAAATGAGTTCTCTGGAGAAATAACAATTGGGTACAATGCAGATTTGCCATGGAGCCCAACTGGTTTCTAGTGCTTTTCTTTTTTAGATTCAGTGTCAATATTTTCCTTCATACATTGGGAAGTCTACATCATAATATTGATGTCTGCCATCGATACTCATGCCATATTCTGTTACCCGTAATATTTGCTTAATCCAATTTAACACAGTTTCTTCCACACAATTATCATAACTTTGTGCCAAAACCTATTACCATCTCACTTTGGGTTATGGGTTGAAAAGTTTATTTAATATCCCTATATCAAAATCTTGACTCCCAGTACTTCTGAATATGACTGAATTTGTAGATATAGTTTTTAAAGAGGAAATTAAATTGTAATCGGTTCAAATAGTGCATCCTAACCCAAGATATGGAGAAGGCAATGACACCCCACTCCAGTACTCTTGCCTGGAAAATCCCATGGATGGAGGAGCCTGGTGGGCTGCAGTCCATGGGGTCGCTGGGAGTCAGACACAACTGAGCGACTTCACTTTCACTTTTCACTTTCATGAATTGGAGAAGGAAATGGCAGCCCACTCCAGTGTTCTTGCCTGGAGAATCCCAGGGACAGGGGAGCCTGGTGGGCTGCCGTCCATGGGGTCGCACAGAGTCGGACATGACTAAAGCAACTTAGCAGCAGCAGCAACCCAAGATGACTGGTATCTTTTTTAAGAAAGGAGATTAGAACACAAGAATACACACAGGAAAGACTGTGAGAGACACAGGAGGTGATGGCCGTCTATAAGCCAGACAGAAGCTTCAAAATGAAACCAACCCTACTAACGTTTTGATCTTGAATTACTATCCTCCAAACTGGAAGGAAATCAGTCTCTTTTGTTTAAGCCACCCCAGTCTGTGGTACTTAGTTTTAGCAGCCCTCGCAAACTAATACATTCTGCCTTCAGTAGACAAAGAGACTGCTTTCATATTCAAAGGAAGTTTTGGTTCTTTGAAGAGTAGTATCATTTTTAATATATTTCAAACATTTATAGTATACGTTCAAAATGTGCACAAAACATAAGTTTACAATTTATTGAATTTTTTTCAAAGTAAAAATGCCTTTATGACCAAACTTCTAAACCGAGTAGAAGACCAACACTACATCAGACAAACTTCTCCTCTTCTTTCTGAGTCAGTATTCCTCAACTTAGATGAATCTTTACTGTTAGCACTCTACAAAGTTTGTGTATTTTACTGAATTTTACACAACTGAAATCAAACAGAACACATTCTTTGATGTATAGTCTTCTGGTGAAAACTCTGTTGATATCTGAACATTATGTTGATGATTGTTTTAGCTTGTTTTGACTGCTATAGTAATTATAACATAAGCATTTATTTATCACTGTTCTGAAAGCTGGAAGTCTAAGATTGGATTGGGTTCTGATGAGAGCATTCTTCCTGGTTTGTAGATGGCTGTCTTTTTGCTGTGCCCACACATCACATGGGGCAAGGGAGTGCCCTGGGCTCTTTTATGAGGGCACTAATCCAGTTCATGGGCTTCCCTCGTAGCTCAGAAAGTAAAGAATATTCCTGCAATGCAGGAGTCCTGAGTTTGATCCTTGTGTAGGGAATGTTCCCTGGATCAGGAAATGGCAACCCACTCCAGTATGTGAAGAACCACATGGACAGAGGAGCCTGGCGGGTTACAGTCCATGGGGTCACAGAGTCGGACACGACTAAGCATGAGCAGGCACTAATTCAGTTCATGAGGGCAAAGCAAAGCCTTCATGACCTAATGACTTCCCTAAAGCCCCCGCATTCTAAATAGCAATGGTTCTTTTATTACTGTAAGTGTAGAGATCAACTTGACAACATTCACTGAATCATGGAGAAAGCAAAGGTATTCCAAAAAACCATCTACTTCTGGATTGTACTCCAACTATAACAAAAAATCTGGAACAAACAACCTCATTTAAAATGTGTAAATCTGAACACCTGGCCAAAGAAAATACAAAGATAGTATATCAGCATATCAAAAATACTCAAAATCATATACTGTAATGAAATTGCAAACTAAAACAACAGTGAAGTAGCAGTGCACACCTATTAGATCCAGGAAACTCAAAAAAGGGGGGTGGGGGGAGGGGCTTCTCTGGTGGCTCAGTGGTAAAGGATCTGCCTGACAATGCAAAACACTGAAGTTCAATCCCTTTCCCAGGAAGATCCCACATGCCACAGAGAAACAGCTGGATTTTTCCTCAGCTAAATAAGGCTCACCTGTGACCTGAACACTACATGTCTAGTACTTAGTAAACAGCTTTGAAAAAGTACCCAGACAAAAATTGTCACACAATTAGACACAGGAGCTCTACTTTTAATAGCTAAAAACTTTCAAATATCAGGATGTCTTCGGTAGATGACTGTGTAAGCAAATTGGGATACATCCAAAGTGAAGGGGAGCAAATGCTACCCCAAAATATACCCCTTCAGCATGAGAATTCACTGGACTTAATTAACGTTTTTTTTTTAGAGGACACATGATCATCTCTGAAACCCAATTTCAAGATGGCTCTTCTGAGTCACATTTACAAGAGAAATCTCATTTCAAAGGAATTCTCTGTATATATCAGATAGAAGGATGACAGTCTTGTGAAACTCTTTTTTTATCAATAGGGAAAGCTAAGATGTAAATCTGTACAACAACCATACCCTTCCTTTCCTTTAGTTTTATTTTTAAATATTTATTTGTTTTTTTATTTGGCTGCGCCAGGTCAACCTTCATTGAGGCAAGCCAGATATTTAGCTGTGGCATGCAAACTCTTAGTTGTGGCATGGGAGATCTAGTTCTCTGATCAGGGATGGAACCTGGGCCTCCTTCTTAAGTAGTGTCCAGTCTTAGCCACTGGACCACCAGGAAGCCTCTGTTTTGTTTTTAGACGAAGCCAGTATCTAAGGTGATATCTTGGGCCATTTCAGTCAATGACTCAGTTTCCTGAGTTTCTCCAAAGCACGCACAAGGTGCACATTATTAAACTGGTTTGCAAAACAAGTAAAGGTAGTTCATACTACAACACTGTATGCTTACAAATATGTAAATGGCAAATCACATGTTATTTATTTTTAATTACTATGGGGAAAAAGAATGTAGTATTGATACATGTTACAAAATGAATAAACATTAAAAACATCTTTAGTGAAAAAATCCATATAGAAAAGGCCACCCAGATCCCATATTCACCACGTCTGCTTTACATCCACCACGTTTGTCCAAATGACTGAAAATCTCAGTAACAGTCTTAAAAAAAATTGGATGAGGATGGGAAAAAGGATACATTCACACAATTGGACAATTGCTGAAGGTGGAAGTGGGGCTGTGGATTACATTATAATGTAGAAACTATATGATTTCCTGATTTTGGAGATTATGTGTTGGTTCCACAGGAGAAGGCACCCATTTTGGATAAAAAGCATGGAGTATTTTAGGTGATGTGGCAAATGTGAGGTGTTTTGTTTGTTTGTTTGTTTGTTTTTACCATTATTAACAGTTTCCTGCACATTTTAAGTTACTGAAAAGTAAATTATTTTTCAAAACAACCATGTCAATACCACAAAAGAAAATCAGATCAGACAGGCTTGAAACTTTGTTATAGAGGCCAAGAATTACCCAGACGAAGTTCAAGGGAAGTTGAGATGCTCATTGCCCTTGAAGGAGTCTACATGGAATTTATAAATAAAATTTCCCACATAAAGTTGTTAGAATACATTCAGTAAAGTTGAATACTTTGGGATCAATTTACAATCATATAAAATACTACAATTTACAATTTGAATCAATATATGAAAATCAGTTGTGTTTCCATACACTAATAACAATCAGAAACAAAAATTAAGAAAAAACTTAACCAAGGATGTAAAAGCCCAGTAGTCAGAAAACTAGAAAGCACTGATAAAGACACCAAAGAAAACACAAATAAACGGGAAAATATTCCATGCTCATGCACTGGAAGAATGAGTTATTAAAATGTCCATTCCAACAAAAGCCATCAGCAAATGCACTGCAATCAAAATATAATATCCAATGGCATTTTTCACAGAAATATTCATAGAATATTCCTAATAATATTCTGCAACAACTAAGGACCCTAAACAGCCAAAAAGACTCTGAGAGAGAAGAATGAACCTGGAGGCATCTTCCTCTCTGACTTCAAACCACATCACGGAGCTGTAGTAACCACAACAGTGAGGAACTGGCACAAACACAGGCACAGGGACTCGAGGAAAGAATAGAGAGCCCAGGAATAAAGCCACATGTATGTGGACAGTTCATGAAAATCAAGCCAAGAACGTGCAAAGATGAAAGGACAGTCCTTTCAAGAAACAGTGACAGAAAACTGGCCACCTACACCAGAGAGCATCACTGGCCATCCTCTAGATCATCTAACAGAAATCTAACTAAAAACCCGCCATTTGCACATGGAGCTCTTCCCCGCCCCGCCCCAGTCCTCTGAGATGGACCTCCGGTCAGCGCTCAGCTGGACACAGGAAACGTCTACTTCGTCCTCATTTTTCCCTCTTGCAGCGCCTCCTTGCTGGTGGGCACTGAGGCAACCCCGCTCCTCTCAGCCTGGAAGCAGCCCCGTTATCCAGAAGCCTCAGCCCTGACGGTCCTGAGGAGACAAAGCTCCCGCCAGTTGGTCACTGAGCCGAGTCCGAAGGCAAACGTCCTGCGCCCACGGGTCAGAGGGCGGTTGGCGCCCCCTGCGGGCCGCCAGAGAAGAGCGGGCAGCCCCGCGCTCACAGACCTCAGAGGGCTCACCCAGAAGCAGCTCTGCTGTGAGCGCTCAGACTGGAAACCCAAACTGAAATGGAGCCAAAAATCTCCAAGACCCTGCTCAACACACGGCCAGGGAACAATTGATTAAAAACCATACGGAATGAAAGGAACACAAACACAAACTTTGCAACTGACACCACATTTCAGTTAAAAACTATAAACAGTTTAGAAAACAAGAAAAAATCTACATGACCTTGAGTCTGGTGATGAGTTCTAAAACACAACAAAAAAGCCAATATACAAAATGTTTTAAATAAATTAATTAAAACACTGACTTTTAAAAATGTATACATTCACTCTGTAAAGGACCTTACTCAAGAAAACCACAGGACAAAGCGTTAGGGGAACCACTAACCAAAACCACCCGCCCGTCCTTGCCAGGCACCAGAGAAACCACCTGCAGGAGTCGTCTTACAACAGGAGGTCCTGGGTAAGGACAAGGAACTAAGAAGCCACCACCAACCAGAATTCAGGAAAGGTCAAAGGAGACAGGAGACTCCAATCCGCAGGTCTTACCAACCTCCCAGGGTCCTCCTTGCAGAATCCACCTTGGATGAGTGATGCATATGCCACCGGGAAGGACCCCAATTCAGAATGACTGGCCAGAGACAAACCAGAAACTAACCCAGTGCCCATAAAACCTGAGACTGTGAGCCACTTGGCAGAGCAGTTCTCTCAGCTTCCCTCACCCTCCTGCCCTCCACCCAGGCAGCCCTTCCCAATAAAGTCTCTTTGACAGCACATGTCGCCTCGGACAATTCATTTCCAAGTGTCAGACAAGAGCCTGCTCTCAGGCCGTGGAAGGGGTTCCCCCTTCCTGCATAAAAATCACAAACCAGGAGAAAATATCTTCCAAATGTGTATCTGTGCAGAAGGAAATAGCACCCACTCCAGTATTCTTGTCTGGGAAATCCCATGGACAGAGGAGCCTGGCGGGCTACAGTCCAACAGCAGGGCATTTTTGAAGAGAGGAAACAGTCCCAGGAAAGTTGAGGAGCTCACCAAAGGCCCCAAAGCTTTCAATGGCACAGCCAGAACTGTGGCTGAGCACTCCCAGCTCCCAGGCCTCTTGATACTGGCCTCTCTCACCAGATACAGGTGTGGCAAACTAGAATCTAAAACATGGCTGAGGGCTTCCCTGGTGGCTGAATATTAAAGAATCTTCATCCCAATGCAGAAGACGTAGGTTGGATCCCTGTCCATGCTGTGGAGCAGCTAAGCCCATGCACCGCAACCACTGAGCCTGTGTTCTAGATCCCGGAAGCTGCAACTACTGAGCCCATGAGCCCCAGAGCCTGTGTCCCACAACAACAGGAGCCACCAGTGAGAAGCCCACGCGCCACAACTAGCATAGCCCCTGCTCGCCATAACTAGACAAAAGCCCACGCATCAAAGACCCAGCACAGCCAAACATTAATAATGAAAAAAAACGCATATCTGATAAAGAATTTTTACTCAAATTATACCAAGAACTCTAGAGCAAACAAACCTGTTAATAATTGGTAAAGACTGAAACTCCAGTACTTTGGCCACCTCATGAGAAGAGTTGACTCATTGGAAAAGACTCTGATGCTGGGAGGGATTGGGGGCAGGAGGAGAAGGGGACGACAGAGGATGAGATGGCTGGATGGCATCACTGACTCGATGGACGTGAGTCTCAGTGAACTCTGGGAGTTGGTGATGGACAGGGAGGCCTGGCGTGCTGCGATTCACGGGGTCACAAAGAGTCGGACACGACTGAGCGACTGATCTGATCTGACCTGAAACAGACACCTGGCCACAAAGGGTACACTGATAGTAAACAACCATAAAAAAACCTACTCAAGATCCTGGTGGGATGCATGCACAGCCGCCTTTGGAAGACAGTCTGACAGTTTTTTCCAAAGCTAAACAGACTCATCTAGGATGCAACACTACACCTCTTGTATTTAGACAACAAAATACAAACAAAAAGTAGCATAAAATAATGTTCAAACAAAAACTAGCATAAAATAATGCACAGATTTATTCTGGGTTAAAAATTGGTTAAAAACTGAAAGATATCAGAATCTTCTTCTGTAAATGAATTAATAAGCAGATTAGGGCACATTTACATCAAGGGGAGCAGAATATGCCACCCCAAGTTGTGTCTTTTTGACATCAGGATCATTCTGGACTGGCATTTAAAAAACAGCAGACCCAGGAGAATGTTTGAAAATGCCCTTTTAGGAATTAAATTTACATTTATTAGGGAAATCTCCACTGGTAAGGCTGTCTCCACCTGTGTACCAGAAATGGAAGGATAACTAAGTCTTGAGAGAAGGTAGTCCATGGAGATAGCCTGGATGTAAATCTGCATAATATCCAGACCCTTGATTACTGTGCTTTGCCTCCAAACCTCTCAAATCATTCCACCACCCACCGCCCCCACCCCCGCCCCCACCACACCCCCCACCACCATATCTTTCTTTTGTTCTTAGCTAAAGATAGCACATAAGTTACAGGCTTGGGCCATTTCAGGTTTTCCTAGGTACCTTACAAGCATATAGGGGGTATGCATGGTAGTAAGCTTCTGTTTTCCTCCAGTTCATCTGCCTTTCATTGTGGGGAAAAGTCTCAATGAGGAAAAGAGAAATATAATGGAAACATTATTTTTCCTCCAATACACATGCAATGGAATAGTATTCGGAAATATAGCGGAATGAACCATCAAACCAAGAAAAACCATGGATGAATCTTACATGTATATTGCTAAGTGAAAGAATCCAGTCTACACACTAATGACCCCATTTATACAACATTCTGAAAAAGGCAAAACAGACTTAGAAAAAGATTATGAGGTAGGAGATTCAATATTCCATCTGATACATTACAGATGAAATGGTTGGATGGCATCACCGACTCGATGGACGTGAGTTTGAGTAAGCTCCGGGAGTTGGTGATGGACAGGGAAGCTTGGCGGGCTGCAGTCCATGGGGTCGCAAAGAATCAGACGCAACTGAGCAACTGAACTGACATTTCAGATGAATATCTACCACTGTGCATTTGTATAAACCCATAGATCTTTAGATCTCAATTAGTAAATCATAATCTATTCAAATTTAGTTATTTAGGATATGAGAGTGTTACAGAATGAAACACAGAATGCAGCAGAGTCTAAATGACTTAGAAATGCATGGAAAGAACTCACTCTTTGTTGGTGGCAGGGACGGCATAGGCTGACAAGAGCTGAAGCACCAGCAGGTCCTGAGGATCTTAGCTCAAAGACAGCCAGAACTGGGAAGATAAAGGGGTACAGCAGGGCCCCCACCCCGTTCCAGTCCTCTTGCTTCTCAGTCCGCTTTCTGGGCCTGGAGGAGGGTCCTCTCCAACTGGACCGGTGTGGACCCATGGGCAGCGTCACTGCATGGTGATAGCTGGGCACATGGGGCCCCTGGGCCACATGCAGCTGCCCAGGGCTTCCAGGAGCCCATGTGCAAGCGCCGGGACAGACTCGACACCTAAAGTGTCATCTGACACACAGACTCACCACCTAAAGTGGAAACACCTGGTTCCTGGGAATCTGGAACTTAGCTTTTTTAAGGCCCTTTCCTTGGCCCTCGCCCTTCTGGGCTGCTGTGTCTCCTCCTGACTCCTCCCCCTGAGACGTGTGGCTCACAGGAGCCTCCCTAGGACCTGAGCTACTCAGCAGCTCCCACTGTGGTCCAGCCTCTCAGAGGGGCTTCTCCACCGCCCGTTGTAAACAAGGGAACTTGCCGTGGAAAGGCCCCTGCGCGATGGTCAGGAGACAGCTGCACAGGGACGGCCACGCCCACGCCACCTTCTACGCCTGCCCATGCCGCCTGGTTCAAGGACTCTGTTTTCCTTATAAGGGCCTCGGAGATCCCCTCGGTCCTTGTAGAAGTGTTCTGGAACGCGAGTGCAGGAAGCTAGCACACACTTTCTGCATTTCGGTCCTGCAATGCGGCTCAAGCCTTTCCCCTTCACGACCACACTGGCAATGTCGGGAGTCACTTAAATCGTTTTTCCGTTTAGTTGCTCTGATTAACTCCAAGGACCACATGCCTACACGCGTCTCTAACTGGAGCATGCACGGCCCCAGTTCGAGGTACGGGGGATGCAAAACAGAGTGTCTGTGATACAGCTTCCTGGGGCATCATGTTTATTCCCGGTGCTTTAGAAGGACACCCATTCAGCTTGAACTAACCCCACAATGTCCCAAAGCCGAAACCTGAGCAGGTCCTGAGGAGAGCAGACTCCCTGTCTTCCTGAACTGAGTCCCACAATGTCCCAAAGCTGAAGCCCCAATGGGTTCTGAGGAGACCAGACTCCCTTCAGCCTGAACTGAACCCCACAACGTCCCAAAGCTGAAGCCCCAACGGGTCCTAAGGAGACCAGACTCCCGTCAGCAGGTAGCCAGATGCTCAGGCAGAGCGGGAATTCCGCTTGGGGTGGGGTGGGTCGGGGAGGCGGGTTCCCCGCTCCCTGCCAGCCAATGGGAACTGCAGCTTAAGCCTCCCTCACTCGTGCAGGCGCAGCTAAGTGGAGACCCCGCCCCTCAGGGCAGTTCTGCTAGGTCCATTAAACTATGGAAATTCAAACTGAAATATTGCCAATATCCAAAACTTCTCCAAAATAGTTAAGGAATAATTAACTTGAAACTGTATAGAATGAAATGTAGTCACCAAATTCACTCAGATTTATTAACAGACATTTAAATTTTGAAACTATCAAAATTGTGGACATAAACATAGAAAATCTACATGACCTTGGGTTTGGCCTGTATATCATGAGCTTTGAGTTTTAACACACAAGCTGTCAGTCCACAAAAGAAAAATATTGTGGACTTTATAGAAATAAAGATGTCTATTCTGAAAGACCTCATTCAGAAAATCAAAATACAAGCCACAAACTGGGAGAAAATATTTGAAAAATTCATATTTGAAACAGGATTTGGACACAAAATAGACAAAGACCTCTTGAACAACCCTATAAACAATAAGTAAAGATCTGAACACCCAGCCAAATGTTATACAGATAGTACAAAACAGAAACACACTCAACATCATCCACCATTAGGGAATTACAAATTAAAGTCACAAGCTATCACACTACACATATTAGGGCTGCTAAACTCTAAATATATGACAATACCGATTGCTGGAGGCTGAGGAATAGCAGGAACGCTCCCTCAGTGCTGGTGGGATGCATGCACAGCCACCTCGTAACACAGTTGGGCAGTTTTCTCCAAAGCTAAACACACCTCACCTTGGGATCCAACAATCGTACTTCCAGTATTTAGGAAACTGCTTTGAAAAATCCATGCCCAAACACAAAGGAAGATGAACTTAGGCACAGAAGCACTATCCATAATAGTTAAAAGCTTGAAGTAATCATGGTATCCTTCAATAGATGAATGCATAATCAAATTGGGGTATATCTATGTCAAAGCAAGTAGAACATGCCACCCCAAAATATGCCTCTCTGCTGTGAGGATTGCTTAAGTCCACTTCCATGAAAAAAAAAAAAAAGGACTCTCAGTGAACTAAGTAGCAATTGCCGTTTTGTGATGGACATTTACAACAGAGAAATCTCTGCATTTAAGGGTTGTCCCTGCTTGCACCAGAAATAAAAGGCTAATTAAAACTCAAGTAACTTATCAATGGAGAGGTCCTGACTTAAATCTATAAACAATCATACCCTTCTTTACTGTGTTTTGTGTAATTACCTTCCATAATGGGCTTGTCCCATTCTTCAGGGTCTTGTTTTTAGCTGAAGATGGCATTTAAAGTGATGACTTTGGGCATTTCAGGGAGTGACTCAGGTTTCTTTGGTAGTTCCCCTGTATACAGAGGCTATTTGTTGTTTTAGTCACTAAGTCATGTTTGCCTCTTTGCGACCCCACGGACTGTAGCCCGCCAGGCTCCTCTGTCCATGGGCTTCCCCAGGCAAGAATACTGGAGTGGGTTGTCATTTCCTTCTCCAGGGGATCTTCCCAACCCAGAGGTCAAACCCAAGTCTCCTGTATTACAGGCAGATTCTTTACCACAAAGCCACCAGGGAAGCATAGAGGAGGTATGCCTCTGTTTTTCCTCCTGGTGATTTGTCTTGTATTATGGAAGGGCAGAGTGAAAATTGTTTTTCCTCCCATACACATGCAATGGAGTATTACTCATCAGTAGTAAGGAATGAACCACCAAACCTTGAAAAGCATGGTTAACTCTCACGTGCTATCACTCAGTGAAAGAATGCAGTCTGGGGTATGACCTCATTTATGACATTCTAGGAAAAGCACAGCCACACAGATGATGAGCAGATCCTCTGCTGAAGGGGCTGAAGTGTTCCCTGTGACGCTTTAGGATGGGCCCCTGTCACTATGCATTTGTCTACGCTCGTCGATTTGTATAGCCCAAGGGATCAAACAATCTACTCAAGTATAGTTATTCAGGGTGTAGGAGAGTCGCAGGACAGAATACACAATGCAACAAAACCTAACCACATTAGAAATGCACTGAAAAGATATCTCACTGTAGGAGATGGGGCGAAATGTGTTGACTTTAGAAATGAGTGAATCGATACACAAAAGGCAAAATGGCCTGCACATAAACACTGGGCTTCATTTTATAGAGATCTTTCCAGAGTGCTGCTGCTGCTAAGTCACTTCAGTCGTGTCCAACTCTGTGCGACCCCAGAGACAGCAGCCCACCCAGCTCTGCCATCCCCGGGGCTCTCCAGGGAAGAACACTGGAGTGGGTTTCCATTTCCTTCTCCAATGCATGAAAGCAAAAAGTGAAAGTGAAGTCACTCAGTAGTGTCCGACTCCTAGCGACCCCATGGACCACAGCCCACCAGGCTCCTCTGTCCATGGGATTTTCCAGGCAAGAGTACTGGAGTGGGGTGCCACTGCCTTCTCTGTTCCAGAGTGCAGTAGCTAGCAATTCTGAGACCACTGTACGTGTAACCTGAAGAGGAGAAAAGGGCCAGGCTACAGGAGTGGGAAGTTACAGATAAAGAACAAGAGGACGAAGCTGAGCCCCTGACCACCACTCCTTATGGCTCTGAGTTGTGTCCAACAGGACCACCATCACCTGCACGTAGGTGCTATAACCCACCTGCCCCCTCCTGGCCTTTCCCCTTCCTCCCTGCGATGATTCCAGTGACATTTCCAGCCTTTACCCCTCTCCCAGGCCAGGTGTATCTGTCCATCCACAGCCTCCCCACCTCATCCTGGGGACTAACAGGCCCCTCGAGGACTGTGATCCTGCTGCTCCCCACGCCCAGGAGGCAGCCCCAACTTCTCCAGCTGCTGAGCCCAGACACCTGGTGTAACCGAGCAGGAGCCAATGGGGCCCTCCCAGAACAGACCCCGTCCCGTATCCTTTGCTGTAACTCCTTTCTGAAGTATGGAGATAATAGTATCTGAGGCACATTCAGGGAGTTGTTTTACAGCTGCTAAAAGCCCCACTGAGTGGAAGAAGTTAACTACTTGATGAGCATGAACACGTTACCCCCAGAGTGTCCAGTGCCTGAGGATTTGTGAGGTTAGCCACCTGTTACCTCACCAACCAGAGAACCATGCACCAGCAGTTCTCTGTCACCCCCTCTCCCTCATGTGGCCCGTAAAACTGCTTTCCTGAAGCCCTTCAGGGATTTCAGTGTTTAGAGCATGAGTTACCTGTCTCCACATATTGGTGCCTTTACAATTAATGCTGCACTTTCCTTTACCGCACCTGGTGTCAGGCGACTGGCTTTACTGCACTCAGGGGTGTGGACTCAAGTTTGGTTCAGTAACACAGAAGCCTCCCAGGTTCCCAGTTCCTTGTGCCCCAGGGACTGTCAGCTCCTTCTCCAGGGCATATGGCCAACCCCCACACTAATTCCCCTCTACACCCACGGCCCTGGCCCAAGCCTAATCCCTCCATCAGGCCCTACAAAGCTCTCTGCCCTCACAGTGCATCTCACATCCCACCCAACATGGTCTTTTTGAAGCCTGAACAAGACCATGCCCCACTCCTCCCTGTGATTCCCCTCACCTGAAGAAGCCAGGCCTGATCTGTTCCAGGTGACTCCAGGATCCTCATTCTCTCCAGACCCCACGTGTGTGGCCACTGTCTGTGCCCATCTATATGGGCCTGTGGTGATCTCCTAAAAAAGGGTTATTTTATATACAGATAATGGAGTGAATGGTGGCCCCCAAAGATGTGTCCCCCCAGAACACGGAAACAGGGCCATATCTGGGAAAAGGGTCTTTGTAGATGTAGTTAAGGATCTCAAGGTAAGGTCATCTAGGGTTAGGGTGACCTTCAATCCAACTGAGAGAGTCCTGATAAGAGATGAAAGAGGACACAGACGAGAAGGCTCATGAAGATGGAGGCAGAGGTGGGAAGGAGGGGGCCACAAGTCCCAGGACCCCTGGAGCCCCAAAGCTGGAGAAGGCAGGAAGGACCCTATCCTAGAGCCTCTGGAGGGACCTCAGCGCTGCGCCACCTTGGTCTCAGGTGTCTGGTCTACAGGACTGGGGGAGGATGAACTCCTGCTGCTTTAAATCACCCAACATGTGGTCGTTGTTAGAGAAGCCACAGTGAACTCACACAGGCCCTGCTCTGTAGGATCCTAAAAGTGTGGGTCTCACTAAAGGAAGATGGAGGCTGGATTACAGAACCCTTAGAGTCAGAACAATGGCACCCCACTCCAGTACTCTTGCCTGGAGAATCCCATGGACGAAGGAGCCTAGTAGGCTACAGTCCATGGGGTTGCGAAGAGTCGGACACGACTGAGCGACTTCACTTTCACTTTTCACTTTCATGTATTGGAGAAGGCAATGGCAACCCACTCCAGTGTTCTTGCCTGGAGAATCCCAGGGACGGGGGAGCCTGGTGGGCTGCTGTCTATGGGGTCACACCGAGTCGGACACGACTGAAGTGACTTAGCAGGAGCAGCAGCAGCAGCAGAGTCAGAACTGGACCCTCAGAAATGCTAAAGCAGTGGCTGGACCCCAAAATGTTGAGGGGTCAAGTCTGAACCCCGTCCCTAGGGGTACTACGGCACATGACTCCCCAGGTTCTTACACCTGTATGTGGCATAGTAAGTATCTAGTCCTGACTGAGGACATTGAATGTCACTGTTCACATTACTCATTAAGAACTCACCAGTTACACAGTAAAAACCCAATTAATGCTTGCTACACCAATGAGCAATTCTGAAGAGGGTCGGGGGTGGGGACTTATGTGCAGACAGCAGGCCTCCCACCCTCAAACCCCTCCACCACACTGCCAACACCCTTCTCCACACCCCTGACAAAATCCTCTACCCTCCAAAACATCCTAACTCTAACCCCTAAACCTAACCCCTAACTCTAACCCTAAACCGTAACCCTACCGTCAACCCTAAAAATAAACCCTAAATCAAAACCCTAACCCCCAACCCTAACCCTAAGCCTTAGCCTTAGCCCTAGCCCTAAACCCTAGACCTAAACCCTAGCCCTAAACCTAACCCTAACCCTAACACCTAAAATCTAACACCTAACCCTAACCCCTAACCTGAACCCTGAACCCAAAACCCCGAACCCGAACCCGAACCCTAACCCCTCACCCTAACCCTCTGCTGCTGCTGCTGCTAAGTCACTTCAGCCGTGTCGGACTCTGTGTGACCCCATAGACAGCAACCCACCAGGCTCCCCCGTCCCTGGGATTCTCCAGGCAAGAACACTGGAGTGGGTTGCCATTTCTTTCTCCAGTGCATGAAAGTGAAAAGTGAAAGTGAAGTCGCTCAGTTGTGTCCGACTTTTAGCGATCCCATGGACTGCAGCCCACAAGGCTCCTCCATCCATGGGATTTTCCAGGCAAGAATAATGGAGTGGGGTGCCATTGCCTTCTCCGCCCTAACCCTCACCCTAACCCTAAAACCCTATCTTGACACCCTTACCCAACACCTTGTTCTTACAATCTAACATTAACCTGACACTAACCCTAACCCTAAGCTAATTCTCACAATTCTTCCATGTTGATAAACCTTGTAATCCTTTATTATGTGAAACAAACCGGTTCTAAAGGGTCAAACATTCTGTGATTCCACTGGTATGAAATATCCAAACAAGTCAAATTCAAAACCAGAAAACAGCAGAAAGTAATTCCCAGTAGTCAGAGACTTCATGTTTCATGGACCCAGTTTACCCTGGGGTAACTGACGTCCCATGACGTCTCCAAAACCGATTATACGATGACTGTGTAAGCAAATTGGGATACATCCAAAGTGAAGGGGAGCTAATGCTACCCCAAAACATACCTCTTCAGCATCATACTTAGTTGGACTTAATTAACTTTTTTTTTTTAAAGGACACATGATCATCTCTGAAACCCAGGTCAAAATGGTTCTGTGAGTCACATTTACAAGAGAAATCTCGTTTCAAAGGAATTCTCTGTATATACCAGACAGAAGGATGACAGTCTTGTGGAACATTTTTTTTTATCACTAGGGAAAGCTAAGACATAAATCTGCACAACAACCGTATCTTTCCTTTCCTTTGTTTTTATTCTATTTAATATATATTTGTTTATTTATGTGGTTGTGCCAGGTTGACCTTCCTTGATGCAAGCCAGATGTTTAGCTACAGCACGCAAACTCTTAGTTGTGGCATGGGAGATCTAGTTCTCTAATCAGGGATTGAACCTGGGCTTCCTTCTTTGGGAGTGCAGAGTCTTAGCCACTGGACCATCCAGAAGTCCCTGTTGTTTTTAGATGAAGATGGTATCTAAGGTGATATCTTGGGCCATTTCAGTCACTGACTCAGTTTCCTGAGTTTCTCAAAAGCACGCACAAGGTACGCATTATTAAACTGGTGTGCAAAACAAATAAAGGTAGTTCATACTACAACACTGTATGCTTACAAATATGTAAATGGTAAATGGCATGTTATTTATTTTTAATTACTATGGGGAAAAAGAATGTAGTATTGATACATGGATAAACATTAAGACCATCTTTTGTGAAAAAAATCCTCTATATGTCCTTTTCTATATAAAGGCCACCCAGATCCTATATTCACCATGTCTGCTTTAAATCCATCAGGTTTGTCCAAGTAACCAAAAATCTCAGTAACACTCTAAAAAACAAACATAAAAAAAACAGATGAGGATGGGAATAACAGATATATTAATACAATTGAACAATTGCTGAAAGCAGAAGTGGGGCTGTGGATTACTTTATAATGTAGAAACCATTTGATTTCCTGATTTTGGAAGTTATGTGCTGGTTCTGCAGGAGAATGTGCCCATTTTGCATAAAATATTTTAGGTGATGTGGCAAATGTGAGTACTTTTTACCATTACCAGGAGTTTTCTGTACATTTTAAATTTCCGGAAAGTAAATTATTTTTCAAAACAACCATGTCAGTACTAAAAAGAAAATCAGATTAGACAGGCATGAAACTTTCTTATAGAGGCCAAGACTTACCCAGACGAAGTTCAAGGGACGCTGTGATGCTCACAGCCCTTGAAGGAGTCCCCATGCAATGAAGAAGCACTGTGGGAAGTCTATCTGTAACCACCATGTCTTGGGTCCTCTGAATGACCTATTGCAGGAGAAACAGATTTTACAAATAAAATTTTTCCCATAACTTCACAAAAAGTTGTTAGACTATATATATAAGTTAAATAATTTGGGATCACTTTACAATCATATAAAATACTACAATTTACAATCCCAATCAATATACAAAAATCAGTTGCATTTCTATACACTAATAGCAATCAAAAACAAAAATTAAGAAAATCCCACTTACAATTGCATCAAAAAATGAAACATCTAGCAACAAACTTAACCAAGGACACAAAAGACCAATAGTCAGAAAACTAGAAAGCACTGATAAAGAAACCAAAGAAAACACAAATAAACAGAAAACTATTCCACGCTCATGCACTGGAACAATGAGGAATTAAAATGTCCATTCCAACCAAAGTCATCAACAAATACATTGACTGCAATCACAAAATAATATTCAATGGCATTTTTCACAGAAACAGAAATATTCCTAATATTAGGCTGCTAATATTGAACAGGACCTTAAATAGCCAAAAAGACTCTGAGAAAGAAGAACACAGCTGGAGGCATCTTCCTCTTTGACTTCAAACTACATCATGGAGCTATAGTAACCACCACAGTGAAGAACTGACAGGAACACAGACTCGTGGACTCCAGGAAAGAATAGAGAGCCCAGGAATGAACCCACATGTACGTGGTCAGTTCATGAAAATCAAACCAGGAATGTGCGAAGAGGAAAGGACAGTCTTCCCAAGAAACAGGGACAGGAAAACTGGCCACCTACACTAAAAAACATCACTGGCCACCCTCTAGATCATCTAACAGAAATCTAACTAAAAACCCACTGTTTTCCACATGGAGGACTGAGGCTGAAGCTCCAATACTTTGGCCACCTGATGCAAAAAAAACTGACTCATTGGAAAAGACCGTGATGCTGGGAAAGATTAAGGCAGGAGGAGAAGGGGATGACAGAGGGTGAGATGGTTTGATGGCATCACCGACTCGATGATTATGAGTTTGAACAAGCTCCAGAAGATGGTGAAGGACAGAGAAACCTGGCATGCTGCCATTCATGGGGTCACAAAGAGTCAAACAAGACTGAGTGACCGAACAACAATAAAAACAACCAATATGATGCTGGTCAGCCCCCTGATGACCAACGTGAAGATGACTTCGAGATGACTGTGCTGTTTCTGCAGTAGACCCCGCCCCCAGTCTGTCTATAAAAACTCTCACCCCCTGCTGTCAGTTGCGGGGCGGGGGGGGGGGGGGGGGCGGTGCGGTGCGGGGAGGAGGGGGGTGGGAATCGACCCTTGGACAGATGTCCACCACCCTCCCCTGTTCCACTTGCCAGCATCTGAAATAAAGCAAACGTTCCTTTCCACCAGCCTGGCCTGTTTATTGGCTTCTGAGCGACAAGCAGCCAGACGGCCCACCTACCTTTCAGTAACAGTAGTAATGCTTCCTAAGGCCCACTACACTTACTCTCCAGAATGTCTGGCTCTAGGTGAGTGAACACAGCGTTGTTACCCAGTCATTAAGGCCTCTTTGCTTGTTTAGTTTTTCTGTATGTTCGTGTGGCTTTTTCTTAACCTCTGTTGCTTCTACTAGGTTCTTACCATTTCTGACCACCGTGTGCATCCTTGAATGAAATGTCCCCTTGATATCTCCAGTTTTCTTGAAGTGATCTCTAGTCTTTTTCATTCTATTGTTTTCCTCTATTTCTTTGCATTCTTCACTCAAGAAGGATTTTTTACCTCTCCTTTGCCATTCCCTCCTCCACTGGACAAAATGTGGTCTGCTGGAGGAGGAAATGGCAAACCACTCCAATATTCTTCCCTCAAGAATACCATCAACAAAGGCAAAAAAATCACCCATACACTCCAAATCAAATTAAAACATGTAAAAGAAGAAGAAACACGGAGTCTATTCCCCTCAGGCCTTGGGGACCCAGGCTGGTGTCACATCCCAGGAGCCTGAGCAGGCCTGGGGCCGAAGGCTGGAGTCTTGTGGGCTGAGGGAGCTGGGAGGATGCACCATCCAAGGGGCCCGCCCCTCCCGATGGACCGGGACTGCCTGCTGCCCCTGCAAACACGCACCATCTCAGGTCCCCACAGGCCCTCCTACAGAAACCGGGCCTACTGCACCCAAAGGACGGTACAGCCTCTGGGCCAGAAGAGCTGTGAAAACCTCCCAGGACTGACTCCTTGTCTCCTCCTTGTGGGGTTCCCATCTCCAGCCTCCTTCCTCAGGGTCACCCCACCTACAGATGACGGCACCCTCTGTAGAGCGGTCTAGTAGGAATCTGAATGTGTCTGGAGCATAAAGCGTAAGGGGGAAGAAGTAATGGGACACAAGTCCTAAGTGCTTCTTCCGGCACATTCCACTCATTAACAGTCCAGGAGCAGAACTTCCCATGAGACTCTCCGTGCTCAACTAACCAGATTTGGGAGGAAATGCTACCACCTTGTGGCCGTTTCTCATAACAACAACTTTAAAACCGATGGTCTGAAACTGAAGTGGCCTCAAACTTCACAAGGCCTGCCAGGCAAGAATGACACCTGCCCTCAAGTAACGTCCTCAGGCAAATTATCGGAAAAAGGTTTAAAAACAGGCAAACTTTCAGGAAACCAACTTCAAGAGGTCAATTGTCCTCACATTGTATAAGATCAAAAAGCATCTGGAAAGATACTCCACCTCACTGCAAATCAAAACTACAATGAGAAATCACCTCACACTGGACTAAATGGTCAGCATCAAAAGATCTACAGAGAATAAATGCTGCAGAGGGTGGAGAGAAAGAACAGTCTTCCTATACTCTTGTGGGAATGTAAACGGCTGCAGCCAGGATGGAGAGCTGCATAGGCAAGCCTTAAAAACCGAAACATAGAGGAACCAATGGGATCCTGCAATGCGACTCCTGGGCTCAGATCTTGAGAAAATCATAATTTGAAGTGACACGTGCACACCTGTTTTCAGGGCAGCACTATGTACAATAGCCAAGAAATGGAATCAACCAAAATGTACATCGACAGAAAAATTAAGACTAACTGGTACAGCTCTACATGGGAATAGTACTCAGCCAAAAAACTCTACAGAATAATGGCATTGGCAGCAGCAAGGATGCGCCGAGAGAGTATCAGACTAAGTGAAGCAGGTCAGAGTGAGAGAGACAAACGTCATATCATGGATGGAATCTATAGATTCTTATAAATGAACTAATTTACAAAACAGACACAGATTCACAAACATACAAAGCCAAGTTATGATTATCAAAAAAATGTTGGTGGGGAGGGATTATTTAAGAGTTTGGAATTAACATATACACACTAATAAATAACAAGTAAGTAATCCAAAATAATCTCCTGAATAGCAGAGGAAAATCTTCTTGACACACTGTAATAACCTATCTGGGGAAAAGGACTGGCCCCCCAATAATAAATATGCCTCTAATGTATAACTGAATTAAGTTCCTGAATACCTAAAACAAACCCAGTGCTGGACATTAACTCTACTGTTGTTCAGTGGCTAACAAGCTTCCCTGTCCTTGACCACCGAAGTTTGCTCAGCCTTCTTTATGGTCCAACTCTCACATCCATATGTGACTACTGGAGAAACTGTAGCTTTGACCAGATGGACCTTTGTCAGCAAAGTAATGCCTCTGTTTTTAATATGCTGTAAAGATTTTTCATAGCTTTTCTTCCCAGAAGTAAGCATCTTTTAATTTCATGGCTGCAGTTACAATCTGCAGTGATTTTGGAGCCCCAAAAAAGAAAATCTGCCACTGTTTCTGTTTTTTCACATCTATTCAGATGCCATGATCTTAGTTTTATGAATGTTGAGTTTTAAGACAGCTTTTTCACTCTCCTATTTCACCTTCATCAAAAGGTTCTTTAGTTCCTCTTCACTTTCTGCCATTAGGGCAGTGTCATCTGCATATCTGAGGTTATCAATATTTCTCCTGGCAATCTTGATTCCAGTTTGAGCTTCATCCAGCTGGGCATTTCTCACGACATACTCTGCAAGCTAAATAAGCAGGGTGACAATACACAGCCTTGACATCCTCCTTTCCCAATTTGGAACCAGTCCACTGTTCCATGTCTGGTTCTAACTGTTGCTTCTTGATCCGCATACAGGTTTCTCAGGAGGCAGGTCAGGTGGCCTGGCATTCCCATCTCTTGAAGAGTTTTCCACAATCTGTTGTGATCCACACAGTCAAAGGTTTTAGCATAGTCAATGAAGCAGAAGTAGTTGTTTTTCTGGAATTCTTTTGCTTTTTCTATGATCCATTGGATGTTAGCAATTTGATCTTTGGTTCCTCTGCCTTTTCCAAATCCAACTTGTACTTCTGGAAATTCTTGGTTCACATACAGTTGAAGTCTAGTTTGAAGGATATAGAGCATGACCTTGCTAGCATGTGAAATAAGCGAGATTGTACAGTAGTTTGAACATTCTTTGGCATTGCCCTTCCTTGGTATTGGAATGAGAACTGACCTTTTACAGCCCATTGCTGAGTCCTAAAACTCTGATTCTGGTCTTCACTAAGGACTGATGCTATTCCTCACTAAAGCCATGACACTGGTCTTCACTAATTCCTGACTCAGCTCCTCACTAAATCCCTGAAACTGGTCATCACTAAGCCCTGACTCTGATCCTCACTGAGGCCTGACCCTGTTCCTCAGTAAAGCCCTGGTGATGTCACTTACAAATGGTTAAGTGTGTCTCTTACTAAGAGGGATCTTCCCAACCCAGGGATCGAACCTAGGTTTACCGCATTGCAGGTGGATTCTTTACCGAGGAAGCCTGTAGACAGGACTTGTCTAAATCAATTATGTATGACAGACAGAAGTTTGTCAGGTTTAAGCTAGCTTAAAGCTACTCTCCTAGGAGGCACTTCCTAGGAGTGCCTCCTTGGACTTCCTTGGTGGCTCAGATGGTAAAGCATCTGCCTACAATGCGAGAGACCCAGGTTCAGTCCCTGGGTCGGGAAGATCTCCTGAAGAAGGAAATGGCAACCCACTCCAGTATTCGTGCCTGGAAAATCCCACGGATGGAGGAACCTGGTAGGCTACAGTCCATGGTTTCGCAAAGAGTCGGACACGACTGAGCGGCTTCACTCTTTCACTCACTCTCCTAGGAGGCACAGGTCACACATAAGCAGGGTCTCTTATCGTTGGAGGGGGCCTCGCCCTCATGTGGGAAGTAGGACACATATTTCTTAAAAAGAAATCATCACTGGGCTCCACACTCACACACAGCAGGAAACTGAAAGAATCTGTGTCCTTAAACATCTCAACAGGCAAAAGAAAAATGCTACCAATTTCTCTGAACACAGATGGTCAGGATCCAGGGAAGATCCAGGAATTTCTTAAAATGCAGCTCAGTGTCCTATAAAGACAGACACAGGAAGTGGCCTGATTCCAGCATCCTAGGCTTCCAAGAGGAGGTGACCACACTGGAAGCCTTCTGCAAAAGTATATTCTTTATCAGAATAAAAATATATTCTTGAAATTGCAAGCACACAAGTTATTATTTGAAAACCTAAAATATTCTTAAAAACTTAGCACCCTGATCTTTGTGGTTCCCATTGGTTCCTTTGTGTTCCAATTTTCTAGGTAGAAACAAGCCATCATTTCAAATTAGTTTCTTCTAATTCTGTTATTTGTTATTATAGGAATGAAAGGTCAAGCTTGAAAAAAAAACACAAGAAAATTCCTGAAAATAATTAAGTAACTCAAAGAGCCCACAAGCTGCATGTACTTTGTCTTCTAACAGTTATGTTTTTCTCCCTAAAGAAACCTGAAAAAATTGGCTCCCTGGTTTGTTGCTTCTCTGTTCAAACTGAGCTAAAGCGAAATTGAGATCATATCAATGAGTAAGAGTTTTTGAATTTTGAGATGTCATAGAGGGTAACAGGGGCTGGAGAAAGTGGAATGCTCCTACACTGCTGGTATGCAAACCACACCCTTAAAATAAAGCTTAATTTCAAATTGAATTTAATTACAACAGTATGTGGTTCCATGGAGTATGAACCACGAGTTATATATAGCAGGCAATATGTGAAGACACATTTAATATTCCATATGTGAGAGTAAGGGCTTCTCTGATGGTTCAGATGGTAAAGGATCTGCCTGCAATGTGGGAGACCTGGGTTCAATCCCTGGGTCAGGAAGATCCCCTGGAGAAGGGAATAACTACCCATTCCAGTATTGTTGCCTGGAGAATTTTATGGACAAAGGAGCTTGGTTGGCTATAGTCCATGGAGATGCAAAGAGTGGAACATGACTGAATGACTGATACTTTCCCTTCTCTTTTTTTTATGTGAGAGTAACAGTTTCTTGTCAGGTTGTAGCTAGTATACACAAACTGCTTTAGAATGCTCTCCAGTCAGATTGTCTGTAAGCCTGGCTAACTGTGTCACCACTTTATGATTCAAAAGGTGATCTATTCATTCCAGGCAGGAATAGTAGGTTACTTTGAACAGTCTTTAAAACTTACATGTAATCCACTCAAGATTTCAAATACAAAACATTTATCTGAAATTTACAGGCTCTTAGAAAGTTGTGTTCTATATGAAAACAGTTCCTCTGCCTTTTTTGTTAATGATTTTTCACAATAATACTTTAACCCCTCAGTTACTGATATTATTACCAAGATAAACTTGTCCTCGTTGGTGAGGAAGGTGGAGTTGATCCATTGCTCCACCATAATTGCTCTCTGGTCAACATGAGTCTCCCAATTTCTAGTCATGTTCCTACATTCAACCTTTTTCTTTTTGTACCCATCCAATTCTGCTTCTCAGATCTTCATGAACACACAATAATAAATACCTGGTGAGTTCGGATTATATTAAACACTCTTTCCATAGCTTTTCTCACATCAAAGGAATCAGAACACGGTGAAGCAGGGAAAAGCATTGTTTCTAAGGCCCCTGAAAAAAATTAGACAGAAATCCTAGCATTTACTGGTGTATACAAATGAATTACAATGTGTATGTATGTGTGTTTTTAATGAAATTGCAACAAATGAATAACTAGAGTTGCAACAAATTGTAGAATTTTGCTTGGAATGATTTGAGTTGAAATAGGCTAGATGAGTGCTCATGAGGATGTAGGGGATGACACATACTCAAGGATGTATCAACAAGTATGTATCCATAAGTTGATAATGTATACCTTTGTAAACAAAGATGAAACATTTAACTATTTTTCTCGCTATCTGGCCCTTCCAGAATTTGCCATCTCCACTTGACTCCCCTACAGACTTAATGGTTTATTGCCACCAGATTAAAACTAGTTACACAAATCATGGTTAGATTTGTTCTCTTTATTTTGATATTTTTATGTTTCTGTCTCTCTCTTTGTCTACTTTATAAGATTGCTTTTTGCATCATCCACTGTGTAGCAAGGCCTCTATGTAAAGAGCTATCTTATATATTTCAAAATAGGGAAAGGAGAACATCAAGGCTGTATATTGTTACCTTGCTTATTTAACTCATACACAGAGTACATCATGTGAAATGCTGAACTGGATGAGTCACAAGCTGGAATCAAGAGTGCCAGGAGAAGTATCACAACCTCAGATATGCAGATGATGTCACTGTAATGGCAGAAACTGAAGAGAAACTATAGAGCCTCTTGATGAGGGTGAAAGAGGAGAGTGAAAAAGCTGGTTTAACACTCAACATGCAAAGAACTAAGATCATGGCATCTGGTACCATCACTTTTGATGGCAAAAAGAAGGGGAAAAAGTAGAATCAATGACAGGTTTTATTTTCCTGGGCTCCAGAATCACTGTGGACAGTGACTGTACCATGAAATTAAAAGATGCATGCTCCTTGGAAGAAAAGTAGTCAAAGCTGTGGTCTTTTCAGTTGTCTTGTACAGATGTGAGAGTTGGACCATAAAGAAGGTTGAATGCCAAAGAACTGATGCTTTCAAACTGTGGTGCTAGAAAAGACTCTTGAAATTCCCTATAACTGCAAGGAGATCAAACCAGTCCATCCTAAAGGAAATCAACTCTGAATATTCAATGGAAGGACTGATGCCAAAGCTGAAGCTTCAATACTTTGGCCACCTGATGTGAAGAACTGACTCATTGGAGAAGACCCTGATTCTGGGAAAGATTGAGGGCAGGAGGAGAAGGGAGTGGCAGAGGATGAGATGGTTAGGTAGCACCACTGACTCAATGAACAAGAATTTGAGGAAACTCTGGGAGATAGTGAAGGACAGGGGGGCCTGGCATGCTGCAGTCCATGGGGTCACAAAGAGTGAGACAGGACTTAGAGACTGAAAACAGCAAAAACTTAATAAAAATACAATCAACTGTAAATTCTCGTCAAGTTGTTTAAAAAAAAAAAAGCTCCCCTATGTAAACATGCTGAATATCATGATTTATAAGAGGTGTGCAAGTCAAGAGCACAACGAGGGATCACTCTGCACCAGTGTGAAAGGCCATAATGAAAATTCTTTGGGGAAGAAATGATGCACCTACATGAAGAAGTGGGCCACGTATATGGTACTTACAGCACATAAAAGATAAAAACAGTGTGGAGAGGAAAATGGAACTGCCTTAAAGAAATAAAAATAGAGTTATTATAAGATCCTGCAGAACCACTCTCAGGAAAATTTAAGAAGACAATGTTTTGAAAAGACACATGCCACCAAAGTGTGCACTGGACTACACTTTACACTAGCCTAAAAATGCAAGTAAACATATTATTTATGGAGAGATAAATGGATAAATATAAAGAGACCCATGTACACAGTGAAACCTGCTGCTGCTGCTGCTAAGTCACTTCAGTCGTGTCCGACTCTGTGCGACCCCATAGATGGCAACCCACCAGGCTCCCCCATCCCTGGGATTCTCCAGGCAAGAATACTGGAGTGAGTTGCCATTTCCTTCTCCAATGCATCAAAGTGAAAAGTGAAAGTGAAGTTGCTCAGTCGTGCTCAACTCTTAGCAACCCCATGGACTACAGCCTACCAGGCTCCTCCATCCATGGGATTTTCCAGGCAAGAGTACTAGAGTGGGGTGCCATTGCTTTCTCCGCAGTGAAACCTGACTCTGCCGGAAAACAAAATTAAATAATATAATTTCCAGGAACATTAATAAAACTAGGGATGATCACACAACATGAAGAAAATAAGAATCAGAAAGAGATGTATCTTGATATTATTATTATTATCCAGATATTATTCATAGCTGTAACTGAAAAATACACACCAATGTATTCATTGAGAGACATAAGAAGACTCTGACCTAGAAAACAATCTTCTGATTACTAGAGGATAAAAGTAAATGGAAAGGGATAAAATAAAAAGTTAGAGTAAACAAATATAGTCATTTCATGTAAAAAGGGCAATCATCAAGGACTTAGGTATAACAAAGGGTTCTTATGAACAAACTGTAATAAACTCCATGGGGGGAACACTCAAAGGTGAATAGATATGCACACCCATGCAAGGGTGCTAAGTCGCTTCAGTTGTGTCCGACTCTGTGCGACCTTGTGGACTTTAGCCCACCAGGCTCCTCTGTCCATGGAATTCTCCAGGCAAAAATCCTGAAGTGGGTTGCCATTTCCTTCTCCCGCGAGGTACCATCATAAAGCTTTCATCTCCAGCATAACTATATTTGAGCCTGACAGTCCTTCCCCTTGTGGTCATTTCCTGAAATAGCAACCATAAACATTTTGCTTATCAGGAACTGTGGTGTTGGAAAAGACTCTTCAGAGTCCCTTGGACTGCAAGGAGAACCAACCAGTCCATTCTGAAAGAGATCAGCCCTGGGATTTCTTTGGAAGGAATGATGCTAAAGCTGAAACTCCAGCACTTTGGCCACCTCATGCGAAGAGTTGACTCATTGGAAAAGACTCTGATGCTGGGAGGGATTGGGGGCAGGAGAAGGGGACGACAGAGGATGAGATGGCTGGATGGCATCACTGACTCGATGGATGTGAGTCTGAGTGAACTCTGGGAGTTGGTGATGGACAGGGAGGCCTGGCGTGCTGTGATTCATGGGGTCGCAAAGAGTCAGACATGACTGAGCGACTGAACTGAACTGAACTGAATATGCCAACATCCGCTGGATCATGGAAAAAGCAAGAGAGTTCCAGAAAAACACCTATTTCTGCTTCATCAACTATGCCAAAGCCTTTGACTGTGTGGATCACAATAAACTGTGAAAAATTCTGAAAGAGATGGGAATACCAGACCACCTGACCTGCCTCTTGAGAAACCTATATGCAGGTCAGGAAGCAACAGTTAGAACTGGACATGGAACAACAGACTGGTTCCAAACAGGAAAAGGAGTACGTCAAGGCTGTATATTGTCACTCGGTTTATTTAACTTATATGCAGAGTACATCATGAGAAACGCTGGGCTGGAAGAAGCACAAGCGGGAATCAAGATTGCCAGGAGAAATATCAATAACCTCAGATATGCAGATGACACCACCCTTATGGCAGAAAGTGAAGAGGAACTAAAAAGCCTCTTGATGAAAGTGAAAGAGGAGAGTGAAAAAGTTGGCTTAAAGCTCAACATTCAGAAAACTAAGATCATGGGATCTGGTCCCATCACTTCATGGGAAATAGATGGGGAAACAGAGGAAACAGTGTCAGACTTTATTTTTCTGGGCTCCAAAATCACTGCAGATGGTGACTGCAGCCATGAGATTAAAATACACTTACTCCTTGAAAGGAAAGTTATGACCAACCTAGATAGCATATTCAAAAGCAGAGATGTTACTTTGCCAACAAAGGTCCGTCTCATCAAGGCTATGGTTTTTCCAGTAGTCATGTGTGGATGTGAGAGTTGGACTGTGAAGAAAGCTGAGTGCCGAAGAATTGATGCTTTTGAACTGTGGTGTTGGAGAAGACTCTTGAGCGTCCCTTGGACTACAAGGAGATCCACCCAGTCCATTCTGAAGGAGATCAGCCCTGGGATTTCTTTGGAAGGAATGATGCTGAAGCTGAAAGTCCAGCACTTTGGCCACCTCATGCGGAGAGCTGACTCATTGGAAAAGACTCTGATGCTGGGAGGGATTGGGGGCAGGAGGAGAAGGGGACAACAGAGGAGGAGATGGCTGGATGGCATCACTGACTTGATGGATGTGAGTCTGAGTGAACTCCACAAGCTGGTGATGGACAGGGAGGCCTGGCGTGCTGCAATTCATGGGGTCACAAAGAGTTGGACACAACTGAGCAACTGAACTTAACTGAACTGACTAAATATTCACAAAAAACGCTGTGTTCTAAATGACACGAGTTCAAGAAACCTCTTGAACAAAACAATAAAAACATGCAAATCAGTGCAAATTATCAGAAGAAAATATCAAGAGATAAATAAAATCTACAAGGTTTTAAAATAAAAGGACATGAAAAGTCACTCAGTCAGGTGAATAGACGCAGGAAAATCAGTCTGACAATGAGTAATCACCTTAGAGAAGTGAAAAAGACCAGTCTCAAAAAAAAAAAAAAAATCTACACACAAGAAATGCTAGAATGAGGGGAAGAAAACAGACCCTAATGTGGTGCTTGTAAAATTTCACTGTTAACAGTTCTCATGAGTATTTCCAAAGATGTGCGTTTTCTAAAAAAGAAATCGACTCCCTATATAATCTGAAAGTCCGGCTTCTGAGAGTGTACACGGATAAAATCAGATTTTTAAAAACACGTCACCGAAGCCTGCACGGCAGCAGGACCTACAATAGCCATGACCTGGAAGTTAGCACAATATACAGGGACAGGTGAATGGATAAAGAAAAAGTGACACAGGCATACAATGGAATATGACTCTGACTTAAAGAAATGAAATAACGCCATTCGAAGGGATAGATAAATCTAGAGGTAATCTTAGAAGGTGAAGTAAGTCAGATTGAGACAGAGAAACATTCTTTGATATCATGTACAGGTGAGAAAGAGGTACTCACTGAATTCCCCTTATTAACATTGAAACAATCACATAGTCTTAGGCAACAAATTATGGTCATCAAAGGGGAATGGTGGGAAAAAGTTGTAAATTGACAGGAAGGGATTAATTCATACCCACAAATACATAAAAAAGAAATGGTCAGCATGGACCAACTTTAAAAAGGGCGTTGGACTAAGCACACTGTAATAACCTATATGTTAAAAAAAAAGATAATAGATATAGAAATAAGTATGACTGAACAAGACTTTGTACACCTAAAACAAACACAACACACTTCTAAGCCATTGTTACTCCAATAAAAGCTATATATTATTATGAGAAACAAAAGGGTTAAAGAGACAAGAGCTTTTGATGGCTTCCTCTCACCTATTCAATCATAGTTTACAGCCAGGCACTACCGCGACGACTCAGGAATGGGTCCCATAGAAACAAGCAAACTAAGTGAATGAAAACATGTAAATGGACAAAGAATGGGGTTTATCATGCACAACATTATCCACCCGTACAGATGGAGCTAGCAATGCCAAGTCCAGTCACAAGGAAGGAGGTGGGGAAGATCATAACAAGCCAAGTAAGGGAGACAGGGGGACACGTATGTCATATGATGTCACTCAGGTGAAATCTAAAAGTGGATACAGATGAACTTCTTGATCAAAGAGACATAGTTTCACATACATAGAAAAAAGCTTATGTCCCCAGAAAATAAAAGAGTGGGGTGGTGAGAAATGAGCTGATTCAGACTGATAGAAGCACTCTATTATTTATAAAATAAGCCCCAAGGACCCACTGTGAAACACAAGGACCCATACTTAACACTCTGTTATAACCTCCCTGGGGAAAACCCAAAAAAGAACATATATAGATCTAAGTAAATCTAGTTGCTACCGGTTAAAAAGGAAAAAACCCTCACCCACAACATTGTAATTCCCCTATATACTCCAGTGAAAATTACAGAATTAAACCCAATCAGAGAAAAAAAAAAAAAAACAGAGGGAGAAAAACAAAAGCTAACTCTATGCCCCTCATGCCCTGGTGACCTGGGCTGGTGTCACAGTTTCTGGAGGTTGAGCAGGCTTGGGTCCCAAGGCTCAATTGTTGTGGGGCTCAGGAAGCTGGCAGAATATGGCAGGCAGTGTAACCACCACCCCGCCCCCCTCAACCACTGGAGAAGGAAATGGCAACCCACTCCAGTATTCTTGCCTGGAGAATTCCATGGACAGAGAAGCCTGGTGGGCTACTCTAAAGCATGAGGTCGCAAGAGTCAGACACGACTGAGTGACTAACCTGTGCCCCCCCATATTCTCTTACCTTTCTGCCACCTTGTGGCCATTTTCCATAACAACCTGAAAAACCGAAATGATGGACACTCGTGTTCAGAAGGTCCGAGGCCCTATAAGGAACATCCTCAAGAGACATCCTAGGGTTGGTCATCAAAAAGAATTCAAAATTCAAAACAGGACAGGCATTTAAGAAGCCATCTCTAGAAGTAAGTTTATCCAAGTGTGAAAGCATTAGTTCAGTTGTGTCCAAATCTTTGCAACCCCACGGACTGTGGCCCTCCAGTCTCCTCTGTCCATGGGATTCTCCAGGCAAGAATACTGGAGTGAGCTGCCATTCCCTTTTCCAGGAGGATCTCCAGGGATTGAACCTGGGTCTCCTGCACTGCAGGCAGATTCTTTATCACTGAGCCACCAGGGAAGCCCCTAAGGTTTATCTGCTGCTGCTGCTGCTATGTCACTTCAGTCGTGTCCGACTCTGTGTGACCCCATAGACGGCAGCCCACCAGGCTTCCTGTCCCTGGGATTCTCCAGGCAAGAACACTGGAGTGGGTTGCCATTTCCTTCTCCAATGCATGAAAGTGAAAAGTGAAAGGGAAGTCGCTCAGTCGTGTCCGACTCTTCGCGACCCCATGGGCTGCAGCCCACCAGGCTCCTCCGTCCATGGGATTTTCCAGGCAAGAGTACTGGAGTGGGGTGCCATTGCCTTCTAACAACCCTTAAAAAAATTCACATGGCAAGATGGCAATGTCACAAAAAAATAGAAAAATGCAAATTGAAACAACAGCAAAGTATAACCTCACACCAGTCAAAATTGCCGTTGTCAGGAACTCTGCAAACCGTAACAGCTGGTGCATCTCCTTCACTGATGCTAGAAATACAAATTGCTAAAAGAAACTGCAGAGGACAGTGTGGAGGTTATTGAAGGAAAAAATGAGAAGGAACACCCCCCCTCACCATACACAAGATCCAAATAATATAAAGATCTAAATGTCAGAATGGATACTATGAAATTCTTGAGGGAAATATAGGTAGAACAGGCTTTGATATAAATCACTGCAAGTTCTTCTTGGGTCAGCCTTTTAGAATAATGAAAAATAAACCAAAAATAATAAAAAATGAACCTAATTAACCTTAAAACTATTTGAACAGCAATGGAAATCTTAAACAAAAAACAAAGACAACCCTCAGAATGGGAAAAAATAGTTGTAAACAAAGACACCCATAAGGAATTCATCTACAAAAAATACAGTCAGTTTGTGCAGCTCAATATCAAAAATACAAACAACCCAAGAAAAATATGTGCCTAAGATCAAAAAAGGACATTTCTGTGATGGAGTCATACAGATTGCCATTAGGCACATGGAAAGATGCTCAGTGTCACTGATTATTGGAGAAAGGCAAATCAAAAGTTCAATGAGGTATCACCTCACACGGGTCACAATGGTCATCTCCAAGCATCTCCAACAATTAACGCTGGAGGGTGTGGAGAGAAGGGAGCCCTCCTGCACCGTTACCTAGAATGCACGTCAGTACATCCACTAGGGAGAAGAGTATGGAGGCTCTTCAAAAAGCTAAACACAAAAGTACCTTAGAACCCAGTGGTCCCAAGCCTGGGCAGAGACCTGGACAAAACCATTTTAAACACAAGGGTAGCCCTGTGATCACGGCTGCGCTAGGTACCGTAGCCAAGACACGGAACCACCTAAGCATAGAGGGACTGCTGCACGGATACCAAAGATGGGGCACACACAGTGCAATGCTGCTCAGCCATAAAGGGAGGGAATCATGCCACGTTGAGCCACTGGGGAGAAAGCAGAGACGGTCCCACCAAGGGGAGAGAGGGAGACAGGGAGAGACAAGGGCCATAGGGTATCACTTCCAGTTAAATCTAAAAATGGACAGAAATGAGCTTCTTTACCAAACAAAAACAACCTCACACACTTCAAAGAGAAACTTAGGATCACCAAAAACAAAGGATGTTGAGGGCGGGGGTGGGGGGGGCGGTGCAGAAATGAGCTGTTTCAGACTAACATATCACACTACCATTTGTAAAATAAGCCACAAGGACCCAAAATGTAACACAAGCAACCTTATTCAACACTTTCCAATAACCTATGTGGGAAAAGAACCCGAAAAAGAATGTAAATACATCTACATATAAATGACTCAAGTTGCTGTAGATTGAAAAGGGAAAGACAAAAACAAGACAACATTGTAACTCACCTATATGGGCTCAGATGTTCAGTTGTGCCCAACTCTGTGAGCCCATGGACTTTTGTCCCCCAGGATACACACTCCAGTTCAAATTATTGGATAAAAAAAAAAAAAAGGAAAAGAAAAAAGTGTTGACTCTGTTCCCCTCAGGCCATGGTGACCTTGGCTGGAGTCACACCCCTGGAGCCTGAGCCCCCAGTCTGCAGTGTCAGGGTCTGAGGGAGCTGGGAGGGCGTGGCAGGAGTGTGTCCCCACGATGTTCCTGAAGTGCCTCTTGCCCCTCCAAACGAGCCCTTAATCTCCAGGTACAGGAGAGCCCTTCTGCAGAGAAACCAAGCCTACTGCACCTGAAAGATGGTGGGGCCTCTGGGCTAGAAGCTCTTTAAAAAGTCCCCTGGTGTCCACGTGTCCCCTGGGCTGGGGTTTTCAGTTCCAGTCACCTTCCTTAGGATCGCCCCAGCTACAGACAACAGCAGCCCTGTGAAATGCAGTGCATGTATGGGACTGGGGGTCAGTTCTCAGATGGCTACACTCAAATCCAGGGGGTGGGATGGGGTGCCTGCAGTCACTCCCAGCGGTCAGCATGCTGGCCATGGCACCTGGTTGGGGCCTGGGAGGTCCTGGGGGTGGGTTGAGGGGGCAGTTTGCAGAGACAGGACCATGTGGGTAGATGGTCCTGGGCCCCAGTTTCCTTCCCAGGGAAAAGAGAGATCAGTGCACAGAGAAGGGCTGGCTAGTGATGGTCTTGGGCTTCAGCAAGCACAGGCCCCACTTCCACCCCTCTCCAGGCTGGCTTTGCATTTCCTGCTGCATACCATGAAATGCCAGGTGAGGGGTTGGGACAAGAGACACTTACTCTCAGGCCTGCAGTCCAAGATCGAGGTATAGGAGGTTGTTCCTTCTGCAGGGTCTGGGGATGGTCAGTTCCAGCCTTTCCTAGCTTCCTGGGTTCCATCCCTGGTGTCCTATGGCTATATCAGTCCATTTCTGCCTCTGACATCACAAGACCTTCTCCTCCCATGTGTCTGTGTTCTAACTTCATCTCCTGAAGACACCCCCCACCTCAACACACACACACACACACACACACTGGTCAGGACCCATACACTGAGTGGCCTCATCTCAACCTGGGCTGCTCTGCAGTGACCCAACAGAACACAAGGTCCCATTCTGAGGTCCTAGGAAGTCCATGCATCTTCCTGGGAGCCTCTTGGGGTGAGAGCTGCTGATGGTCAAGCATTATAGAAATAATTCTTTCATATAATTATATGCAAAAAAATACAGAAAGATATATATGGCATGAACACATTTGTTTTAAAAACCTCAACTACCAGAAATATGTTTTTATAGATACCTATATGTACACCTATGTGAAAGCAGAGAATGAACTGAAAACATGGGCCTCCTTTTGTCTGAACAGGGAAGTGGATTTAGACATGGTCAAGAGAGATCTTCACATCAATCGATTTACAGTTTTATAGTTTAAATGTTTTATCCCATCATTGTTCATTATTTCTGCAAGTGTAGAACTCAACAGACTTTAAAACAAAGCTAAGGGAACAAGGGATTGTGAAACATGACATTCTATGGGTTGTTCATGACAGAATCCCATGCACCCAGAGCCCTGGGCATGTCTGTGCTAAATGGTACATGATCCAAGGGGTCACAGATGTTGATGCTGGGAGGGGCTGTAAAGATCCCACCAGATTCCTTGGTTCAGTAAAGGCATTTTTGGAATGAGTTATGAGACAGGGGTCTGTGGTAGGGACTAGGGAGTGTTAGACTACAGAAGCCAGAGTTCTCCAGAACCAGTTCTTGTTGTTCAGTCCTTCAGCTGTGTCCAGCTCTTTTGCAACCCCCTGGACTGTAGCCTCCCAGGCTTCTCTGTCCATGGGATTACCCAGGCAGGTATACTGGAGCGGGTTGCCATTTCCTTCTCAAGGGGATCTTCCTGACCCAGGGATCAAACCCGGGTCTCCTAAGTCTCTTGCATAGCAGGTGGATTCTTTACCACTTGGGAAGCCCCCAAAATTCATTCTAACGAATTCTATTTCATTCTAATTTATTCTTGAAATTCTAATTCTAATTCATTCTAATTCTAATTTAATTCTAACTCTAAATCATTCTAATTTATTCTTGAAATTCTAATTCATTCTTAATTTCACTTTCATCTCAAAATGACCTTGCCATATGAAATATTTCAATAAAATCTAGTGTAATATCGGGGAACCCTTCTGAATGCTGTTAATTTCCAAGTAACAGCTGGGGTGTCGTCTCTTCCATCTCCTACCATGCCCTCTTACCCAGACTCCTGAGTTGTTTGTCCCCCTTATTACCAAGAACCTTACAGCCATTTCAGCGACTATACAGTCAGACTTCTAATTTCTACAGACTTCAGACTTTTAAGGACAGTAAGAGATTATTCCAAGCTTCTTCTTTCCATGGTGTGAAAAACCAAATAACAAGCAAATAAAAGCTCCTCTGCATCCTGGTTTCTACCCTCCCTCCACCCCTAGTGCCCTTTTACTTTCCTATACTGTCTTTACCTTTCTTTTCAGACCAAGCCCCTGCACTGATTTAGGGGGAAATCCCCTACATTTCCATCACCCAATCACATTTTTCTAGGCAGACAGCAGACCTGGGTGATTCATTGCACCCAGACTATACTCAGTCACGAATGACAATAGAACTCACCCAAGGGGGCACAGGTCCAACGCCAGGAACCACAGGGGACAGCTTCAGTCCCTGTGGGGAGGCTCTTCATCGGATGGTCCCTTGATTAGGCAGAATCTGTTGGTGAAGACAAAGTTTCACATGCAGCGTCTGAGTGGGCCAGATCCCTGCAGCAGCACTGAGTCCACACCTCGATCCCCTTTCCCAGCCCCTGTGAACTTGCTGCACCCCACGCAGCCTGTGGCTATGGATCCCTGCCTCACCTTTCTCTTGGAGCCCTTCTACTGGCTTCCATGCCTCTTGCTCCAACTGGTCCTCATGGTCCAGAGGGGTGCCAGTGAAGCTAGAACACGGGAGCACCATCCCCTCTTCACTCCTGTAACCCCCATATATCCTGTTTTGCATGGGTCAACTTTCTGCAACTGCAAAGTCAATGACATCTGCATTAAAACATTCAAACATTCTGACTTACAGTTGGCCATACATTCCTTCCTCCTCCTTTGTCTCTGGTATTTCCTTCTTATTGTCCCTTGTAAAAAAAAAATAAATAAAACTTCTTAAATGGTTTCTTTAATGCTTCTGTCCTATTTCTCCTCTTGTTTTTTCCCTTCTTTTCTACCCTCATTTCCCCTCTCTTTTTCTTTCTTTCCCTCTGTTTTCCTTCTCTGTACCTCCTCTTCACTGTCTCATCCTCTCTTGTGTATGTACTCGTGAGCTGGCCTTCAGGCCTCTCTTCAAGCCACTGCTCTAAACATCCCCACATCTGTGTCCTGTAGGTACTTTGGGTTCATCCAAGACTGACTTTGCAGTTCCCTCTCTCTTGCTTTTCATCCTTCGTCCCTCCCCAGAGTAGCATTCATCCCCCTGTGCATCATCCTTGTTTCTTCTTAATCAGTCTGATCATGTTCCCCCTCCACTTGCTCACAGGCTGAATCTTAACTCCTGGTGATCACAGGAGCAGCTCCATGATCTGAGACTGCCCACATTCCCTGCATGCTGGAAAGTCTCCGCGTTTGGAGCAAACATGCATGCCTGTAAGCTTCAGCTAAAGCTTCTGTGATACTCCCATAGAACCATTCCTCTTCCCACGGGTAGAATTAACAGCTTCCCTTTTATATTTCTTCTGTGCTCTAGACAAGCTTTTTTTTTTGCAACACAAAAGACATTTATATTTCTTACTCATTAAATGATATGAGCCCCAGGGACTAATTCAAGTGGACAGTTTTGGCCACACACGAGGCACTTAATGAATGTTTATTGCATGAATAAGTGAACTAATAAATAAAAGAATTAATGACAACAAACAAGTAAACTAAGGAACACTCCCACTAGAAGGAAAAAATCAGTCTTTGTTTCTTTGTGGCCATCCAAAAATCCACTGTATCACTGCCTGGATCTGAGAGTGGACACACTGTGGGACATAAGAGAAAATTTATGATTTTCAGTATCTTGTCACATCTTTAAGCGGCCAGACAACAAATATATTTGAAAATTTCTGAAAGAGTATCAAGTTGTTCAGTACTGTGAATGTATTAGAAGTTCAGAAATGGAAAGGTGAGCAGGTAATCGATGGTCTCTTAGGATTTTGTATAGGAGCACAGATAGGATGGGGGCAACCTATACAAGAATGAGCAATGTCTCTTTTAAAAAGAAATGAGCAAGAAAAACTGCAAAACAACTGCTGAAGTTCCTCGTTAGTAAGTGTCTAAAAGCTTCAACAAGATTCACAAACACTAGCAATATCTCTATGCTGTTTTCAAATGCAATTACAGTCTTCAATTTCAAACATAACTTCACTGTAGCTCCCCACAGAACGGAAGCCGAGCACGCGGAGGGGTCCTCTATGTGGTGTTGGAGGCAGAGCAGGAGGACACCGGTCTGTTTAGGTCTGACAGAGAGGCCAGGAGAGCATCACCTCAGGGCATCGGGAGGTCTAGGCTCTCAGAACTCAGGGCCTGCAAGGCTGCATCATGGCTGGCCTACCCTCCTGCCCCACAGCCTCTGTGATGTCGGTCAGCCTCTGCTGGCACATGGTCAGTATGGAGAGCAAATGACCTCACGAGGGAACAGAGGATGGCGGGGGAGCATCCAGGAAAAGGGAGAAAGGTGTGTCCAGAAGAACATGTGACAAATATGAGCCTGTAGCAGGCACTTCTGGAGGAGATGTGCTAACATCTGGACCTGTTGAGGATGTCAGCGCGTCCACAGGCAGCTGGCTGCGATGGGCACAGTGCTGCATCTGCTGTAATGGCAGTGCAGACCCCTGTGGGGAGATGGCCATGCAGAAGCAGGGGTGGGAGGAGGGGCAAAGGTTTACTGCAAAATCAACTTTTCAGTAAGAAGAATTATGAAAGGTGTACCAGACGGTCCTGGGGCACTAGTGCACCGGAAACAGAGTCTTGTTTTAAGGGTGAGCAGATCTGTGATTTATTTTCACTTTGCAGTTCAGTATAAAAAGCCACCTTGTAAAAGCATAAGATCTCTTCGCATAAGTAAAACAAAAGAAGATACAAAACATAATCAACTTGCCTAGAATGCAACCAAATTCATACACAGTACTGAGACATCTGACTGAACTGTTTCAATCTCCACATTTCTTTCATTTCCTTTATGAAAGCAAAATTAAGAAAAAAAAACACTCCCCTGAGTATTCTTATGATACTTTTGGTGAGTGAAACAGTAATTTCAGCAAAGTTTGCTCTTGATATCAGAAAGCAAAATGTCAGGTTTTGGGGGGAGAAGGGTGCTAATTGTCATTCAATACCAAAGACACTATTTATTAACACTTAATTTTATTGAGAAAATAGCAATTTATGGTTTGAGATGATATGTTAGGGTCTGCTGAAGTACTATATGGTTCTAGCATATTATGAATGAAATTCCAGACAAAGGTGGAATGTTTAAGAGGAAAAAAGTCAACATTTAACAGGCCATGGGCATGTACACTGGATGTTACACATTGATATAGAGCTAAAGTAAAAATGCAAAAGTGGTGTAATAAATAATACGAGTTTTTCTACTAATGATTGATTTTAAATGATATTGACATTCAAATGTATACACATGCTGGTCTGTTGAGGAAAATTGAGATTCAAATTTGTATTATAAAGATGATGAACTATGGTTACTGTATTATGCTTATAAAATACTGTTGCTAGAAAGCCCTCAGGTACGTTGATAATCCCATAAGTCTGTACAGTCCCTCGGCACTTTGGTCACTGAATCAATCAGCAGGGTCACTACACAGTTAGGGGTTAGACCAAACCTTTGTGGCAAACAGATCGCAACCTGAAGTGGACATCATAGTTTTCTACAACAAAACCCTCTGACAAATACCATTTCCTGTAATAAATATCCATCGTCTCAAGGAAGAACAATTAACAAAAACCCTTCAATATTATCTAAAAGAGTTTGCTTTACTAAACAGACTGATAAACTCATTTTAAAATACATATATAAAATATTACTAAGTATAAATTTAACTTAAATTTATTGTAAAGGATATGCAAATATTTTCTAGACTTAACTTTCTATGCAGAAGCTAGTGGTTACTCAAGCACTTGACAACCTTACAGCAATTGCTTCCTCTAAGGTCCCTGTAATTGAAGTTTGAGGCATCAAAACTCACCCTGATTTTAATCAAGGCTGAATTCAAGATATCAGAAGTTTGTGATTTTTTTAATCTTTTTAATGATGTAAAGAAGTTTATTTGGACATGAACATCCCATCAGGCAGTGTTTCAACTACTTGGCCAAATATCAGGCAGCGTTGTCTAACAATGGCAATGATAACAGGAGGACAAGGGGCACATTAAGGGATGACAGGTGCGTAATGATGTAGACGGTGGTGACAGTCATGGATGTGTGCTTACACCGAACCCATCAAGTTGTTTACGTTAAGTATGTACCGCTTTTTGTATGTCCATCATACCTCAATTTAGAAAGGAGGGTTAGTAATGAGGTTTCCTTCCTTGAAGGTGAGCAAGAGCAGGTCTACACGCCTTCTAGCCACAAGATTTAGACACGGGCATGGGGCCAGTGCCCTGGAAATCCCCCCTACTGCTCCTCTTCACCCCCACACACCTTCTGTAGTTGGACGCACTGAAAGTGCATTTAGGGAAAATTACAACGTGCGCCTCTAAGCCACACAGTCACAGAATGTGCACAAGCCAATGGTGCTGTTGATCAAGACATAAGCATTGGCCTTGGGCTCCTGCCTCTCCTCCCAGCCCGCCTTCCCTGCTCCATCCTGGTGGCACAGGTACACCTGCAGAGCCTACAGCGAAGGAAGAACCGTCACTCCTCACCAGCCACCAGGGTTCCTTCTCAAGGTCAACTTCCTACTTGCCGGAGAAGCTGCCTGCAGCCCACCTCCTGTCTACTCTTGCCTGAGGAATCAGTTAAAGAGAAGTGGGAAGCCAGGGATCCCTGCTCCAGGGGCAGGTGTGGGGGGAGTGCTCCCTGTTCTGCTCTTGTTCCTCTCCAGGTGGCCCACAGCTGGGAGGCAGACTGGGCAAACAGATTCTGGGCCCCGTTTGGGGTGGTTTGGGGCCTCCTTATTGGCTGTTGCAAAGCAGAGGAGAGAAAGGTGTTTTCAGGACTGCAGGCTAAGAGGAACAGGCCAGGGGCAGATGGAGAGATGGACTTGACTTGAGCAGCTGCCGTGGCCTTCCTCCTGGCAGCAGCTGCTGAGGTGGAGGCCAGGCTATCAGGTGAAGAGAGCTGGTGGGGTACCTCAAGGGAAAGCACCTCCAGTTTCCCATGCCGCCTGCCACCTACTCAGCATCGTCAGTGTCTTCCAGGATCCCTTCTCCTCTGGGGGCTGGTCTTCCTAGAGTGACCTCAGCCTCATTCCCGCCGTTCTGTCATCATTGCCACTTACAAATAAGCAAGGTTGCAGTGCTCCTATCTAACCCCAGCAGGCAGGGACTTAGCTTATGGTCTGCCCTTTGAGAAGCTTAAGGTCTGTTCCCTCAAGACTTCTGTCCCAGATCTCTTCCTTTGTCCTTCCACCCTGACTGGTGGAAGACAGAGAGAGTGGACTATACAATGGTCTTGCCCTCTAGTTTCCTGTTGGGCTCAGCCCATGGGAATCCTGGGGGAGGCGAAAAGCGAAGAGGGGAGCCACGTCCCTTCAGCCAGCCACGCTGGTCATGCTGACCTCTCCCCCCAGGCTCTGAGCTCAGAGGTGGCAAGTGCTTCCTGGTCACAAGGGCGGAAGTGAGCTCCACTTCCGTTTGTGGTTTCCCTGTTCCCTGTCCACACTTCTCAACAGGCCCTTTTAGTAAGCCCAGCTTATGTTACATATTTGGAGAAGGAAATGGCAACCCACTCCAGTATTCTTGCCTAGAAAATCCCGTGGACAGAGGAGCCTGGTGGGCTGCTGTCCATGGGGTCACACAGGGTCAGACGTGACTGAAGCGACTTAGCAGCCGCAGCATGTTATATATTGTAATTTTAAAATATCCTAATCATCTTGTTTTTTGCTAGAACCCTGAGAAAAATCAGTCTTATATAAAACAGACAACTGTTTAAGAGAAAAATATATTAATATGTTGGTAAGAACTATAGATTTTAGAGATAGAAAAACTGATGAGGAATCTTGCAGTAAGATCTCAACCAACCCCAAAGGTCACCATGCACAGCTGTGGCATTCACAGTCCAGGGATGCATCTGGGCCCATCAACCCTCCCTACTGGGACTCTGAGTGCAAGAGTAAAGAGTGTCTTCTGGACTTCCCTGTGGTCTGGTTGTTGAGAATCCACCTTCCAGTGCAGGGCATGTGGCTCAATCCCTGGTGAAGAAACTAAAATCCCACATGCCGTGGAGCAACTGAGCCTGTGTGTCTCAACTAGAGAGCCCGAGTGCCCAGACAAAGAGCCAACTCAGCCATAAACAAAAAATAAATATTAAAAAAGGAGTCTCTTCTCTGGCTGTGTTATCACTTGCTGCTGCTGCTGCTGCTAAGTCACTTCAGTTGTGTCCAACTCTTAGCGACCTCATGGACTGCAGCCTACCAGGCTCCTCTGTCCATGGTATTTTCCAGGCAAGAGTACTGGAGTGGGTGCCATTGCCTTCTCTGATGTTATCGCTTACTCTCGATGTTTTTTTTTTTTTTTGGAACGAAGCCCCTCTACACAGAGGCAGGATAACGTTTGAAATTACTGCTGGGTGAGATGCATGAACAGAACGTACCTGAAAGCTCCAGGAGTGCTGGTCTACCCGGGATGAAGTCGCCAGATGATAGGATGGCATTTGGCAGGATAAGAGGCAGGGAAGGCAGGTGCAGATCTGCAAGGAGATGTGTGCCACTCCGCTGGGCTTAGGGCTTGACCTTGCTTTGCAGAAGGATAAGCTAAGGACAAAAGTGTAAATAACCTGAATGTCTATTTTATAGTCCAAAAACACAATGAGATGTGCAGGGCTGTGTGGAAATTGTGCAGAAACATGAGACTGTTTATGATACAAAGGTCAATGAATCAAGCAGAACATTAATGCATGCCATGGTTAAAACTCCAAAAAGTGTGTATGAACATAGATTGTACAAAAATAAAACCGAAAAAAGAAAAATAAGGTGTTGAAGTGATGGGATTACGGTACTGTTTTTTCATCTTTAATGACTTTGTTGGAAGGGGTAGTCTTCTGTGGACCTTGAACACCTTGCTGGGAACGCCAGGGTGCAGGGCCCTGATTGTGCCTTTGGCTGGGCCATTTCTCAGGTTGTCTGTGCAGCTGGTAACCTTGAGAGATGTAACGTTGCTCCCTAGGCAAGGAGCAGGCTTGCTTAGTACTTGCTGTAAAAGCAGTGATTTCTTAAACTCTGTATTCCTCAGCGAAGATGTACACCGCTGTGCACAGCATCCATTGTGTCCATTTTATCACCGTGTAGGGGAACTGACAGCAAAGGGAACTGACCCCAGCTGTCTGCTGTGCTGTGAGCAATAAGTAAATAAATCATAAATAAATAAGCCTTTGTCTCCGGCCCAGAAGTTCACGTCTTCTGCCAACATCCGTTAAGCACTAGTAACAGACTGGAGGGTAAAATCCAACCTCAGACCAAAAGCCTGTAACATTATCACAAAACCAACTCATAACTATCCATTTAAAATATATCTTTCCCATCAGACTATAGATTTTAAGGACTAAGAATTGGGTCTGTCCTTTCTACACTGTTTTTAATGCCAAAGTTTAATCCCAGGATAAGTTTCAACAAGGGCTTCCCAGGTAGTACTAGTGATAACCCTCCTGCCAGTGCAGGAGACATAAGAGCTGTGGGTTCAATCCCTGGGTTACAAAGATACCCTAGTGGAGGGCATGGCAACCCACTCCAGTATTCTTTCCCTGGAGAATCCATTGACAGAGGAGTTTAACGGACTATAGTCTTTTAATGTCACAGAGTCGGACACGACTAAAGTGACTTAGCACATGTGCATGCAAGCTTCAACAAACATCTCTTGGGTGATGGACTGAAGGAGCAGAGATATGTAAGAAGCAAGTTCAAAAACAGAATTCAAACCCAAATACGGGCTTTGAAGTTTGGGATGACAGTTTGCAATCATATGTTCCTATTGTTCAGTAACATATAAAGGCACTACCATTTACTGAAGACCTAGAGGCCAGCCCCTCTTCTGGGTGATTTTCCAGTTATCACATTTAAATGGTCACACCCTGCATTTTTCAGGTACTGCTCTGTGCATTGTCAACTCTAAAGGAAAGCCAACCAGAACCCGACATCATAACCAACCCCAAACAGCCTCCTTGACCTGTTCCAGTGGTCTTAAGGGCCTCACATTCCAGCCACTGCAGGCTTCTAGCAACTCCTGCCAACCCTTCCTGCCTGGTGGCTGCTGATGAAGTTGCCACCCTGTCCCATGGCCTCAGCCAGATAAGACAAAACCCCAGATGTGTCCACAAGCTTGGTTGTTATGGCATAAACAAGTTCAGAGCTGTCACCCTGGTGTTCCTGATCTGAGGCAAGGCTGAGACACTGGGGGGCTCTGAGCCACAGCGCCCTCATCAGTGCCAGGCCTGGGCTGGGCGGGTGTGGAGCCCCTTACTCTGCTTCTCACACATCACCTGTTGCAGCACTACCTCACAGCACACCTGTGGCTCCCTCTGGAGGCTCTGCTTTCTCAGTCCCCATCAGACCACTGAGTGAGGCCTCCTTGCCCCTAGTTCCTTTCTGCTGCCCTCTCTGCCCTGGGCCCCTCGTCGGCAGGTTGCCTATCAAAACGTCCCTGCCCTGAGCTTTCTTCCCAAAGAGCAGAGAAGGTTTGACATCTGTGACGAAGGATGGTTGTATTTTACCATACAGGTTAGAATTTTGGCTCTCTGGTTAATATTTCATTTCTTCCAGGAAACCTCAACTCTCTTAATGATCTCTATTGCAAATATATTCATTCTTCCAGATCAGCTCACTGATGTGCAGGTTATTAATCTGGGAGGTGCCAATCCTTTCTCTGCGTGTGGTAAGCAGGAGACTGAATGAATGAGCTAGCTTGTCGTCATTCATGAGGTAAATACACACTGCTTTATTGAACACTTATCTCCTGTGTGCCAGACACTGTGGCTAGGTACCAAGAAGACAAAACGAACAAGGCAGAAAGATACACTCAAGTGGCCTGTGGTCCAGAGAGAAAACAGACATGAGCAGGTCACTGTGCATTTCATGCCACAAAGCACCACACACATGAGCAAGTGACAAGCCACATGGGGAGACCTAAGAGGGCTTCACAAAGGAGGTGAAAGCTTCACTTGTCCTGAAAATTTCGTCTGAATTTCAGCCCACAGACTGTATTTGGTGACTACATTTTCCCACAGCTCTGGGCAGGACTTGACCCAAATGTAGGGCAGCTTAATGTGGGTGAAGCCTTAACAAGTTTCTCCCCTGCTTTCGAGTGGCAAAGTTTCCTCTAGAGGGAGCCAGATGATTGTGGGAAAGGAGGAAACATTGTGGCTCCTTTTTTAAAAAGATTTTGCTATCACTTTTTCTTACCAAAGTGTTATTGACTTACAACGTATCTTATTAGTTTCAGGTATGCAACATAATGATTTGACATTTCATGCATTCTGAAATTATCGCCACTATAAGCCTAGCTATCACTATCATGTCATACTAAGTTATTACAGTATTATCGGTTATGCTCTTTATCCTGTGTACCATCCCTTGTGGCTTGTTTATATTATAACTGAAGTTTGCGCCTATTCATCGCCTTTACCCGTTTAGCATACTCCCCAGCAACCACTAGTTTATCCTGTTCTGTGAGCCTGTTTTGTGCTTTTTTAGATTCCATATATAAGCAAAATCATGCAGCGTTTGTCTTGCTCTGATTTATTGCACTTAGCGTCACACTGTCTAGGCTGTCCATCTATGTTGTCCTTGATGGCAAGACTTTATTCTTAGCTATGGCTAAGTTATATTCCCATTATAATTATATAATATACAGATACATATAGATAGATAGATCGGAGAAGGCATTGGCACCCCACTCCAGTACTCTTGTCTGGAAAATCCCACGGACGGAGGAGCCTGGTAGGCTGCAGTCCATGGGGTCGCTAAGAGTCGGACACGACTGAGTGACTTCCCTTTCACTTTTCACTTTCATGCATTGGAGAAGGAAATGGCAGCCCACTCCAGTGTTCTTGCCTGGAGAATCCCAGGGATGGCAGAGCCTGGTGGGCTGCCATCTATGGGGTCGCACAGAGTCGGACGCAACTGAAGCGACTTAGCAGCAGCAGCAGCAGCAGCAGATAGATAGACAAATATGTCACATCATCTTAACCCAGTCATTTATTAATGAACACTTGGTTACTTCCACATCTTGGCTATTGTAAATAGTGCTGCCGTGAACATCAGGGTGCACATCATTTTGAATTAGAGTTTTTGTTTCTGTTTTTCAGCTAAATACCCAAAAGTAAAATTGCTGGATCATATGGTAGCTCTGCTTTTAATTTTGAGGAAACCTCGTATTTTTTTTCCATAGAGGCTGCGCCAATTTGCAATCTCATGAACAGTGCATAAGGCATAAGGTTACCTTTTCTCTACATACTGGTCAATACTTATTATTAATATTTGCTGTCTTTTTTGATAATAGCCTTTTTGACAGATGTGAGATGATGTAACTCTGATTTTCACTCTCTGATGATTAGTAATGCTGAGCATCTTTTCACGTGCTTGTTTGCTAGCTGCCTGTTTTCTTTATCAATTTTTTTTTTTTTGGCTGCACCTTGTAGCAGGCAGGGTCTTAGGTGCCCAATGAGGGATCGAAACTGCTTCCCCTGCAGTGGAACCACTGAGTCCCAACTGCTGGAACGTCAGGGAAGTCCCTGTCTGTCTTCTTTAGGGAAATGTTTGTTCGGATCTTCTGCACATTTTATAGTTGGATTGTTTTCTGACGGCGAGTTGTATGCATTTTTTGTAAAATTTGGATATTAACCCCTCATTTGAGGTATCATTTGTAAAGATCCTCTCCTATTCAGTAGGTTATAAGGCACCTACTGTTGTGTTTGTCCAACTCATTTGCAAAACATTTTTGTTTTAATCAGAGCTGTCCCCAACTCCAAATCATTGTAATCACTGCATATGTATTTTCAGTTATCCTATAAACTGGTTGTTTCTTTCTGAGCAACTTTGCAACTTCCCTTACTTGATGTGAGAAATGAAACTGGAGTCTCTAATACTACCTAAATGTAGGTAACAATTCTGCATCTTCTATGAAATTTAACGCAGGGCCCTCTTGTCCTTTCCTCGTTTGAATGCTAAGTCTCACATTGGTCAGCCATATCTCTGAAGGTTTTTTTAAAGAAAACAAAAATCTTCAGGGCCTGTGTGGGAATTCTTGTTATTTCAGAATGTAGCTCTTTTTTTCTGCTTTTTTTTTTTTTTAAGAACAGCAGGCAGAAACTCGCCCTCTCACAGCTCTCATGGCCAGACGTCTGAGATCAAGGGTTAGAGCTGCTCCGTCTCAGGCCCTTGTGTTCTGCCGACAGTCTTTGGTGCGTCTGGTCCCTGCCTTCACCTCCCAATGCACCCTCCCTGTCTCCATATCTCCCCTCTTCAGGAGGACTACAGTCACGTTGGACAATGGCTCACCCTCATGACCTCATTTTATTTGTAAGACTTTGTCCCCCAGTGAGCTTATATTCTGAGATTCTGGGCATTAAGACTAACATAGGAACTTGATGCGGATACAGTTGACACCATAACGGTGCCCAAGCGAGGAACCTCAGACTTGATTCTCAGGGTCCCTTCCCCTGCTTCTAACCCCAGTCTCCAGCCAAGATTTGTTGCTTCTCTCCATGTCTACCCCCAGTCTGCACCTTCATATTTGGTGACCTCTGCCCTCTGATTGATCTCCTCCAGCAAGTTCTCCCTTGCAAACCACTGTACGCTGTCCTGAAATCGCCTGGTACTAGGTTTGAAAACATTTTTCTGGTTTCTCAGGGACAGAGTGACTCTCTATATGAATTCGTTTAATCCATAGTAGCCACATTTAGGGTTTTCAGCGTGTAGATTAAATGAATTAATACATGTATTGTGCTTAGGTGTCAAGGACATAGTAAACACTCTACAAATGGCACCTGTTATTATTGGGGCCAAGTCACAATTAGTCACAATTACTGCAGGACATGATTCCCAAGTCAAAGCCTTGCCTGAGATGGCTCTGGGGGAGGGAGGTTGCACAGTCTTGTCTGTACTTTCTAGCTTCTGAATTTTAAAGAAGTGCAGCACCTTGGGGCATTCCCACTGACGACTGACTCCCACACAGCAGGGCACGATTTCCCTAGAGCGTTGTGACCAGTCTTCCAGATCGACTACCTCCCCGACGAGCACCTTGCACGTTTCAAAAAAGTAACTTCCTTAACGCACATCTGCTAGGTTTTCCTTCCTCTCTCCTCTTTGTTTCCTTTTTTCATATTTAAACTTTTGAGCATATTAACAAGAGTGAGAAAATTTTCCCCAGCGCCCTTCTAACTGCAACATGATTCAGCATACTTCTGATCACTCTTTTATTCTGGATGCGTGGTTTCTTGTGACCTTTTCAGGGACCCAGTTCTGTGTGTTTGTTCTGTGTGACTTGCTGTGTTGCTGGAAATGGACTGTGATTAATTATAGCGCTGCTTTTCTCTTGTCAAAACCACAGTCATATTAAGGGGTACTTGTCATTTGACATCTTTGGGGCACATTTTTGTGGTCTATTAGTCTGAAACCAGGATTCAAGGGAATTATAGTTCTCATAAAGAGGTTAGTTGGATGCTGAAAGAATTTGTTTAGGACTACAGAGCAATTCAGAGATAAAATTGGTTTTCCTAACAAATTAGCACATTGAATTTGATGCAAGAACAAAATGTCAGCAAATAGAAGAAGGCTCAGTTGTTTTGTTATAGTGGAATTGATATTCAGAAATCACATTCTTCTTCTGTATCTCTGGGGTTGATGCTTAGCTGACGCTTTCTGGGATGCAGTATTATGTGATGAGTGGTGAGAAGAGCAGGTGTGATGGGTAATGGCAGGTGCTGTTTCCTTCCAGAAGGGAGGTGGGGATCTTTATGGGAGAAAGGAATAAGAGGACTAAAACCTCGTAATCACTCCTAGAAAATATGAAGATGGAACCAAGAACTAGAGGCGTTAGTGTTGTTAAGGGTTATAGTAGCTTGTGGTGTCATTGCAAAAGAAAAGAAAAGAAAAGCCATGCTGTCTGTAAATATCTAAATCTGAAATATTATATCAAAACTAAGCTAAATAGATTAGAAGAATAAAGACAGAGGTCTCTATCTGACTTCAAGAATTACTATAAAGCTACATTAAAATCGTGTGGTATTGACCTAAACATAGATAAGTAGATCAATGCATTAGAACAGAGAGTCCATCCAGAAATAGAACTATACAAATATAGTCAGTTGACCATTGACAAAGATGCATTAAACAGCTGATAGATAGTCTTTTCAGTAAACAGTGTTGGGATAGTTTTCATCCATATACAAAAAGATGAGCCTAAACCCATACCTCATACCCAGGGCCAAAGATAACCCAGAATGCATCACAGACCTAGGTGTAAAACATCAACTATAAAACATCAAGAAGCAAATATACCAACCTTAAACATTTTTGTAGATGTCTTTGTAGCATTCTATTCACATGAAAGTATATCAGACTGTATGTACTATGTCTCTAGCCAGCTTTTTGTCACTTAACATTATATAAATTAGCATTTCTCAATTTCACTGAAGTCTCCTCTTGCTTCTTTATTGAAGGCCATCCTCTGATTCTAGGATAGAGGAGAACTACAAAACAGACAATTCATTAAGAACTTTGGGTCCTTGAGTGGAATTCAGAAGCACACTTGGTGACCCAGCTCATCCATCCTGTAGGACAGCCTCAGAATGAAGAACACAGACATTTTCCAGGGGCAAACATCAGATCTGTGCTGGGTCATGTACCATACAACAAATCCTGAAATAAAAATACCTGAAAAGAGAGCTGTACTTCCTGAGTCACCTGCTGCAGCTGTGGGGGCAAGAACCTCTGTGACACTGAGACAATTTGGCCTTTTTTTCCTTTGGTCTTCCTGTTTGTGTTTTCCAGACCACAGCACCCTGCAGTGTCTGGGTCTGTGCCTGTTACTGTCTAAAAAAAACCCCAAACCACATAAAATTTAATAAATGAAGACATTTTGAATTCTACCCTTTAGGTTTACTATAACATATAAAAATTTTGTCTTGGGTGTAGGTTGGCTCATACTGATGAATTCATTATAGGAAATGGTCATGTGACTTCCTTCTGGAGGAGAGGCCTGTGGGGGAGGGAGTGATTTGGCCCGAGTCCAGGGGACACAGATCTGTGTAGTTTCTCATAACCATGAGCTGCTGGGGGTGAGTCAGACCAGTTCTACTCCTCTGTGAGGTCCTCAGGCATCCTTGATCCACTGAGTAGATTCTATTCTCTGTCTCAGTTTCTCCACTTGAATGTAAGATCCACTACATAGGAGCACAGGTTAGACCACATCTGTCCTGTTCACCTCTGTATTCCAAGTATCAAGCAAAGTGCTTGACATCTGATGGGCATGAAATTAAAACTATGTCAGATCGATAGATGAGTGGATGAATGGCTGGTTGGATGAGTGGACGGACTGGTGATTGAATGGGTGGATGGATGGATAGATGGATGAGTAGATGAGTGGATGATGGATAAGTGGATGGACGGGTGGGCGGGTGAATAGATAGGATGAGATGGTACTGATTTGTTGGTTCTGTAGTTTAGTTAGAGGGCTTTATTGAAGTGATGTACCTGGGTGTCACACACCCCAAACATAAGGCTTCAGTTTAGGCAGTGTTTGCCCTTAGTCGTAAGAAGAAGAGTGTAATGAGCGTTCCTGCGCTTTCCCTCTATTCCTTGTAAAACCCCTCAGGTTGCTCACTAAGTACATCAATTGCAACAAAACTGTGGCACTTTCCCTGCAGCCCGTCCCCCCTTTCAGGGGCTTCCACAGAGCAGGGCTGTCTTGCAGGCCGTCTGCAGCTGCTCACGAGAGTCACATGTGTGTTCCTCCTGTCAGGTGTCCAGATCCACCAGCCACTTTCAGCCTTTGGGAAATGTGGTTCAGCCCAACCGTGAGGCTGCTGGCATCCACTATCCTCGGGTGCCCAAGCAGGCAAACCCTCCTCTGTACTCTGCGGGTCTGTGCTCCTCTGTGGCTGCCAGTTTGCCTCTTTTCTTAGGTAAGAGAAAAGTTTACAAGAGGTCCTAGGAAAAAGCAAAGAAAACACAGTTTGGGGCCATTTCTGACAGGCATAGTAATGAGGTAAGCCACCTACTGGGCTTTGTAAAGGACTCCCATTGCGATCTGAGCATATCCCTTAGGGCTGCCCCTAGGGTAACCCGCATTGTCCGACTCAACCAGCAACATTCGAAAAACACTTGTTTCTAGTTCACCTTGCTGCTGCTGCTGCTAAGTCACTTCAGTCGTGTCCAACTCTGTGCGACCCCATAGACGGCAGCCCACCAGGCTCTGCCGTCCCTGGGATTTTCCAGGCAAGAACACTGGAGTGGGTTGCCATTGCCTTCTCCATTGTGTGAAAGTGAAAAGTGAAAGTGAAGTCGCTCAGTGCGTCGGACTCGTAGTGGCCCCATGGACTGCAGCCTACCAGGCTCCGCCATCCATGGGATTTTCTAGGCAAGAGTACTGGAGTGGCTTGCCATTGCCTTCTCCGTTTAGTGAAGGTTTATTGAGGGCTGAATGTAACAGGGTAACATGAATTTTTGCTTCAAAGGAATTACAGCTTGGCTAAGCATAAAAGACAATGGGAGTAGATGTGATTAGAGAACAAGGCAAAATAACCTCAGAAGCTGCACTCTACACTCCCCTAGTCCAAAAGGGAAGGAGTGTCTTTTTCTGTTTTCAGGTGGAGAGTCATAAAGCAACTCCTAAAGCTAATCTATTAAAAAAGGGAAAGTTAAAAAAATATAACACGTAGTACAGTCACACAGACAACTTACATCCATTCAAATATAAGTACGGAATAGTTGATAAAATGAATCTGAACTTAAAAAAAAAACCTTCTACTTAAAAAAAAACCTTCAGAGATTTAGGTTTCAATTTCAACTATCTGAAATTTAGTTGCAAATTTAAGAGTAAATAATAAAAGCTCTCTAAACAGAAAATCAGATGCAACAAGGTTTACGGACCCCGCAGAAGTGAGCACCGCCTTAATCCAATTGAAAGAAGTACAACATTCCAGCTTACTAGACAGAAGTACTTAACAGAAGATATTTAAAACAGAAAGAATGCTGCCAGAGATGTAATCTCTGAATTTAAGAAAAGAGACAGCTTAAAGTGAAGGACTATGTGACACTATTTTACAGTATTAGAAACAAGAACTCAAAAGACAGAATAAGACAGTTACTATTCAAGCAACCAGTCTTACGATTTCAAGGCTCCTCAGTTTAACACATTTCAAACATCACCCGATTTTCTAATGTGATGTTCTGTATATAACAGTAAGCTACATGTTTGGAATGCTGAGTCACTTCTCTTAGATATAATGGTATAAATGATGATTTAATTTCCAGATTAGCACCTAAGAGTCAGTGAACTCCATAATGCTACTGTAATATTTATAAGTTGCAAATAACATAACAGAAAAAACTTCTAGAGCCACATTTTAGTCTTCAACATGTGAAAGCCATATGGCAATACTAATAAAATCAGCCTGTTGCTTGTTATTCTCCCCAGACAATCATCTAGTCCAGAGCCCAGGCCCATTTGGTGGAGGATAAATCTCCCTTAGGACCAATGCTTTTGCTTAATTTCCCACACAGATCACTGGAGCCCAAAACGGGTAGAAATATGGGCTATGAGTGTTTCCTATGAAAAGATGGCGGGAGGGCTAGCACTTGCCTCAGTAAGGCCAGAAGAGAACCTCAAAGGATGAGATGGTTCAATAGCATCACCGACTCAATGGACATGAACTTTCAGCAAACTCCAGGAGATAGGGAGGGACAGGGAAGCCTGGCATGTCACAAAGAGTTGCACATGACTTAGCGACTGAGCAAAAATGAACAAATACGGATTTTAAAAGCTTTTCATCCCCTTGACGATCAGGGATATACAAATCTGATAACAAGGCAGCATTTCCACTTATTAGGTGAACAAACCTTTAAAAGATCGCCAGTATCCACTTTTGTGGAGGATGTAGGCCGTTGTTTTCCTGAGCATGTGTATCAGAATTGTTTGCTGGGTTTATTTAAGACAGTCATCCACACTTGGAAACAACCCAGATGTTCTGCCAGGGTTGAGCTGATGAGCAGTGGCATGTCCTCACCAGGGGCACATTCAGCAATGGAAGGAACAAGCTACTGATACGGCGACAACTTGGGTGAAGCTCGGTGGCATTGCTCTGAAGGAAAGAAGACAGTCTCACAGCTTGCATCCTGTGTGATTCCAGACTCAAGAAGGAAAAACCGATGGTGGCAGAGAAGACTGGTGTTTACCAGGGGGGTGCGGTGGGGAGTCTGTAAACATAGCCATAGTAAGCCCGTTGGGGTGATGGGACTCTTCTGTACCCCAACGGTCGTGGTCACACAGATCTACTATCTGTGTAAAGTTCACCACACATTGGGTCTCATTCTCAAAACAGCCTTAGGGTGGATTTCATTATCCTCTATACAAATGAGGAGGGCTTCCCTGGTGGCTCAGCTGGTAAAGAATCCACCTGCAATGCAGGAGACCCCTGTTTGATTCCTGGGTCAGGAAGATCCACTGGAGAAAGGATAGTCTACCCACTCCAGTATCCTTGGGCTCCCCTGGTGGCCCGGATGGTAAAGAATCCTCCTGCAATGCGGGAGATCTGGGTTCGATCCCTGGGTTGGGAAGATCCCTTGGAGGAGGGCATGGCAACCCACTCCAGTATTCTTGCCTGGAGAATCCCCATGGACAGAGGAGCCTGACGGGTTGCAGCCCATGGGGTCACAGAATCGGACACGACTGAGTGCAACATACAAATGAAGCAACCATGGTGTAGAGAGGGTAAGTCGCTGGCCCAAGGCTCCGCCCACCCATCTCTGTCCCCTTGGTCTCTGCCTGCATTCCCAGGTAGGTTCTGTATTGACAAAATGATCCATAAAACTAAAATGCAGCCAACATATACACATATTTCCATCATTTCACAGTAATTGAATACATTTATTATTGCATTTATTATTGAATACACATTTATTGAATACAATAGAAAGCATCCCTTCATACATTATTTAAACATTTGAGATGAACAGCATCCATGCTGTTTTCTGGACCTCTCTGGCTATGTCCCCAAGTGAGATCTGGGAATCTTTTGCTCCTTGTCCATAGCCCTCTTCCTTCTGACTGGACCGCCATTCTGATGGTTAGTTCCCTTGCTTGCCAGTGGTGGAGCGTCTTGGCTGTCAGTCCTTGTCACATGGGTGTTTGCTGTGTAAGTACTCCCCAGTACATGTCATGCCTCCCTCTTCCTTCATCTCTAGTGCCTTCATCTCTAGTGCCATTCAATTTTCTGAAATTGAATACCTTCTCACTGCCTCAAACTCAGTGTCAAACACAAAACTCAGCCTTCCCACTCTAGTTTCTTATTTTCCAAGCATGGCTCTTGGGGTCCCATCTGTCTTTACGGACCTTCTTTACCACACCCTTGATCTCTCTAACAGCTCAAGCTTCTGGTCCCATCCTGTGAAACCCCCCCCTGCCCTGCCACCTGGTGCCCCCTTGGGGTCTCCTCTACCCAGATGGTCCTGCAAGTACTGGCTTCCTGAGGGTGGCCTCACCTCTGCTTATCTTCCACAGCAGGTACAGCACATGTCACCCACTGTGTGCCTAATGCACACGGCTTGACCCAGAATGACAGGTGGAGAATGACCCACGGCAGGTGGAGAATAACCAGATGAACAGCACTTACAAGAGACTGGGCATGCGGGAACACCTCTGACGTAGTGGACAGTGGAGCTCGGACTCTGCAGTGCCGCCTCTTACTGGACAGTTGCAGGAGCGGCCCTTGAACCTCATGAGAGGAAGGGCAGTCCCAGGAAGGCTCTCACAGCTCCACTACCTCCTGCTGCCTAAACAGCCTGACTGTGGCACAGTTTTTGTCTTGTCCATGAAGTTGTTTCGGACAGACCAGGAAGGAACACTAGCCCCACTCCACCGTAAAGCTCTGACAGCCCTTCCAGTCACCACTCCCAGAAAGAGGTGCTAATACTCACTCAAGTCTAGAGTCAGCAATGTGATGCTAATGTTGTGAGACTGTTGCTTTTACCCACAAGGCGTCTCTGTGAACTACAAAGCCCATGAAAAGAGGCGCCCGGAGAAAGCAGCACCATGGAGGCAGCTCCTCTGCAGCCCTCACTGCCCACCTCGTCCCCTGACACCTCCCCAGCATGCATCCTTTTTCTTCAGTTGCCTTCAAGGAATTTTCTGAAATTGAATACCTTCTCACTGCCTCAAACTCAGTGTCAAACACAAAACTCAGCCTTCCCACTCAAAACTCAGACACTGCTGTCTTTAACCTCCATTTTCCTGTCTTGGACCTTCGGTAATCTGTCACTCACCTCCCCTGAGTCCCCATCTCTGCTGTGATTAGTCAGGAAGTGTTGTACTGATGAGAGGCTCCTTCATGGCAACTCTTAGACTTGCTTTTCACCGCACATCTCCTCGGCCACGAGCAAGTCCAGGCTCTCCTTTCCCGCCTGTGATTTCCCACCACCAACGTCTACTGTCAAGGCAGAGCTCAGATTTCACCTCCAGAATTTTCCTTTATTCTCTGACCCTCTGGATTCACTATATTATACATCATGAAATGCCTCTAACCTGAGCCTCATCCGCCTACAGCCCAAGACCTAGCATTTGGGTACTCACATGGAACAGTTGGGGCTTCCCCTATGGCTCAAGTGGCAAAGAATCTGCCTGCCAATGCAGAAGACCCAGGAGGCACAAGTTCGATCTCTGAGTCGGGAAGATCCCCTGGATGAGGAAATGGCAACCCACTGTACTCAACGTGTGGTTCTTAGCTGGGCAAGCTGTGGTTCTTAGCCCCCTGGGCAAGTGCCCCCAGGGCACCTGTGATGATGACTGGAGACATTTCTGGTTGTCGCAACTAGGGGGTGGATGCTGCTGGCATCTAGATGGGGGAGGGCAGGGATGTTGTGAGCTGTGCCAGGACAGCCCCACAGCAAAGAATCTTCTGGCCCCAGTGCCAGCAGATTGAGAAGGTTGAGGCGTTCTGCCTGCAGGGATCTCTCCAGCAACAGTCAATTCTGAAGCTTCTTAAGTCCCAACTGCTCCCATAACCTTTCGCAGCCCCTCGAGTCTACCAGCAACTTCCCTTCCTTAGATCCTGGCCTGCTTAACATCTCCTACCACCGCAAATCTGCACTCGACACTTACCAACATGTTACCAAATCATGCATTTGTTTTATCGCATATCCTCAAGTAGGTTGTAAGATCCTCAAGGACAGTAATATTTATGTTTCTATAGGTATGAGCATAAGGTGAGTGTGTAGTAAATACCTGCTCACCCAAGTAGTTTCCGGAAGCACTGAATGAAATAAGTAAACTGAAATTCCAAGTTGAATTAAGCCAATGCCTGAGGATGTCAGGATATGGAAGCAGAGGAATCTTGTTTAAATCTAAAAGGGAAGTTCTAGAATTTCCACAGAACTTAAACTTCTTATTCTGAGGAAAATACCTGGAAACGGAACTCAAATACCAGCTAGAGCCACAACTGGCCTTTGAAATTTAAATAAAAATTGACTCAACCCTTCAAGGATGGGGAAAATCAGCATTTTTCCCCACCCAGGGGCCCCCTGGGAGTTATGCGTTCAGAAGTCAATCTTCTCCACAGTCTACTCTGCTGATGCCCACTCGCCCCTTCCCTCCCAGGCTGCCTCTCCATCCTTCCTGGCGCTCGGCTCCTCTCCCATCTCCTAAAGCCTCCACAGGGTCCTGAATGAGCATAGAAGTCTCCAGGGAAGGTTAGACAGACAGGGTGGAAAATGAAATAGTAGAAAGTCCTATTGCTGTTTTTTTTTCGGACAGCCGTATTTTTAAAAGTCCTTCAGTAAACCCAGTCCAGGAGTTTCCCAGAGACCCACCTTTGGCCCCAAACTTCAGTCTGTCAACCTTCTCTGCCTTCTGTCCTTTTCCTAAGATCCCCCAACTCGTCTGAACCACTTCTGCAGAGCAGCCAACAATTCTGCACCCCACACGGGCTTGACTGGTCTGACCCTAGGCAAACACAACTCTCTTCCTAAAAAGCCCTCCTGCCTTCCGCCCCCGCCGCCACACAGACACAGGTAGGGGGGCAGTCGTGTGGGCTCCGCAGGAAAGGGCGGGTGTGGTGGGCTGGCCTGAGGAGCTATAGGTTGCTGGGACGGCTCTCACAGCTTCACTATGTGTCACAATGATTTTCTTTCTATCCACACCTTGGAGGGGTGCGGACACCTTTAAAGCCCCCAGGCCCCTCAGAATCAGCCAGCATGCCTGTGGCCACACCTGTGCCCCCAGGAGGGACGCAGATAGAAGCCTTGCTCACACTAAAGAAACACAGACAAGCACACCATTTGGGCAGAACTCACTTTTGCTGGTGTGCAAAAAGCGCTCAGTGATGCACAATAAGGCTCGTGATTCTTATTCTGTGATTAATAAAGCTCGCTGTACCCTCACTGGGAGAAATTACCTCTGTGAACATTTTAGTGCATTTTCTGCTCTGAAAAGGGTGCTTAGAAAATAAGAGAAACGCTTATTATGGTCACTTTTACCCAAGAAAACGGCCCTTCTTATTTTACAGGTTCAGAAAACCCATCTTCTCCTGCTCCCGGGGAGTATCACACTCCACCCTTTAAGTTAATGCTCATACATTAACTTAATGTACCGCCATGAAACTCAGAGGATTTCTCAGTCCTCCTGCCCTTTGGAATTATTTGAGTTGTTCAGTGAATATTTACTGAGTGCCAACTACTGTTGCCAGATGCCTGTCAGTGTGACAGGGACCCGAGTGGCAGGCAGGCCCTGGGGCTCTTACCTATGAGAGGAGGGAAGGAGGTGGGCACTCCCTCCATTGCTCCCAAGCAAATGAACTGGGGACGCTGGACCAGAAATTAAACCTCTTCAGATGGAAAAATCACTGAAATGCTTGTATTTTTTAATGTTTATTTATTTTTAATTGATTGATGATTAGGTTACGATATTGATTTGATTTCTGCCATACATTAACATGAATTAATCATAGGTGTACATATGTCCCCTCCTCTTGAATCAGTGAGAACAGCTCTTCAAAGTTCCTTTTTTTATCTTTAAAATTGTTACAAGCTCTGCATTTTACTTCCTGATATGTCCAAGTGTTTTAAAATATAAAAACAACATTTAAAGTGATTTATCAAGGAGTAAAAATCACGGTCTTGGAAAATATGCCTTAATTATCCAATGACTACACACCGATTCAGAAAGACACTCCACCTTGAGAAGCAGGACTCTTCCTTCTCTGGCAGAACATGGGAACAATTTCTTCTGACGTTTTCTTGACAGCCAGTGCAGTAGGCAAGATATCTGGACTCGTGGGGCTTGAGGTGGGCAGAAGAAACCACTGAGTGGGAACAAATTTTCAGAAAAGGGAAGCTAAAGACAAACTTCCCAGTTGTGCCTCAGACAGGCCCCAAAGTCTGAGCCCTGTTCCTTCAGTCCTTGACAGATGAAATGACTTAATGCATGCCTTACTGCTCCCAGACTCTTTCCAGGTCCTGATGTAATGCTCACAGTTACTCCGGGAGACAGTTGGTCCCTGTTTTACAGATCTGAAAACACAGTCAAAGAGGAAGGGCAACCTGCTTAAGGTCACGCAAGGAGGGGACTCAGACAGTGCCCCCAAGACAAAATTGGGTGCTTCTTCCCTATACTCCCTCTCTGAGACTTAAAATCCCTATCAATTACTTTGAAGGCAGACAAGCTAAAATGGTCCCAAAGTGGCTTTGCGTTCTGCTCACTGTCAGATAGCAATGACATCAAGCCAGGTGCCTAATGGAAGCCCAGAAGCCAGCTGGGAACCAGCTGACCCAATGCCTCTATGTCCCTTTGGCTTGCATCTATATGAGGAATGTGAGCCCATGTCCCACAGGCAGCGGGGGGGCCTCCACACCTGTTTCTCCCAGGCCCCCGCCTCTACCAGCAGCCTGGCTAGTTTCAGTCGACCAGGCCCTTTCCCTGAGCCCTTTTCAGAGTAAGCAGGATGTGTGAACCCTGCTGAGAATCCTCTAGGAAGAAGAAAGACTTCTTCTTAGAACTTCTTTAGAAGCTGAGCTCTAAAGAAACCTCAAGTGCTCTCCACCAGGCGAGGGCTTTTCTCTGCCTGAGTGATCAAACCACGGCTGCTGGGGTGTGGGTCGAGGGGAGGCACATCCCAGGGTCTCTAGCAGGGAGCTTGGTGGCATGCTCATAGCATCCTCGCTCCCTGTCAGCCACTGGCCCTCTGTGCCCCGTTCCCAGGTAGAAGCAGCTTTAGTTCCCTAATCTGTAAAGTGGGAACAATAATAACCTACTTCAGTGGTGTTTTCCTTTGAGTTTTGAGAACTGAGCCTAATTATCTTTAGCTTCATTCTCCTCCACTTATGTCCCTCATTTGAAATATGAATCAACAGTTCTCAGAATAATTCAGGTTCGGGTGTGTATGGTAAGGGAGGGGTGGGGAGCCTGATCAATGGTTTAGAACTTTGCAGAAAGGTTGGAGCTGTCTCATCGACTGTCAGCAGAGGTGTGTGAGAAGCGCAACCACAGAGCTGTCCTGGGAGGGCAGGGCTGGGCAAGGTGAGACTCCAGGGAGGTGGTGATGAGCAGTGACCTCAGGAACACAAGGAAAGAAGGAGAACAGGAGGGACTTTCTCTGTGGCCCACAAGGGAGCTTGTCTCTGAGGAAGGGGAAAGCACAAAACTGACCACTGAGCAAACAGCTACATCGAATTCAATTTTCACATACTGGTGAGATCAGTAAAAAGAGAAAGGGAAGGAGACCACATACATCGTGAAACTAAGCCATAAATAATGAAAGTACCAGTTACTCCCTGTTTCTAACTGACGTTTTGTTAGATGAGACAGGTAAAAGGAAAAACAGCGAGACCGAGGCAGCAGCCGCTGGGGCATGATATTAATAACTGCGTGAAAGGACGTTTCCTTCACTGGTGTGCATGGTGGGCCAGGGCCCAGTGGGCTCTCCCGGGCCTGGAGAGTTGCTTGTGGCTCCCTTCCTGCATCCCACATTCTCTGGGAGGCCGAGTGGTCCCACGGGATGCGGGGCCTCTCCTGGCCACTGCTGGGTCCCTTCCTGGCTGCTCTGAGCTCACAGTCTGCTTGGTCTCAGTTCCGCAGCCGCCCTCGTCCCTCTCCCCACACAGACCCAACGTGGAGCGTGTTCCTTTGTGAGTCCTGCACCTCCACACGTGGCCCCTGATGTCCGGCGTACTGCTCACACCACGAGCTCCGTGTGCGGGGGCCCGAGGGTCGGGGGTCCAGGCCTGGCCGCTGCTCTGGTGGCCGGCCCAGCCTGTGCCCAACCCAGCCCTCAGGCCACCCCCGCAGACGTCCCCCCACCCTCTTCTCCGCTCTCACACCTCAGACTGGTGCCCCCTGCCTCAGCCTCAGCTCAGGCCTTCCCTCTCTTCATCAGATACCCAGTCATGCCTCTGCTAAAATGAATGGTTTATCCTTCAGTAACATAGAGAGGTTGGCAGATCCTTTGAAAATTTCAGGTTTTCTTTTCTCCCCAGCCAGCTCTCTAGATGCAGGGAAAGTATAGCCATTCTCCCATTGGTGACAGCCTTTGTGCCCGGTCTTCCTAGAATGCATAAAAATAAGCATTAGTTTTGAATAGCCAATATTTTTTCTGCTTCTTCAGTAAGTGAAAATAGGTCCCGTTAAATAATGCACCATCGCATTACTTGTTCCTAAAGTGACACCTGCTGTATCACATTCACCTAAATGTTTACTTTTCCTGCCTCCTCAATACCTATTTTCCACATCTGCCCCTCCACCTCCACCCCAGGCAGTGTCTCTGCCTCTCCTTCTTCAGCCATTAGAGTCCCGTCCTGCCGACTCTGAGCTGAACACCTGGCCTCCCATGCTGGACCTGCTGTTTACTCTCCTTATAGTCTTTGTTTCATTATTTCACACAGCTTTATCTTCTCTCCTTGATTTCAAACGCACTGCAAGGCTTCACCAGTTTTAAGCCTTGAGATCATTTTCAAATATGTCCACCAGCAGCGACGTGTCCTTGGGTATGTAACTCCATTTGTGCACCTGCAGAAAGGACCTGAAAATAGTACCTTCCTCAGATGGGATGCTGTGAGGATTAAATAAGATTATGCTTCAAAGAACTATGTATGCATGGTGTTGACACATGAGATGCTCTCTCTAAACACCAGCTTATTAGGCTGTGGATGACGATCAAGACAGAAGTAGGATGTCAAGATGAGCAGGATGAAGCAGATGGAGAAAACCTGACCAAGGCCGAGAAATAACTGATCAGTCTGGCAGGGGAAGCACGTCAGCCCAGGCAGCTATCTGAATTATTGTGGGTCAGAAAGAAGCCAGGCTATTAGCTTGACTTGTTAGCTTTCCAGGCTGTGATGGCATGTTTTGCAGATGATACGGCTTCTTGAGAGATTGTCCAGTCACTGTTTAGAGCACAGTATGTCTGCTCTGCAAAGGCCACTCTTGGCCAATAGTAAGAATAGGAAGTGATGACAATGATCAGTTCACTGGCCAACTGGAATGGAAGGGGAATTCTGCCACAGATCATTGTAATTCCCCAAACTGAAAACTTGACCAAGTAGCCAGAAGGCTCAAAAGGGTCCTCTCTGCTTGTCAGCCCATGGCAGCCTAGGTGGGTGTCAGTATGAGCATTTTCAGTAGCACAGGCTGGCATGTTGCTTCTGACCTGACCTGCTCATGACCTTCTGACTCACCAGCACCCCTTCCTGCAGCTTCTCGATTCAAGACTCCCTCCCCCAAGGGCTAACCAATGATAAAACTCATAACCAACAGTTATTAAACGTGTACTAGGTGTCAAGAGCTGTGTTGTTATATCAGCACAGCAACCTTATGAGGAGCCTGCATCCGTTACTCCCTTTTATAGGAGAGAAGGCTAGGCTGTGATGTCTGGGTGAGTCGCCCCACATCACATTTGTAATGAAAGGCAGCTCTGAGCTCCAGGACTCCACAGTCCAAATTCTTAACTGTGGACAAGGAGCCTGGGCACATCTCAGCCCAATAAGTTTATGGTGAGAGTCAGTACCATGGTTAACACATTAAATGAGTGCATATCTGATATGATTTGAAAGGCAGTAAGTAGTTATTTAAAACAAGCAAGCAACAGTTGAAACATCATCTGTATGTCCTGAAACCCTTACATTCCTCACCTCTTTAGATCAACGCCTTAAGACTCCGTGCAGAGCCTTCCCTTGTGATCCAGGGGCTAAGACTCTCTGCTCCCAGTACATGGGCCCTGGGTTAGATCCCTGCTCAGGGAACTAGGTCTCACATGCTGCAATTAAGACCCAGAGCAGCCAAATAAATAAACGAATGAATATTTTTAAAAAGACTCTATGCAAACGTTACCTACAAGGGCAGGAAGGGTGTGTGTTAGACAGGCGCTACCTGTCTAGCACTTGTCAGAGCCCCTGAGTGACATGGGGGCACACTCAGGGATGAGACCCTCCGTCCTAGAATCTCTGCATCACCCAACTCCCCTGCAGATGACTCAGAACTCCCTCCGTCCTGAGCTCCACGCTCACCTTCTGGTGATCAGACAGCGTCTGCACCCAGCTCTCCCTCAGCCACTCCGTGACCTCAAAGTCAGACTTTTTTTAATCCTCTCTGACTTCTCCATTCCAGTCAGTGTTGACACCATATCTTCGCCACACAGGCTGGAAACCTCAGTCTCCCGGTTCTCCCTGTGACGTGAGACAACCAGTTGAGTCCTGTAGACTCTCCTTGGAAGCCTCTCCCCCTGTTTCCCACTCCTGTGATTTTGTCCTGGTTCAGTAGCTCTCTGCTCTCCAGCCGCCCGCCAGCCCGCTCAGGACTGTGACCCTACCCGCACCAGCGCAGCTCTGGTCACAGCACTGCTGCCCAGGCATCACCATCAGGTGCGTCACTGCAGGCTGTCCCCAGGGCGACGTCCCCTCCCACCTTCTCCAGGCCCCGGGCACATCCTCCCTGCTCTTCCTGCCCAACCACAGCTCACACAGTTCTCTTCTTTGGAATACGCTTGCCCTCTCTCCACATGAACACTCCTGAGCTTTTACTAAGACCCTTTCGAGGCACGCTTTCCCCAGGGCCTTGGCCAGTGGCTCTTGCTGCTCTGTCCCAGGAAAGAACCACAGGCCCGGGGACAGGACACCAGAGGCAGATCCAAACCCAGAGCTTAGGGTGGCCACGGAGAAGCCACTCTGCAGAATGGGAGTGAAATGGGATGGTGGGTGAAAAGTGGAATAATGGGAACCAGGTTGCTTCAGGCACCAGAAAGACAGCATTTACATCTTTATCTTCAGTTCAGTTCAGTTGCTCAGTCGTGTCTGACTGTTTGCAACCCCATGGACTGCAGCACACCAGGCCTCCCTGTCCATCATCAACTCCCAGAGTCTACTCAAACTCACGTCCATTGAGTCAGTGATGCCATCCAGCCATCTCAACCTCTGTCACCCCCTTCTCCTCCTGCCTTCAATCTTTCCCAGCATCAGGGTCTTTTCAAATGAGTCAGTTCTTCACATCAGGTGGCCAAAGTGCTGGACTTTCAGCTTTAGCATCAGTCCTTCCAAAGAAATCCCAGGGCTGATCTCCTTCAGAATGGACTTGTTGGATCTCCTTGCAGTCCAAGGGACTCTCAAGAGTCTTCTCCAACACCACAGTTCAAAAGCATCAATTCTTTGGCACTCAGCTTTCTTCACAGTCCAACTCTCACATCCATACATGACCACAGGAAAAACCATAGCCTTGACTAGATGGACCTTTGTTGGCAAAGTAATGTCTCTGCTTTTGAATATGCTATCTAGGTTGGTCATAACTTTCCTTCCAAGGAGTAAGTGTCTTTTAATTTCATGGCTGCAGTCACCATCTGCAGTGATTTTGGAGCCCAGAAAAATAAAGTCTGACACTGTTTCCACTGTTTCCCCATCTATTTCCCATGAAGTGATGGGACCAGATCCCATGATCTTAGATTTCTGAATGTTGAGCTTCAAGCCAACTTTTTCACTCTCCTTTTTCACTTTCATCAAGAAGCTTTTTAGTTCCTCTTCACTTTCTGCCATAAGGGTGGTGTCATCTGCATATCTGAGGTTATTGATATTTCTCCTGGCAATCTTGATTCCAGCTTGTGTTTCTTCCAGTCCAGCGTTTCTCATGATGTACTCTGCATATAAGTTAAATAAGCAGGGTGACAATATACAGCCTTGAAGTACTCCTTTTCCTGTTTGGAACCAGTCTGTTGTTCCATGTCCAGTTCTAACTGTTGCTTCCTGACCTGCATATAGGTTTCTCAAGAGGCAGGTCAGGTGGTCTGGTATTCCCATCTCTTTCAGAATTTTTCACAGTTTATTGTGATCCACACAGTCAAAGGCTTTGGCATAGTCAATGAAGCAGAAATAGATGTTTTTCTGGAACTCTCTTGCTTTTTTGATGATCCAGCAGATGTTGGCAATTTGACCTCTGGTTCCTCTGCCTTTTCCAAAACCAGCTTGAACATCTGGAAGTTCACGGTTCACATATTGCTGAAGCCTGGCTTGAAGAATTTTGAGCATTACTTTACTAGCATGTGAGATGAGTGCAACTGTGCGGTAGTTTGAGCATTTTTTGGCATTGCCTTTCTTTGGGATTGGAATGAAAACTGCCCTTTTCCAGTCCTGGGGCCACTGCTGAGTTTTCCAAATTTGCTGGCATATTGACTGCAGCACTTTCACAGCATCATCTTTCAGGATTTGAAGTAGCTCAACTGGAATTCCATCACCTCCACTAGCTTTGTTCATAGTGATGCTTTCTAAGGCCTGTTTGACTTCACATTCCAGGATGCCTGGCTCTAGGTGAGTGATCACACCATCGTGATTATCTTGGTTGTGAAGATCTTTTTTGTACAGTTCTTCTGTGTATTCTTGCCACCTCTTCTTAATATCTTCTGCTTCTGTTAGGTCCATACCATTTCTGTCCTTTATCGAGCCCATCTTTGCGTGAAATGTTGTCTAGGTTGGTCATAACTTTTCTTCCATCTTAGCTCCAACCATTGCTAGTTGTGTGGTCATAGTTAAATTGTCTGGACTTCAATTCTTTATAATTTGATTTTCTCATCTGCAAAAATGAGGACAAGGGTATCTCTTTTAGAGAAGTTTTAAGAGAATGAGAATTAACAAATGCGAAGTGCTGAGTACATGACTCCCAACAATGGCATTTTATTGTGTTTAGTTTGGTTCTTGTCTGATAAAGCCTCACACACAGGTACAGTGATTACTGCTCTCGGCCCTTTGCACCTCCCTTAAAGCCTTATCTTTCTCTGCCATGTTTTCTACTTATTTTAAGACTGTCTTTCCTTTGACTAAGGCCGGAAGAGGAACTACTTCTTAGTTGTCTTTGCATCTGTTGTAGAGGCTAGCAAAGTGCCTGGCACACAGACCTCAGGAATGTAGGATTTGGTTAAATTTGAGGAAGAAAAGGAGCCTCAGGCAGGCAAGGAAGGTGGGAGGGGGGTGTCTTTTGAGACAGAGCAGTGGGGACCTCAGAGCCTGAGAACAGGCACAGGGGAGGGACCCAGGGTGGCTGGGGTCATGGGTTTTCAGAATGTGGCAGCTTCACAGTTTGCCTCCTCGGGAGGATGAGAGGCTTGTGCTACAGTGCTGTGTGATGTGTGACAAGGAAGAGACACTTCAGTCACCCAGGCTTGGATTCAGATTTGGATTCTGCCCCTAATTGCTCCCTGAGGCTCAATTCGCTTTCCATACTCTGAATAAGAATACGATGACTAGCTCCAGAGAGTTTTGAGAAGATGAATTCTATGCAAAACATACAGATTTTCATCTTTGACTGTGATGACTGAGAAATGAGGGAAAATGGCCAAAGGGGAGGATTAACCTAATTGATGATCCTGTAGAAACCCCACGGCATTACACCATCTCTCTGGTTGTAGGAAACCCCCCTCTTGGTCCCTGCCCTCCCATGGGCTAGTAACACAGATGGCAAGTACTGGAAGTGATGCTGTGCTTAATGTGTCATAGCCACCTGCATGCAGGGCATGCCCATGGGGATGGGGGTGCAGGGGGCACGGGCGGTGGTCCACTGTACTAGAGCCTGAAATGAGCCGTGAAGTCCAACGGTGGTCAAGTCATTGACAGCCTAACACTGAAGGAAGCCTCAGATCCAGGCTTGTCCACCTTCAAAACCAGACTCTCTCCTCGAGGCCATGTTGTCTCGGAGATGAAGGAGACTTCAGCCCAGTGCTTGGGAAGCTCACAGTCTAATCCCAGCTCTCGGAGAAGAAAGGAACTAATTGATGTGACCAGAAGGAAGAGGCATCACACGCCCTTAATGATCAAAAGTAAAACCTCAAAAGCCCCCAGATGCCTTCCTGGTCAACTGCCTTCTCCACTTCAGCCACCCTTTTCTCTTCCCCTCTGAGCAGAGGAGCTGGGCGAGGACCAGGCAGAAGCCTTTCCTTTTGTCTGTTTTCCATTATCTTTGGAGAGAGGTCCTGCTTCTGAATTAATCAGAGCAACTTTAGAGATTTCTGAATACCATCATGTGAGGTGCCGAGTGTGTGTGGTGCTGTTTGGTATGGGTACCTGATTTTCTGAAACAAAATTCCCTTTTAGCACCAGCATGCACACCAAAGGGAGGCAGCAGCACCTTGCTGCCCTGAGGGGCTGAAAAGGGGCAGGCGAGCTGATCACAGATGCTCTTGGGGGAGGATGTCAACCTGAGAGACAGGGACGACTTTCAGTTTTGAAGATCCTTCGGCTCCTCATGGGCTTACATTCTGAGGGTTTACCTTGGAAGAAAGGACCAGGCTGGAAGAAAAAGGGGACTATGATGCCTACATGAGGTGCACACATGCTCGCTCCTTGGAAGAAAAGCTATGACAAACCTAGACAGCATATTAAAAAGGAGAGGCATCACTTTGCTGACAAAGGTCCATCCAGTCAAAGCTATAGTTTTTCCAGAAGTCATGTATGAATGTGAGAGATGGAGAGTTGGACCATAAAGAAGGCTGAGCACCAAAGAACTGATGCTTTTGAACTGTGATGTTGGAGAAGACTCTTGAGAGTCCCTTGGACTGCAAGAAGATCCAACCAGTCAATCCTAAAGAAAATCAGTCCTGAATATTCATCGGAAGGATTGATGCTAAAGCTGAAACTCCAATATTTTGGCCACCTGATGCCAAGAATTGACTCACTGGGAAAGACCCTGATGCTGGGAAAGATTGAAGGCAGAAGGGGGTGACAGAGGATCAGATGGTTGGAGGGCATCACCAACTCAATAGACATGAGTTTGAACAAACTCTGAGAGATAGTGAGGACAGGGAGCCTGGTGTGCTGCAGTCCGTGGGGTCGCAAAGACATAGGACTTGGCAACTAAACTACAATAGCGATGACAGCAATAACAACAGACCCATAAGCACCTTGGAGACTGTCAGTCCAACCTCTCACCTTCCATACAAAGAGACCAAGGCTCAGAGAGGTTAAGCAGTGTGCCTAAGGCCACACAGCCACTAAGGGCAGGAATCACGTTCGCTTAGCAGCAATTCGACACTCTCCACCACGTGGAGTCACAGAACAATGCCTCACAGCTCGGTGGGAAGTGTGGAGGCCGAAGCAGCTTGCAGACCCCAGACCCTCCGCACAGTCTGACTCTGTCCCATCCAGCCTGGAGCCAGCGCCCTCTATACCACCCACGTCTGCTCTTTCCCGGGGCTTCCCAGCCCCACTTCTCTCCTGTCAAGGCCGCACGTTGCTGGGACTGGGGGGTGGGTGCCGAGGGCACAGCCACTGTGCCGGGCCCCTTGTGGCGAGTTAACTGAGCAGATGTGAAATAAGAGAGTAAAGGAGTGAATTTTCTACATTTCCTTTTTTCAACCCAAGTTAGTATCCTTGCTAATTAACAAAAATGAATGAGTTTTAAAAATATAGACACAAGAAAAAAGTATTTCACAGCTGTTCACTCTTAGGTAGCTTTTTTCACATATTCAGATTATACATACATCCTTAAATATTATTTTATACATTTTTCACATAAGTCCTGTATTTCAGTTATATTTATTCATAAGTACTTTTCACAATTAAAAAAAGTGTCAAACACACAGAAAACACTAAGGAACACCTATTTTACCTTTCACCCTGGACCGATCGATTGTTAACAGCTTGCCATATTTGTGTTCTCCATCTCTTTCTCTGACAAACCATTTGGAAGTGAGTTGCACAAATCAGATCACTTCACCCCTGAAGACTTCTGTTTGTCCTCTCTGAGAACAAGGACATTCTCCAACATGACGACAGCAGCACTATCACACCTGAGAATTTTAACATATAAAGACATACATGCCTTTAATGTGATTTAATTTGGACCAGAATAGTGGAGAGAACACTGCACGTTTACAGCCTCATTCCAGTTTCTGAGAAACGTGATCTCACGCTGCAGCTCCCTAGTCAGGCAAAGTGTCCGCCAGCCTGGCTCTGCCACGGCCTCCACCACCTTCCCACCCAACAGATGCTGTTGGCCTTGAACACCTTAGGCACAGCGGTGCCGAAGAAACAGGCGAGAGGAGACTGCCTCCTTTCTCACATGGGGGCTGGCTTCTCGGCTCCGCAATCAAAGCCACGAAAGATTAGTACTAGGCTAGCTTGAGGATGTCTGGGAATCCCGCTGGAGAAACACGTGGCTCATTTCCATTCACGGAGCCTCCTGCTTTCCCTCTGAGCAGAGCACTGTGCTCGCGTCTTTCCCACGTGAACGAGGTGCGCTTCCTGGCTCTGCCTTCTGAGGTGGCGTTTCTACTCGAGGGTGCTAGCCAGGCGCCCAGGTTCGCGTCAGCGCCTCCGTGGCCCCACGTAGCTCCGTGTGACCTTGCAGCTGAGTGGTCAGGGCGGTGCGGTGACACACAGGAGGAAGAGCGGGCACTCCTAGAAGCACACCCAAGGGGCTCACCTTGACAAGAGCCACGAGAAACGTGAAGCAAGGACCAATCTTTCCTGAGAAAGGAGATTAGAAACTTCTAAAACAATTTAACAGAGTTGCCAAAGACACAAAGAAGCGGCTGGCGCCCTCCAGCAGGGTCCTTAGCATGCCTCCATCTCCAGGCTTCCTCAAAGGACAGCTCTGGTGAAGTCAGAGCACACAGTATCCTGCCTTTGGGAACTGAGTTGCTCAACTGAGGGATTAAGGAACAACTGACAGTGTGCCGCTGGGTCGGCCGCTAGCTTTTCTACCCACTGCATCAAAGGCCTCAATTTCAGTTATTTGTAGAGTGGCATCTGGGGAGAGAAGATGCTTTCTGATAAGAAAGGAAACCCATTTTTTCAGAAACTGGTAAAAAAATTGTCGAGTTTGTAATTCCCAGAGCTGAAAGAGCTATATTACAAAAGGAAGTGAAGACTCTGTGGTCCCATATTTGTAAGATGACTAACAATAACAAGAAAAAATGAATGAATTCACATGCACATTAACAAACATGAAACTTCCACTTGGGCTTCTTTCCTAAAAGTTGTTTTAATTTGTCCCAATATTTTCCTCAAAAGAAAAACATGTAAGTAGGTTGTAAAGAAAGATAGCTGGCTTCTGTTAGGGTGAAACTGCAGGAAACGGTGTTTTGTAATTGTCAGAACAGAATCATCAAATGACGCGTGCAAGCTGAAAACCTCGCACTGCTGCCCACCCTGCAGGCTCACTTTTTACGCAGACAAGCAAAGTTTTAAGAACCTTTAAATGCAATAGATCTGTTGAGGGTGGAAGTATAGACAGTTGTGTTTGAGCCTTGGGAGGTGGACGTGTGCTTCCAAGGCTCTCTCCGTGGGCATCAAGGGTTGACGGTCTTCCTTTTAACTAATGGTGGAAAATGTCATGATGATACGTTCAATCGAACCTCTGCTGAGTCTTTTTCTTTCTAGTATCTGGCTGAGCTCACACATTTGACTTCCCATGTCCCTGTGTGGTCCAGGGAGTGGAAATTCCGAGAGGCTTCACAGGGGGAGTCCCCTTCGCTCCTGCCACCTCACACCCAAAGGCAGAACAGGGTGCTGCCTGCAGCCTCACTGGCCTGGCTCTTGAAAGGACCTTCTATTCCATGCATTTTCTTATAAATGTGAGGGTGTCGGTTATTTTGGTGGAAAGCCTGCACAAAGTGCTTTGATAAAAAAACACATTAGAATTAAGTTGCTTATGCTTTCATGCTTGCGGTTAGGTTCCTAATTGACAGTTGTCAGAACTGAAGCTTCTGGGCTTCGCACAACAGTGACAGGGACACAGTCATCTCCCTCTTCTGTGTCGGTTTGCTCAGAATTTGGGGAAGAGGGGTTTGGCTTTGATGAGTCCTTCCATCCCAGGTGCTTTATACAACCTCTCCACAGCCAAACGCAATGTCCAGTTACCAGAACAAGCTTATGTTCCTACTCCAAACATAGACTCTCTTTGTTAATATTCATTGTAGGAGATGATGGTTCTCCTGGAAGTAATTTTGAAGGATGTCTTCCAGCCCATATGGCCCTTATTAGGCTTACTTGGGGATTAACTCGAGTAACTTTAAATGATTTTGTCACACTGCTCTGTCTCCACAGTGAGGGTTCAATTTCCTGGATCTTACTTCATCTGTCTCTCCACCTGCAGTGTGGGAAATGACCCCCTTGACCACAAGCGCAGGCTCTAGAAGGTTCATGAGGCCCCCTACGCAGTCTGGATGGGAGGGGCATGGTTGGGACTGGGTGCTGGGAGTCGGATCCCGAAGGCAGCATGTCTGCCTTGTCTTCAGGAAGCAAAGGCACTTTCTTCTGTGTGCACCCAGGCTGATCACCTGCTGTGCGGGGCAGCCATGTGTCAGGCCCAGATTAGACACTGTGGATACTGTATTCGTTAAACCTTTACAGTGAGCATAGGAGGTAGAGAAGATCACCATCCCATTCCAGAAGAGGAAAGCCAGACCAGAGAGGGTTCACGGGGGTGACCCAGTGAGAGAGGGTGAGTGGGGCTAGAACTTTCTTTGCAGGACAGCCCTGCAGGGGCTAGGTAGTGGATGCCCTCGGGAAGCCTGGCCACTGCCATGGGTGTCAGGCAAACAAAATGTCTCATTCCTGCAAGTTTGTATTTGAGTGACCTCATCACAGTTGCTTAATACTGACCCTCATCTCTTTTATATGTAAAATAGGGCTCAGAAATTTCATCCCACAATTACCAGGTGAGAGCTTCTAACTGAAGGCCAGCCGGCTCTGCCACAGGTGCTCAGCACGTGGTCACTGAGTCCTGCTCATCCCTCACCCTCCACCCCAAATGCCCAAGTGATTTCCCTCGATGTGCAAAGAGTTGTGCCAGCCACTGTGCTCCCGCAACCTCTCGTAACCCTTCTTCTGCAGCCTTGCAGCAGGGACACCACCTGCCCTCCTGCTGAGAGGGGCTGTCAAGGTGAAAAAGAGTGTTCTCTAAGGAAAGTGATGTGAAAGATTCCCAGGTGCTGATTTCTATCTTTCAGCTCATTTACCCCACTGGGAATTTAATGCTGCTGAGGGGTTTTTCCAGTGGTCATGTATGGATGTGAGAGTTGGACTGTGAAGAAAGCTGAGCGCCAAAGAATTGATGCTTTTGAACTGTGGTGTTGGAGAAGACTCTTGAGAGTCCCTTGGACTGCAAGGAGATCCAACCAGTCCATCCTAAAGGAGATCAGTCCTGGGTGTTCATTGGAAGGACTGATGCTGAAGCTGAAACTCCAGTACTTTGGCCACCTCATGAGAAGAGTTGACTCATTGGAAAAGACCCTGATGCTGGGAGGGACTGGGGGCAGGAGGAGAAGGGGACGACAGAGGATGAGATGGCTGGATGGCATCACCGACTCAGTGGACATGAGTTTGGGTGGACTCCGGGAGTTGGTAATGGACAGGGAGGCCTGGTGTGCTGCGATTCGTGGGGTCGCAGAGTCGGACATGACTGAGTGACTGAACTGAACTGAGGGGTGCTTAAGGGCTTCCCTGATGGCTCAGTGGTAAAGAATCTCCGTGCCAATGCAGGAGACTCAGGTTGGATCCCTGGGGCCCACCAGGAGTCACTTGGTCAGCATAAACTATCAGGGCTTATGGTGAACTGCAGAGTCACTCCAATCAGTGGGGAGGTTCCAAGGATTTGGGGGTCTTCCCAGGAAGCTGGACAAAGGCAAGTTGGAGGCTTTATTAGGCAGGAGTGTGTGTATCTACATGTCTGAGTGTTCACATACATGTACATGTACGTGTCCATCATCATCCAGAGGATAAACCACATCTGCCTCAAGGGCGCACAGAGTCCTTCATACCTGTGCCTCCTCCTTCCCTGCTCCTTCCTCCCTCCTCCAGGACACCGGGTCCCCCTACCTCCCACTGGGCTACTTCTCATGCTCCCTTCATCCTTCACCTCATGCCCCTGCTCCTGCCCCCACCCCCTCCCCAGAAAGTCCCTCCCTTGTTCCTTCCAGCAGGGCTGATAGTTCGATCTGCTGGAGCAAAAGCTCTCCACAATTAACACTATTACTTTTCTATTTAATTTAATAGGTTCCCCACTTGATTTCTAAGCCTGTGTACACATTAAGTGGCTTTTTGGCTACAAGTAGTAGAAAAATCTGACTTAAAGTACAAGGACGTTCTTGGTTTACTTATTAAGTCCAGAGATGTCTGGGTCCAAAGTGCTTCAGCCACAGTGATGCTGCTGAGGATGGGCTCTTGCTGTCCTCCGACATGGTCACCTCTGCTGAGTGTTCACCATTTAATATGGAAAGATAGCACCTCCCATGGTTGTAGGGGTCATATGCCTTCAAGGGAGAGGAACAAAACACTTTTTCCTCCACCATGTCTCTCCATCAGAAAGGAAAACTGTTTTGAGTAGCTCCCAGCTCACTTGCCCACAGATCTCACTGGTGAATCAGTTCAGTTCAGTTCAGTTCAGTTGCTCAGTCATGTCCAACTCTTTGTGACCCCATGAATTACAGCATGCCAGGCCTCCCTGTCCATCACCAACTCCCGGAGTTCACTCAGACTCACGTCCATCGAGTCGGTGATGCCATCCAGCCATCTCATCCTCTGTCGTCCCCTTTTCCTCCTGCCCCCAATCCCTCCCAGCATCAGGGTCTTTTCCAATGAGTCAACTCTTCGAATGAGGTGGCCAAAGTACTGGACTTTCAGCTTTAGCATCATTCCTTCCAAAGAAATCCCAGGGCTGATCTCCTTCAGAATGGACTGGTTGGATCTCCTTGCAGTCCAAGGGACTCTCAAGAGTCTTCTCCAACACCACAGTTCAAAAGCATCAATTCTTTGGCACTCAGCCTTCTTCACAGTCCAACTCTCACATCCATACATGACTACTGGAAAAACCATAGCCTTGACGAGACAGACCTTTGTTGGCAAAGTAATGTCTCTGCTTTTGAATATGCTATCTAGGTTGGTCATAACTTTCCTTCCAAGGAGTAAGTGTCTTTTAATTTCATGGCTGCAGTCACCATCTGCAGTGATTTTGGAGCCCCCCAAAATAAAGTCTGACACTGTTTCCACTGTTTCCCCATCTATTTCCCATGAAGTGATGGGACCAGATCCCATGATCTTAGTTTTCTGAATGCTGAGCTTTAAGCCAACTTTTTCACTCTCTTTCACTTTCATCAAGAGGCTTTTTAGTTCCTCTTCACTTTCTGCCATAAGGGTGGTGTCATCTGCATATCTGAGGTTATTGATATTTCTCCTGGCAATCTTGATTCCAGCTTGTGCTTCTTCCAGCCCAGCGTTTCTCATGATGCACTCTGCATATAAGTTAAATAAGCAGGGTGACAATATACAGCCTTGACGTACTCCTTTTCCTATTTGGAACCAGTCTGTTGTTCCATGTCCAGTTCTAATTGTTGCTTCCTGACCTGCATACAGGTTTCTCAAAAGGCAGGTTGGGTAGTCGGATATTCCCATCTCTTTCAGAATTTTCCACAGTTTATTGTGATTCACTGGTGAATTCTGGATCACATATTCTCTCTTACACCAGCCCCTGGCAAAGGGGTAATCTGCTACACTTTAACTAAGACGTTCCCTGGAGTGGTTATGTGTTCCATAAGCATAGCTGGGTCATTTTAGGAAGGAAGATGGTGTGAGTGACTGGGGGTCCTTTGACTTGGAGCAGATATAGAATGTGTCCTCAGACAACAGAAAGGCAGCAAGGGTATGACTAAAGGAAGGAGGGAAGCAAGGAAGGAAAAAGGAAGCAAGCAAGCAAGTCATGGTGGGAAGGGGACAGAAGGAAACAAGATAAATATTTAAACAAAACCAAAAAAGCAAGGTCCTAGCTTGTAGAAATTTTGTATACTGGATTTAGATTACAACTAAACATATCATCATGACTTAACTATGGCTTGACAGTTTTCAAACATTTTGAAGCAAGCAAACTTTTATGTCAAATAAATAAAATATCATTTTAAAAATTCTGAGTCAATATAAAACAAAGACAATCCATTTTCCATGTGGAAGCGACTTGCATCACAGCTTTTAGGGTTATTCCTGATTTGGAGAAGAGATGGAAGCCCACTCCAGTCCTCTTGCCTGGAAAATCCCATGGACAGAGGAACCTGGTAGGCTACGGTCCATGGGGTCACAAAGAGTTGGACACGACAGAGCGATTTCCCATTCATTCATTCACCTGATTTGCTCACAGGAGAGAATGTTCCTTGCCTTTCAGAGTGAAGATAAGCACTTTCCATGGAGACTGACAAGGACACAGAACAGAATTAAATAATAAATTTCTGCAAATGTAATATTTTTTAAAGGAGAGATTTCTCCCAAGCCCTCAGTGTGTGATGTGCTTGCTGAAGTCCCCCCTCAATTCTTGGGCAGTGTTGGCGGAATCTCAGCAGCCGTGCCCTGGGAAGACTGACAACCCTTCCATGATACTTGTGCTGGAAGAAGAGCAAGACAGAAGATGCACACTAGAAGTTGTTCTCCAGAAACCAAAGGACAAAGGTACCCAATCACATCCCTTCCCACAATGTCTAAAAGAAGAGAGGCTCAGCAAGGCAGTGAGAGGTGGTATGCGGACCTAGTCTTACATTCCTGGTGCCGGGTGGGTCCAAACCAGTTTCAATGGTTTTGAAGTGAAACTCACCTGGGTGTATGTGGTTCGGCCTCACTCATCGGTCAGGTTTAGACACTCCCCTAGGTCAAAATGAAACCCTCGAACTGGTGCCTTATGAGAGGCTGACCCTATAAATCATACAATGTGTGCTTCCAATTCCCGTCCCCGGAAACAGGGGGACTCTCACAGCCCAACAGGACCCCCTCCCAGCCAGCGACCTCCTGGAGTTCTGAGCTGACAAGATAACTTTGTGTTTAGTGCTAACTCAGGGGAAGGCATCTTGGACCCCAGAACAAACTCCATTTACTCTAGACCCTGCCTGCTTTAACAGATTTCCAGTATTCAAAGATGATATGCGTCCGTCAAACTTATACCCAAATGAAATCATTATAAGTGTACACATATATATGTACATACATATACACACACAGTAAATATGTCCACACACATATATATGGTTCTGAATCCTGCTTTTTCACTTAATGATATGATTTGCAGAATTTTCCATATGGTCATATTTAGATCTACCTCATTCTGTTTCAGTTCAGTTCAGTTCAGTTCAGTCACTCAGTCGTGTCCGACTCTTTGCGACCCCATGAATCACAGCATGCCAGGCCTCCCTGTCCATCACCAACTCCTGGAGTTCACTCAGACTCACGTCCATCGAGTCGGTGATGCCATCCAGCCATCTCATCCTCTGTCGTCCCCTTCTCCTCCTGCCCCCAATCCCTCCCAGCATCAGAGTCTTTTCCAGTGAGTCAACTCTTCGCATGAGGTGGCCAAAGTACTGGAGTTTCAGCTTTAGCATCATTCCTTCCAAAGAAATCCCAGGGCTGATCTCCTTCAGAATGGACTGGTTGGATCTCCTTGCAGTCCAAGGGACTCTCAAGCGTCTTCCCCAACACCACAGTTCAAAAGCATCAATTCTTCAGCGCTCAGCCTTCTTCACAGTCCAACTCTCACATCCATACATGACTACTGGAGAAACCATAGCCTTGACTAGACAGACCTTTGTTGGCAAAGTAATGTCTCTGCCTTTGAATATGCTATCTAGGTTGGTCATAACTTTCCTTCCAAGGAGTAAGCGTCTTTTAATTTCATGGCTGCAATCATCATTCTGTTTAATAGCTGCAAAATACTCCATGGTATACATATGCAGCAATTTATCTAATCTTCTATTTTAAGAAATAGGAGATTTCTTCTTCCCCTTCTTTTTTTCAGCCTTACAAATAGTGCTGCAATAAACAGTCTTAGACATAGATATCTACAGATAGAGACATAGATAGATAGATAATATTTACCTAAAAATACATATCCATGTGGTATATGGATTTGCCTTGAAAAGAACATTGCTTTTTAAATTTGGCAGGAATTGTCCACCAAAATTATCATAACAATTTACTCTCCCAGCAGCACTGCAGGAAACTTCTGGGTAACCCTCACCAAAACTGGACTTTATCAAACTTTATTTGGTGTCATTGTTGACACAGGTGACCATTTATATTGCATTGTTGTTTTGATTTATGTCTTTAATTATGTGTGTAATTGAGAAATCTCTCCCATGTTTGGTTGCTGTATACATTTTTATTATTATGAACTGGCTGTTGATATACTATTTTTCTGTAGAACTATTCACTTTTTTTTTTTTTTTACTGCTATAACAGCACTTTGCACAGTACAGAAAGAAGCCTGTGACCTACGTGTGCTGCAAAACCTCCCCAGTATATTGTTTATCTTTTGGCTTTGTGTATTTTTTAAGTAAAAGCTTAAAACATTTTTTTTTTGCAAAATTAATCAATATTTTTCTTTATTAATTCTGGCCTTCCTTTATCAAGATTACTTTTGAAATCAGCCATCTTTTCTTAGAACTCACAGTTATAACTAATTTTAACAGATCACAAAATTTTTAAAGGTGATTATATAATCTCAGTGGCTCCTGGGCAATGTTCCTATGAAAGTTTTAGCAGTTGTAAGCAAGCTTGTGTCTTAAGTGACCTTTTTTCAAGGATGACAAAGTCAAATGCCATTAGCTACCTGTCCTTCCTACCACGACTCTCCGAGGAAGCTGAATGCCAGTTAAACAGTCCTGTGAACGTTCGTGGTGACAACTAGCAGTGTTCCTAGTTTTCTTTAATTATGAAAGATTCCTGGGCTATTATGGTCCTAACTGAATGTACATGGATCTTATTCAATGGTAGTGTCACTTATTTTTAATTGGAGTGACATTTCTTTTACTGAAATACTTTGCAAGTGTCCTTAGGGGCACACTGAGCATGCTCAGGACCCGTGTCTGTGGGAAGGAAGGGGGAGGACAGGCTTGGCTGGGCAGCAGCATCTGCATTCAGCTCCTCCCTGATGCCCTGGGCCCACGCGCCCCTCCTTTGGAGCACAGCTGTGACTGTGGTGCTTTGGAGACGGTCCAGGTTGTGCTAAAGGCTGTTTGGTGGGAACACATACCACATATCAAACGGGAAATTGTTCTTCAGTCGCTCACAGCAATGCTGCGCTATTTTTTAATTTGCTTTTCCGTAATTTCAATCATTATGTAATGAACCAGTATTAATTTTACTTTTTATAAAGATAATGGATGTGGGGAAAAGTTAAATAACAATAGTGTAGAAATTTAACTCTTGTTGGATGAACAGAGAAGATTCCTGAGTTCATTCATTTTGAAGCCAATGTGGGAGGGTGAGAATACATGAGCTGACAAGGGTCCCTAAGGACCCCCAGTGGTCAGATGTCCTCATGGCCACTGAGGCGGATTCTGCAGTGTAGGCCACGGGCCGGCAGAGATGGCCAGCAATCACCAGAAGCTGGAACAGAGACATGGCCTTGCCAACACCTTGGTTTTGGACTTCTGGTTTCCAAAGTGTGGAACGATGCATTTCTGTTGCTTTAATCTACCCGATTTGTGGCAATTTGCTGTGGCAGCCCTGGAAGTTCTAACTTAAGAAACTCAGGCTCCTGAAGTGGAAAGTTTGACCAAATCCTCCCAGCCAGGATTCACACTGAGGTGTGCCTGATCCTGAAAAGACTCATGTTTTTTCTCTACTCCACTCTCCCCACAGGGCCAAACGAGTGGCGGCGGTGACTGGATGGGGCACCTGGCCTCGCCTGCACCAGTGAAGACGCCACGGAAGAGGCAGGGAGGAGAAAGCGCCTCCAGGGTGGTGCTGCTTTTCTGAGCTTGGCAATCCTGCAAGCAGGCTCTTTCTCAAAGCAATGGCTGACACACTAGAATAACTATGACTCCACAGTCTGGCTAAGAAATATTTATCTTAAGACTACAAATCAAGTCAGAAAAGGCTTAATAATAATAGTTGTGACAGAAGAATAGTTCAGGTGGAGAGCTTGCAAACAGCATGTTGTTTATTGTATCTTGTCCTCTAGCTAACCCTACTTCTCAGTGTTCCTTTTATGAGGGACCTGAGTCCCAGGGAGTAAAAGTGACTTTCCTAAAGACACACAACAGAGAGCAGGGGCTATGACTTTTAACCCTATGAACTGACTCTATACCAAGTGCTGACCTGATAGAAAGTTGTCGTAAGGGCTGAGCACAGGGGAGCGCCAAGGGTCAATAAGGCCACTTCCACAGGGGCTTCCAGACTAAGGTCTTGCTGTCAGCTCTTGGGGAAGATGCATTTGTTATTCAGACTCTTGGCCCAGGAATCTTTTTCTAATTAATTTACAGTGGAGTACAGTTGATTGGCAATGCTGTGCTAGTTTCAGGTGTACAACAAGCTGATCCACTTGTACATTTACATGAGTCTATCCCTTCTCAGTTTTTCCCATGTCAGCGACTATAAAACACTGGGCAGAGTCCCCCGTGCAACACTGTAGGTCCTGTTGGTTGTCTGTTTTATACACAGCGGTGTGTGCATGTCAGTCCCAACCTCTCCCTGGCAACCAGAATGACCAGAAGAGAGTGGCTGTGACAAGCTGGGGGCTTCCCTCAGGGCCCCAGACTTCAGGGAAGAGGGCGGGGCTGGGACTGAGGGAAGCAATGGAGGAAGGAGGCAAAGTACCCCTCCCGGGCCCCCCAGCACTCATATTAATAATAACTAGTCCCTAATATCCCCTTCTTCCACAATATCTTGGGTTTGTTGTTTGGGACCAAGTACCCCGATATTTTCTTTTCTCCTTTTCCCTCTTCCTCTAAAGCTAAATGTCACATAAATAGGTGGCACTTGGTAAGAGTGGGGTCGGGTGGGAGAGAGATTCCTGGGCAGGTGGACTAGAGCTGCTGGAGCGAGCCCGGCGGGTGGGGGAGCCGGTCCTCGCGGGGGTCCCAGGCCAGCCATCCAGTGTGCCAGAGCCTGCTGCACATGCTCATCAGATCTTACTAATACAGTGATGCAAAGCAGTGATCCTCTAACAAAAAGAAACTTTAAAAGAGAGTATTTTATTCATAAATTTTCTTTTCTTTTCCACAGTGAAACCAGGAAAGCCTAAAGAGATTTTAAACTCAGGTTTAAATCAAAACTCTCATCAGTGAATGTGAATAATTTCCCATTCAGAACAGAAAGAAAAGCGGAAGGAAGAAGCTTGGAAACTTCCTCGGTGACTCGATTTTCCCTCACCTGTTGTGCTCTCTTTCTCAAGACCTCATTTTCCATTTTTTCAGACATCACAAAGCAGAAAAGAAACTTATCTCACATAGACCCATCTAGGACGAGGAACCCACCCACACACCGAAGGCTGTAAGGGGGAATGTGGTTAATCATTTCACAGAGAGAAACCTCTTTCTGGGGAGAGCAGAGAGAGAAGAGGTTGAAATATTTACTCACTTGAGATCGACAAAATAAAATTCGAGAATCGGGGTCCATAAGACCAAGAGGCACAGAGAAATAATGAGCGAACAGCGTCGTAGACTGCCCCACCGATGAGTGCCTCTCAGCCCCACTGCCCTCTCCACGCTCCTGGGAGCCCAGGCCTCTGGGGAATTTTATCCAGGATGTTGATAAGGAAACAATAGGGTTCTGGGAAGAACTGTTAAAACAAACAATTAGAGTGTTGCACATCTGACCTCAGCCCTATGTGGACAATAAATAGAACTTACTGTAACCAGAAACAATTTCTTTTTCAAAGTCCATGCTTCTTGCCTGTTGGGAGAAACTTGTTCTCAGGCAAGACAGGCCCTCATCCCCTCCCACTCCAAGACTGATTCAGACACAAAGCAAAGCTCTGCTTCCAGCCCCGCTCACCCGGGACCCTCCACGTTCAGGCGGTCACCCTGCCTCGGCTGCTGGCGCTGCCGGCACGCAGAGACCTGCAGATTCCTGGTTTCTGTCTCCATCTTCCCAGATGCACTACTTCTATTTTTGCTTTCTTGGTGATTCCCTTTTACCCTCTCAATCTCCCTAGAAGTCACCTAGAGTTTCAGAGGAAAGTATTGTGTGCCACAAAATGCAGTGGAAACTGTACGCAAATCTAGCTTTTTGATCCTATAAAGAGAAAGAAATCTAAGTTGCTGCCAGCCTGTTTGATTTTTTTGTCTTTCATGTTACTTCAAGACTCCAAAGCATCAGCTAAAAATGAGTCTTGTCACAGAACCAATAGAAGACAACTTTCCCTATAATATGAAAAAGCTACCACACACATAGCAGCTCTCGGTGCTGAACGCTGCAGGCCTGTGAGAGTCTGTTTACTCGTGGTAGAAATATAAATGGTACACAGCCCCTGTGATGAGTAATTTGGCTGCTGCTGCTGCTGCTGTTAAGTCGCTTCAGTCGTGTCTGACTCTGTGCGACCCCTGAGATGGCAGCCCATCAGGCTCCCCCCGTCCCTGGGATTCTCCAGGCAAGAACACTGGAGTGGGTTGCCATTTCCTTCTCCAATGCATGAAAGTGAAAAGTGAAAGTGAAAGTGAAGTCGTGTCCGACTCTGAGCGACTCCATGGACTGCAGCCTACCAGGCTCCTCCATCCATGGGATTTTCCAGGTAAGAGTACTGGAGTGGGGTGCCATTGCCTTCTCCAGAGTAATTTGGCAGTAGGTGTCAAAAAAACCTTACATGTTTTGAACACTCATCAATTCTACTTGGAAAAAAATTTTAATTATATGTTAAAAATGACATGTATACCCCCAAATATGTGTGCACAATATTTATTAAGTGAAGTGAAGTGAAGTCGCTCAGTCGTGCCCAACTCTTTGCGACCCCATGGATAGTAGCCTGCACCAAGCTCCTACGTCCATGGGGTTTTCAAGGCAAGAGTACTGGAGTGGGTTACCATTTCCTTCTCCAGGGAATCTTCCCAACCCAGGGATCAAACCCAGGTCTCTCACATTGTAAACAGATGCATTACTGTCTGAGCCACCAGGGAAGTCCAATATTTATTAAAGTATTGCTTAAGTAGTGAATGATTCAAAACCATTTGAAAATCCAAAAATGGACTCACTAAATATTTTATGGTATTTTCTTACAATGAAGGAAGTATGCAATCATTAAAATTTGTTGTAGATCAATACTTAACCACATAAAAATGTCATGGCATCTGGTCCCACCACTTCATGGGAAATAGATGGGGAAACAGTGGAAACAGTGTCAGACTTTATTTTTCTGGGCTCCAAAATCACTACAGATGGTGACTGCAGCCATGAAATTAAAAGACGCTTACTCCTTGGAAGGAAAGTTATGACCAACCTAGATAGCATATTCAAAAGCAGAGACATTACTTTGCCAACAAAGGTTCGTCTAGTCAAGGCTATGGTTTTTCCTGTGGTCATGTATGGCTGTGAGGGTTGGACTGTGAAGAAGGCTGAGTGCTGAAGAATTGATGCTTTTGAACTGTGGTGTTGGAGAAGACTCTTGAGAGTCCCTTGGACTGCAAGGAGATCCAACCAGTCCATTCTGAAGGAGATCAGCCCTGGGATTTCTTTGGAGGGAATGATGCTGAAGCTGAAAGTCCAGCACTTTGGCCACCTCATGCGAAGAGTTGACTCATTGGAAAAGACTCTGATGCTGGGAGGGATTGGGGGCAGGAGGAGAAAGGGACGACAGAGGATAAGATGGCTGGATGGCATCACTGACTCGATGGACGTGAGTCTGGGTGAACTCCGGGAGTTGGTGATGGACAGGGAGGCCTGGCATGCTGTGATTCATGGGGTCGCAAAGAGTCGGACACGACTGAGCAACTGATCTGATCTGATATTGTAAAGTTCATATTACAAAATAATATTTATAATATTGTTTTTATAGAAATTTATATTATGTGATATGAATAAAGCAAAGACAAAAAAAATTCCCTTAAAAACTAAAATGTTATCACTAATATTCCTAGATTATGAGAAATTAAACTTTTCTTCCTTTTTCTAAAATGCTCACAATGTATTTTGTGTCTGTATTGTATACAATTATACCTTTTTAAAAGAAATTCACTGGAGGGCCAGTTACAATATTTTTTATTTTTAAAATAGTTTTTAGTATTTTGTTCTGCATCACAATGTTCTCTCCAACATAAAGCCTGCAGAAGGCAGCACTGTGCTCAGCTTCATTCAAGCTTGGAGAACACACTTCACAGAAATGAAAACCACTTGTGTCTCACACACCTGTTGTAAACTGGAGGCTAACGATAACAGCTCCTGCTGAATTCAAAATAAGTTCACAAAAAACAAAAACAATCTCCTTAAGAAACAAACAACCCCCCCCATCTACCACATACTCTTTCAGTGAATGTGAAATTCATTTTTTCTAGTTGATTGTCCAGTTTCTCCCATGATTCTTCCTGTAAAATGATCACTCAAACTAGACAGCTTTTATTGATCATTGGCAACATTGAAATCCAAGAATACAGAAACTGCACAAACCTAAAACCAAACCTGCATAGGGCAACTGAGAGGGCGCCAACCAGAGAGACTGCGCGCACACAGCAGTGCCATCCAGAATGCAAACTGCACGCGCTCTTTTCTTTAAGATTCTTTATAACACACGTGTACATATACGCATGGTGTACACATAAGAAAACAGCCATCGTTGGAGTGTCTTAGTGAAGTAAGAGGGAGCTCTTACTATATGTCATTACATTACTACTAATTGTTTAATTTTTGGAAGAATGCACTTCACAGAAATAAAACCACGCGATGCTACAAAATGGAAAGACCTGATGAAGCGGCATGTGTGTCTGGTCTGAGTGGCAGCGTCTCTGCTCCCTGCTCTGCCACACCCCCGCGCACCAGCGTCTCCAGGAGAGGAGCTTCTGTACGCCTGGTGACCGACTCTGTGCAGCTACCACCCAGAAGGCACCCCTGATCCCCTGGCTCTGTAGGCCAGGGTGTCTCGAGTTCCCAGGCCCCATGAGACTGTGACAACTGGAAGGGCAGTCCTTGGCAGACATTGCTCCCAGGGCACTATCAAGACCTTAGGCTGAAACACACCCCAGTCTTTCTGAGAAGGAAGCCTATTCAGCTTGAGGAGTGGGCTCTGGTTTGCAAAGGGACCTGAACAGAGGCTCCCAAGGAATGGAGACTGGTGGATATAGTCTTTGCACTCTGCCTTGCCCCAGATCACAGCATCTCACAGAGAGGAGCTTACACCTGCTCCAGAACCTTGCTTTTTGTGGCTACTGCCGGGGGACACCTGTGCTTTTCCTGGCTCTAACGTCCAGCAGGACTTTTGCTTCCAGGTGCCACAGGACTGTAACCAACAGCAGAGAATACTTAAACAGCTACCACCCCCAGGGCGCAGCAAGGGGCAACAGACCCAGGAGCTCCGTCTTTCCAGGCAGAGACCCTTTAGCTAATCCTCATAGCTGCAGCTGGAGGGGCTTCTAATTCAGCATACACACAAGGGCTGACTGTAGAGCTTTCCTGATACCTCCGAGGGTGGGCACTCGGCACGCTCGCCCTCTGTTGAATGCGAGAGAGCCAGGGAGCTTTGACACAGGTCAGGTATCCGAGGTTTTATGTCTACACCCTGGTTTTTGCAGCTGCCACTCAGGAGATGCCCTTTTGCCTTACTCTGTTGGCCGGGGCTTGCATTCGCGGGCCTCACAGGACTGCGACAATCAGAAGGAATGTTCCAAGAAGGTTACACCGCTAGTGCGCTGCACAGAGAGCAAAATGACAGAGACCTACTTCCTTGTCCTGAAGCCTCAGCTGTAGAGGCAGGCACACCTGGCTCTGTGCACATGCTCACAGGGGACCTCGGGTGCGGGGGCCATCCCTGTGCTCTCCCTCTGCCTCATGGCAGCTCAACAGGCTCCCCAGAATGGAGCTTGTGCACCCACTTGGAGCCCCAGCTTTGGCAACTGCAGCCCAAGGAGCAGCTCCAGATGGCCTGGCTCCAAGGCAAGTGGGGCTCACACGTGTGGTCGCACAGGACCATATATATTTGCATTATTTCAAAGCTGCTACCTGATGGTCTGGCTTCCAGACAGCCTGGTCTAAGTGTTGACCGAAGTCAACACTGAGCAGTCATGGCACACCTTCAACTACTTGGAGATATTAAAAATAAAATAGGTTGCGTGGACAGTCACAAAGGTTTGAAAGACACCCAAGGGCATGATTAAATGATAAGGTTCTCCTGCACAAGGCCAACCCTTTAAGACTGGGAAAAGCAGCTATTCTAACTAATGTGTAGAGACTAACAGGAGTCAAGCAAAATGAAGAAAGAGTGGAATATATCCTGAGTGAAAGAACAAGATAAAACCTTAGAGAAACACCTGAATGAGACAAACACAAATAAATTACTTGATAGTGAATTCAAAATAATGGTCACACAAATGCTCTCCAAACTTGGGAGAAAAATGGATAAACAGTGGGAATGTCAACAGAGAGACGGAAAACGTTAGAAAGTTCCAAATATACGTCACAGAACTGAAGAATGCAATAACTAAATGAAAAAAAAAAATCACCAGATGGATTCAACAATGTACTAGAGGAAGCAGAAGAAAAGATCAGTGAACTCAGAGGTAGGGCAAAGGACCTTATTCAATCAAAGAAGCAAAAAGAAAACAGAATGGAAAAAAACAGTGAAGACAACATCAAGCAAACTAACATTTGCATTACAGAGATATCGGAATGAGAAGAGGGAGAAATGAGCAGAAAACTTCTTTAAAGAAATAATGGCTGAAAACTTTCTTAACCTGAACAAAAAAAAACAGAAATCCAGACCCAGTAGCCCAGAGATTTTCAAAGAAGATTTACCTAAAGAGACCCACACCCAGACATATTATAATTGAAACGCTGAGAACCAAGGCTCAGGGGAGTAACGAAGTCCATATTTCAAGGCTAAACAGTTTAGCCAAGGCTAAACAAGGCTAACATATTTCAAGGCTCAGAGCCAGAGCCAGGGTCTGAGTCTTCTCATTTCTAGCCAAGAAACACTCACCCCCACCACCCTCTTCTAGATCACATCTCAGAATAGTGACACAGCTCCCAGTACCTGGAAATGCTCCCCTCTGCATCACCTAGGCACTTAAGGCTCTCAACTAAGTACTGCTGCCCAGGAGAGAAGTGCAGTGACTCAGGGAGCAAGCCCATTGCAGCTCAGAGTTTGGAGTGCTGAGGAATCTCAGTGGATATAATAACCTCCCTATATACCTTGAGTTACCATGTTATCATTTCAGCATCCAGTTCAGTGACTCATTTCTTTGGGCAATACTGTGAACAGCGGCTTATAACTTTCTGTTATTTTAAAATCCACCTATTGATCTCCCCTGGTTGATTTCTCTGTGGCCTTTGACCTGGAGTTTAAAAATAGTATTAAAGGACCTCTCTGGTGTCCCAGTGGATAAGAATCTGCCTGCCAACGCGGGGGACACCGGTTCAATCCCTGGTCTGGGAAGATTCCACATGCCACGGAGCAGCTAAAACCACGCACCACGACTACTGAGCTGGTGCTCCAGAGCCTGCAAGCTGCAAATGCTGAGCCTGTGTGCTGCGGGTCCTGAAGCCTGGGCACCCAGAGCCTGTCTTCCGCAACAAGAGAAGCCGCAGCAATGAGAAGCAATGAAGACCCAGCACAGCCATAAATAAATAACGCTAAAAAGAATTCTCTTCAAAACAATCTTATTAGAGAGTTATTCTTATACTTGGACCAATTCCAGAGCTGTGTTTTCCAGAACAGAGAATAGTGGGGATTGCTTTGGCCTAAGTAGAGCTGAGAGTGCAGTGGGAGTGTTAGTGGCTCGGTTGTATCCAATTCTTTCTGACCCCAATGCAACCCCATGGACTGTGGTCCATCAGTCTCCTGTGTCCATGGGATTCTCCAGGCAAGAATACTGGAATGGGTTTCCATGCCCTCCTCCAGGGGATCTTCCCAGTCCAGGGAGCGAACCTGCATCTCCTGCACTGTGGGTGGTTTCTTTACCATCTGCGCCACCAGGGAAACCCTATGTCTAGAGAAATAGCTCCTTCTATTGGCTGTGCCACTGGCCAGTGGTTTGTCTGTCATCATAGAAGGGAGACATCCGGGACAAATGCTACAGCCCAGCCTCCAGGAGAGGGGAGAAGGGGAGGGATGGAGGGAGATGCTCCCCTTGCACGTATTTTCTTCTTCTGTGCTCACGGCAGCCTGAGCAGAAAAATGATGATCATCCCCATGTTAGAAAAAAGGAAACAGGGAAAAAAGGAACAGGGGCTAATACCGCAAAGAGGAAGCCAAGGGTCAGGATCTGCCTCAGCCCACTTAATTCTGATGAGAGCCCGCTCTCCAACAGGCCCGGGAGGCCCGGGGCCCAGACCCATGATACTTTGAGGACCCACAAAAATAAAATCAGAAGAAACAATAAACAATGGTAAATGTATAACGTCGACTCCAACCTGGACTTCGTCATTGCATCAACACAACCGTAAAATAACTTTCCAAGCACTTATACATCAGGGAGCCACAAAGGCCACGGCGCCCTTCACTGCATCTCAGAGAGAGCCTGTGCTTAATCGGAGGAGGCGCTGGCCCTGGACCCAGTCCCGGGCCCTAACAGTTCCTGGGTGCCCAGTCCTGCCCCGTGGCTTCCTCGTCGTGGTATCATGAGTTCCCCAAGCCCTGTCTCCTTCTTTTCTCTAACATGGGAATGATCAACAATCTTCAGCTCGGGGCTGCTGAGGATAGAAGAAAACGCGTGTGGGAGGAGTAACGCCCGCCCCATCCCTCAGCTTCTCCCCTCTCCTGGAGGCTGATCTGCAGCATGCGTCGTGGGTTTCTCCCTTCTGTGATGACAGACAATCTGCTGGCTGATGGCGCAGCTGTTAGCAGAAGCTGCCTCTCTAGGTATCAGGTCATTTTCCTCCCTCTGCTCTTGTCAGCGCATTCAGGACATCCCTAAAACTTCCCTGTGATGATGGCCACTTCATAGAGGAATTCATGTCTCCCGGTTTTTGCATAAACACAAGCTAACCTCCTGTATAGAATAATCCACGTTGAGCATGTTTTTAAAAATTAGCTACATAACAGAGTTACTTCAACAATGAGAGACAGAGGAGAAATATATGTCCAGTTAGTGATGAAAATAATCAAGATTGATACATTCTGTAGTATCCTGAGGCCTGTCTTGCTCAGCTATTCATTTGTCATAAATATGTGTGAAATATTTCAAGTGGGGAAAAAGTAGGTGAAAATATGGTGCAAGTGATTCTTGTTCACACAAATGCAGTTTAGTTGAGCCCTTATTACAAGGCAATTGATCATTGCCCAAGAGAACAGTTATAAGACTATTTGCATTATGTACTATTCATTTTATAGTTCCTTATTTCCTCACTATCTAGTTCTTAGAATTCTCCCTTGAACTGGTTGTAACATCTTACTGGTTCCCTTATTTAATTAATGAGTACAACAAGATCTTTGGTACATGTTCATTTTATATTGTTTGAGAGTCTCATTTTACCTTTTTGTAAAATTATTGACATATTTCATCACCATTGATGAGATAACTCTTGCCTCCTTTACACAATCTTATCACATTCTGACATGGACCAAATCCTGAAACAAGGTTTTTAAATCATAGGCCCATGATAGGCCTAGACTATCTGACAGAGGGAAAAGATGTCAAATGAAACAAACATTATAAGAGGAACGACCTCACTACGAGACGTCTGGAAACCCAACCTCTGATTACTGGTTTGAGATCATCAGATACACATACTCTGCTTTGACAAATGTTAAATGTATGTATGTGTTTGGCTGAACGATGTGAAATTTCTATCTTATAGGTTGAAATGGCCAAACATAAGCACATTCACAGCATTCAGTCTCATATCTACGTGCACATATAGGTACTCACAGCACACATTTATGCAGAGTAAGCCCTGAACAGCAGTGGAATTTTCTGGGCTGACTTAGGAAAAAGCAGAGAACCACATGTCTTTGTGTTTCTCCGTTTCTTTAAGCTCTTAGTTCTGAAACTTTCAGTGAAATGTCAAGAAGAGAGGCAGGATAGTATTGTAAGAAACTTATTAATCCAGGAATTAAAAGACTTTCAGTCTAACTCTTGCTTGAAAATGTATTCATTCCATTAGTACACATCACCTTAGAAAAAATGTCTTCAATGCTGAAAGATCTTGCAGTTTCTCTAGAGTACCATTTTGATCATCTGTTTTCCCTGACGGTCTGGAATGAACAGGAAGTAAAGTAGAGCTGGAGCTTGAAATTCTGCTTGACTTTTGGTTGGTTTGCCTCGGGTTTTGAAGAAGAAGATTCTTCATGTGAACGTTTGTTCTGATTGAATTCTTTCTGCCCGAGAGGAGAGCAGCAAACACAGACGCTAACCGAGACTCCTCTTAGGGCTGCGGTGGTTCTGAGTTTGACACTCCTGTATTTTGTTTCTCAGAACACTGGCCCCATACAAACCCACGCTCGCCCACATCCATCACAGTGAGCGTGCCACTCAAAATGACAGTGACTCAGGTGGCAGGCGAGGACCGTGTCCTGCGCATGGTGCCACAAGCGGCCTTGGCTCAGTCACGGCGAAGACTCTCACTGAGTCATCTGCACCTTCTCACCTTCTCAGCAATGCGTGTGACCTTCCAGCACAGACCTTAGAGAAAGGACTAGGTCGAGGGCAAGACAAAAGAGAGAGAGTGAGCCACTTTTCTATATAATGGCTTTATTGAGATATTATTCGTATACATATAACTCAACCTTTTAGAGTGTTATATCCAGTGATTTTAGTGCATTCAAGGGGCTGTGTAATGATAGCCACTCATTTAGAACAAACCTCTCTTACTCATTAGCAGTCACTCCCTGTATTCCCCTCCCCCAGCCCTCGACAGCCGCCAATCTACTTTCTGTGTCTGTGGATTTGCCTCTTCTACATATTTTATATAAATGACTCATGCAGTACGTGGCCTTTTTTGTCTGACTTCTCTCACTTGCGGTGTTTTCAGGGTCCATCTGTGTCGCAGCATGTATAAGTACTTCATTCCTTTTCTGGCTGAATAATGATTCATTGTGCAAATAAACCACATTTTGTTTACCAATTCATCCATCGATGGACATTTGAACTGTTTCCATTCTCCAGCTATTATTTTAAAAATGCTACTACTATGAACTTTTATGTAGGTGTATGTTTTCACTTCTCTTGAGTATTTGTCTAGGAGTGGGATTTCTAGGTCGTGTGAGAACTCTGTATTTACTTTTGTGAGGAGCTGCCGACTGTCCTCCTGAGCGGCTGCATCACTGTATACTCCCATGAGTGAAGCAGGAGGGCCCACCTTCCCCACACCCTTGTCAGCATGTACTATGGTTTGCCTCCTTGACTATAGTGACGCTAACGGGTGTGACGTGCTCTCCGGTTGTGGCTTTGATTTCCATTTCCCTGAGGGCTGGTGATTCTGAGCATTTTTCCACGTGCTTGTTGGCCATTTGTAGATCTTGTTTGGAGAGCTGTCTGTTCAGATCCAATGTCCAGTTTTAAAAATTGGGTTAGTTTTCTCTTTATCGTGAAGTTATAAAAATTCTGTTTGTTGTGAACACAAGTCCCATGTAAGACATATGGTTTGTGAACAATTTTTTCATCATATGGGTGGTCTTTCCACTTTGATGGTGCCTTTTGAAGAACAAAAGTTTTAAAATTTGATCAGTTCACCTATTTTTTCTTTTTTCACTTGTGATTCAGTGTTGTGTCTAGGAAGGTTTTGCCTCATTCAAGGATATAAAAATGTACTCCTTGAATTACTTCCAAAAGTGTTATAGTTTTAGCTCTTAAATTAAGCTTTTTGACCCAAATGGAGTTAACATTTGTATATAAAGTAGGAGGCCAACTTCATTTTTTGGTATGTAGATAACCAGTTCTCTCAACGTTATTTGATGAAAAGATTTCTCCTTTAAATAATTTTGGTACCCTTGCTAAAAATCGATTGACCACAAAGTGAGGGTTTATTTGCAGACTCCAAGTTCTTTCCATTCATCCCTGTGTTTATCCTTATGCCAGGACCACACTCTCTTGCCTTCTGCTGTTATGTAATGGGCTTTTAAATCAGGAAGATGAGAGCCTCTTTCAACTTTGTTCTCGTTTTACAAGATTGTTCTGGATATTCTCTGCCACTTGATTTCCATATGAATTTTATGCCACAAAGGAAAGCCAGCTGGGATTTTGATAGGCATCACATTGAATCTGTAGATCAATTTGGGGAATATTTTCGTCCTAACAATAGATATTGGGTACTCCAACCCATGAGCATGGAATGTCTTTCCATTAACGTCGGTCTTATTTCATTTTTGGGTGATGTTTTGTAGCTCTCAGTTTGCAGGTTTTATATTTGTTGTGTTAAATTTATCCCTACGCATTTTATTCTTTTTGAGACTGCTATAAATTGAATGATTTTCTTAGTTTCATTTTCAGATTGTTAATTACTAGTGTATAAAACCAATTATCTTTTATATATTGATCTTTCACCCTATAATCTTGATGAACTCATTTATTAGCTCTAATATTTTGCTTTGTGACTTAAGATTTCTGTGTAGAAGATTATGCCATCTGCAGATAAAGATAGTTTTAATTCTCTCTTTACAATCTGGATGTCTCTCACTTCTCTTTCTCGTATGGTTGCCCTGTTGACCCTCCAGTACAAGCTGGATACATGTGGCAGGAGTGGTCACTCCTGCCTTGTTTCTAACTTGGGGGAAAGCATTCAGCCTTTTACTGTATAGTATAATGTTAATTTTGAGTGTTTATAGAAACTCTTTATAACATTGAAAATTTTCCTTTATATTCTTAGGTTTTTGGAGCTTTTCTTATGAAATGATGCTGAATTTTATAAAATTCTTTTTCTCCATCTATTGAGATGACCATGAAGTTTTGTTAGTTATTTTTTTTATTATGGTATATTACACTGATTGCTTTTACAATGTAAACCGATCTTAGGTTCCTCAGATAAACCTTATTTGAATTAATCCTTTTTATATGTTACTGGACCTAGTTTGTTAGTATTTTGTTGAGGACTTTTGTGTCCGTATCCTTGAGGAATTATTGGTCTATAGTTTTGTTTTCTTTTTTTGTGGTGTTTTTTGTACCAGTGTAATACTGGCTTCATGGAATAACTTGAAAGTTCCTTTATATTTCGTATTTTGAAAAGTTTGTGAGAAGTTGGAGATGATTATGCTTTAACACTTGGTAGAATTCATCACTGAAGCCATTAGAGTCTATGTGTTCATTGTGGGGAGGTTTTTAATCACTAATTCAACCTCTTTACTTATCACATGTATGTTCAGATTTTTTGTTCCTTTTTCTGTCAGTGTTGGTGGTTTGCTTCCGGTGCACACATGTGAAAAGAAAAAACTTAATTTGAAACCTCTTTCTCTCCCTCTCATCTATCTTGTTAATTAGGTTCATGTCCCCTACAGTGACTATAGAAAAAAGGAGAAGGAAAAAATACTACTTAAATATTGTGGATTCCTTTAGATTTTGCTGTGGTGTCTCTTCATATACACGGCCTCCTTTTAGCTACCGCTCCTTGTCTTGAAAACTACTCAACTGTAGAGGAACAAAAACCCTGGGGCGGGGGAGGGGGACCCATGGTGGGCCAGAGACGCTCCAGTGAGATCTGAGTCTATCTGCCCTGGCCACATGGGTGAAAAATGGGCACATCAGATTTCACCAGTGGGCCAGCCCATGCGGGCATTTTAAAGCTCTTACAGTGAGCAACTGTTAGGAAAGGTGTGATGATTCATAATTTCAGCAGAATTGAGAACATGAAATTCTATATTTCCTTCCTCTTTAGAATTGTCCAGAGGAAGAGAACACTGATTCTTCTATGAAAGTTAGTTGTAAGTTCCTTTCCTTTCTTTCTGAATGAAACGTCACATTTATTGATGGTGAATCAGTTTCACGAAGAACTAGGTAAAAGAAGATTACAGCTCTCATGTAATACCAAGGTAACTGAGCAAAGAGGCCTTATTAGGAGGAGATGCATTATTTTCCCCTTATTGCACCTTAAAAAACAAAAACTAACCACTACCACCACCAACAAATACTCCTTAAACTTGTGTTTAAACTGCAGTGAGAATAAACTGTGTGAGACCCTAAGATAAATATTCATTTTTAAACTCAATTCTATAGTTTCTTTTACACTTTCTTAAAGCCGCCACTCTTTTACAGTTATAAAAATAATGTTTATTATGATGTCTAAGTCTTTGAATGAAACTTTCAAATTGTCAGTCTTGTTCCTTTGGCATTCTGATGCCTATATTAAAATTTTGCCTCATTTATTTACTTATAGACATTACTTTGAAATCGGTTCAGATTTACGGAAAAGTTGCAAAAAGAGCTCAAAGGACCCCCATATTTCCTCCACCAGATGTACCCAGGTGTTATTATTTTACCAATTTATTTTGCCTACGCTCATGTGTTTTAAAAAGCAGTGAGCTCTAGGATGGATTGTGGAACAACGTTTCTCATTTCATCAAGCAACTACCAACAGAGCGTAAGGCGCTAACAAGGCCGTTGGCTGCTGCTCAGAGCTCATCTCCAGTTTTCCTAATCAGTTTTGTTTCCTTGTTTTCCTTCTTTGTTTGCTTCTTGAACGCTGTTTCAGAAAGTCTGAGAACACGTTTGCATTCATCTAACAAACATTGCAGGACCTGAAACGTCTGTCCTCGATTATTTCACAACTGAAAGCGCAAGCTGTAGCCCGTGGAGCGGACACTGAGCTACCACAGGAAGCCGCGTTTCTCGTGGAGCATACACAAGCTGTGCCACTTCTTGTATTCCACAGAATAAGGCTAACACTCACTTCTCAGCACACAGAGCTTAACTCAGACGTTAAACAAATTAAAGAGACCTTTATTTTCTACCTGACAGTGACAAAGTGGTTGTCACAACAGCTAGAATAACAATAAAGCAAAGATATTTGATATGTCATAAAATGTTTATTTTCAAGCAACTATATGCTAATAAAAATTCAAATAGTAAATATCTTTTCCTTTAGATTAAAAAAAAGATGTCTATTTCCTAGTTTGAGAGAAACAATGACCCTATTTGGAGACCATAATTACTCTTTCTTTTCCATTTTCTTTCTAGTCCATGGACGTCATCTTCGCAGAATTAGATTATTCATAACCATGAACCAAGGCTCGTGACACACTCACCGTTGGTCCCTATCTTGTTGTTGTTTAATTGCTAAGACCTGTGCGGCTCTTTGAGACCCCATGGGTTATACCCCATCAGGCTCCTCCGTCCACGGGATTCTCCAGGCAAGAATACTGGAGGGGTCAACCATTCCCTTCTCCAGGGGATCTTCCCAACCCAAGGATCGAACCTGCATCTCCTGCACTGCAGGCGGATTCTTTACCATTAAGCCACCAAGGAATCCCTGGCCCATATCTGGCCCTCTTTTATTAGCTTACTCATTTATGTACTTTTAATTATATAACAACACCCATGGTCCCGCTACCCCTCACCAGCAGTACAGAAGCCAGTACTTTGGCAATAGTATAATCCTCGTTTTCTGGCCCTCTTAGGAACTGTGCCACTATCCTAAATTCTGTGTTTATCATTCCCTTGCCTTTCCTTTTAAAGTAAACTTTTTCCTTCCTTCTCTTCATTAGCAGGTCAACTTATTTTGCTTATTTTTGAGTTCTTCCTAGGTTTCACTCAGATATGCCTTTCACATAATTGTGTGTGAGAAAATGTTTTTGTTCATCACTGTTGAAGTAATCAGTTCTTCATTTATTCTTGTGACTGACAAGGGTAGAGGAAAAATCCCATCTCACTGGACGATAAAACCAGAAAGTGCTTCTGTGAGTTGTCCTGTTACCTCATGTTGGGTCTGCTCATCACACACCAGCTTTGGGTAGCTCCTCCTCACCCACTGAACAGTATCTGTGGCTAGCCAAGCTCAGAGATGGTCAACACCATGAGTTTCCTTTTCAGGAGAGTTTCTATATGATGGCTGACTTTTGAACCCACACTGAGGAAGTTTTAAAGGGAGGCTGGTTTGGGGGCTGTTGTCTGTATCATCCACTGGGGTCAGTGGAGGTTGGCTCGGCAGGAAGGAGTGTCACAGAGCTGTGGAAAGAACACAGGCGCCAGAGCCTGGAGATGTGAGGTGTAGTTTCAGTCTTGCTGCTCACTAGCTGTGTGACCTTGGGCAAATGGTTTTTACCTCTCTGGGCCTCAGCTTCCTCTTCTGTAGAATCAACACTTATATCAGATGATTTCCTTCAGAGAAGGAACCTGGAAAAGGAATGGTTAAGTAAGCTGCCGAGAGTCTTGAGGCTCTTCTTGCAGAGTCAACATTCGGCCCCTTGAGTTCCGACAATGCACCAGGAGCACAGGGAAGAATAAAGCGCTGTGGCTCCTAACTCAGGAGTTCAGAGTCCGGCTGCATTAGAAGGTATTGTAAAATGTAGCTTCCAATCTGCATTACTGAGCAAATATCTGCTCACGGGCAGAACGTCGTGTTAAGACTGCTGAATGTGAGCAACAGAAGCACGCTGGCACCACCTTAATCAAAAGAGGGTGCTTGTGGTAAGAACACGGGGTATGGAGGGCTTCATGAAATCATTAACAGAAATACAATTCGGAGCCAGAAAAGTCCAGAGACATCAGCTTGGTTATGGGGGACACCCAGGAGACCACCTCTGTCCATCTTTATCTCCGATTCTCCTGTCAGCCGGCGTCTTTCTTCATTTTTCCAGAAGCTGCCACTTGACAGAAAATAGCTTTGACAATCACCTTGTTTTATATGGAAGGAGACAAGCCTGTTTCCTCTGGGTCTCAATTCTGAATTCTTAGGAAAGAACTGTGGTGGCCCGTTTCCATCCAATCTACTGTGGCCAAACTGGACGGGGCTTAGGGAGGTTATATCACCCAGGCGTGCCGCGAGTTCTTCCTCCACAAGGGTGGGGTATGGAGACATGCCTGGGAAAGGCCTTCTGGCGTCAGCCCTGAGATAGGCCCGTGATCAGTGCTGTCACGCACGTCTCCATGGGGCTCCAGCCCAGAACGGGTACTCACTACATGCTTTTTGAATGAATGCACAAATGAATACTGTCGACTAAAAGTAAAAACTTAAGGAAAGGCTCACCAAGAGAACCTCATTTTTTTGGCTTTAAAATGAAACTAAAAGGATATCAGCCTAAGAGAGTAAGCCATATGATTCTGAGTTAGAAGTTCCTAGAAGTTCTGGCTGCACACGTGGAATATTGTATGAATCCATGTGATGGAAAGAAAGGCTGATCATGACCCTTGGGACGAGCATGTATTGTCTTAAAGGCATCAAACAAAAAGGAAGTGGGAATAGAATGACATCATTTCTGAGATTTCAGTGATTTGGAGGTCTTTCTCAAAGCTCGTTACATTCCTTTAAAAATGCAGATACTGAAAAAAGAAGAGCCAAGGTAGACAGGGAAGCCTTGCAGCTTGTCTTCTAGTGGCTATGACCTTAAAACCTAAAGAAAGCCGCAAATGGAGACCTGTGGTGCTTTAGAGCTGAAATGAGCCCAACCCACATCTCATTCTTTGCCCTAATTTTATAGAAGAGACTCAGCTATTGGCTGCCAGCTAGTGGCAGTGGCCCAGCTTGGTTTTCTAGAGATTTAGTCTTTTGCAGCCACTGGTTTATGTGTGTACAGCACTTAACAGCTGTCCTACTACTCGGAGTAAAGAGGAGAACCAAGGGTAAATGCATAAATGAGGGCTGTTACAATTCGGTTGTTGCTGACATAGTCAATAGAAGTCTGGCCCTGACCTGGACATGCTCAGAGCTAAGCATCATGTTTGCATCAAGGTACTTGCTGTGTATCATCTATATTAGTGCTACTACGATGTAGTCGGCCACTAATCAAGTGACTTGGCACTCATACTTGAGGACTCTCATTCTCCCTGGCCTGTCTAGCAAATGCTTTGTTAAAGCCAGGCCTGAGCCCTGTGGGCCCCTGTGTAGGTGCTCAAAGAGGGTCATGGGTCAGCATTTATACAGTCAGCATACGAACACACTGTGGTAGGAGAGCTGCAATACTGTATGTAACTTTATATTTATCTTTATAGATAGATATAGATGTGTATATAGATATACACTTACATAACATATAGGTGTACATATTAAACATAGATAGAGATAGAGATATATAAATATATAGATATACAGCTTGTGGCAAGGTATCCTTTCCCTAGAATGTATCTGCTCTGTACCTCATGGGGCCTTTTAAAGGGAAGGCATATTTGGCATTTTATTTTTAAAAATTTAAAGCTAACCACCTTAAACTAATAATTTCAAAGTTAACTTGGATCTAAAATTCACTGGGGAAGGAAGCTCATGAGAAATGTCTCAGCATGAGAATACTACCTGTGTTTTTGAAGGACAATATACCCGTTTACAAAGTCGACGATGTGTTTTCCTCTAGAACACTGAAAGTGTTCGCAAAATACACATGTCCTGGAGAAGCGGTTTACTTTTGAAATTTTATTTTATTTTGCTCCGACTGACATTAGTTGACTAATGTATGAGAAATCTCCCATTGGTGAGGTAATTCTAACTCTGATGCTGTCGCCACAGGGGAGAAAACTTCTAATTTCTCTCTAGGAGGGAGGGAGGGAGCAAGTGCCCAGGACAGAGAATCACTCCCCTGAAGGAATATCATCTATTGCTCAGTTGAATTTGTTGACTTAAAAATTGATTTTTCAATGCTTCAAAGCAGAAACTATTGCTATAATTAGTAAAGTAGTTACTAAACAAAGACTGTGTTTGTGAGGTAAGCATGGAAAGCAAACTTTATGGAAATGGAAACAAAAGGCGTGGGACACATCTTTTGAAAGCAGCCCAGAAAATGTTCTATATCTCAAACTGTTATAAGAGTGTTGACATGTAAAAGGCCAACAGTATTATGTACTTGCCTGTATGTACATAGGATGTAATTTATATCATTACATAGTATGTAATTTGTATCTCATTAAAAAAGGCAGAACAAACCAGCAAGCCAGCTAGTGAGCCCTGTAGAGAGCACCTCTGCACACCTAGGATCAGCGTTAACCAAGCCCATCTCATCTCTGCTCCCAGCTCCAAACCACCCAGGCGCATAGCAACTCCACTTTGACAGTTGTCTGAAGGCAACTGGTAGGATGTGCACGGCTCTTGTTCTACTTTTATTGTTGAGCAGAAATGATTCTTACCTACTCCTGAATTGGTTCCACCCCTCAGGTGACGGAACTCAGAAGAGGACTCTGACCGTGTGCGCTGTGCCCCTTCGGCCTCCTTCCTCAGCACAAGAGGCTCCCTGGAGGCCCCTGACCCCCCATGCCCTGCCCCCACCCCTGCCCCTCCTCCCTGACTGTCCTGCAGGGACATGCCTGCCACAAGAGGGGACTCTGACACTGCCTGTGATTGAATCGGGGGTCCACACTTGCCTGCAAATACAAGCTGTTTCTTTATTAATATATCAGCTCCTCTATCTTATTTCTTAATTGGCTCAAGCCTCAGGTGGGAATGAAATGTGCCAATCGTCATATCCCTGCAGAGCCCCTGACACTTGTCTTCCAGGTGAGATGGATGAAAAGCTCCTTGCTTCTCTGAAAGGAAAGCTGGCGTGCTGGATTTGAGCCTTGCTAAAGCCTTGTAGAATTATTACTTAAAAGTACTAGCTTTTAAATATCTTTCATTTTTGAGGAAAACTGAATCCACTATTGTTTTTGATGTTTGAGAATGGTACTATATCACACTCGGTTGACAAACAGACACAGAAGCCAGATGTGGGTCAACATGTTGGCTTTGCTACTCGTAAGGTCAGATCAAAAGGATTGGCTTGCGCCCAAAGCCCAAATGGTCTTCAAGTTACCACACACCCACAGGCAGAACAGCTGTAGCCTGCCCCCGCAGGGGCAGCACCTGGCTCCTTGGGCTTGCCCCGGGAGGGGAAGGCAGGTGCATCCTGTGGCCAGGCTGTTTTAAAAAATCTTGAGAGAGAGAGAGATGGAGGGAGGGAGAGAGAGCGAGAGCACCCCAAGGGGAGGAGAGAGGGGGAGAAGAAGAGAACTATATATGTTGAACTTGATCTGTAATGGACAGCACCAGTAGTTACCATTGCTCAAGAGCTAGGAAAGGAAAACGAGGAAAGGGGGAGGGTTCTTTCCAACACTTCTGAAAAGCTGGTTTGAGAGAGGTATAGGTGGAGGGACAGGGAGATGTCTCTCTTGATTGATGATTTCAGTAGGTCACTGAGAACGTTATCGTGGGCCAAAACTGAAACTAGGCTTTGCCTAATACTCCTTTGCTCACGTTGCATCAAACACTGAGAGTCCAACAAAAGCTTTAAATAGTGATTGGTAAAGACTGTGCACGCATTTGAATCCTGCCTCCCCAGTAAACATTCTGCCACCCACACTATGGCTTCAGCAAAGGGGCCATGAATCCAGATCCACCCTTAGGCCGGCCTGGGAGCCAGCAAAGTCACAGGGCTGGAGACCAGTGTCCTTCTGTGGGCATGGAGAGTGTCCCTCTTCTCCTCTCTGTGCCTTTTCCGTGCTGCACACCCTGCCAACTCTTTTGATTTGAGGAATTTCCCTTGTTGCTTGTCTCTAGCATCAACATTGGTAGTTCAGAAGCCGAAAGGAGAAGAATTCCATTCAAATGTTAGAATTCTTTCAGCACTTACCATGTACTATTCTAGGTGCTGGATATGCTACACTAAATGAAATGGTTTACATTCTAGTACAAGAAAACAGCAGTGAACACGAGATTAATCCCTGGAGATAATTTTGCTTGTATACATTTGCTTTTTATATGCTTTCACATAAACCAGTACATTAATAAGACAGGTTTCATTTACTGTGAAGATACTCCTTGAGACAGTTCTCCGAGGAGTGATTGTTGTGAAGAGGCATGAGTGACAAATCGCAGACAGTAACACGGATACACGTGACTGAGTTATGGCCATTCAGGCTGGGCAACACACTTTCATTTTAAAGTTTATTATGTTTTGGGAAGTATATTAAAACCACAAACTGGTTCCTTTTTAATGGTGGACAAGAAAGCTTGAGCTCACATCTCTGCTTGGTTTTAATCAGATAACCAAAAGGGAATAGTAAAAGATTTTGGCTTTTTTTTTTTTTTTCAGATAAAGACAAGTTTGAGAGGAAGATGTTTCAAACTTATTTTATAACCAAGTCACTGTGTTGATCTCTGTCCAGTGACAGCTGCTTCTTGGAGCCCACTTCCTCCTGCTGCCTATGCCTTTTGCCCTTACCAGCTCTTTATAAACAACAATTTATTTTGTAATCCAAAGAAAAGACACTCATCATATAGCAGCCTGCTGTGAGTATGTAGATTTATAGATTCAACATGGGAGGAGCCTGAGACTCATGAAGTCCAATCTCACCTGCAGCACAGCTGAGAGATGGTCATCTATCATACGTGCTGGCTGCAGGTCCCCAGGGAGGAGCTGCACTTTTGAGGGGGAACGACTATTCCACTGTTGTCTAGATGTACTTGTTAGATGTTCCTCCATATGCTGTGATTAGAGTCAATGTCCATGCAGCTTCAACATGTGACCTAACTCAGACCTGTGTTCTCCTGAGCACATGGACCCTTCATAATGCAGCAGAGCTTGCAAACTGGCACTGTTGGATGTTTCATTCTTTCTGCGTAAGGTTTCAATTTTTAGAATAGTTGCCAACACGTAAAAGTTGAAAGATTTCATATAATCCAGCTGCTCTTTATAAACTAGAGAATCAGGTAACGCCAGGTCTTCAGCAAGCTAGAAGAAATGGATAAATTCCTAGAGGCATACAATCTTCCAAGACTAAATCATGAAGAATTAGAAAATCTGAATAAACCTATTATTAGTAACAGAATTGAATGGGTAATTAAAAAACAACTCCCAACACATGAAAGCCCAGGTTCAGATGGCTTCACAGGTAAATTCTACCAAACACTTAATGAAGAACTAATACCTATTATTCCCAAATTATTTAAAAGTGGAAGAAACACTTCCAAGCTCATTTTATGAGGCCAACATTGCTGCTGCTAAGCTAAGTCACTTCAGTCGTGTCTGACTCTGTGTGACCCCATAGACGGCAGCCCACCAGGCTCCCCCGTCCCTGGGATTCTCCAGGCAAGAACACTGGAGTGGGTTGCCATTTCCTTCTCCAGTGCATGAAAGTGAAAAGTAAAAGTGAAGTTGCTCAGTCGTGTCTGACTCTTCGCAACCCCATGGACTGAAGCCTACCAGGCTCCTCCATCCATGGGATTTTCCAGGTGAGAGTACTGGCGTGGGGTGCCATTGCCTTCTCCGAGGCCAACATTACCTGGTACTAAAACCAAAGAAACCACACACAAAGAAAATTACAAGCCTATATCCCTGATGAACACAGACACAAAAATTCTCAACAAAATGTTAGCAAACTAAACTTCAACAATACATTAAAAATCATATATGATCATTAAGTTGGATTCATTCCAGGGATGTAAAGACAGTTCAACATTGGCAAATCAATCAATGTGATATACCACATCAAGAAGTTGAAGAACAAAAACCATTTGATCGTCTCAATAAAGGCAGAAAAAAAGCATTTGACAAAATTCAATATCAATTTACAATAAAAACTCTCCAGAAAATGGGTTTAAAGGGAAGATACCTCAACATAATAAAAACCATGCATTATAGTTCAATTCAGTTCAGTCACTCAGTCGTGTCCGACTCTTTGAGACCCCATGAATCACAGCACGCCAGGCCTCCCTGTCCATCACCAGCTCCCGGAGTTCACTCCAACTCATGTCCAACAAGTCAGTGATGCCATCCAGCCATCTCATCCTCTGTCATCCCCTTCTCCTCCTGCCCCCAATCCCTCCCAGCATCAGAGTCTTTTCCAATGAGTCAACTCTTCGCATGAGGTGGCCAAAGTACTGGAGTTTCAGCTTTAGCATCATTCTTTCCAAAGAACACCCAGGACCGATCTCCTTTAGAATGGACTGGTTGGATCTCTTTGTGATCCAAGGGACTCTCAAGAGTCTTCTCCAACACCACAGTTCAAAAGCATCAATTCTTCGGCACTCAGCTTTCTTCACAGTCCAACTCTCACATCCATACCTGACCACTGGAAAAACCATAGCCTTGATGAGACGGACCTTTGTTGGCAAAGTAATGTCTCTGCTCTTGAATATGCTATCTAGGTTGGTCATAACTTTCCTTCCAAAGAGTAAGCGTCTTTTAATTTCATGGCTGCAGTCACCATCTGTAGTGATTTTGGAGCCCCCCAAAATAAAGTCTGACACTGTTTCCACTGTTTCCCCATCTATTTCCCATGAAGTGATGGGATCAGATGCCATTTTTCTGAATGTTGAGCTTAAGCCAACTTTTTCACTCTCCTCTTTCAGTTTCATCAAGAGGCTCTTTAGTTCCTCTTCACTTTCTGCCATAAGGGTGGTGTCATCTGCATATCTGAGGTTATTGATATTTCTCCCGGTGATCTTGATTCCAGGTTGTGCTTCTTCCAGCCCAGTGTTTCTCATGATGTACTCTGCATATAAGTTAAATAAGCAGGGTGACAATATACAGCCTTGACATACTCCTTTTCCTATTTGGAACCAGTCTGTTGTTCCATGTCCAGTTCTAACTGTTGCTTCCTGACCTACATGTAGGTTTCTCAAGGTATTCATAGAACCATTCAAATTCAGCTTCTTTGGCATTATTAGCTGAGGCATAGACTTGGATTATTGTGAAACTGAATGGTTTTCCTTGGCAATGAACAGAGATCATTCTGTCATTTTTGAGATTGCACTCAAGTACTGCATTTCAAACTCTTTTGTTGACTATGAGGGTTACTCCATTTCTTCTAAGGGATTCTTGCTTACAGGAGTAGATATAATGGTCATCTGAGTTAAATCCACCCACTCCAGTCCATTGTAGTTCTCAGATTCCTAAAGTGTCGATGTTCTCTCTTGCCACCTCCTGTTGGACTGCTTCCAATTTACCATGATTCATCGAACTGACATTCCAGGTTCCTATGCAATACTGTTCTTTACAGCATCAGACTTTACTTCCATCACCAGTCACATCCACAACAGGGCATTGTTTTTGCTTTGGCTCCATTGCTTCATTCTTTCTGGATTTATTTCTCCACTCTTCTCCAGTAGTATATTGGGCACCTACTGACCTGGGGAGTTCATCTTTCAGTGTCCTTTCTCCCTTGTTCATACTGTTCATGGGGTTCTCAAGGCAAGAATACTGAAGTAATTCACCATTCCTTTCTCTAGGGGACCCAGTTTTGTCAGAACTCTCCACCATGACCTGTCTGTCTTGGGTGGCCCTACATGGCAAGACTCATAGTTTCATTCAGTTAGAGAAGGCTGTGAGTCATGTGATCAGTTTGGCTAGTTTTCTGTGATTGTGGTTTTCATTCTGTCTGCCCTGTGATGGATAAGGATAAGAGGCTTGCGGAAGCTCCCAAGTATCCTTACCATAAAGTTACCCCTCCCTTGTCATTCTTCTCTTTGGAAGCAAGCCATCAAGCAGAGCCCATGCTAAAGAGGAGTATGGGGCAGAGAGGAAGAATTAATCTACACCTCCTGGAAGGCCAAGTGTCTACGTAATTTTTTTGTCATTCTTCTATGTATGTGTAAGATTCTCTTCCTTCTTCCCTTCATTTATTTCTTCAGTTATTCATTCATTCAACCACTTATTTATCTTAGTATGGAATCACAGATATTTATCTTACACCTTGGGTTATAGTCCAATTCTATGTTCTTTATTCTGTTGCTCAACATACTCCTTTCCTAATTTTGAGCCAGTCAGTTGTTCCATGATTGGTTTTAGCTGTTGCTTCTTGACCCGCATACAGGTTTCTCAGGAGGCAGGTAAGGTGTTCTGGTATTTCCATCTCTCAAAGAATTTCCCACAGTTTGTTGTGATCTACACAGTCAAAGGCTTTAGTGTGGTCAATGAAGCAGAAGTAGGTGTTTTTCAGGAATTCCTTTGCTTTTTCTATGACCCAGCAGATGTTGGAAATTAGAATGGAGATAAATAAAATCAAGAACAGAAAAATAGAAAGTCAACAAGATCAAAAATAGTTTTTCCAAAAAAATGACAAAATTGACACACATTTAGCTATACTGACAAAAAAAAGGGAGAAGACACATATAACTGAAATCAGAAGAAGAAGTGGGGACATATATTTTACAGAAATAACAAAACTATAAGTGAACACTCTGAACAGTGGTAACCAACAAATTAGATAACCCATACACAAAAATTAATTCAAAATAGGTCAAGATCTAAACATAAGGGTGAAAATGATACAACTTCTAGAAAGAAAACATAGGAAAAAATCTTTGTAACCTTGAATTTGTTAATGAATCCTCAGATAAGACACCAAAAATGCAAGCAACAAGAGAAAAATGGATAAATTGAATATCAAACATTTTACATTTATGCATCAAAGGACATTATCAAGAAAGTAGAAGACATGCTACAGTATGGGAGAAAAATATTTTCAAATCATTATCTGATAAGGGATAGATATACAGAATATATTAACAACTCCTACAACTCAACAACACAAAAACTGAAGAATAAATAAAATGAGTAAAAGGCTTGAATAGACATTTCTCCAAAGAAATACAATATAAAGAAATACAACTGGTCACTCAGTTCAGTTACTTCGGTCACTCAGTTGTGTCCAACTCTTGCAACTCCATGAACGGCAGCGCGCCAGGCTTCCCTGTCCATCACCAGTTCCTGGAGCTTGCTCAAACTCATGTCCAGCCAGTTGGTGATGCCACGCAACCATCTTATCCTCTGTCTTCCCCTCTTCTTCCTGCTTTCAATCTTTCCCAGCATCAGAGTCTTTTCCAATGAGTCAGTTCTTCACATCAGGTGACCAAAGTATAAAAGCAAATCAAAATGGGTTACCACTTTACACCTACCAGGATGACTATAATTTAAAAAATAGAAAATTACAAATTTCAGCAAAAATGTGGAGAAACTGGAACACTTTTACATTGCTGATGGGTAATTTTAAATGGTTCAGTCATTGTTGAAAACAGTTTGGTAGCTCTGCGAAAGGTTAACTATATAATAGAATTACCACATTATCCAGGAATTCCAGCCCTAGGTATATGCTCCGAAGAACTGAAAACAGGAACACAGATAATTTATGTCAATGTTTATTGTAGCATTATTTACAGTAGCAAAAAGGTGGAAACCATTCAAGTACCCACCAATACATGAATGGATACATAAAATGCGGTATATACATTCAGTAGAATATTATTTGGGCATAAATTGAAATAAAGCTCAGATTCATGTTACAACACAGATGAACTTGAAAACCATATGCTAAATGCAATGTCAGACACAAAAGGACCAAAAAAATCACATGGTTACTCTTATTTGCAGTATCTAGAATAGGTAAATTCACAGAGATAGAAGTAAATTAGAGGTCATCAAGGGCTGGATCAGGGTGGAAAGGGTTCTGTTTGGAGCAATTGAAAAAGCTTGGGAAATAGAGATAATGGTGGAAGAAAATTGTGAATGTAATCAATACCACCGAACTGTACACCTAAAAGTGTTTTAAATGACAAATTTTATGTGTATACTTTCCACAATAAAAAAAAAGGAGAATAAAAAGTGGCCTCAAAAAAAAAAAAAAAAAACAGTGGTTAATGTGTCATTTTTCCACTTATAATTCTCAGCTGCTATTTGTAGTAAAGGTTTCAAACAAGCAACACATTTGCTTATATGCATGCACAACTAAAGTGTGTCTGGGGCTACATACAAAATTTGAGGACATGGGTTGTGTTTTGAAGGGAAGCAAAGTAGAGACGAGAGGACTGCTTTTCATTATATACTATTTTGTTTCTCTGAATTTACTGTTTGTTTCATTTAAACACAAGTAGATCGCAGTGAAACTTCTGAAAGAGAAGACTGCCTTGTGAGCAGTAAAGCATGAGCTCAGCAGGTCTAGGTTATCCAGACTTGTACTTCTCAAAGGAAGGTCCAGCTACTGCTGGCCTCCTGGGAGTTAACTTCTAAGTCCTGTCAGTTAAGACAGCCTGAGGCCTCACCAAAGGGTTTATGTTGATATTTAGATTTATAGTTGGGGCCTTGAAACATGCAGTAATAGCTTGATCTCTGGAAGGAATGGTCATCTGAATTAAACGCACCCATTCCAGTCCATTTTAGTTCACTGATTCCTAAAGTGTCGATGTTCACTCTTTCCATCTCCTGTTTGACCACTTCCAATTTATCTTGATTCATGGACCTAACATTCCAGGTTTCTGTGCAGTATTGTTCTTTACAGCGCTGGACTTTACTATCATCATGGGTCACATCCACAACTGGGCACTGTTTTCACTTTGGCTTCGTCTAGTCATTGTTTCTGGAGTTATTTCTCCATTCTTCTCCAGTAGCGTATTGGGCACCTACCGACCTGGGGAGTTCATCTTTCAGTGTCATATCTTTTTGCCTTTTCATACTGTTTATGGGGATCTCAAGGCAAGAATACTGAAGGGGTTTGCCATTCCCTTCTCCAGTGGACCACATTTTGTCAGAACTCTCCACCATGACCCATCTGTCTTGGTGGCCCTACACGGCATGGCTCATAGTTTCATTGAGTTAGACAAGTTGGGCAAATTTAATTCCAATGACCATTATATCAACTCTTGTGGGCAAGAATCCCTTGGAAGGAATGGAGTAGCCCTATAGTCAACAAGAGTCCAAAGTGCAGTACTTGGGTGCAATCTCAAAAACAACAGAATGATCTGTTTGTTTCTAAGGAAAACCATTCAATATCACAGTAATCCAAGTCTATGCCCCAGGCACCAATGCAAAAGAAGCTGAAGTTGAACAGTTCTATGATGACCTATAAGACCTTCTAGAACTAACACCAAAAAAAGATGTTCTTTTCATCATAGGGGACTGGAATGCAAAAGTAGGAAATCAAGAGACACCTGGAGTAACAGGCAAGTTTGGCCTTGGAGTACAAAATGAAGCAGGCAAAGGCTAACAGTTTTGCCAAGAGAACACACTGGTCATAGCAAACACCCTCATCCAACAACACAAGAGATGACTCCTCACATAGACATCAGTTCAGTTCACTTCAGTCGCTCAGTTGTGTCTGAATCTTTGTGATCCCATGGACTGCAGCTCACCAGGCTTCCCTGTCCATCACCAACTCCTGGAGCTTGCTCAAACTGATGTCAATCAAGTCAGTAATGCCATCCAATAATCTTATCCTCTGTCATCCCCTTGTCTTCCCGCCTTCAATCTTTCCCAGCATCAGGGTCTTTTTCAATGAGTCAGTTTTTCACATCAGGTAGCCAAAGTATTGGAGTTTCAGCTTCAGCATCAGTCCTTCCAATGAATATTCAGGGTTGGCTTCCTTTAGGATGGACTGGTTTGATATCCTTGAAGTCCAAGTGACTCTTTTTGTGACCCCATGGACTATTATATAGTCCAAGGAATTCTCCACGCCAGAATACTGGAATGGGTAGCCTTTCCTTTCTCCAAGGGATATTCCCAACCCAGGGATCAAACTCACATCTCCCGTGTTGCAGGTGGATTCTTTACCAGCTGAGTCACAAGGGAAGCCCCACATAGAAATCAGCTGATGGTCAATGGCGAAATCAGATTGATTAAAATCTTTGCAGCTAAAGATGGAGAAGTTCTATACAGTCAGCAAAAACAAGACCCAGAGCTGACTGTGGCTCAGATCATGAACTCCTTACTGCCAAATTCAGACTTAAATTGAAGAAAGTGGGGAACACTACTGGGCCATTCAGGTACGACCTAAGTCAAATCCCTTACAATTATACAGTAGAAGTGGCAAATAGATTCAAGGGATTAGATCTGTTAGACAGAGTGCCTAAAGAATTATGGATGGAGGTTCGTGACATTGTATAGGAGGCAGGGATTAAAACGATCCCCAAGAAGAAGAAATGCAAAAAGGCAAAAGGTTGTTCTGAGGAGGCCTTGCAAATAGCCGAGAAAAGAAGAGAAGTGAAAGGCAAAGGAGAAAAGGAAATATATATCCATCTGCACGCAGAATTCCAAAGAATAGCAAGGAGAGATAAGAAAGCCTTCCTCAGCAATCAATGCAAAGAAATGGAGGAAAACAATCTAATGGGAAAGACTAGAGAATCTCCTCAAGAAAATTAGAGATACCAAGGGAACCTTTCATGCAAAGATGGGCACAATAAAGGACAGAAACAGCATGGACCTAACAGAAGAAGATATTAAGCAGATATTAAGAAGAGGTGGCAAAAATTCACAGAAGTACTCTACAAAAAAGATCTTAATGACCCAGAGAGCCACGATGGTGTGATCACCCACTTAGAGTCAGACATCCTGGAATGTGAAGTCAAGTGGGCCTTAGGAAGCATCACTTATGAGCAAAGCTAATGGAGGTGATGGAATTCCAGCTGAGCTATTTCAAATCCTAAAATGGTGCTGTTAAAATGCTCCACTCAATATGCCAGCAAATTTGGAAAACTCAGCAGTGGCCACAGAACTGGAAAAGCTCAGTTTTCATTCCAATCCCAAAGAAAGGCAATGCCAAAGAATGTTCAAACTACTGCACAATTGCACTCATCTCACACGCCAGCAAAGTAATGCTCAAAATTCTCCAAGTGAGTCTTCAGCAGTATGTGAACCAAAAACTTCCAGATGTTCAAGTTGGATTTAGAAAAGGCAGAGAAACCAGAGATCAAGTTGCCAACATATGTTGGATCATACAGAAAAACAAGAAGATTCCAGAAAAACATCCACTTTGCTTTATTTACGATGCCAAAGCCTTTGACTCTGTGGATCACAACAAACTGTGGAACATTCTGAAAGAGATGGGGATAACAGAGCACATTACCTGCCTCCTGAGAAGTCTATGTGCAGGTCAAAAAGCAACAATTAGAACCAGACATGAAACAATGGACTGGTTCCAAACTGGGAAAGGAGTACGTCAAGGCTGCATATTGTCACCCTGCTTATTTAGCTTGTATGCAGACCACATCAAGTGAGATGCCAGGCTGGATGAAACACAAGCTGGAATCACATTTTCCGGGAGAAATATCAATAACCTCAGGTATGCAGATGACACCACCCTTATGGCCGAAGCAACAAGGAACTGAAGATCCTCTTGATGAAAGTGAAAGAGAAGAGTGAAAAAACTGGCTTAAAACTCACCATTCAAAAAAGTAAGATCAGTGAGAGTGAAAAAACTGGCTTAAAACTCACCATTCAAAAAAGTAAGATCAGTGAGAGTGAAAAAACTGGCTTAAAACTCACCATTCAAAAAAGTAAGATCAGTGAGAGTGAAAAAACTGGCTTAAAACTCACCATTCAAAAAAGTAAGATCAGTGAGAGTGAAAAAACTGGCTTAAAACTCACCATTCAAAAAAGTAAGATCAGTGAGAGTGAAAAAACTGGCTTAAAACTCACCATTCAAAAAAGTAAGATCAGTGAGAGTGAAAAAACTGGCTTAAAACTCACCATTTGCCCACTGAGCTTACTTTTTTGAATGGTGAGTTTTAAGCCAGTTTTTTTCACTCTCCTCTTTCACTTTCATCAAGAGGATCTTCAGTTCCTTGTTGCTTTCGGCCATAAGGGTGGTGTCATCTGCATACCTGAGGTTATTGATATTTCTCCCGGAAAATGTGATTCCAGCTTGTGTTAGCAGATGAATGGATAAGAAAGCTGTGGTACATATACACAATGGAGTATTACTCAGCCATTAAAAAGAATACATTGGAATCAGTTCTAATGAGGTGGATGAAACTGGAGCCTATTATACAGAGTGAAGTAAGCCAGAAGGAAAAACACCAATACAGTATACTAACACATATATATGGAATTTAGAAAGATGATAACAATAACCCTGTGTACGAGACAGCAAAAGTGACGCTGATGTATAGAACAGTCTTATGGAATCTGTGGGAGAGGGAGAGGGTGGGAAGATTTGGGAGAATGGCATTGAAACATGTAAAATATCATGTATGAAACGAGATGCCAGTCCAGGTTCAATGCACGATACTGGATGCTTGGGGCTAGTGCACTGGGACGACCCAGAGGGATGGTATGGGGAGGGAGGAGGGAGGAGGGTTCAGGATGGGGAGCACATGTATACCTGTGATGGATTCATTTTGATATTTGGCAAAACTAATACAATTATGTAAATTTTAAAAATAAAATTAAAAAAAAAAGTAAGATCATACTTTTGAATGATCTTTATTTGCCATGAAGTGACCAGTCCCATCACTTCATGGCAAATAGATGGGGAAACAATGGAAACAGTGACAGACTTTATCTTTTGGGCTCCAAAATCATTGCAGATGCAATGATTTCATGCAACCATGAAATGTAAAGATGCTTGCTCCTTGAAAGAAAAGCTATGACAATCTAGACAGCACATTAAAAAGCAGAGACATTACTTTGCTGACAAAGGTCTGTCAATCAAAGCTGTGGTTTTTCCAGTGGTCATGTATGGATGTGAGAGCTGGACCATAAATAAAGCTGAGTGCCGAAGAATTGATGCTTTTGAACTGTGGTGTTGGAGAAGACTCTTGAGAGTCCCTTGGACTGCAAGGAGATCAAACCAGTCAACCCTAAAGGAAATCAGTCCTGAATATTCATTGCAAGGAGTGATGCTGAAGCTGAAACTCTAATACTTTGGCTACTTGATGGAAAAGACCCTGATGCTGGGAAAGATTGAAGGCAGGAGAAGAAGGGAACGATAGAGGATGAGATGGTTAGATGGCATCACCAACTCAATGGACCTGAGTTTGAGTAAGCTCCAGAAGTTGGTGATGGACAGCGAAGCCTGGTTTGCTGCAGTCCATGGGGTCGCAAAGAGTCAGACAAGACTGAGCGACTGAACTGAACTGAACTCATCAGCAGTCACTCCCCATTCCCAATTCCTGCTCCGCAGCCTGAGGCAACCACTAATTTATATTTGGTGTGTAGATTTGCCTGCTCTGGACATTTCATGTGAATTGATTCATGCAATATTTATCCCTTTATGTCTGATTTCTTTCACTCTACATAATGTCTTCAAATTGTTTTTCTTAATTTCCTTTTTGGATTGTTTATTGCAAGTGTGTAGAAAAGCAAATTATTTTTGTGTGTTGATTTTGTATTCTGCAACTTTGTTGGAATTATGTATTAATTCTAACAGCTTTTGCTTCTCACTCTGTATGTATGTGTAAAAATTTTAGCATTTTTGACAAAAAAAAAATCCTATCATCTGTGAATAGATGTTTTACTTCTTCCTTTCTAATTTGATTATTTTTATTCCTTTTCTTGACTAATAGCTACGATTATATTATGGAACAAATGCTCCTGCCAAATTCATATGTTGAAGCCTTAATCCTTGATCTTCTGATATTTGAGAGGTAATTTGGTCTAGAGGGTGGAGTCCTCATGAATGCAATGCATACCCTTATTTTCTACAAAAGGCACAAGAGAGATTCTCTGTCTCTTCCTCTCAGCAATGTGAGGAGGCAATCTGCAAACCAAAAATAGAGTTCTCATCAGGACGCAAATTGCCTTTGATCTTAGATTCCCCAGACTCCAGAACTGTGAGAAACAAATGTCTGTTGTTTAAGCCACTGGATTTATGGTATTCTGCTCTAGCAGCCCAAACGGAAAAGAAAAAAAATTTTAAAGGCTAGAACTTTCAATACTCTGTTGAATAGAAATGGTAAAAATTAACATTCTGGTCTTGTTTCTGATTTCAGAGGAAGAGTTCTCAGTATTTCACCACTGAGCGTGAGGTTAGCGGTACATTTTTCATATATGACCTTTATTATGTTTAGTAGTTTTCTTCTATTCCTAGTTTGCTGAGTGATCCATGAAAGAGTGCTGGATTTTGTCAAATGCTTTCTCTATGTTAATTGAGATGATAATGTAATTTCCCCACACTGTGTTAATGGGTGTACTTCAGCATATGAAAGATATTCATATGCTGAAGCATCGTTGCATTGCAGGAATAAATACCACTTGCCCACGGTGTATAATACTTTCAGCATGCTGATAAGATCAGTTTGATTCTATTTTCTAGAAGAGTTTTGGATCAATATTCATGAGGGACCTTCATCTGTAGTTTTCTTTTCTTGTAGTGTTCTGTGGCTGAGGTATCAGAGCATTGCTAACCTCTCCCTGATAGCTCAGTTGGTAAAGAATCTGCCTGCAATGCAGGAAACCCCAGTCCGATTCCTGGGATGGGAAGATCCCCTGGAGAAGGGATAGGCTACCCACTCCAGAATTCTTGGGCTTCTCTTGTGGCTCAGCTGCTAAAGAATCCACCTGCAATGTGGGAGACCTGGATTCGATCCCTGGGTTGGGAAGATCCCTGGAGAAGGGAAAGGCTATCCACTCCAGTATTCTGACCTAGAGAATTCCATGGTCTGTATCGTCCATGGGGTCGCAAAGAGTCAGACACGACTGAGAGACTTTCACTTTCATTTAGAATAAATCTGGAAGTAACTCTCTTCTAAATTCGTTGAGTTTGAGAAGGATTGGTGTTGTTTCTTCTTCAAATGCTGTCTGGTTCTGGGCTTCTCTTTGTTGGGAGATTTTTTTATTATTGATTCAGGCTCCTCGCTAGCTACATCTCTATTCAGATTTTCTATTCATGATTCAGTCTTGCTAAGTTTTGTGTCTCCAGGTTTTTGTCCATTTCATATAGGTTATCCAATTTGTTGATGTACAGCTGTTCATGTGCCCTCTTGTATTCTTTGGTGTACCTGTAGTTTGGTAGTAAAGTCCCCACTTTAATTTCTAATTCTAGTGATTTGAGTCTTTCTTTTTGACTTACTCCAACTTGCTTCAGGCTTGTCAATTTCGTTGATCTCTTTGAAGAACCAACTTCTGCTTCATTGAATTTCTCTATTGTTTTTCTATTCTCTATTTTATTTATCTCTGTTCTGATCTTTATTATTTCCTTCCTTCTGCTAGCTTTGAGGTTAGTTTGTTCTTCTTTTTCTAGTTCCTTAAAGGATAAATTTAGATTGTTGATTTGAGATCTTTCTTCTTTTTTAATATAAGCATTTACAGTTATAAATTTTACTCTTTGCAGTGCATTCACTGCATTGTATCAATTTTGACATGCTATATTTTCACCTTTATGCAAGTCTAAGTATTTTCTAATTTCTTTTGTGAGTTCTTCTTTGATCCACTTCTTATTTAAGACTATACTTTTACATTATTACATATATGTAAATTTTTTCTATTTTATTTCTATTATTAACTTCTAATTTCAACTTGTGTTTAGAAAAGGCATTGTGTGATAGCAATCTTCTAAAACCTATTGAGACTAGTTTGTGGTCCAGTGTACGGTTTGTCTTGGAGAATGTGCCATGCACGCTGGAGAAGAATATGCATTCCGGTTTTGTTGTTGTTAGGTGAAGTGTTCTGTGTATTATGTTTGTTAGATCTAGCTGGTTTATTGTGTTGTTCAAGTCTTCTGTTTCCTTACTTATCTCCTATCAGGTTGTTCTATTCATTATTGAAGATGGGAAATTAAATCCCTAACTATTATTGTAGAACTGTCTATATCTCCCTTCAGTTCTGCCAGATTTTTCTTCATATATATTTTGAGGGTCTGTTATTAGGTGTGTAAATATTTATAATTGTTATATAATCTTGCTGTATTGAAACATTATTATATAGAGATTTTTTGTCTCTTACAGGAATTTTTGATTCAAGCTTATTTTGTATGATATTAGCATATGCTCCCAAGCTCTCCTGGTTTCTATACATAGAATATCTTTTTCCATCTTTTCACTCTAAATCTTTTTATGTCTTTGAATCTAAAGTGAATCCTTGAAAGCAGCATACAGTTGGATTATTTTTAAAAATTCAATCTGCCAATATCTGTCTTTCATTTGAGAGCTTGATCCATTTACATTTAAACTATTTACTAATAAGGAGGGACTTGTTTCTGCATTTTACGTTCATTTCTGTGGGGTTTATTGTGTCTTTGTCCTTCATTTCCTGCATTACTGTATTACTTTGTGTTTGATTGAAACAGTTTCCTTCCTTTTTCAGTTTCTTTCTGTGCACACACTATAACTATTTTCTTTGTGGTTACCATGGGGATTACATTTAATATCCTAAAGTGTTAACATTCTAATTTGAGGTTATACCTGTCTGAGTTTAATACGAAGCAAAACCTCTGCTCCTACACAACTCTGTTCTGAGTTCCCGTCTAACCTCCTTTTATTTCAACCTGGCGGATTTCCTTATCATTTCTTGCAGTGAGGTCAGATGCTAATAACCCCCCTCAGCTTTTGTTTATCTGGAAACATCTTAATTTCTCCCTTATTTCTAAGGAAGTCTTCCTAAATGTAGAATTCTAAGTTGACGGTTTTCTTCTTTCAGCACATTGATTATCTGAACTCATTGCCTTCTGGTCTCCGAGGTCTCTGGCGGGAACTGTGCTAATTTTGTGGGGTGCTGGGTGTGTGATGAATAACTTCTCTTTTACTAATTTTGTGGGGTGCTGGGTGTGTGTGATGAATAACTTCTCTTCTACTTTCAAGATTCTCTCTTTCTTTTTGTCTTCCAACAGTTTGAGCCTAACTTGTCTCAGTGTGGGTCTCTCTGAATGTATCCTGCTTGGAGTCCATTGAGCTTCTTGGATTTGTAGATTCTTATCTTAGTTCAAGTTTAGGAAGTTTTATATCATTATTTCTTCAAATATCTCTCTGCCCCTTTCTTTCTTCTCCTCCTGCGATGATGCCTCTGTTCCTTTTCTTGATGATGTTCCACAGATCCCTTAGGCTCTATTCCCATTTCTTCAACCTTTTTTCTGTTCCTCAGACCTGATAATTCCGATTGTCTTTTCCTCAAGTCTACTGATTCTTTCTTTTGCCTGCTCAAATCTGCTTTTGAATCCCTGTAGTGGATCTTTCATTTCTGTTACACTTTTCAATTTCAGCATTTGTTTTTCGGTCCTTTTATGCTTTATGTTTCTTTACTGATATTTCTATTTTGTGCATACATTGCTTTTCCTGACTTGCCCACGTCTTCCTGTAACTCTCTGAGCATCTTTAAGAAAGTTGCTCTAAAGTCTTTGTCTAGTAAGTCTGGCATTTGGTCATCCTCAGGAATCATTTCTATCCATTTATTTGTCTCTCTGCATGGGTCATACTTTCCTGTTTCTTATATGCCTTCTAATTTGTTGTTATTGTTGACACCTGGATATTTGAGTCTTGTTACATGGTGACTCTGGAAAGTAGATTCTCTCCATTCCCTAACGCTTGCTGTTTTGTCTTTTTCCTACAAAGAAAAGCAGACAAACTTTTGAAATATTGGGAACACTATATGCTAAGCACTATAACCTTTACATATGACTTTTTATTGCTGAAAACTATTTGCAAAATGGAATGAGATCTTTTCCTTATGTTAAAAATGTATAGTGTAATAAATCCTTGACAGTTGCTAGATTATTTTGAGATATTTTCCATTTCCCCAGATTTGCAACTATCTTTGTATCATAGCAGTTGAATTTCTTTGGAGGTCATCTCACAAAGAACAAAGCTTTAACCTATTTATGGTGATAAGTAGAATACAACAAACTGTAAGTGAAATTTGTGTGCTCATCAGTGATAAAGCACACATATCAACTAAGTAACTTGGTTCTACACATTGTAAAGCAAAAATGATTCAGATTTCCCTCAAAAGCATTATACATGACCATGAGTTGAAGACCTTTGACATCTCTCATATTTAATCTTTAAATCCCATTGTACAAATGTTGACCATAAATAGCATTTATATTTTTTCTTTGCTCATTTTAGTTTTGTCTCTCTCCCTCCATCCCTCTGTTCTTACCTCCATCTCTCTTTCTTTCTCTCATAGTTAAAATAATCTGAGCTGCTTATTTAGGACAAATTTTATCATTTTCCTAATTTTAAAAAGTCATGGCAGCCTTAATAAATGTAATAGAATCCTTACATTCTGCACATAAAACAGCTACCAAGTACTTACCATGTGCAAGGCACTGAGTCGTTCACATGTTTCTTTGAACCTGCGTGTGCAGTGCAACCACCCAGGGAATCTTTTAAAACTCAGATGCCCAGGTCCAGGCTTAGACCCGCTGAACCAAAGGCAGGTAACCAGTGGATTCCTGAGTTCCTAGCTACACCAACCACTTTCATACACATCTCATAATTCTCACAACTGTGTGAGGTTGTATCTTGACACACACTCTGTTGAGATGACTGACTCTCTTCAGTAACTGCCCAGGGTTGCCAGGTGTCCTTTTCTTGCTCTTGATCTCAGATAAAAAGTTTTCAGCTTTTCACCACTGAGTATGATGTTAATAGAACTCCCATACAGGTAAATAGGTAACTGTAAAAGCTGCTGCTGCTGCTGCCAAGTCACTCAGTCGTGTCCAACTCTGTGCAACCCCAGAGACGGCCGCCCACCAGGCTCCGCCATCCCTGGGATTCTCCAGGCAAGAACACTGGAGTGGGTTGCCATTTCCTTCTCCAAAGCATGAAAGTGAGAAGTGAAAGTGAAGTCGCTCAGTCGTGTCCGACTCTTAGTGACTCCATGGACTGCAGCCCACCAGGCTCCTCTGTCCATGGGATTTTCCAGGCAAGAGTACTGGAGTGGGGTGCCATTGCCTTCTCCAAACTGTAAAGGTTTCCACCTCTGAAATATTAGTGTAACATGTTATTCACATCCTTCATAGTTTTGGTAGCATCATCACTATACATTTCTAGCACAGTAACTGTAGTCCTCTTAAAGTGAGTTAAAAGAGATGCAAGCATTCATGTAATTTTGAATATATTTCAATGTCATTTGGTAAAACTTTTGGTGCTGCACTGTGTTAGCCATCAATATCACATAATAAACCATGACCCAGTCATCTAGTTAGAAGTTCAAGTTTAAGTTTCATTCATGTTTACTTTTTTAATGTAACAGACAGCACTTGACTAAAGGTTCATCCCATAATTAACATTTCTCTAGAATAGTCAAAACACAAGGTTAGATTTCCAGGCATATTTCATCTACACTAAATGTCCCTGATTTCAGGGTCATAATTAATAAGCCCAGTGTACGCATCTGACCTAACATGGGCCAATCAAAGTTTTTCTCCCAGGCATTTAAAATCTGGAAATGAAAACCCAGATGTTAAGAGTTGCTGGAGGAGAGTTACATTATTGCACTATCTCAGGAAAAGTTCACCAATTCCTGTTGCTCAGGAATGCTCCTGTTCCTTGGAGACGTGCTGGATATTTCTCTCCTGACTATTGGTTGCTTCATTTTTCCTTTGAGTCTGAGATAACTCATTGTTCACTGCCTAGTCAAGAACCCTCCCTCACTCTTCTTTGCTTAAACCCCCTAGATATCTCTCATGACTGTTCATGAGATGACTTATAATTGCTCTAAGACTTTCCAGACAATGTAGTTTATCTCTACCCGATACTCTATTTTTTATCCTTTCTTGCAACAAAGGTGGCCATTTGACCCCATACTGACCAAGGATACATAATTAAGTTTGAAGGAGAGATTCTATAATAATTCTCCCTCTTTTTTATGGCCTTGAAAGCAGACACAGTGCCTGGGACAGCAGCAATAGCAGCAAGTCAAAACACTAAAGATGGTGGAGTAGAAAGATGAAAGAGACTAATTCCTTGATGGACCACCCAAATCTAATCTCACTGCCTCCAGACTCCATCTTATTGCAGAGAAATCATTTCTATTTCTTTAAATCGCTATTAGTCATGTTTTCTATTTACAGCTTCAAAATTTTTGACTGATGCTCTATGGTAGACAGAATAAATCAAATATGTGCACATCCTAACCTCTTGTGAATATGTTGCTTTTTACAGCAAAATGCACTTTGCTGCTGTGATTAAGGCTAAGAACCCTGGAATAGAGATACTATCCAGACCCAGTGAACCCTTCAAAGTGGAAAACCAAAAGAAGAGCGTCAGAGAAGCACAATGTGCCAAGGATTGATGTTACTACTGCTTGGAAGATGGAGGAAGGAATCCAGGGATCCCCAGAGAAGCACAATGTGCCAAGGATTGATGTTACTACTGCTTGGAAGATGGAGGAAGGAATCCAGGGATCCCCAGAGAAGCACAATGTGCCAAGGATTGATGTTACTACTGCTTGGAAGATGGAGGAAGGAATCCAGGGATCCCCAGAGAAGCACAATGTGCCAAGGATTGATGTTACTACTGCTTGGAAGATGGAGGAAGGAATCCAGGGATCCCCAGAGAAGCACAATGTGCCAAGGATTGATGTTACTACTGCTTGGAAGATGGAGGAAGGAATCCAGGGATCCCCAGAAGAGGAAATGGCCCTTTGCTTACAGCCAGAGGGGCTTCCCTGATAGTTCAGATGGTAAAGAATCTGCCTGCAATGCAGGAGACCCGGGTTCAATCCCTGGGTCAGGAAGATCCTCTGGAGAAGGAAATGGCAACCCACTTCAGTGTCCTTGCCTGGAAAATCCCACAGACAGAGGAGCCTGGCAGACTACAGTCCATGGGGTCGCAAAGAGTCAGACATGACTGAGCAACTTCACTTACAGCCAGAGAGAAAACATGGACATAGGTTTTACAACTGCAAGAACTGAATTCTGCCAACAAACCAATGAGAAGGAAACAGATTCTCCTCTACAGTCTCCAAAAAGGATGCCTCCTACCAACACCTTGATTTCAGCCCAGTGCAACCCAAGTCAGACCTCTAACCTATAGAACTGTATAAGTGGTAACTTGTTAAAGCAGCAGGAGAAAATTAGTACATACACATAACATCTCAGTAAATTCAATTTATCTCCCCTAGAACTAAAAGAATTTTTGTAATTCAAGAATTTAGATTCATTAAATTAAGCCTGTATGTTCTCTGAGTTAAAAGGAAAATATGCTCTCCCAATACTCTCAGATATGTGCCCAGTATAATCATGTTTTTGTTGTTGTCATTGTTAGTCTGTACTCTAAGACAAGGAAATTTCTGTACTGCTCTCTGTTATTCTTCAGAATTCTATCTGGAATTGTGGTTCCTCTTTGCTGCTTCCTCCATCAACTTAGATACACTCAGCCAATCAGAAACAAATATTTAGCAGAATTAATTAGAATCACAGTAGATGTCTAGAAATAACTGTATGAAATGAAAAACAATAAATTCTAATCTGTGATTATATTATTCAGTTCAACATATGGATAATTCATTAATATTATTAAAAATAACTTTAGTATTTTAAAATGGCTGTTTGAATTCCGTGTGGGGTTGTTCAGTGATTCTCTCTAATGAATGCAGAGTAAGCGTGCATCATGCAGAGCTCACACTGGAGTAACAGCTGGGTGCTGGCTCCCTGAAGCCACACCGCCAGATACAAACATCGCTCTTCCCACTTACTCAGCACGTGATTATACAGAGCTCGTCTCTTTTAAGGTTTCCAGGTGGTGCTAGTGCTGAAGAACACCTAACAGTGCAGGAGGCATAAGAGACGAGGGTTCAGTCCCTAGATGGGGAAGATTCCCATGGAGGACGGAATGGCAACCCACTCCAGTATTCTTGCCTGGAGAATCCCATGGACGGAACAGCCTGGCAGGCTACAGTCCATAGCGTCACAAAGAGTTGGACACAACTGAAGCAACTTAGCACTCACACACCCTCTTTTAACTTTAGTTTTGGATCAGTTAAAATGGGAGTACAGTAAGTGAATCATAGACCTGTAGGCATCAAGTTAATAACCCATACTAATGCTAAAAATTATGTATTATGTATGTAAAAACAATTTTTTTTTCTGACAACCCTACCCACACATGACCTACCAAAGATATGCAGAACAATGTGACTCCCTGGGAAGGGGGAGAAGCCCAGTCCTGGAGCCCCAGGCACACTTTCTGAGACTCACACTGAACCAGGATGACAGACCTTCCCCTGTTTTGAATCCAAAGACAGTAAGCATTAAGGAACAAGAAAGAATTGTCTACCACTGGGAGGTGGCATATTTACACAAATTTTTTATTGTTCGTGTGAAACTCAAATTTAGCTCTATTTTTATTGCTAAATCTGGTAACCCTGTGTGTTGCAGTCCCTGCCGTCTCCCAGTGGCAGGAGATCCTGGTACAGGGTCCTGGGCAGGACTGTCTTCTGTCCTTCCCCCAAAGATAGAGGGCTTTATTTCTACTTTCTTCAGACACAATGCACGTTCACTAGTGCCCCAGGGCTGACAGTGTTTCAAAGCTCTCCCCGTGACATAGAGCTTTAGTCACACAAGGAAGAAAGATCTGGATGGGGCTCACGGTTCTCCTGGAGTGGAAGCACCTCCTCCTCCATGTCTGCGCCCCCTCGGGGAGAGGGGGCTCTCTTCAATCTCCTGCCCCTCCCACCCCTGATCGCACTGATGGGAAAGTGGTGAAAGTCCGTGGGATGAGCCTGCAGAAGGGCGCAGGCGCTCCTCATGTCCTTTGGTGCCTTCTGTTACAGAAAGCATAGCTCTTACCTACTTGTCTGGTGCCTGACGTCTTTCCACTGTGTCCCCCACTGGTGGGCAAGTGCTGGTGGGCCTTGAAAGGGCCTACCTTTCCTTGGATTCGGAGCTGTTTGCGTAACCTATAACCTCAGGTCTTTGATGGGTTCAAGGCAAGTTACAACTGTACGGTTTATCTAGATCTCACTTGTTAGAGTAGGAGAAACACTCCTTGTTTTCTGGATGTTCACAACTCCTTGTCTTTCTGTTTTTATTAGGACATAGAAAAGCATACAACACTTTATTGTAATAAAGAAAATACAATATTTAGTGCCTTATCTTTCTTATTAGCCAGCTATATATTAGGGGCATGTTTGCACCAACAGTGTAACCACACAAAGGCTTCTGCCAAGGGCTTTTAGGACCACTGAAAGCCATTTCTCTCACACACTTCTTGGCTCCAAGGAGCATATGCTGACCACAACTAGGGTTGTCAGAACTACCAAACCACTGAGGTTGAGGTGGATGATAAAATAAATGATTTCAAATTAAAATCTCATAAAGCCATCCTTGAAGTCTCTTTTTTAGAACACACAGGCGTTTTTATTATCTTCACAAGTTTCAGTATTGCATAGTTCACTTCCTCGTTATGCGCTGCCTCTTTGAGCTGACTAATTTGAAACGTCACACTAGAACGAGACCTACTGCATGATGTGTACAATGCGCTCTACCCATGGGTAAGAGTTGCCTTTATCTGCCCTTTATGCCTACTGTTACTGTCTTTCTTTTTTATAAGATACTACTCCTTTGTCTTTAATTTTTTTTTTTGGCTGTGCTGGGTCTTCTCTGCTGTGTGAGGGCTCTCTCCAGCTGTGGTGAGTGGGCTTCTCACTGTGGTGGCCCCTCTAGTTGCAGAGCATGGACTCCAGGCACATGGGCTTCAGCAGTTGCAGCACACAGGCTCAGCTGCCTCATGGCATGTGGAATCATCCCGAACTAGGGATGGAACCCGTGTCTCCTGCATTGGCAGGTGGACTCAACCACTGAACCACCAAGAAGTCCCCTCACTGCTGTTTTCTGTAACAGGCGGAGTGTGGCTTCTGAGCAGCTCAGCCACCACACTGGTGTTCAGCAGGCAAACTTGAGACTCATCGTGTGCGCATTTATCCCATCCTCTCCGGGTCACTCTTTTGTTTCATTTCTGTAACTCCACCTGCTATTCCTGGAAGACTTTATTTTATTCAACTTTCACTACTATCGTCCCATCTCCCAATACCTATTTTTAGTACTTTACGTAAAATTGGAACAACAGTTTCATGTTTTAAAAGGTACTGAAATAACATGCTTATAACTATGACCTAATCATGGTGGTATTTGCTTACCTCTCAGAACAAAGGTAGGAAAAATAATCACTTTTTAGAGCAACCAAAATATTGTGATTTATAAGATGCAACAAAATTTAAGTTACCACTGGGTTTTCTGTATTTCCTGGTGTAATTTAGCTCTGTATTTTCTACCTGGATGACCCAGAGGCATGTGAAACTCAGCGTATCAGACAATTGTCACTCTCCCATCAGCCCTCATCCTCCTGTGTTCCCACCCTGAGACTGGTGCCACCACATGTGTATGTACCCAAGCTACGAACCTGGGGGCAAACCTTTGGTCTTCAATTCTTCCAATTTCCTGTATCTAGTAAGTCTTCAAGTCTTATGAATTCTCCCTCCTCCCCTTTCCCAAACCAGGCCCCACTGCCAATCTTTATTGAAGGTTCTCATTACTTGTCATCTGGCAATGGCCTTCTAAGAGAGCTCCCCGTCTTCACTCTCACTTACTAAAATGCTATCCTCCATAAAGCCCTGAAGATGCTCATTTTAAAATCCAAATCCTGCAAAGGGTCCCCAAGTTCTCTGAGAAGGAGTCGGCATTTCCTGGCATGGCATATGAAGATGTCTCTACACTGCCCTGCCCCCCTTGCACTGCTGTCTAGCTTCTCTCCACTTTGCATTCCGGTTGTCACCTTGCTAAACCTCTGCAGATCCCCAGCATGCCACTGTCTCTCTTGGCAACATGCCTTTTTGTCTATAATATCCTCTTTCAGACTGTCCTTCACCCAGGCTTCATCATCTGGCTGACGGCTACCAGGATGCAACTTGGATGGGCCGCTCTTGAGCTGGACAGGCTTGAGGCAGGTTGAGCTGTTTGCTCAGCCTCTTGTCTGTAAGAAGGGAAAGTAATGCCAGCCTTTCTGAACTGCTAGGTTGAGCTAGAAATAGTAAACACAAGGGTCTGGTGGTGAAAACAGCACCACACATAACTTATACTATGGTGTAAGAAATCTCAGTGCTCTATTCATGTTAACCCCTTTATTATTCCCATACTCAGTTCAAGAGTCACCTCCTCCATGTAGCCTTTCTCGATTTCTCAAAACTTGATGAGATGTCTCTGCTGATCATTTTCTATTTGTCCCCCTGAATCCATTCTCACCCTTCTCTGTCCTGCAAAGCCCTGGGAGAGTACAAATGTGGAGCAAGTCACTTGGGCTCCTTGGCCGGCCTCCAGGTTGCTTTTTTTAAGTGAGATCGCAGAGCCGTTGGAAAGAGAGGCTAGGGTACCTTTCCCCATGGCCTCCCTGACAGAATCGTGGTTCTGCCATGGCTGCTTCCTTCTCTGTATTAGTTTGCTAGAACTGCTGCCATATCGAAGCACCACAGCCTGGACAGGCAATAGCTGTCATCTCTTCTAACAGCAGGACATCCATGTCCCACGGTTCTGGAAGCCAGAAGTCCAAGACCAAGGTGTCAGCTGGATTGGTGCCTTCTGCATCCTCTCCTTGGCCAAGTTCTCCGTGTCCTCCCGAAGAAGTCGTCTCTGCGGTCTGTGCCCTGGTCGCCCCTTCTTATAAGGACACCAGGCATGACTGACCCCCCCACAGGACCTCATTTTACCTTCATCACCTTTGTACAGACCCTCTCTCCAAACACAGTCACATTCTGAGGTGCTGGGTTGACTTCGACATACAGCTGGGGACACGACTCAGCCCACAGCACTCCCCACCCTCAGCTCCAGTCAGGTGTCCTGGTGTCACGGCTGCAGCCTCCACTGGGCCTCTGGCGGTCTCCCCTTCAGGAGCAGATGTGGCAGCGGCTCCCCCGCGCTCTCCCCTGCTGCCAGCATCTGCTGTGGCCCTCAGCCTGGGTACACTGTCGCAAGGTAATGCCTCACTGTGGTCACGTGAGCTAGCCAACTGCATTCCATTTCCTGCTGCAACACTGATGTGGTGCTATTCCGGGGCTTCCCTCGCCTACCCCCAGCACTTAGGTTACAGTATGGCAACTGTTGACCCCCTGTCCATGTTCCCTTCGGAACTGCAAGCTCCTCGGGGATAAAAACCATTCCTTTTGCATTTTGTACCTTTGGGTCTGCACAGCAGGTGTCACAGTCTGCCGTGCAGTTAGACCATTGGCTGGCGCTCCTGCCGACTTTCCCTTATACCCTCCTGCAGCTCCTGCCGACTCTCCCTTATACCCTCTTGCAGCCTCATTTGTTTAGAACGCTAGTAAATCCCCCCAGGCTACAGAAACAGCTTGAGTGGATCTCACCCTTCCGCACCTCTTCCTCCATCAGTGCTGATGACAGGCTAAGCTTCCTAATCAGTGATGCTCAGTGATGTCTATACTGTCCTAACCTACCCTGCCCGTCACCACCACCTGCCTTGCAACCCAGAAAAAACTACTGCCAACTTTGTGCTGCTGCTCACGAACCTCTTTCCACCTGAAGCGGTTGCCTTCCTTACCTTCGGCTGGAATCTCACCCAGCCTTCTAGGGTGGACGTTCAGGACATCATGGTATCACAAGTACTGGCCCACCCAAACAAGATTAGCTTGGAGTGGGAGCAGGGCTGAAAGGCTGGGTTGTGGTGAGCTGCCCTTCTGGTCACTGGTTAGGGGGAAGGCGCGTGAGTATCTGAGGATGGGCTGGATAACAAGGGAAAGCCTGAGACAGCAGGTGTATTCTGCTACTGCGTATCTGTGTGGCCCTAAGAAACCACTGTTTATTTTGGTGCCTCAGTTGTCCAGCAGCTTAGACTAGAATCTGATGGTCTTCAAAGGCCCTTCAAGTTCTGCAATTTTATTTTCTTCAATATACACCAGATTTGATTTGCTGATTTAGCTCATAACTTTCTATCTCTCAAGGCCACATTTCCCTCAAGAAAAAGGGAAAAAGCTTTCTCTTCACAGGCTGAATATTTCCCAAACCTGTATATTGTACGCCACTTTCATTTATCTGCAGTTTCTGTAGGTCCAGTCTTGTCTTGACAATGGCACCTGTCAGTTTTGGCTCATGAGCAAGAGCACAGTCTAGGGCTGCCCTTGTTAGGTCCAGTCATGAGGGAATCGCATCATTCCGTATGTTCCAACACTCTTGAAAATAATATTTTATGAACTGAGAGTTCCTGGATGTGGCAATAAGACAAGCCCTGAATAACCAGAACCTCTGTGCTTGAAATGCACACGAGTGTATGTGTTTGATGAGAACTTGCACACGAGTGTATACATTTGAAGAGAACTCACACACAAGAAGTGGGAAATGGAAGGCCACCTACGTTCACAGAAAAGAAGAGTCACTGAGGCAGTTCTGAGCACCTCCTCTACCATAAAAGCAAGCTTTACAAGCTCAGAGTGTACCACGTTACATGGAAATCATTCATGTATTAAGTCCCTATTTCCAAACAACTTATGAATGAATGTGAATTAAGCATGGCAACAGTTTGGGTTTTATTTCTGTATCCTCAGCTTCTGGCACAATATGTAGAACATAGTAGGTTTTCAACAAATGGTAGTTGAACGAATAAAAATGCCACCTCGGTGCTTGGAAACGGGGCTGCAGAGGACATGTATGACCCTGTTCCCTGCAGAGCAGTGACTGGGCTGAGGACAGAGAGCAAGCGGTGAGGGTGTGAGAGGAGAAAGAAGAGTATGAATTAAAACACTTCTGTACTCAAACCTCCTGCTTTATGAAAATCTAACCACTTTTAGGAGTCTATTTCCCTTGAAATAAATACTCATTAAAGCATTGTGATCTCTTCGATTTAATATTTTAAGGAAAATCTATTAGGCTTTCATGGTTGCTCTGAGGCAGTTTCTATGGCAAATACTCAAGTTGAACTTAACACAACTATTGATTTGTTTTGGGAAAGATCAATATGTATTTTTCTTCAGGCAGAAATACTAACATTGACTTTTCTTTAACCAATGCTTCCCTTCTGGCAAGTGCCAGCTGCCAATGACGAGGTCAGAGGAGAGACCAGTGCCTGCTGGAAACCGCCAGACCCGTCCTGTAGTGGAGGAAGCAGGGCTCCTTTCCAACATGGCACGCCTGGAGCCATTTGTAAACAAACAGGAAGCCATTTGTAAATAAACAGGAAGCCATGTGTAAACAATTTAAACCAATTGCTTAAACAACAATTAAGTATTGTCTCTCGTTTAAAGCCAATGTACGTTTTCCCAAACACACCACAGATCAAGGGTCACCAGTTGTCCCGCGGCCAAGGAGTAAAGGGCTCCTAGGAAGCAGGACACCTATTTCAGAAAGAAAGAGACCCAGGGCACACTGGACAAAAGGGTCCGCTCGTGAAAGACACTCTACGCCGAGTGCAAGGACCCAACTTCCCCTCTTCTTTACGTGACAACTGAGCATTTTATGAATAAGAAAATGTTTACAACTAAAAGGAACAGAAAGTGACCAAGTATTTCTTTAGAAACTAGGTAAAGAGGGCTAAGGGATTATTACCTCCACTCTGTGAAACTTTATTCAATAACTAGAAGAGAGCACAGTCTGCCTCCCACAGAGGAGGCCCTTCACTCTGAGCCTATCACCGTCAGATGTGTGATTCTGGCGATGAGAACAGCACTTATACTGACTCTGAAGTTCTCGAGCTGCTGTTACTCAAGGAAAAAACCACACACGTACCTTTATAACAGAAAGAAACTTCATACATGGCTTGAATAAAACAACCACAAAGCAGAGAGCTTCCTGCCCCACTGGCTTGGTTGTTATGACTGCAATGAAAATAGTGAGATTTTAAAAGCAAAAGTTCACCTCGTATTGCACATTTTTATGATATTCAATAGTTTGTAACAGCCTGTAATGAAAATTAACCTGAAATTGTGTGTGTGTGTGTGTGTGTGTATACATATAACTGAATCACTTTGTTGTACACCTGAAACCAAAACAATATGGTAAATTCTATACTTCAGAAAACTGTGCATGTTTCTGAAAGCACTGCGTTGAGGAAAGACGTCCGCAGGTCACACTGTCTGACGGGTCAGTCATCTGTGTCCCCAACAGACAGTGCACATGTCCTTGGTCTGCCTCACAGAACTGTGACAAGCGGGAGGGGGGCTGCCATTTAAAAGTCACAAAGTTTTCTCTGTTTAGAGACAGAGATCTCATGTCCCCTTCAAAACTGTGCCCTTGATAGGGTTAAAACACCATCATGGACGCTTTAATGACAGAGTGGTAAAATCAGCACTCCCTTATACTTTGGAGCAGAATGGGAGAGAAACGGACGTCAGTATAAAGTCAAGTATAAAGACGTCAGTATAAAGTCAAGTACAGGTGTTTTTAGATGGAGAGCTGCTCCAGCCTGTGCGGTGTGCAAGTTGTGTGTTGGTGAACCAGGGCGTGCATGGCCACAGGCCCCCTGCCCTCGTTCAGGGGTTACTGGATGTGAGAGAAATACACCCTCACTTCCTGTTCACTGAGTAACCCTGTCCTCCCTGCGGCAGCTACTCCTGTGCTAGCGGTTGTGCCTGCAGCCTGGAGTGGAAGCCCTGCACAGAAAGGGCATGCAGCGTGGCAGGGCTGGCAGAGTGCGGGACACAGCACCGGACGTGTGGGCTTGGACGGCAGCTGCCGCGCTGACCGAACCCGTCCTGTCTGGGTGGAGGCAGACAGCCCCCTGCAGACCAAGAGGTGGTCAGTGAGAAGTCACCAGTGCTTGCTGTGGTAAGAAAATGATCCCGCTCTGTCATCTAGCCCGAGGAGCACTTCATGTATAATGGTCTTTCCGTAATGCGCAGGGCTTTAAAGACGAATGACTAATCAAAATACTGACAAATATTAATAAACTGTCAACAGAGTGTTGAACAGTGACGCCATTATGTAATATGAACTGGACTTCCCCCCCACAATAAGTGAGATTTCTCTTGGGACATTCCATCCTCTGAGGAAACCCCCTTCTCCCTCCAGCCCCCTACCCAGACACCTTTTAATGTCTTCAGATCCACTCAATTTCTGTTTCACATAAAAGGGGAAGAAAACAAACAAACAAAACTGACCAACATGAGCTCTTCAGTAGGAAAGAACTGCAGAGTAACATTTAGCAGATGGGGGTCAGTTTCTCTGAAGGGGAGCAGCCCTTTCCTTCTATCACTTTGGGCTGCCCCAACCCCCAAAGGCATTTGAAGAAGCAGAAGTGTGCCTCCAAGAGGGCAGCTGGATACGTAGGTGTGGTAAATGCAGACAGACGGGATCCTCTGACTAGGGACACTTAGGGACTATCCCTTTCCACTGGATTGCAGTCATGTGGTCACTTTGAATAGGATTTTATGAGGATTTGGAGATCATGAAAATAGAACTACAAAGAGCGCAACTCTCTGTGTGCCTGGATGAGCTAGAGTGAAAGGCAAGGCCCAAGCCGTCAAACATAGGCGAAAAAGACAATTATTCGACTAAATCTAAAAAGACACTGGTTGTTCAGATTTTGTCAGATACTTTGGGCTGGGATCCTCAACTGTGAAGACTTTTTTGTTTTTTTCACCATAGAAAGTTTTAAAGGACCTGTTTGTTGTCTCAGGTAGACCATCCAGATAGAAGGAAATGCAAACCATCCCAGACAAAAAAAAAAAAACCACAGCCAAGCGGCAAGATGATGTTCATAAACCAGGAATGCTTCCTAACCAATGCTCAGAGAACACAGGATGTCAAGGGCGGAACTGCAGCCTGTACTGGGCTCTGCCGACCACAGCTATGGCTGCAAATCAGGAGGAAGACTACAGCAACTCTGAAGACACTGCGGGAAATGCCTCCCCTCCCTTCATCTCCTTCCTTCGCCTCCCTACTTCTGTCTCTTTCTCTCCAGTAGACACAACATCGATTTCAAAAGAACTTCAGTCACTCCTAGATCACAGCCATCCCACTTGGAAACTGTGCTGCTGTAGAAAAGCCCCACCAGGGAGATACAGCATTGACAGAGTAGCTGGCAAATAAAGGGATAATTATTTGTGAACCTCACAGCTGGATAAATGCAACAATCTCCCAGTCGTATTTTCTCTCTTTAATCAACAAACATCTAAAAGCTTCCCCACACAGCAGGGCTTATTTCAGGTGTTGGAGAGTAAGATTGAGGACAACTTGTCCCTGCTCCCATGAAGCCTGCAATTTTGGAAACCTAGTACTACCTACACACAACATGCTATGACCGTAGGCTGACAACACTGTCACCTTCCTCCAGCGTTAGGAACCTGGGCTCTGTCTTGCTCCCCCTTGCCTGGTGCTCTGCTCTATAATTTGCTGAACAGCTCCATTCCTCCACAGCTGGCCATCCTCTGCCAACTCTGTTGGGGACTCCACGTCAACAGGCTCCCAACTATATGCATGCCAGGGTCTCTCCATTTACCTCTCCCAGGCTCTCTCTCACATCTCTCTGCCCTGTTTACCTACTTGAGTATTCATTCCTCTTGCTGTCTTCCCCTGACACCACCCTCTTCAGAAGTCAGGGCTCTGAGATCTGAGGTCTCCAAACTTCTTAAGTGGAAAGAGGAAACCAAGTGCATATTCAGGAGAGTGTGTGGAGGGCTGGAAATCAGTGACCTTTTAAAGGCTGAGGTCATTGAAGGGCCCATCCTCATGATCAAGCAGTCAACTGGATGCCCATTCTCTTTCTAGACAGTTGGAGAAGCAGAGAAAATGTTTTGTGTTTTTGCTTCAGTAGTTATAGATTCCACTTCCTTTTACTTCTGTCCACAATTCATTAGGTTCCAGCTTTTAAATAAAAAACTTTCAGTCATGTTTTTGGCTAATTAGCTCTTCATTTTAACTTCTTGTTCTTAATTTGCTCTAATCTGACAGTGTGGCCTGAGGCTTCTGCAGAGGGTTGACATTATCTATTAGTATGTATTTAAGCAGTTATCAGTGGGAGAAACAGATGGAAAGAGACACCGATAAAGACATTTCATCCCTAAAAGATATCCCTGTAACCCCACTGCACAGAGGGTAGTGGCAGGAGGCGCACCTGCTCTCTGGGGCTGGAGACTCTTCCGACAATCATCTGGTGGGGGGCGGCGCTGGCACACAGGAGCAGAGGCCAGGGACACTGCTAAAACCACAATGCGCACAGGATAACCCCACAGGAAAAAAGACGTAGCCCCAAATGTCAGCAATGCTGAGGCTGAGACACTCTGGACCACAGTATGTTCAAAAAGCCAAGGAACATTACTTAACTACTTTCTGCCCACGCCAAGGTTTATCTCAATTCTCTGAACTGTCAGTAACACCCCAAAGGGCTCGGCTGGCTCTAATGGCTGAACTTCTGCTGGTGGTCCTTTACCCACTCCCACCTTCAAGTTCAAAGTTATTGCTCACTAAACACACCACTAACTGGTTATCCTTAACCACATGTGCATGGTTCTGGTTGGCCCACATGACTAGTAACCATTCCACATTATGCACACATGAAACCTCTGTTGGAGAGTTGCTGCCAAAATCTGTGATGCTGGCTGTGCTGAGAGATAGGGAAACAGCAGCATGAAATTCCACTAGGCTTATGATGCCTTAACAATTTTATTAATAAGAGAGAACACAAATGAACAAATTCTACCTTAAATGTGACAAAAGCCAGTTTCTTCTAGGTGTCTTTGTTTCTCCCTTCTTTCCATTATCAGGGGCTTTATGGAATGAGGAGGAAGACAGGAAGGAGCCTGGAAATTGCTTGACACCAGCTCAGCATGAGAGCTGAACTTGAAAATCTCTGGTCTATGAAAATGAAGAGAGAGAACCAGGATTTGTCAAAATGGGTCAGACTTTCTCTTTTCCTTTTCTTTAGCTTGAACTGAAAGACAATGGCGATTACTAGGTGGGGTCAGGTTCAAGGAGGTGGATGCAGTACAGGGAGACTCTCTCTTATGGAAAACCTTCCCCAACACACACACACACACACACACACACACACACACACACACACTCACACACACTCATACACACTGACTCTTCTGACTTCTGATGCTAATGCTTTCACCTTTTCTCATTTAACCAAAAAGCAGAATTTGAAATGCACTCTGGGCATGTAAGTCTTGTAGGGCCATACTGAATGTAGGCCAGAGTGCCACTTCTGACGGTTAGGAGGCAGCCAGAGCTGGTTCTGAGCTTAAGAGAGATTGCTAAGCAGCTGATCTGAGCTAGAAAAATAAATTTATGAGAAATAAGAGAAAGAAAATGTTCCAAGTGAATGGCAGAAGAAAAACTGGGTGTGGATCTGTCATTTATGGGCAAAATACTAACTTATGCATTGTGATTTCACAAGTTCATCTGACTACTACAAGCTCAACAGCACAGTAGAGAAGGAAAATAAAAGTCATTCATTGATTTCGGGGTAGGATCTTTGTAAATTTTCAGGAGGAAAAAAAAAAAACACAGTTCAGAAAAGTTGATCATCTTGCCCAATAGCACTCTGAGACTTAGGATCAGAGGTTGGTCTTGGGATTCCCCAGGCAGTCCAGTAACCACGCTGTGCTGCCTACACAAGTAAGAATGGTGCAGAGCAGAGGAGGAGCTGCCCAGGTGACCGGGAGGTCAGAGGGAAAAGAGGATGTCAAGGCAGGAGGGAAGGCACACTCCAGAAGCAAGGGGCAGGGAGGGTGCTGTCTGGTCTGCGTGCCATCCTACCCACGGGGACAAGGTGGGAGCACGCTGAGGGGGCATTTCCTACACACGAGGCTCTGGTACCTGTTTGGCCCAGAAGACATCAACAAGGGGGGAAATGACTAAGGTGGAGTCTGCGGGTTCTTTGCAAAATGTCAGCACTCCTTAGAACCACACGACTGTTTTCTCAGCCCTCTGGAATTCGTTAATTTATTCAACAATATTTTCGAGCACCTGTTTTGTTCCAGGCGCTGCTCCTGGCCATATGAATAAAACCGACCCTTAAAAGACAGGCCCTTTTCCTCTGGAGGGTGTTCTAGTGAGATATAGGAAAATAAATAAACATGAGAGTGTCTAATCATGTTAAGTGCTATGAAGAAAACTGCACAGAGTAATATGGGAGTGACTGGAGGATCTGCTTTGGACTGGGTGGTTAGGAAAACCTCTTTAAGGAGGCGGCATTTGAGCTGAGACCTCGAAGAGAAGAGCCAGTGACACAGTGAGACAGCTGGTTAGAGAGCACAGGCCATGCAAAGGCTCAAGGACAAGGTCAAGTGATCATGAGACCAAGGGTGGCAGGTTCAAGGAAACACAGAAAGTCTGCGTGGCTGTGACTCTGGGAGGAAGGAGGAGCGGATGAAATGAGGTCATCCCGGTGAGCTCAGCCGTACCAGAGAGATGCATCTGTCCACTTAGCAAGTATCAAGCGTCCACTAGGCGCAGGGCACTGCTGAGGATATAAAAAAGAAAGATGAAACCCTGATTCAAGGGTTCTGTCTGCAGGGAAGAAGTCAGGAGTTTAGCAGGAGTGCAGAATACTTACACAATTGTGTTAGAGAGTACTCCACTCCGGGCAGAGACACGGTGCGGACATGACCATGTGCTGAGCAAGGGCAGGGGCTTTCCAGAAGCACCTGAACCAACACACCCATGCACCTACTCGAGCCAGTATATAATCTGAAGAAGGGAACGCACTAGCCGTCCAAAGTCACGGTATGAGGTCTCAAATCCGGACATCTGCTCTGCTGGGGTCGGGAGGTGAGGTCATCCCAGAGATGAGTCACCGAGCCCACCTTTCGCCACCGGGTGAGCCTTCTCGGTCTTCGTGGGTGGGGCAGGGCCGTAGGAATCCCCCCACCCGGCCTAAATCGGGCGCACTCAGAAAACCCAGACAGGGGAGCTGCCAAGACCAAGGCTCTGATTAGCACCTGATTCACCCAGGCAGTCAAGGCAGGGCGGTGACTGCTGGTAACAGGCCCCCAGTCTCCCCGGGGAAAGGCCTGCGGGAGTTTTGGTGACCGTGATCCCAGGGGAGCCTCCGTGACTCTCCCCACCGGGTCGGGGCGCGCCTGCGTGACCACCGGCCCCGCCCAGACTCAGAACGCGCACGCGGCTGCGGCTGGGGTGCGCGTGCGCCCTGGCCCGGGCCTCCGAGGAGCGCCAGTCCCCAGTCTCCTGGCCCGGCCGCCGAGGAGCCGTAATTCCGGAGGCCTCCGACCCCAGGAGTCTTGTCCCTGTCCCCGCCCCCCAGCGTCCCCAGGAGACAAATCCCTTTGCCCTGGCCCAGCCTCCAAGGAGTCGTGTCCACAAGTCCGGGGGTCCGGCGTGACAGGCGCCCAGCTCACTGGGGGGCGGTGGTGGGTGGGGACGTCGCGAACCCCTTCCCACAGGGGCGCTGGCGCCTCTGCCTGGCGGCCGGGAAGTCCAGGGGCGGAGGGCAGGCAGGAGCGGAGCGGTCGGACCGGCCGGGCGGCCGCGGGCTCCGCCGTGGGTCCGCGGGCGCGCGCTCCTCCTCGCCCGCCCCGCATGCCCTGACTGCGCCTGCCGCCGCGCCCCGGGCCAGACCGCGCGGCCGCCATGGGGAATGGGATGAACAAGGTAACGTGTCCGCGCGCCTCCCTCTGCCCCCCCGGCCTCCCTGCGCGGGGCTTTTGCGGCGAGGGGCGCCCCGAGCGCCCGGGCCCAGAGGGCGGGGGCCGCGAGCCAGCGCCGCGAGGCCGGGCCGCGCTTCCGGGCGGGCGGCGCTCGACCTGCGCGCCGGCCTGAGCGGGGAGGGCTGTGGTTTCTCCCTTCTCCTCCCCCCACCCCCTCTCCCCCCACCTCCCGCTTCACCCCCAGCTCAGCTCCTGAAGCATCACCGCCCACGTCATTACTAAACAGGAGGAGATAAGTGTCTCTTCTTCCGTAATGTCTTCTTCCCAGATTTTTTACCGTGTGCCGGTTAACTTTTTCTTACGGACAGAAAAGTTGATAGAAGCCTAAATCCTGGGGTGCTTGTAACTGCCCGGGTGTGGGGCACAGATTCGAAGCTGCTTTATCGCGGTCGTGCGGCTGCTCCCCGCCTCTGCTCGGCCGGCCCTCCAGCCCTCCCTGCCCAGAGCCCTCCCTGCTGTGCCTCTCCTGCCGGGGAGGGGATCGGACTCCAGCTGCCTGGGGCAAACACGGCGAAGGATTTTGTGATCTGGTACTGCCGGCTTAAAGAAAAGAATACAGAACTTTTTTTAAAAAGCCTTCATCGAAAACTGTCTGTTCTCGGGTCTTTGAAGTGGTCCCGGACCAGAGGGTGGACTGTCCTCTTCTCCTCCCCGCGCACCACACTCACCCAGGGTCCGTGCAGGTTCAGCTGTCCTGCTGGGTGGGTCCACGGCCGACTCGTGGGCCCCGGGGTTCCTTCAGTGTCCGCGGCCGAGGCAGGCAGTGAAGGTGCTGCAGGGAGTGTCCTGTCTACCTGCCCAACTGCTTACCTGCCACGTTCACCGTGTCATTGAGACTTAGTTTATCAAAGGTCGAGTGCGCGGTTTAGGCCCGCATACCAGAGGTTTTTGTTAACCAGGGTCCTATTCCTTGCGAGGGCTTTTTGGAGGGAAGGCCTGTGACAGTAATCAGGTTTGGAAAGAGACTGTTTCTTGGATAAATACTTGCATTATGTCTCCATTAGCACGGCACCATGAACTTTTTTTTTAGTGAAAGCAGAACCTTGAAGGGTCTTCGGCGAGGCAGTGGGCTCTGTTTGCCTTCCCATTAGTTGTGATTATGCCTCAGGTTTATTTTGGTGTTTTTCCTAGTTTTCTCCACTTGAGGTGTTCACTCTCCACTTTTTTCAGCATTTAATTTGTAGTATTTTTCTATTAAAACTGAAAGAACATACTTAGGGATACAGATCATTGCCTAAGTGTTCAAAATTATTTTCAGATTTTTAGCCAAAGCTGTCTTTTTCATACATGAGTTTGACCTTTCAAAGAAAGCAGTATGTTTCTTATTAATGTTATTATCATAATCCTCTTGTATTGTAAGTAGAACCAGTATCTCCAAGGTAGAGATGGGGAAACATGGGTAGAGATTTGGAGACACCATTAAATCAGTGAGTTTTTATTGTGTGCTTACTATTAGGTGCTGGTTGTGGGGACCAAGGTGGGGGGTGCAGTGGTAAATGACACAGACAGGTCTTTCATGAAACCTTCAGTAGAGACCAGCAGTTGCCCAACAGAAATATAATGTGAGCTATATGTGTAATCTAGAATTTTCCAGTAGCCACATTAAAAAAGTAAAAATAATTTTAATAATATATTTTATTTAACTGAAATATATTGTGAATATTGTCATTCAACATTTAATAGATAAAAATCACTGTTTTGTATATATATTTTTTGTACTATGTCTTCAAAGTCTGGTGTATATTTGATACTTAAATGACATCTCATTTGGGATTAGCCACGTTTTAAGTACTCAGAGTCACTGTGGCTAATGGCTACTGTATTGCATGACAGCCTGTGTGCGTGTGCATGTGTGTGTGATTTGAGAGAGAGAACAAACACACGGTCAAGAGGAGTGGAGGCCCCAGAGGATAGAGTCAGAAATAGATGTGATGAGCACAGCCTGGAAGCAGCGTTCAGTGCAGGCCAAGGATCATGTGGAGTAAAGATGTTTAAGCTGAGATCTGAAGAACTGCTCAAAGTTGCAAGATTGTTTGGTGGCAAAGTAGATTGCTGGAAGCCAGAAACTAAAAACCTTAACTAGAATGTGTTCATGTGTTATTGTGTGACTTGGAACTAGGCTTCATTTCTTCTGTAAGAACAGGAGTGGTTGATTTGCAGATCTAGTGGAAGCAGTATAAGGTGCTGGCCACAGAAATGCCTTTCTAAGAGCATTTGTAGGTTAGAACACAATGCCCTTGGAACTGAAAACTTAATTTGCAATGTGTGTGTGGGTCCTGAGGTGCCTGGCACAAGATTTATTTCCCATCTCACAAAAATCGGTCATCCTTGGCCAAGGAGAACTTATGAACCAAGCAATGCAGATTCTGTTCTTACTGTTTTGAATACAGCAGTTTTTATTTGTGATCCATGTCCCTGTGGAGGGTCTTCTCATCAACACATGCCAGTCTCCTATGTGGCAGCATATTGTGCCCATGTCAGCTAGGTGTACATAGCATTCTACACAGCTCTAGAGGGGCAGGGGAAGAGGTGTTTGCGTTCTGGGCAATTAAAGATGATGAGGAGACAAAGAAAAGAGCACAGCACTGGTGGACTTCTTTTGAGTCTCATATGATGTGCCTGCGGTTTGTCACTGTAGCCCCAGGAGGTCAGTACGCCTTATCTGACTGTTTACGCAGATGGGGAAATGGACACTCAGATTAAGTGGCATGACTGAGGTCTTAAAGCTAGGAAGTGGCGGAACTGGTTTTGAACCCAGCTGCCACTGATTTTGAGGATAGTAGAAGTCTTTACTTTAAACTAGAACGCCAGTTTAATCCAAGTGATTTCTAAAGACGCTGGAAAATAACCTGAAAAGAGCTCCCCAGAGTCCCAAATTAGTTGTAAAATAGGAAAAAGCCATCTCCTGTCTTCCTTCATGTTTGATACGGATAAAGAGGAGAGGGGAAGGTTAGGCAACCAAGACTGGCCAAGGTGTGTGCCAAGGCCTGTTTTGAACTTCACCACATAGGGTAACTCATCGAACCCCAGACCGCCATTCCATCCCTAGGCATTTACAGGTGCCCAGGCCAGAGTCACCCACTGGGTGAGTGGCAGAGCCTGGACTCAAGGCCCGGTGGCCTGGCTCTTTTCTTCATACTGACTGCCTAGCTGTGCTGCTAAAGCCCTCAAGTAGGATCAGGTTAAACTCAACAGGTTGCTGCAAGCAAACGTGTTTCTGTGGAGTCTTTGAAAATTCCTAGTTGAGTCCAAGCTTTCTCCAGGGTCTGACCACAACATCTTTTGGGGAAGGACCTGTAAAGAAAAGTCCTCATTCTCATCTTATTAGTCTTAAGTACAATAATAACTGATTAAAAACAACAATCAGATCTCTCTGGCTAAGCATCATACTAGAGAAATGTGCACGTTTTTATCTTGTCAGCCAGAACCAATGACCTAACAGTGGGCTGGAGCACTGCCATCCTGGGGCAGCTTGTGAGCACCAGGTTTGGCTCAGTTCATCAGTGTTGTTAAGGGACCTCTTTCTTCCTCACTGCCCTGTTTTCCTGGAAAGCAGCCTACCTGGTAGAAGTGAGGCTGCCCTAGTCTTTCATGGGAGACTTGCTCCTGGTAGTGGGAGGTAGATCCTTCCCTGACTGCATTGCCTTGCTATGAGAAGTGCACTGTTGTGAAAGGGGCGTAGCTGTCAGAAAGCCTAATTTGGGGTGTCCACCACTCTGCTGTTGCATGGGTGTGTTCTTGAACGAGTCCCTCAGTGTTCCTAAGCAGCACTTTCTTTATTGCCCTTGATTCGTAGGGATGGTGGTTTGCTTAGCTAGTCTCCTTATTTGTTTTAAAATGAGTACAATGTTGCCTCCCCCAATTACTACCCAGATTCTTGGAGAAACAGATGAGACCTTTTTTTGCAAATTGCAAAGTACAGATTATTGTTGTTATTTTAGTCGCTCAGTCGTGTCCTACTCTTTGTGACCCCATGGACCCACCAGATTCCTCTGTCCATGGGATTTCCCAGGCAAGAATACTGGAGTGGGTTGCCATTTCCTAGAGCAGTCATCTCAAATGAGATCTGAGTGACAAGCAGCCATCCAGGTAGACGATAGGGCGTCAACACCCTCAGCAGAGGGAAAGGACTTCCTTTAGAGCCTAGGACATTCTCACATGGCACATACAGACTTTCTTTGACCTGTCCTTACTTCTCGCCATGGGGTGATGACTTCACTCCCCCTGTGTTCTCAATTCTGGCTTGAGCCCCAACTCTCGGTGATGTCACTGATCAGCCACTTCACCCTCCATGAGCCAGGAGGAGCCTGAGCCTGCTAGAACATTGTTTCATTTCATTTTCTCTTTCTTTGTCCTTAGGGATTACCAGCACCAGTTATACTGGGGAAACCTACCAGTCAAATATTTAGAGTTTTAAGTTTGAGTTGAAGCTGACTGATGTAGATATTTAAATATTTATGGGCTTTTTATTCTCCTTGAAAACAAAAATGTAGTTTCTCTCCCTGTCAATGGCCAGTTCTCTAGCTTTCCTGGATCTTGTTTTATAACTCTATCATGGGAAGTAGATGGGGAAACAGTGGAAACAGTGTCAGACTTTATTTTTTTGGACTCCAAAATCACTGCAGATGGTGACTGCAGGCATGAAATTAAAAGACGTTTACTCCTTGGAAGGAAAGTTATGACCAACCTAGATAGCATATTCAGAAGCAGAGACATTACTTTGCCAACAAAGGTTCGTCTAGTCAAGGCTATGGTTTTTCCTGTGGTCATGTATGGATGTGAGCGTTGGACTGTGAAGAAGGCTGAGTGCCTAAGAATTGATGCTTTTGAACTGTGGTGTTGGAGAAGACTTTCGAGTCCCTTGGACTGCAAGGAGATCCAACCAGTCCATTCTGAAGGAGATCAGCCCTGGAATTTCTTTGGAAGGAATGATGCTAAAGCTGAAACTCCAGTACTTTGGCCACCTCATGCGAAGAGTTGACTCATTGGAAAAGACTCTGATGCTGGGAGGGATTGGGGGCAAGAGGCGAAGGGGACAACAGAGGATGAGATGGCTGGATGGCATCGCCGACTCGGTGGACGTGAGTCTGGGTGAACTCCGGAAGTTGGTGATGGACAGGGAGGCTTGGCGTGCTGTGATTCATGGGGTCGCAAAGAGTCAGACACGACTGAGCAACTGAACTGAACTGAACTGATGGAAGAAACTACAGAAATTGGGATTGAGCTGTTGGCTCGCATGGTAAAGAATCTGCCTGCAATGCAGGAGACCTGGGTTTGATCCATGGGTTGCGAAGATCCCCTGGAGGAGGGCATGGGAACCGACTCCAATATTCTTGCCTGGAGAATCCCCATGGACAGAGGAGACTGGCAGGCTACAGTCTATGGGGTCGCAAAGAGTCAGACACAACTGAACAACTTAGCATGCAATTTGCTTTCTATTTCCAGCCCTTGAAACTGTAATTTATTCTCCTCGTCTGGAAAATGGAGTTGAAAGTTTACTCACACAACTCTGTCCTCTTTTTACAGTTAAAATATTTAAATGCATATAAATGTGCAGCTTGCATGGTTTCGAGTGAGTTGCCTCCCTGATGTTGGTGAGGGCAGACCTCTTGTCCTTGCCGTCGTTTGGCCCTGGGCACCGACCTTCCCAGAGCAGAAAGGGGCAAAGCAGGATCTCTCAGGCCTCATCCACAGTGGTTTTCCATCTCTCTCTTCTTTGCGTGGCCCCTCCCACCTGGCTCATGTTGTTCATTCATTCATTGAAGAGACATTTACCTAAGTAGTGATCTGCCGATCATGCAGCAACCACTCAGGTTTAGAGAAAGCGTATTCACAGATATGATGCAGGCAGCGTATAGGGGTCATAGTCATTTATCACAGTATTTAAGGTTTTTAAAAATATACAGTTGACAGTGTTTGAAAATGGAGATGTTTCCCATGAGACCTAGGTGCTGGAGCTGGGGAGCCTGACTTGTGTCTCTGCCTCATCACCTCGGGCTGTGGGGCGGAGGCTAAAGGCATCGAAACCTCCATCCCTGAAGGACAGCTCTTGTTGAGGTATCTAATTTCCCAGAGCTATTTGGAGCCCTGGGAAGAGTTTAATCTGGAGTCACATGGTCAACTTGGCACCTTGAAGGCAGGTTCAGGAGCCCTTTGGGGGACAAAGCCAGAGGTAGGGGATCTCTAAGAAGTTGTGTCAGTGGATCAGATGGGAGCTGGACAAAGGCCTGCACCACGGCTTCCAGAGGAGCAGACTGGCTGGGATCCCAGGGAGGCGTGGAAGCCAGTGCTGACCAAGGCAGGAGTGATGCCCAGAGGAGGGCGGGCTCTCCTGGTGGTCCCTGCAGCGCTGGTGGGGCTGCTTTCCCAGGTGGGCAGGGCTTTGCTGCCCTGTGACTTGCTTGAAGATTTGTGCAGTTTATTTACATTTGTGCATTTTTCTGGGTTGAAAGGCCTACATCAGGATGCCTGCTGCTGCTGCTAAGTCACTTCAGTCGTGTCCGACTCTGTGCGACCCCGTAGACGGCAGCCCTCCAGGCTCCCCTGTCCCTGGGATTCTCCAGGCAAGAACACTGGAGTGGGTTGCCATTTCCTTCTCCAGTGCATGAAAGTGAAAAGTGAAAGTGAAGTCATTCAGTCGTGTCCGACTCTTAGCGACCCCATGGACTGTAGCCTACCAGCCTCCTCCGTCCTTGGGATTTGCCAGGCAAGAGTACTGGAGTGGGGTGCCATTGCCTTCTTGGATCAGGATGCCTAGTTGTAAGCAGTAGAATCCAAATGCATCTGCTTGAGCTGAAACGGCAGAAGGCCAGGAGGGCTAGAGAACCAGATTCAGGCAACTCTGCCAGGAGCCGATTCTAGGACTGACCTGGGGAGAGCGTCTCTGCAGCTGCTCCAAGGTGCTGCTGCTGCTGCCACTGCCAGTGAGCTCTGTGGGTTCTGCCAGCCCTGGGCCCCCGCTACCAGGCAGGGTGCTGGTGGGTGCTGTGCTGTCTCGGCTCCAGCCTGGAGCAGCCATGGAGGCCTGCTGCCGCTGTAGCAGGGAGCCGATGGGCTGGGGGCTGGTGCAGCCTACCAGGCTCCAAAGTAGGGGCTTCCAAGTCTTGGAAACCAGTAAACAGCTGTCAGTTGCAGGGTTTGTAACCCTTGAGCAGACTCATGGGATGAAGGACCCCAAGCAGTGAGGGTCTCTGCCCTCTCTAGTGAGAATACTGGGAGCAGAGCAGGCGATATTCCAGGGTGGAACTGGTCGGGGAGTCTGGGCTGTCTGGCTTGGTGGAGACTGAAGAGAATTGGGGTCCTTCAGGGGCAGGAGGCCACGGTGAAAGTTTCCGTTTGGCCTCCATTTTCTTGGGAAAGGGTTTGCCATTGAACATTTTGATCTAGAAGAGGACCCAACGAGAATGTGACTTTCAAAGGTTAATTTGATGAAATAGATAAGTTCAGTGGCTACTTCTGCAGCCTATGAGGTTCCAGACTGGGGTCCTTGGCCCCGTAGCCAAGGGCCAAGGGCTGCGACAGGGCTGGGGGCAGTGGAGTACAGGGGACTGAGCTTCGGGAGGAGAGCGCCAAGGGGTTCGTTCAGGAACCATAGAGTCGTGGCTCGAGGGTAGCAGAGCCCAGAGGTGAGCTATTCACACACCCCTGTTTCTTCTATTTAAAGATAATATGAAACGTATTTGCTTATGTTTAGTAGAGAAGATAGTAGAAATACAAAGAAGAGAAGGAAAAATGGGTCATAGAATCTTTTCCCCAAATAGCCCACTTGAATTTCTGAAGAAACTAAATGGAAGTAATGTGTGTGCACTATATGGAAACATGTCCTTCCTGACCTCCAGACCCCAGCACCCCGCCAGGGTGAGCACCAAGGAACACGTTCCTTCGTACTCATTTGGATGTTTCTGAGATACAGTAAATACAAATACTTCCTTCTAACAGCCCCACACACCCAGCATCTCAGTGGCATTTGATCTAGAGCCCTGGACACCTGCAGGGCTGCCCATCTCTGCACCCTCCGTGTCACCTCCTCCACGCCCGCTCCCAGGAGAGACCCACCTCTTGCAGGGCTGGCCATCTCCACCGTTCCCCTGCCCATCCTCCTGTCTCCTGGCCCACTCCTCTGGGACATCAGGGGCCCCCAAAGGCCCTTGGGGACCCCAGAGTGGCCACGGTGCCTCCTCCTTCCTGGGCGAGGGGCTCAACAAGGGAAGTGGGACATTGGCAGGGCCGAGTCTCTCTTGGTCACACTGCATCCCCATTGCCCAGAGGGTGTCCATGTGTGACCAGAGCTCAGTAAACCATCCATCCACTGGAGCCTGTTCTGCTACTCTGGGCAGGCAGACCTGCTGCTGCTGCTGCTAAGTCGCTTCAGTCGAGTCCGACTCTGTGTAACCCCATAGACGGCAGCCCACCAGGCTCCCCCATCCCTGGGATTCTCCAGGCAAGAACACTGGAGTGGGTTGCCATTTCCTTCTCCAGTACATGAAAGTGAAAAGTGAAAGTGAAGTCGCTCAGTCGTGTCCGACTCTTAGCGACCCCATGGACTGCAGCCTACCAGGCTCCTCCGTCTGTGGGATTTTCCAGGCAAGAGTACTGGAGTGGGGTGCCCTTGCCTTCTCCGGGCAGGCAGACCTGCTCTGCGACTATGGTGTGGTCTGTCGTAACTGTCAGCTGTGTGAATTGGGAGACTTTCGTGGTCAATATTATGAAAGAAAAATAATTTCAACACATTAAAAATGACAATGAAGATTTTTATTCAAGACATTACAAGTGAGAGATGGGGTTCCACTCCCAGTATAACAGGGGCAGATGAATGGATGGAAGATCACTGACGGAACTTGGTTAGATGCCAGGGGTGGAGGAAGAGGAGCTTGGCTGATACTAAGAGCAGGTGGATGCTTGACAACTGGCTTAGCAGGATTCTTTGCTAAGTGTGGCCAAGGACCAGGCCTGCAGTGGAGACTCAAAGGAGCCTGAGCAACGCTTGGTCCGGGAGGCTGTCTTTGTCCCCATCAGTGAAAAGAACTGTGCTGGTTTTGCCCTCGAATGTCTCATAAAGACAGGACAGGCCCTGGGGGACTGGAGATGGAAATGACAAAGCCCCACACAGGCAAGAGCTGCCAGGGAATGCAGTTTGAGCTGTCTCCTGGATGAGCTTGCATTGTTCTTCCATTTTAGAACAGGAATTGTGAACTATCTGTTCCACCCTTGCTCACAGGAGAATTCCACAAACTGTTTGAGGAGAGACCTGTTGAGTGCTTTATCTCCTTGGCAATGGATGCCGGGGTTTCCTCTGAGACACAGTTTTGTATTTCCTGGTTCCAGGGAGAATCCTGCCTGCCTCAGTCTGTGACTTCAGGCGGCAACAGACCCAGGCCTTCAGTCCCCTGGGGTGCTTTCCAAGCCAGTTTTGGCTCCCAGCTTGTTGAGTCAGCCAGAGTGACCACAAGGCCCAGTGCCCACGTCCCTTCTGGGTTTTGCCTCTTGTCCTGGAGTGATTATTAACAGAATCTCTTTTCACTCTCATGAGTGTCCCATCTTGGTCAATTAGTCCCACGGTTCCCAGCACAGACGCTGAGCCTGTGTCCTAGTAGGTCCCCGCAGTCACTTTTTAGCAGCAGCTGGGTGTCAGGAAAGTGCTCGAAAGAATCCACACAGCTGATGAACATTACTGCCCTTGCTCTCAGCTTTCTTACCGAGAGTGGAGAGAAGAGGGAGTGCGAAGCAGACAGGCCAAGAGGAGTGTTTGGTGGTGGCTGACGGGGGTGTCGCCAGGGCACGGGGCTTGCAGTGAAGTGTCACCACGGCCAGTGTGCTGTGCACACTTGGAAATCACAATGGCGGTGTAGCTTCCCGGGGGTTGTCTGCATTTGGATTTCAGAGTTTCCATACAGAGTATTGCAGGGCGGAGGTTGGCTTCGTATTCTGCAAGGTGGGGGGTACCTGTGACCTGCAGTCACCCATTCTCATCTCAGATCTGCTGAATCTCTGTGTCAACCCTGGGGCTTTCCAGAAATCTGATTCTGGCTTGAGAACCTTAGAAGAAGTAGATGTTTTGGAGTAAATGTGTGTTCTTCTTAACTTGCATGTTTAGACAGTTCACTCACTCATTTAGCAACTCTCTACTGAATGGTCATCATGGGCCAAGCCCTGGGCTGGGCTCTGGGTCTGCAGCCCAGCAGAGGGGACTGCCCTCCACCTGGTGATGCCCACGACAGCCTCATGTGAGGGGAGCACAGAGGATGGGGGCACTGAAGCAGGAGCCCCCTAGGCACGGGTGTCGGGCTCAGGTCAGGCCTCCCCAGGTTGTGAGTTGGAGCTGAGGCCCGAAGGATGGGGAGCAGGAGGGGAGGGACAGCAGGTGCAAGTCCTCAGATGGTGGCGGACGGGTGCTGGAGCCCGGAGCAGAGGGGCTGGGGGACAGGAGGCAGGACGGGAGGACGGGCTGTGGAGACTCTGGTTTGGGGCTGGACTCAGAATGTGGTGAACACTGTGAGGCCTGGAGACAAGGAGACCTTTTGGTCTGTCTGAGAAGCTGCTGGGAGGTTGGTGTGGTGGGCACAGGCCTTGGGAGGGCCCAGCCTCTGTGACGAATGCCATCAGACTGAAACCTGTAACACTTCTGTCTGGTCTGTCTCCCCATAGATCCTGCCTGGCCTGTATATTGGCAACTTCAAAGGTGAGTTCTCTTTTTTCATTATTGTGGTAGAATATGCAAAAACTATTAACTATGCCGTTTAACCCTTTTTAAGCGGCAGTTCAGGGGCATTAAGTACATTCTTGCTATTGTGCAGCCATCACCTGCACCCATCCCCAGCACGCTTTCCTTTCCAGCTGAGTCTCTGTCCCCACCAGACACTACTTCCTGCCCTGCACCCCGGCCCTTGGAAACCACCCTCCCGCTGCTTGTCTCCGAGTCTGACTGCGCCAGGGGCCTCGTGTGAGCAGGCTCATGTGGCCGTGGTCGTCTTGTGACGGGCTGACTTCACGGAGCTTGACGTTGTTCTTTCGTTGCTGTGCTTGTGTCGTAATTTCCTTCCTTGTTAAGACTGAATAACCGTGTGTGGATGGGCCACACTGTGTTATCCTTCATCTGTGGAAGGACACGGGTGTCTTTTGCCAGTGGTGAGCTTGCTTCTTTAAAGCTCGGCTTTAGGCTCTCATGCGTGACGGCGTCGAGGTGAGGACTCAGTGTGTGCAGTCTGGTCTGGACACCACCAGCAGCCTTATCCTTGTGCCTCGACGTCTTGGCCCATGGCTCAAAGAGTGGTGTAGAGAGCCCTGCAGGGTCTACCTTGACCTCTGACCTTCATTTAACTGTACACACATGTTGGAGTTTTACTATCAAAAGAGGATGGCTAAAAGGCACACTTAGCAGTCATATAACCTGTTTATCATCTTTATCACTTTTATTTTCTAGTTAGTAATAAACTTTCAGAGACCTATTTTTTTAGTCACCTGGGGAAAATAAGTGGCAGTTTCATCTCTAGCCGATTATTCTTGTCACACATTTCTCTGCAACTTCTTTGATATTTACTGATATGCTATTAGCTGTTGACTTTTCATTTTTAGCTTATTTGTCTCAAAATGCTCTGTAGTTGCAAAGGTGAGTAGAAAGCCACAGAGCAAAATGCGCAGGGAGGGGAGAGGAGGGGGGGGGAGGGGGAAGGGGCTGGCCCCACCCCCCGTGTGTGGGGGAGGGCAGGTGTGCTGTCATGGATGGGCCGGACACAGGCAGGAAGCAGCCTGCTGTGCTGCTGGGGAGACCCCCCTCACCCCGCCGCCCTTTCTGGGCACACGCGCTGGAACACACTCCTGTCTGTTTTCTGGTTGTGTAAATCTGCAAGTTCAGGTTCACATTGACTCTTAAAACAATCTCTGAGGTCTCTGCCCTGATATTCACGTCGTCTTCCCCGCTGGGCTCAGAGGGCAGCTAATTGACCTTAAAGAGTATTCTGAGCACACTGGACTGACAGCTGCTCATCAGTGCTAGAAGGTGTTAAAAATAGTCCTGGAGTTCCTAAATTAGTAAGCTTTTTGTTCTGAGAAAGCAGCGAGTGCTTTGTGGCAGGTAGGCGAGTTGGGCTGGAATGCATGGACATCTTTATGGTTATTTAATGAGTTGTTATTAATGGTTTCGTGGGAAGAGGGGAATGTCTTTGAGTTTGGAAACAATATGGAATTTAGGATAAATTCTTGGATGTAGAATTGCTGGGTGAATATTTTTACAAATCAAAAAACTGTAATGAAAACCAACCAAATTCAGGACTTCTGCCAGCAGTTCCAGCACACTTGCAGATGGCAGACCTTGGTTTGAGCAACAGAGGACTGAGTTCTCCTAGGACTCCCTGCTCAGGGAGAGCTTGTGCGCATGCGGGTGGGCGGGCTGAGCCCCCAAGGCCGGTTCCAGCTGCACGTGTGCTCCTTCCCACAGTGCCCGTGGCTGTAGACAGCCACCCACCAGCCGCTTCTAGTCCTGAAGAATGGATGCCGTCATCAGTAGTGCACTTACACGTGTGGACAGACACATGCTTGTGGGAAGAGCTGTCCTACGGTGTGTGTGTGCGGATGGCGCTACCGCAGAATAGAAAGGCTCGGACTGGACTGGGAATGCGAGGAGCAGAAGGAGCAGGGGCGTCTCCAGGAGCCACTTCTGTGTTCTTAAGGGCACAGCAGTCAGTTTTTCTGATGTGTGGTACCAAGTGTGGTTATGTTCAAAACAAAGTAATTTTGACTTCAAACCACCTTTTTTGTTGTTGTTTACCTTAATCTGTGTTACAAATGTATATTCATGGGGTGATGAAAATATTCTAAATTTAGGTTGTAGTGATGGTTAGACAATTCTGAATATACTGAAAACCATTGAATTGTACACTTTAAAAGGGTGAATTATCTCAGTAACACTTTTTTTTCCACTTTATTTTTTAAATTGAAGGATAATTGCTTTACAGAATTTTGTTGTTTTCGGTCATACATCAACAAGAATCAGTCATCAGTGTCCCCTCCCTCCTGTACCTCCCTTCCATCTCCCTCTCCGTCCCACCCCTCTAGATTGTCACAGAGGCCCTGTTCGGGTCTCCTGAGTCAGGCAGCTGATTCCCATAGGCTCTGTTTTGCATGAGGTGCTGTAAGTCCCCACCTCAATCTCTCCATGCATCTCTCCCTCTCCACCCCCATGTCCTTGGGCCTGTCCTCTGTGTCTGTTTATCCACTGCTGTTCTGTCTCAATAACATTGCTTTTTACAAAAAGGAAAAAAGAACATATATGTAAACAATTATTATGGACATGAGTTTGAGCAAACTCAGGGAGATAGTGATGGACAGAGAAGCCTGGTGTGCTGCAGTTCGTGGGGTCACAAAGAGTGGGACACGACTTAGCAACTGAACAATAACAAAACAATTATTGATTTTCCAACTTCGTTCCTGGGTGGAGTCAGAATCTGGAAGATCCTGGCCCACAGTGTCTCCTCCAACTGTGCAGACCCTCCCCATGCCCCTCCCAGCCCAGCGGCTCTGAACACCCCTCCTGCTGGCTGCCTCACCTTGTCTGGGAGCCTAATGCTCCAGCTTGACGTTCCACTACTTGTCCAAAATGCACAGCCTGGTGGGGATTGGAAAATCACATTTGAGTTAAAACGTGGGGGATGCCTGTCTGTGGACCCTGAATAAGTCCAGTTCCTGCCAAGTTCAAAGCTCACCTAGATCACAACTTGGTGTAGTTGGGAGCTGGGTGGCTAGATGAGTCCCCATGTAATGGATTGAGAGGCTGTTTGAGGTGGTTGGAGCAATTAAGAGAGTCAAAATAAAAGCCAACATTTTTATATTACTTTTAAAGATTATTTTTCTGACTATAAAAGTGGTATATGCTTATTGTAGAATGTTTTAGAATGGTGCTTCTTCGTTTCTACTCTTATTCACTAAGGCTTATTCGGAATGTGGCCCTGCCATAGACCCTGAACTAAGTTGGAGCCCAGGAATCTGCCTTTTTAAAAAAATCCGGGTAGTTCTTAGACATGTTGAACTCTTACAGCCATCTGTATTGAATATACACACACAAACGATAAAGAAAAAACTTAACACGCAATTCTGTCTCTTCGAGATGGTCACTGTCTAGGCCGATTCCTGACAACAGCGTCCCCTCTGTGTTTGTTGTCTTTATGTGTTTTTACAAGTTGAGTTCATATTGTATTTGTAGTTTGGTGCCTGCTTCCCCTTTCCCCTGTTTAATGCTACATCCTGAGTGTTTTCTCATGGCGTTAATATTCTCCAGAAACAGAATGATCAGACATTCGGTTTTCAATCATCTTACCCTGTATCACTTTAGAAAACGTGTCCCCGGGGGAATGGACCTCCTTGTCTCCTGCTGCACCCTGTTCTGTAGATTAGCAGAAGTTCCAGCTTGAGGGGATTCGCGTGGCTTTCTTCTCTGGGTGGGTTCATAGGAAGGGAATATAATTTGGTATCTCCTTAGTTTCACATGCAGATAATTTCATAGCCAGATGACTTATGAACTGCTTTGTCTGGACTTTCCATTAAGTACCCGTTTTTAGTTTAGCGTAAGTGGATGCATTTGTAAACCACGTCATACCTGCATCTGGTCCTATTCCTGCTGTTTGACATTAGGTCGATTAGTCTCTGGCAGGTTCCTGTATCTTAGAAGATTGTTTTGTATTTAATTTTAATTTAGATTCCTAATCATTAAGAGGTAATTAAAAATATTTGAAATATCTTTCTTTTTCCATGTTTCATGTGAGTAGCTAACGTGAGGGTCTGCAACTTAATAAGCATCAGCTACAACATGACTTAGTGGTTCATTTCCTTTAAACAGCAATAATCATCATTATACTATTTATCAGTCTACATACTTTTCAAGTTTTATATGACCACTTTGTATCAAAAGACTTGTCAGTCAGAAATAAACTGAGTTATCTGCAGAATACCTAAAAGCAATAACTCTAGATTCCCTTTATTGTTCAGTCGCTAAGTTGTATCCAACTTTTGCAACCCCATGGACTGCAGCACGCCAGGCTTCCCTGTCCTTCACTATCTCCTGGAGTTTGTTCAAACTTATGTCCATTGAGACAGTGATGCCATCCAGCCATCTCTGTTGTCCCCTTCCCCTCCTGCCCTCAATCTTTCCCAGTATCAGGGTCTTTTCCAATGAGTCGGCTCTTTGTGTTAGGTGGCCAAAGTATTGGAGCTTCAGCTTCAGCATCAGTCCTTCCAATGAATATTCAGGGTTGATTTCCTTTAGGATTGATTGAGTTGATCTCCTTGCAGTCCAAGGGACTCTCAAGAGTCTTCTCAAGCACCACAATTCAATTACGAATTTTTAAGAAAGAAATATGCAAGTAATTTTGTGTTTTTTCCTTAAGGAGTATTCACTTGCAGAAAATACTAAAATGCCCCCCCTTTCTTCTGTGACAGATGCCAGAGATGCAGAGCAGTTGAGCAAGAACAAGGTGACGCACATTCTGTCTGTGCACGACAGCGCCAGGCCAATGCTGGAGGTGAGGCTGCTGATCTGTGCACCTGTCTGTGCTGTGCTCCTGGGCGGGGCAGCTGGCCAGGCAGTCTGTGCTCTGCAGCAACAGCTCCGTGTCCTGGCTGTGCTAACCCGTGCTTGGCCACGCCTGGGCCTGGGCCTCTGGCTGGGCTGGGCCGGCAGTGGGGTGCTTCTTGTTCTCACCATCCTCCTGTTATGTCACTACCTTGGCTTTCTTGGCTGAACACCGAAGAACAGGCTGATACAGTGTTTTCCTTTAGATTTTAAGGACATTTAAAACCCATTTTCATTTCTTTCAAAATTACCTCTTGTTTTAGAATCCCAAAGAATTCAGGCTGCTCGTTTCCTGATTTTTTTTTCCATTTGAGCTCAATTGTCAATCATTTGCATTTCGGAAAACAAGGCCTCTGAGGATAAATTGTCCCTAGAGATTTTCTAGTCCTTCTCTCTGCAGACGGTCAGTGAAGAAGCTGTTGTTGTATTTCAGGTTTTAAAGTAAATAGGATGTGTCTGCCTGTACACTGATTCCAAAAACATCTTCAATTTTACTTTAATCGATGGTTTGAGCTGTTGGCTGGGAGCACAGTCTCTGTTTATTAGCCTTGACAAAGCCCAAGCTACCTCTTTTCAGAAAATAGTGTGAATATGGTTGTGAGATGTATGTGTGTGTTTGTTTCTATTTCAGGGTGGGGTACTGGAAGGGAGGTGTGGCTCATTCTGAAAGAATCGTCATTCAAGCAGTTTTCACTAAAATTCATATTATACAAGAGTAGGTAATATATTCTTATTTCAAAGTCATCAGTTTTACCTGGCCATTAGAGCTGCCGGATTTCAGTCAGTATTCAAAAAGATGAGAACTTAGAATAATAAGCAATTCAACTGACGACATCACCATAAGAGGACCACAGGAGGTGAACGGGCTCTTTCTCTGGATCCGAGCTCGCAGTTCCCTCTGCTGCTTTGTCTCATGGTTTTGTTAAGGTGCTATAATTTGTGCTGCAGCATGGTTTTATTGGAAACCACAGCAACAAAGCATCGTTGTTTCAAAGGCTGACATCTCCTTTGAAAATAGGTATCCATTTTCCATGTATCAGCAAGAGTTTGTTAAACACATGGCCAAGCTATGGCCTAGGTGATAAGTTAAATGTAAGCTGATCATGATTGACTTGCTCTTTAATCACAAGATGAGGCTTGCTGCTGGTGCTAAGTCACTTCAGTCGTGTCCGACTCTGTGCGACCCCATAGACGGCAGCCCACCAGGCTCCCCCGTCCCTGGGATTCTCCAGGCAAGAACACTGGAGTGGGTTGCCATTTCCTTCTCCAATGCATGAAAGTGAAAAGTGAAAGTGAAGTCGCTTAGTCGTGTCTGACTCTATCGACCCCATGGACTGCAGCCCACCAGGCTCCTCCGTCCATGGGATTCTCCAGGCAAGAGTACTGGAGTGGGGTGCCATTGCCTTCTCCGAGATGAGGCTTAGGTTTCCTTTATTTTAATCAACTGCAGCGATGTCCTGCCTACCCTGACCCTCCAGGCTGCCTCGTGGCGTTGTACCCCGCTGCCCACAGCCGCCGTCACGTAGGAAGCCGGCTGGGAGTCTGTGCCACCGCCACTTCTGCCCACAGAGCTGGCCTTCAAGTCTCGGAGGAAAGAGCCCCGCCCTCGCCTGTCCCACCCCCCCCCCCCCCACTTTACACACAAGAATGAGGGCTGGAGGGCTGGCGAGTGGAGCCCATGCGATTGCAGCCTGGTGTAAACAGAACACTGTTGATGTAAAAGTCTCAGTGCTCTGGGCAAACTGTGTTCCCTCACCAGCCGTGACTGCGTATCCTCTTTATTCCCTGTGAGAAACAAGGGACCCTGTGCCTTTTCCCCATGAGACTGCCTCTTTGATTTGGAGATGTCCTGTTTCAGGCTTTGGGTGCTGTTACTATCTCACTCAGTAAGTACTTTCCTGTGATTTCATGTTTACTTCAAGTTGGACCTCTGTTTTATAGCATAGCATAGTTTATCACTGCCCTTCTTATTTTATTCATTTTTAACTTCACGAGTGATTCATGAGTATGTTCTTATTTTAAACATGAAAGCAATAGATTCTCTGATTGCACAAGTGGGGAAAACAGGCATTAAAGTGATGTGAATGGGCCTGCTCGCCCTCAGGGAGTGGACAGAGGGAGTCCGCCAGGGTCCTGAGAGTGCTAGACCTTGGCTGAGCCCTCTGCCTGATGCATAAATGTAGTCGTCTCTCTTAAATTTCAAACTCAGTTCCAGAAGCCATAGTCTCACCAGGCTGAGATGAATCTGGGAAGTTATCTCTGTGCTGCGCTGGTCCTGACCCTTGGAGGAGAGCAGGACCAGGATGGGGTGAGAGGGAAGAGCGTGTGCCGTGCTGAGAGCCAGCCTGGAGAGGGCAAGTGGGACAGGACACAGGAGATGACAGAGCCGCCGCCTCCTTCCCTGTCTGGGGTTTCCAAAGCCCAGAGTGTTTATGGAATGCACCCCAGCTTTCTCTGGGCAGACCCGGGCTGAGGCGGGCTAGACGTGGGGAGGCAGTTACTGTCTAAAATTGAGAGGTTTTAGTCCTGTCACATCCTAGTGGAAGTTCTAAGGATCTGGAGACTCTGGCTGGGGGAGTGCCAAGTCATGCCTCCTGGCATGGCCCTGCCTCCACGGGACCACCTGCTCATCCCCAGGGCCCGGGAGCCCAGCCTGCACGATGGCAGCATCCTAGCTGCTGTGGTGTAACCAGACCTGGGGCCTAGCACGTCACCTCTAGCAAGTGGCAGAGCTGGGGAAGGGCCGTTGCCTCGTAGCTTAATTTCAAATAGGAATTAAGCCCAAACCGTAATTATAACATTGAAGGAGGAACATCCCTTCCTCTGATTCCACGTTGAGGGCCGGGCCTTCTGCTAAAAACGTTTCCCTTTTTTGTGAGCTGTGTCTTCAGCGCCTACTGGTTGCTCCAGATTTGAGGGGGTGGTGAAAACTGCTGTCAGAAAGACAGCGCTCTTTCAAATCAGAAACCCTGTGTTGTTTGTAGGTGCTGAGGAAGTAATATTGAGCAATGAAAGGTTTCTCCCTTCCCCTGAGAAAAGAACCAGAGGCCTGTCTCTCTAATGTAAGAATTTCAGAGTTTGTTTCATTTTTCATGTTGGTATTTAACCAGAGCACCTGCAGGAAACAACTATTTTTCACTATTAACAAAAATACTTTTAAAGTATTCTCATTCCTTCAGTGGGCTAATGACACAAAGAATTTAATTTTAAAGTGATTTCTATTTTCAGATTAAATAGAAAAAAAATAGTTTGCATACACATATTCACAACAGGGCACTGTGTGCATGCCAGACAGGTCTTCTGAGCTTGAGTTCAGCCTGGATATTCTTCCCATTTTGAGCTGTGACTTGTATTTTGAACCGTTTATGCATTTGTTTTTGCTTTCCAGATTAGGATGTTTTTATAGGCCAGCATTTATTCCTGGTGATTCTGTTTTATATTTTCTTTAACATGAAAAACATTTTTTTTGAGGTGTCCAGGCTCAGAATTTAACGCTGTTGGTTCTGTTTGCAGCTGACCACTTCTGCTGGCTCTGACCCTTCCCGTGTCTGTGTGTCTGTACATACAGGTGCGTGTCTCCCAGAGACGCCGGTCTGTGTGGACGGTGGTCCCGAGCGCCTGAGGGGCTCCTGGAGGGGCCTGGTCCCCCGCCACCTGTCTGTCTGGTGGCCCCCTCCGTTTCTCGCCCTCAGAAGCTTTGCTGCCTTCCCAGATGTAAACAAGCCCATCCAAGGTGTGCAGTGGCACTTGAAGTTTAAGAGACTTGCTTCTTTGTCCACGTCTCTCTCTCTCCCTCCTCTTGCCCCCGCTCCTGACGAGTCCTCCCATCCCTCAGAGCTGGGCCCAGCTCTTGGTCTGAGAAGGACACTGCAGTGCCTGCCAGGCTCAGGCCTGCTGCCCTTTCCCTGTAATGTCTGTGGTCATCAAATGGCTGTCTAACCTCTGTCCTCCTGGGCTGGTCCTAGGCCACTGCAGGCAGTGGGTTTCTTGGTCTCCCCAGCACTCAGCCCGGCTCTGGCTTCTGAGTGTGCTTCTGACAGACTCCATGCCGAGTGCTTTTCAGCTTCACCGCCAGGTGAGAAGCCGTGTCTCTGGGGGTATGTGCCGGACTTCAGGGTGTGGAAGAAGAGTGGAGTCTCACTGGCCACAGCGCTCTGTGAGGTCAGAGGTCAGGTGGTGCAGGGCTGCCTCCCCGGCACCCCCACAGTCAGGGAGCCCGGTGTGCAGATGCTCAGCACGCGCAGTTGGTGTGGCCTGCAGTCCAGAAGAGCCTGTTGCTAAGCTCCCGCCACTGAGTGACGCTCCTGTAACTCCCTGACAGGTCTCAGTGGTCTTTCGGCTGCCTTGGGTCTGCATCAGAAGTCTGGTCCTACAAGGACAGTGCAGTCTCAGATACGGACAGTGGGTGATTAGTTAAAAGAAGACTTCCCACATCAAGGCAGGTGAGGTGGGGGCAGAGTTCGCTGAGACCTCGTCTCAGGCTCCGGGGGCTTGGAGGCAGACCGTGGGAAGCTGAGGCCCACATTCCGATTCACAGGGAGACCTGTGCCCACTTGTCTTCCTCAGAGGCTTCCTAGGCAGAGCCAGCTCTGCCCTCCTCCCGACCTGGTGACCTGGCCAGCTTGGCTCTTAGGACCCCGAGCCCCGTCCTGTCCCTTCAAGTCACAGGAACTATTGCCATGAGCAAGAGCCTGTTGGACAGCACACACCTCGTGCCGGGCACACAGGTGTGGGCAGGAGGCTCCCTGCAGGTCTGCTTGTAATCAGGAAACTGGAGCTGACCTGCACACCCAGCCTCTGTAGAAAAGAAATACTCTGCAGCCATTGAAAAAGAAGAGGAGGGCTTATGCGTATGCAGAGGAAACAGTTAACTGCTGAGCAAAAGAAGCAAGTTGTAGAATAATACCCACACTATGACCCCACTTATGTGAATTACATTAATAATGGACTCCAGTACATACACATACGGGGCTTCCCAGGTGCTGCTAGTGGTTAAGACCCGCCTGCCAATGCAGGGGACTTGGGTTTGATCCCTGGGTCGGGAAGATCCCCTAGAGAAAGGCATGGAAACCCTCTTCAGTATTCTTGCCTGGAGAATCCCATGGACAGAGGAACCTGGCGGGCTACAGTCCCTAGGGTCGCAGAGTTGGACAAACTGAAGTGACCTAGCACACATACACGTACATATATGTGTGTAAAGGCACAGATAAGAGTTTGCAAGGACCATGTCATACTCCTAGGATTGACAAAAGGGAGTCAGTTAAGAGAAGAGGGTGGGAACACAGAGTGTCACTTTTTTCTTACTTATTTTCCTCAATGGGAGGGTCCTCATAGTATCTTTTTGGATGGCGGGATCATGAAAGGAAGATAAACAGGTGGCCACCTCTTGGAGTCTAGAGCAGTGACAGGCAGGCTGCACTTGGATGTCTCGGCATGGCTGGAACGGGTTCTGTGTTTGGTAACAATGTCCCCCATGGATTCACATGTAAACGTGTGACCTCAGACATGCTGCGTGCTTGTCATCCGTGGTCAGTGCCCACAAAGCGCCTCTCTCAGCCATCCTGATCTTCAGGGGGGAGACGGCCGAGACACACTTTCTGACTATATACATTTTATTTGCAGCATCAGCTGTGTTTTTCCTCTGATTGTTTCAGTTGAGTGAGTTTATACCCTTGTAGAGTTCACAGATCCCCTGGTGATACAAGTTGAACACTGGGCAAGAAATCCTGATCGGAGTGGCTGGAGTGGATGCGTTCTGTCACTGTGCTGGCATCACCAACCGCCGCACTCTCGTCACTGCTGTTGTTCAGGGCCTTGAAAGCTGCTCGCTGTCGGCCCTGGGGCAGTTCTCAGCCTGACAGCTGTTGCCATCTCTCCACTAAAGTCTCTGAGCTTCGGTGGCACGTCCTGTACCAAAGGTTTGCAGCTTTCATGTGTTGAGGTAAATTTGTTTGAAGCCAACCCCAGACTTAAATAGAAATGACTCAAATAGAAATGATTATGGTAGGTATCGAAAACTGTCTAGTAATCTCTCTTTCTTAAATCCAGCTGTGTCTGAGTTCCATGTGTGGGGGCAGTCAAGTGCAAAGACGGTGCCCCCCCCCCCATGCCGGCCCCTGGCTGCTGGTCCTCTGTGTCAAGTGGAGGTCTGGAGCTGGAATCCCAGCTTGGGTGGCCCAGAGGGGCAGAAATCGTCGGGGGCCACTGGTTCTAGAGAGGAAAGCGGCCTTCTCGTCTCTGAGTGAGCATGCTGTGCTAAGTGCCTGGCTCCCTGGAGCCCCTGCCCTTCAGCTGTGGGTGGTCTCTTGACTTTGCACACTTACCGATTAGCCTCTCCACTCAAGTGAAGACTTTCGCACAGCACTCTCCTTCCTAGACTTCCCTCTCAAGTCCCAGTTTCATGAGCGTTTCCTGCTGAGCCCCCCTGTGTGCTCAGGCCCTCAGATTAGTGCCAAGCGCTGCTCCTCATGCAGGGGTTGGGGGTGCTCCTGGGTCGGACCCCTCCCAGTCCTCAGTGAGGGATATGACAGGGGTAGGGTCTGCCGGGACTCGCAAACCAAGGGCTCAGGAGAGGTGAGGACCATGTCCTCTCCCCGCTGCTCCAGCTGGAACGGCAGCCTGGACACACTGCAACAGGATGGCCCGCGAGAGCCAGAGCAGGTGGCCAGGGCACTAGCTGGTCTGTTCGTGAAGAGCCTCGCTCCATGGGCTGGAGGTTGGGAAGACTTTGTGAAGAGGAGTGATGAGGCAGCCTGGCAGGACTGGTATGTCCGGTTCCGGGGGAGGTGTGTCTCAAGTGGGACCAGCCCTTCCTGAATGGTCAGGAAGGGGGAAATGAGCCCTGGGGACGTAGGACACGTGTGGATGGCGGCTGGGTGCCGAGTGGCTAGGGTGGTCAGCACGGTGGGACGAGGGTGGTGCCATCTTCGGTTCTCTTTTTGGCTAAATTGGGCGTTATTCCTTCACATTCAGCAAATGCTGGTTGAGTACATACCTCGTAGCAGGGATTGGGTGTAAGACAGTGAGAAGTAAGGTGCGGCCCAGCACCAGGAGATAGGCATGGAAATCCTAAAAACATGCAGACTTGTGCCTTCGCCGCAGAGCTGAGGGGCTGGGGCCACCTCCCTGCCGGGTCCTGCAGGCCTCGCCATGGGGCCGGCACCATGGAGCGCCCCTGGAGGATGCAGGGGCAGCTGGGGAGGGGCAGGACCTGCGGGGGGCCCAGGTGTGCAGGCACAGGCAGGCTCTGGGACGCTGCAGGGCTCAGCTGAGCAGGTCTGCAGGGAGCCAGGCTGTAGGGGGCACAGGGATGATCAGGGGAAGTTTCATTTGTCAAGCTGAGGAGTCTGAGCTTCATCTTATGTGAAGCAGTCAGTAAAGGTTCATGAACAAGTCAGGTGACACACTCATGTTTCCTTCCCGGGAGGTGGGAGTCAGTAGAGCTGAAGGACTGTCAGCAATGAGACGGCGGGCACGCTGCGGCTGCACTCACGCCTTAAGTTGATGGAGCACACGCTCTTGTCTTAGAAAGGCCACAGCCTGACGGGACTCACTTTCGTGGGGCCTCAGAGTCAGCATGTTTCTGGGTCCAGGTCAGGACAGTGCAGCAGACCAGTGGGAGTCCCGTGTGTTGTGGCGGCCGGCGGCGGGCCCGTGGGTGTTGCGGGTGTCACAGGCTCCTTGGGAGAAGGGCCTTCAACTCTACAGTCAAAAGTTTGAACGAGCAGTTAAAGGTGGTTAGTTGGTTAAGACCCAAAGCAGAGTTAAACGGCTCTATGGGGGCCGTTGTTGTTTTTAGCCACAGGAAAAATACTAATTTAAATGTAGCCTGGTATACTGAAGACTGGTTTAAGCAAATCTGCTACCTGCAGGTGCTCCTATAATTCATTCTTTGGTAGCTGCTGCCCGTGGGCCCTGAGCCTGCCAGGCCTGCAAGGGAAGCGGGCCCACCTGGCCCGAAGCTTGGGGGAAGCAGCGGCCCCAGACGGTAGGCTGCCTCGCTGTGGCCGAGGTCCTGCCATCCCCTCTCTTGCTCTGACTCCTGGGATGGTTTGGAGCCTGTGTGTGCCCCGAGGCAGAGGCTGGTGTCAGGCCCCAGGTCTGGATTGAGAAACTGTTTCTCTCCTTTCAGTTGTCACCACAAGGAGCACAGATGTCATTTCAGCATTCGTAACTGGGCAGGGTGTCTCCACCAGCTCTGCCCTCTCGTTCAAGGGAAGACCAGTGAATGCGTGGTGAGGGGGCGGCAAGCCGTGGTTGCTGCAGCCCTGGCTGCCGGAGTGGACACTGTGCATCTGGGTCTGAGTGGGAGCCTCCTCTGGAGGGCCAGCTGTGGACCTTGTCCCAACTACAGGAACCACGGCTGGAGCCTGAGAAAGGAGAGGCCATCCAGTGTTACTCCCCTAGCCGGGAGGGATGCTCCCCCGACCCATGTGGTCACCTGGGATCCAGGGCAGCAGAGTGGAGCCCAGAGCTCAGCTTCGGCCTTCTGGTCTGGGGAATTGTCCTTAAGCCAAGACATTTAAAGGTCATTCCAGACTGTGCTGGCCCTCAGAGTGGTCGGGGCCTGGCGATGGTGGGCCTGGTCCCACCTGAATTTACCTGTTCAACCAGACCAGTCCCCCAGCCTCTAGGTGGAAGCCACACCCAGATCCACAGATGGACCTGAAGTGACTGAAGTCAGGCTGCGTTCATACAGACGCCCTGACACACTCACGCTCCCGACTCATGCGCCTGAACCGGCCCCTCCCCAAGCACCTGCTGTGGCCCCTGCGCTCGCTGGGGCTTCTTGACCAGTGCTTTCTGCCAGGCATTTCTAGGTCCTGCCCATCCCAGGGACTGCTGGCCTCCCCACACTGTTCTCCCCTCTGTGCCCACTGCGAGAGGATGCAGCTGTCAAAATAAAAATAGCTGTCAGATTGCTTTCAGTGGCAGCTGGTGGGGAGAGAGGGAGGGCTTGGTGAAGACTGCGCTTCAAGGAAGGCCTGGGACGCTGATCAGCCTTAGAGCCAAGTGAAGAGAAGCCCCCGGTCCTGTTGGGGGCTGGGCACCCACACTGCAGTGTGACCCATGCGCCAGGGAGCTCAGTGGTCTCTGACCCCCACACGTCCCTCCCTCAGAGAGAGAGGACGCGCTTCCTGACGCCCAGGGGAGGCGGGAGTCATGGGCTCATGCACTGGCGGGCACCACGTTTGTGTGTCCTGATCTGACCCCACCCCCACAGGACTGGCCAGCTGCCAGGCTAGGGACAATGCCCTGCTCTGGGTCCGTGTTTGCTAACCCTTTTGGGGGTCTAATCCCATTTGGAGGATGCAACGTCATGCCCAAGGGACCTGGAATGCTGCTTAGGAAAAGCTGCTCAAGTTCTGAGGCTCGGTATTGCGCTGGAGGACGTGTTGGCAGCCTGCGGGAAGGTCTCGTCCCACTGCGAGGGGTGGAGTCCGGACTCAGGTGCGGGAGCACGGACAGCATCCCAAACGCTCTGGTCCTCCCCGAGGCAGCATCCAGCACCGTCCTTCCTGCAGAAGGTGAGGATGGTGGGCCTCGTATAGTCCAGGCGGCTGGCACACGATCCTCCAGGCCCCGCGACCTCTCTGTAGCCTGGTCTGTGGTGGCAACAACGCATGCCTTGTTCCTTCACTAGCACTTCCAGCCACTCAGTGTGCCACACATTGAATCTCATCTCCTTGTTTAAAAGAATCCTGTGCTGGAAGGAAACCCCTCAGCCCCTCTCTCTAGGGAGCAAGGCGCGGGGCTGAGCACGAGCAGTGGTTTAGAGTCGGGCAACCCCGCCGTGTCCCCACGCCTCCCGCACGAGAGACGCGCTCCTGGTCGTCACGGAACTATGGGAAGCGTCTCCATCTGAGCAGGGCTCGGCACACGTCCGTCAAGGGCCAGGTGGTGAGTGCGTCAGGGTGCTGTCTTCCTCTCCTCTCATCCATGTCGTGACAGGAGCCGTGGGTGACACGCAGATGGCAGGCGAGGCTGTGTCCCGATGCACATGGGCCTGTGTGTCAGCTCCTGTCCTCATGGCTGGGTGGCAGGGTTCGCAGCCAGGCGTACCTCAGTGACAGAGCCTGCATGTTCCTGGAGCCCACATCAGGCCTGAAGCTTGGGGCTACTGCGTCCCCAGTGCAATGCACACCTGAAAAGTCCTGAGCACCCGGCCTGCCTCCACCGCAGGGATGGCTTTCCACGGTTAGTGGGTCCGGCCCATGCGTCCCACGGAGCCATTCAGAGCACACAGGACATGCACATGGAGGCTGTTGGGTTGCCCGGCCGGGGCTGTGCATCCTGCCAGCCACAGGGGCGCTGGCTCCCTGGACATAGGCTCTCAAGGCACGCAGGAGTTTAAGATTCTAAAAATGGATCCCCTCCCTTCTTTCAGTGACCCATTATTGATGGCTAGAGAGAGAGGAGCTAGGCTGCAGCAAGAACTGAGCGAGGACCCAACTCGACGGGGACAGTCTGACGGGGAGCCCGATCCTCCCACGCCAAAACTGTCCTGTCCTGGCAGCAGTTAGGGCAGTCGTCTCTAGAGTCCACCTGGGGCAGGGAGACAAGGTGGGGACAGCTTTCTGAGGAAGCACCCCCGCCCCCGAGACTCCTGAGGGAGAGAAGGTTCCATGGGACCTGGGGGGCACAGGGCGCCTGAGACACGGCAGCCAGGTGGTGGGCTAGGCGAGCTGTTGGCAGAGGGGCGGGGTGGCGTTGTGATAGAACGCGGGGCTTGGGAGGGTCTTCTTCACTTTGCTGACGGGCTGTTTGACCAGCTGAGATGGGCAATTAGATGAAGCTCCACCTTTGTGTCTCTTACAGCCGGACCATCCACTGATCACTCCCAGAGTGCTTCATCCACAGTGACTTTCAGCGTGGTCGTGTAGCATTAGCACCTGTTAGGTGACCCTGTAGAATTGCTCGGTTGGGGAGATTTTGCCTAAAATGCTCCGTTTTCATGAGTCCCGTCAGGCACACCCCCAGCAGGAAGAACCTGGAAGAGGGTTGGTGGTGTGGCTGGCGTGGCCTCCCCATCGCCCACCCGTGAGGCCCAAGGAGCTCGGACACACTGACTGTGCCCACTTGAGCAAAAGGAGTTTGAGCAAAAATAAGCACTTGGTTTCTCCATCTGTGGACCTGACAAGTCAAATGCATGTCATCTTTTGACTAACCTGAAAGAAGCCAACAGGTGCTGGAGGGCTCTCATTTGCATTTTTTCTCACAAAATCAAACTGAAGGCTAAATCTTGTCTCTCCACTCTGACCTTCCCACCCCTCCCCACCCACCGGGCACCACAGAGTTCTTGGAAGTTGTTATTTGTGGTAGAGTTTCCTAAATTTAGCTGGTGCAGAACAATCAGTGGCCAACGGGGACGTTAAGAAAATGCATCGTCAGTTTAGAGCCTGGACTTCGGACGTTTTATGTGCAGCTAAGGGAGGATTGCCTTCTGCGTGGTTTTCTACAGTAGTTTCTTTGAGACTTTTGCTGGGGTATCAACAGCTAAACAGAGAGGTCATGGGACCCCACCCTCTGGACCTTCCCTGCTCAGGGTTTTACGCTGATGTCCAGATGCAGTCTCTGTGCATATAATTTGTACTATTTCTCCTTAAAACACTAACTGGTGACAGTTCTTAAACTGAGGAGAAATACTGATCAACGTGCCAGGACGTGGGCTTTCTCCACAGTGAGGCTCTGCCGGGGGCGGGGGCGGGTGAGCAGTAACAGACGCGAGGCCGTCAACCCTGACCCATTTGTAAGCAACTTCAGGTCAGCAGTTGCCATCCTTTGGGTCTGTGACCTTTAAGAGTGTGCCCAGACTGATGTTTTCAGGGTTTACCTACCTTTAGGTTTATATTAAAGTTCAGAAGCTGTCAAATTCGTAGAGAAAGTAGAAGGTTCTGAGGGGCTGAGGCAGGGTCGGAGTTAGTGTTTAGTGGGGAAAGTTTCTTTTTGGGGAGATGAAAATGTTCTAGAGACAGATGGCGGGAATGTGAATGTGAACACATGTAACGCCAGTGAGCTGTACGCTTACAATGGTTAATCCTATGTTATGTATATTACACCACACAACAACTGGAGAGCGTGTCTCAAGGAGACAGACTTTTTTTAAATTGGTGGGCTTGTTTCTGATCAGGTGTGAGACAGTTCAAGCTGAATTCTTTTTAATTTTCTGTTTCTGTTCTGGACTCAGCATTTTGGGAGTGTGGTGAAACTAGCTCTCCTGGGGTCTCAGCTTATTTTCTCAGACTCTGCAGTGCAGCCCCCAAACGAGCAGTCGAAGGAAACCTGGTCTTTTCAGGGGACCCCCGTGCACACCCATTCTGCTGCTGACACTGAATGGGAGAAATGAGAAAACGAGGCTTGTGATTATATCGTTTCGCCTGTATTTCCTGATATCCATCCCATAGGAGCCCCCTCGCCTCCCACCGACGTTTCCTCATAGGTTGTAGGCAGGCACAAAGGAGTGTTCTCTAAGGGGTCTCCGTTAGCCTTCCTGGGAGAGAGAAGACAGCTCTGCAGGGCTTGACTTTCCTTTGAAAAGTAAAATGTCAGCAAGGTTCTTCAGAAGACTCTTACTTATGATGTTTCAGAAAGAAAAAAGCAGTGAGTTTTAGAAATTGTACTTGAAACAAGCGAGAGTTTGATCCCTTTACGAGTCCTGAAATCAGACCCTTGGCCCTGCTTTTCAAGTACTTGCCTATGTATCATTTTAAGTGTCATCTTTAGTTTCAGGCCCCAAGAAAGGCGAAAACCCTACTCTTGGTGGTTACTATGCTTGTTGAAACAGAAAACTGAAAAGTATTAGAACTTTTGAGAATATAGTTAGAAAGCTCTAACCTTTTGTTCAAGACGAGCCTCTGGAATGCTTTCTGAACTTTCTTCTCACTCAAGTGCTAATTCCTGCTTCCTTTAAAACCTAATCAGAAGCTTCATCTAAAAGGCTGTCCTTGGCAGCCCTGCCTCACTCTCCCTTCTCTCCTGTGTCTCCCTACATTGTGTCGCGCTAACTGGTGGTACTTGGCCTTGTGAACACTCAGCACATATGCTTTTTGCCTTTTCTTCCCTCTGGTTCCCATTTTGTCAGTATTGATGCCATTCTCAGGACATGTGAGGACATTCAAAGTGTCATGGAGCCCGAAGAAATCTGTCTTTGCACTTCAGGGCCAGCCCTCTACACTAATAGTCTGTAACTTGACATTTATCAGTTCCAAAAAAGCTTAATGTTAATTGCCTTTCCACCAATCACTTTTTGGAAATACTGAATTTTTATTTATTTAGTAAGAATTTTATTTCAAAAAACATAATTGATTTTAGGGGTTTTAAAATAATAGGGGTAATATGAGGGAGGAAATGCCACTAAACGGATGCTATAGTAATGGAAACATTGGTGCTATTTGTATTACTTACGAATTTTTCAGATTGCTGTAGAATTTTGCCCTACAATAAGATATCCTTTCTTTTTTGCTAAACTTTGCATAGCTTAGCTAAACACACCATGGCCCTTATTCCTGTCTCTGTGAACTCCAGCACTACAGAGTGGGCCTTTGTTTCGGTCCAAGCAGATGAATCTATTCCACATCATCCTGAAACATTTGCAGAGCCCTGTCCTCTAATATTGGATGATCTCAAGTGTGTCCAGCTTTCTTGTTGGCGCTGAGGCCCTTCAGGCTGCCGGCACCCTGGCTGCTTTCTGAATTAGTAACTAACTGAACTGTACACATGTGCAGGCATCACAAGCCTTCTCTCAGGCACCTCATGTTCTGCACTCTGGCCTCCAAGGAGATGCTTTGTGCTTTGTTAATGACTAAGCCAGGATAAGTAGACGTCCTGGGTGGTGAGCAACTGAGCCTTTTTGGCAATTTTGACTCCTTTCTTCACTGCATTTGCATAGTTTGTTCCCTTCCTATTGTAGGTCACAGTGAGCCGCTGGGGCAGGCGGGCTGGAGGCTGACACCTGGAGCGTGTGTGTGTGGTGTGCCCCCCACGTGGTGTGGCTGTAGGTATCGTGGTCACCAGAATAAGGCTTGCATTTCACAATAGCTTTCTTTCCTTCTACTATGCTTCTAATATGGTCTGCACGTTAACTGGTCTTCACCGTGTTCTCATCATTCCCCAGACATTAGTAAGTACCTGCTGTGTGCCAGGCATCATTCCAGGGAAGGCTATTATTGTTGTTATTGCCTTTGAAAGAACAAGGTCTTATATTTCATATTTTCTGTGCCTTTCTTTGAAGCAGAGGGTCCCCAGATTTGTGGCCGGGGCTGCTTGTTCCTCCGCAGATGCGTCACAGACGGGATGCTGTAGCGGCCACACACCCGTCCCAGCTGGCCCGGCCGAGGGCCCCGCGGGGCCAGGAGCAGTCTCCTCAGCCTCTGTGGGGCCAGAGAGGGTGCCCCTGGCCATGTTGCCTGGTTTTCTCCTGCCGTGTGGGGCCGGCCCCTTTCCCTTTGTGCCTCGGGCACCCCCAAAGGGAAGGAGACCCCGTCAGGAAACCCTGAAGAAGCAGAGTGCGTCCGGCACACCACGCTGGCGTCGAGCGTGGACGCCGGCGTCGAGGGTGGGCTGAGAGCTGTTTACCCTCCTCCTTCTCTTCCTCCACTCCATTTCTCTCTCTCCGCCAGACGCGTGGGCTGGGCTGGCCCTGGATTCTGCTGGAATCGAGGGGCTGTTGGTTGGAACATGTAGCGGGAGCTGTCGCCCCACGGAGGGACCCTCCGCGTGTGGCTGGGTGGCCAGCCGCCCAGAGCAGCGGCGCCAGGAGCAGGGCAAGTGGAGGCTCAGGAGGACCGGTCGGCAGGGAGCGGGGACGCGTGTGGGAGGGGGCATCTCACAAGCTTCTGGGCCCAATCCACAGCCAACCCTCCCTCGGGAACAAAAGGCAAAGAGTGAGCGAGTCATTTCAACGGAGAATTATGAGCTGATCAGCGAGTGTATCTACACCACCTCTTGTGTGGCCTCCGTGAGGGAAGGTGTGAAATGACTCCTCCAACAGTATCGTTTCCTTTTCCCTTTTCCTTCTCTTTACATCGGGCTCGCAGACCTCTGTGGTCAGGAGGTGTGTTAGAACTTTAGGCAGTTGCCTCGCTTTTTCCAGTCGAGCAGAGGAGCCCAGGGCCAGGGGACAGAGAGGCAGGAGACAGTGGGCCACGAGGCGAAGCTCGAGCGGGCGTTGGGGGGAGGTGGGCAACCTGTGGCTCAGGTTCTTCCCTGCAGCTGACCTTGCATTTCCCGTTCGCCTGTGGGACGTTTGGCCCCATGTGATGAGCTGCTCTGTGGATGAGTAGCAATAAAACTCATCTTCTTTAAAACCCAGAGGGGCCTTTGTTAGAAGATGTAATGATTGACTCAAAATTAAAAATGTGTGTATGTGAGAGAGAGAGAGAAGCAGGAAAAATGTTGTTTATGGCCTCTCTAATGGTGGGAGACAAGCAGGGGAATTGTGTCCCCTAACCCTGGTGACTCATTTGAAAAGACCCTGATGCTGGGAAAGATTGAAGGTGGGAGGAGAAGGGGACAACAGAAGATGAGATGGTTGGGTGGCATCACTGACTCAATGGACATGAATTTGAGTAAACTCCGGGAGTTGGTGATGGACAGGGAGGCTTGGCGTGCTGCAGTCCGTGGGGTCGCAGAGAGTCGGACACGACTGAGTGACTGGACTGAACTGAACTGATAGGTCAGTTGGTAAAGAATCCACCTGCAATGCAGGAGACCCTGGTTCAATTCCTGGGTCTGGAAGATCCCCTGGAGAAGGGAAAGGCTCCCCACTCCAACATTCTGGCCTGGAGAATTCCATGGGCTGTGCAGTCCATGGGGTCGCAGAGTCGGACACGACCGAGTGACTGAACTGAACTGAACTGAAGCCTGCTCTTAGTTGCAGACAACAGCTTCCACTCTGAGCCCTGTCAGCAGAAGGGGGCCTTTTAAGAAAAAGTCCAGGCTTGTGGTCTCCTCAGAAGAGCTGGACAGACAGGCTGTCTTCTGAAGCTCCAGGGGCAACACGCAGACCACAGTACACAACTGCCCATTGAGACCTGCTGCCACGCCCACCCAGCACTCCCCGCCCGGCCGCCACCTGCACCTGCTGGGCAGGTGCTCCTCACCTGCTTGACTCTTCCCGTGTCCCGTTTCCAGATCTGCCTCAGGCAGGTGCGTCAGACGACGAAGCCAGGTCCCAGGTCCGCACCCAGCAGCAGAGCTTGAGAAACAGTCCATGTAGCTTCCATGTTGGAGTGTGGGATCGACAGCACAGAGGACCCCGTGCTCCTTACAAGGCAGCACTAGCAAATGCAACACAAAATTCCTAGGCATGTGAACTGACACTGTAACTGTGTCCAACTGCAAAAAATGCAAATAACTTAGAAATAATAGTTTGATGGCTTCAGATGCTAAGGGACTTGTGGTTGGCGGCAGCATGATTCCACATGTTTCTCCTGCATTTACTCTCAGGTCGGTTATTTTTCTAGTTTTTGGTATGTCCCCCCCCATTGATTTTTTATGACATGGTGGCTATATTCTGTTTGATTAGGCTATCACGAGAAAAAGGTTTAAAAGTGGTTTATTCATTAATAAGTCTTCATGGAGCCATATTGCTTTGAAAAGTTTGCTGAGATTTCTGAACTCTGTATTTTCACCTGACACTGTAGAGTTTGGGAACTGTACCTTAAGTCCCTTCAAAGAAGAGGTTTTAATAAAATTCGAGTTCAGCATGATTCTTATAGCATGAATTTGCATAAACATTTTTATAGATGTTTATAGTGAACAATATGAAGTTCATTTTTTTCCAAACTGAGTCATTCTTGTAAAAAAATTAGCTTGGTATATAAACTTTTACTGTCCTGAAAACTAAGCAAAACAAATCATTTCCAGTGTGTGCAGGTCCAAGCACTTCTTCAGTGGACTTACGGCTCTCCCTGTCCTGGGACTGACACACAGCATGTCTTCTTGACAAGGCTTCTGTTCTCAGTGCTGCCTTTCTGGCCATTCAGGGTCTTAAGTGAAATAGATTTAAAAGGGAGAATATGAATGTGCATCGGAGGTGGTAGTTTTGAAACTCGGTAAGTGGACACTTACTGAGAAGTACTCTAATTATTTCGCTTTTCGTGTGCATATGGTCATGGAAAGTAACCAGGAACCTTAATTAAAGTTTCCCCCCAGTTCCTTGGCAACAAAGGATGAGTGAAAAACTTCTCCTTTTTATTTTTTATATTTTGAGCTGAGTAAATAGTTCCTTTAAATTTTTTTCTCCACTGAGTATCATCTTTTTATTTTATATATGTTTTTATCATTCCACAGGGGGTTAAATACCTGTGCATTCCAGCAGCGGATTCACCATCTCAAAACCTGTAAGTTGGTTTCTTTCTGTATTATCTGGACATGTTAAAGGGAAAGGACGTGCAGTCACCAGAGCAGAGGGACCTCAGTGCCTGGCAGCTGCCCTCCTGGGAACCAGAGGCCCTCCGTCTGTGCTCCAGGTGGCTGGTCCTTCCACTGAGCAGCTCGGGTGGTGTGTGTGTCAGGGACTGACTTTGTAAAGGGTGTCTCAAACCATGCTTCAGCATGTTCACATTTCCCTGTAAACTGTTGCATTTTGTGCAATAGAAACAGAATATGAGCCACAAATGCAAGCTACACATGTAATTTTAAATTTTCTAGGTGCCACATTAAAAAGTAAGACAGAGAGAGGTCACAACAATTTGAATAATACGTTGTATTCAACTCAGTATACCCACAAGTACTACCAGTGCAACATGTGCTCAGCATTTTAAGGATGAGGCATTTTACATCATTTTATTCATACTAAGTCTTCAAAACCTGGGGTGCTATTTACACTTACAGCACCTTCCATCTGGACCAGCTCTGTCTCAAATGTCCAGCAGCCCCACGTGGCCAGTGGCTACCCCAGGGGCCAGAGTACTTGGGAAGCTTGTCTGAGTTGAGAGACCAGGCTTTTCTGGTTAGGAAGGTCCTGCCCTCTCTTTCCCACAGCTGGAAGCATCTCCATCCAAGGAGAGAGTCATAATCGCCCTCCTTTCCAGATCCCCATCCTCACGGTCATATGAGGCCCGTTGAACTGGGCTTGGGTGGACGGGGGACAGGGATTGGAGACCCACGAGGTAACAGCTGGGACACCACTCTGCTTGGTGTCTGGAGGTTATGTGGACTAACTGACCTTTTCCTGAGCCTGGATTTGAGCCAGACAGCTGAGAGGCTCAGGAGCTGAGACATGGCTGTCCCAGACGTCCATCAACCAACTCGTTTTTGCTGCCTGTTTTCAGTCAGACACAAGGACCCTTCCCGACGACACACAGCTATGTTTCAACAGGAAGAGCCTGTGTAGTTTGAGGATTTGGGAGTCCAAGAGCTTGTCAGCATTCAGCTTTCATGGCTTTCAAGCTCTATTGCCTATAAGTTCTACATTACAGAAATGTAGACTATAAAAATCTTACCCCCTGAAGGTTGTCCACTGCTGAACATCAGCCAGCCTTGGTTTTCCACTGCTGGAGAGCAGAGACATCTCAGGTTATCCAAGAATTTTGTGAGATCCTACCTGTTTGGAGAAAAGGGGAGCATCGTCAGATAAGCCGATGTGGGGAAGACCAGGGGTTGGGGCAGGGCGGATGGTGCAGGTCTGACCAGGAAGGGGCAGGGGGGCCTGGGTGAGGGGCAGCAGTTCCCACCCAAGGTCGTGTTTCCACACTGACTCTCCATGTTTCATAGGAAAATCCATCTTTAACATTGAAGATGATAGAGGAAAGACTTTACAGGGTCACTAGGAAAACAGTAGTAGCCTGGATATGGGAGGAGGAGAAGTATCAGAGAACTTCCTTGGTTACTAGTCGTGTCGAGAAACAGAAGTGGTTGGGGGGCATGGTGTGTACGGAAGGAAGTGAGCCACTGCCTTTCTCTCGAGACCACAGCGATCTTCTGCCCATGTTTTGGTGGCTATTTTTAGAATGGTTGCTCTGGTCTTATCTCAAACCGAGATTCTGACATGCTGTTGAACTTGTCAATACTTGATTGGCATTCTGTTTGGAGCATGTGATTGCCGCACCCCTTGGCATCTGTAGTCAGGGCAGATGGCCGCTGTACTTGGACCACGCTGCCTGCCGGGACGCTCCAGCTTTGGTGCTTTGGAGGGGGCAGCACTGGGCTTGATGTCCAGGGGTGAGGACCCCGACCCTGCCCTGTGCAGACATTAGAAATCTCAGGTTCAAGGCCAGCTCCATCAGCCTTGGGCAGGTCATTCTAAGGCCCCTGAGCCCCAGTTCTCTCGTCTGCAAGGGCCTGCCTTTGGCATTTATGGAGATGAGGCCATGTGTGGAAGTCTTCTTTGTGACCTCCAAGCACTTTTGAAAACAAGAGTGTGTTTTTGTTCAGAGTGCATTGGTGTGGCCTGAGAGTCACAGGAAGGGCCATTCTGGTGCTCAGGAGGATGTGCCCCAGGAAGGCCGGGGACTGAGGCTGCCGTAGCCCGTCCCCTGACTTCTGGCATCTCCTAGGTCTGCTCAAATCTGGCAAAACCAGCCCAGCGACAGTCAACCTGGGCCCAGAGGACTAGCTCATAAGATTTGAACTAGTTCTCCCCTGTCCCAGACATGTACAGAGGTCTTGTAAGATGTGTGATTTGCCTTATTTTAACTCTTTGCTGTATCTGGATGAGAGGGTGGTTGACAGGTGGGTGCTGCAGTTGGGAAAGGGGGTCCAGACCATAATTCATCGGAGACGGAGTTATGCTCATAGGCTCGTAGGCATGTGGGTGAGTCTTTGGGGAAATGTTTATTTTTGATCCATTGGTAATAGCAGAGCTTACACACAAGTAAGGCTTTGGGTACATAAGTGTCCATGGCTCTGTAAACGTGTCTTGCTTTAGTGAAGTTCTATGAAGATAGTGAAGCTAGGCTTGGAATTCGAGTGTAGTTCATATCTTAAGAGACAGCCTATGAAACACCTTGAGTTTCTCCTTGCCTGTCACAGGTGTTTCATTGGAAAGCACAGCCTGCAATTTAATGGTAAGCATGAGTTCATGATACAGAAAGTCTACTGACGCTGACAGGCAGAACCCTTGACTGTGTGACCTCCTCCCTGAGCTCATTACTCACCAGATAGGGGAGTATGTGAAGGCTGACCATAAGCCTTCAGTTTCTGTATCCCCAGCCAGTGTAGACAGTCAGGACACAAAGCCTCCTCAGGCTCTGGGACCTGGCTAGAACCAGGGTCCTTCAGGTGAGCAGTTTCTTCTCGGTGCCTAAGAGTTCTTATATGTGGGGACAAAATACATTCTAGAAAACTGTATTGCTTATTCAAACAGATTTAAAAAGTTGTTTCCAACTTAGGATAGGATTTAAGGTTAGTATCCTAAATCTTTCCCCACACATCCCTGTAGGAATTCTTCTTGCTACTTACGTCAGTCAGAAGGCCATGACCTTTGGAGAATAACTGCTTTCAGTCACTGCAGAGGCTCCAAAAAGGTCAGTTTTCTGGCTTGGCCATCTCCTCACAAACTCCCCCTCTGATCTTCCAGGAACTTAAATTGCAGAAACCTGGTTTGAGATGACAGTTAACACATCAGAATTTTAGCTCGGTTCCCCCAACCACCCTGCCTCACAAAGTCAGGAAACGGGAAAGTTCAAGCTTTCATAGTGGCAACAGTCCCAACCCAGGCCAGTGTGTTCTGCTTGATTTGCAGAATTAGAGGCACCGTAGGCTTTGTCTCAGACACACACACCTCCTGCCAGTGGCCGGCGTGCGGTGGTTGAGTGAACCGAGGCTTCTGGGAGTGTTTGCTTTTGCTTTCTCTGTGTACTTCCTCGGGCGAGTCATTGTAACCTCATTCTCTCCTCTGTGAAATGTCTATCTCACACAATTTCTGTAGCTTTAGGTGAGGTGGTGAAAGTGTTTACTGACCCTAAGTGTCTCCAAAGAATTAGCTTCCATTTTCCGCTTATTCAGGAAAGGAGTGTTCACGTGTCTTGAAAGTGAGTGGTTGGAGGTATCGCTGCTTATTCATTCTTGTTTTAATATTTTTCAAATTGGTGCCTGTATTTAGACACCATAAGAGAAGGGTTATCATTTTGTCTTCTTTGAGGAGCTGGCAGGTTTGCATCTTCACAGCAGAGCCTTGATGACAACAGAGGCTTGAGAGTCAAGCAGGGTCTAAATTTCTTGGGGTTTTTGTGGAGAGAAGAGGTGTCAGCGATGCAGACAGCTTGTAATAAACAGCAGTAGACCCTCCTTATCTGTCCCACCTCCTGTCTTTTTGTGTGTGTCTTCTTTAGTTTATGTCTCTTGTACTTCCAGCTCTCTTTTTCTCTCATTTACATTTTTCTTTAATGTTAAAAAGCAGTTCTGCAAGATCAGAGGTAGGTGGGCCCTGGAGTACTGTCCTATTTCCAGACAGAAATGCACATACGTAACTCCTGAGGACTTCGTAGCAGAAGGGAGAAATGTGTAGAAAATGTGTGTTGCTTTCTAAGATTTCACCTATTCAACTTAGAAACCTAGTTTTTAGTCTTAGACTATGTTTCTTTCTTTTTGGAGGTGAAACTGTTCTTTGTGAAATGAAGAGATAGTAGGTGGTAGAGAGGGTTTTGTTTAATTCTTTTTACAATGACCTCGTCTGGCACAGTGAAGTGTGCACTACGCACACCTCGCCTGACTCTTCTCGTGCTGGCGGTGCAGGAAATGCAGGACTTGGGGAATCCTTGACAGAAGCACGTTGAAGGCCGTGAGGTCTGCCGAGTGGGGAAGTGTCTCTGTCCTGCTCACCTCAGCTGCGGTGAGAGCTGCACGGTCAGTGCAGGGTCCCGGGGGTGGCGCCAGGGCTGGACGGCTCTAAGGAGGAGGAGCTCGCTGACCTGAGCCCGCCCTCCAGAGCTGGCGCCCAGGAGAATGCACCACACGCGTACTTTGTTTTCAGCATCTTTTCTGAGGAAAAACCCCTGAGGATGCTGGCCTTTCCTGGGCTTTTTCTCCTTCGCTTTCCTATATACATACTGCACACACTTGTATACACTCTTATACACACAGGTGCACACATGTACACACACTGTGCACACACATGTGTGGGCTCTGACGAGGGTCAGGAGAAGCAGCCTGGTCTGTCTCTGCTGGCTTTGGGGGAGCCCAGCTGCCCACATGGTGCTGAGCCAGACCTCCCCCAGGCAGAGTTCTTCCCGCCACAGACCCCTCAGTGGGGACCACAGCCCACAGGTCCTGCCATCTTGGAGTGAGAAGTGACTGTTCAGGCTCAGAGGATGCACTTGGCACGGCGTGGCATGACTCTGCTGGACCCACGAAGGTCAGGAAGACCCTGCTGGCTCTGCTCTCGGCCTCTGGGTGGATGCCCTGGCCATGAGGAGGGCCGGCACTGGCCACAGAGGAGGAGCCGGGGGTGGTGGCCGCTGCTGGGCTGTTTGCCAGCCGCACGGAGGACAGCGCTCGCCAGGCTCACAGGTCTGCTGTGCTGGCTGCACACTCACGTGGGCGTGCGGGGCTGCACACTCACGGGGGCGTGCTTCTTGTGGGCGCACCCCACCAGCTCTCCCCCGACAGAGCGCACCCCACGTCTCTGCGTGGAAGTAAAGGGACATCGCGGAGACCAGGAATAGGGAACCTGCCGCCTGTGGGGGTGTGCTTCCAGCTGGGCTTCTGCTTTGATCTGGGGTTGAGCAACGCGAGGCCTGAGCCCTGGGGATTTCCCACGATGGGGGAGGGGCTGCAGTGACCAGGCCTGGGCTCCTGTCATGAGCTTCCTTGGAAATGACCCACCCTGGGGGCCCTGAGAATGCCTGCCTCCTGGCTTTCCTCGGAAGAGGCGCTTCTAGGAATGTCTGTCTGGCGCGGCCTCATGCCTGGTCCTGTCCGTGAGTCAGGTTTCACGGCTGGGCTCTGAGCAGGCCCTCCATCAGCGTCCTGACTCTCCTGCCCTTGTTCTGACACCGTGGTGGGCAGGAGCCGTCCGTGGGCTTTTCCTGGACTTGATGCCTGATGCGGACAGAGGTGACGGAGGAAAGGCCTGTGGGACCCTCCTCTCACTTCCTCGTCTGGGGCCCCTCACACGCTTGCTCTGGGCTCAGGTCAGTCTGCACATCACCCTGCTGACCACACCCCTGCCCTAGGGGTTCAGGAAGGGGGCTCAGCTGTCACCTGTGCAAGACGTCGGTGAGCTCACAGGGCCGACACATCCCCAGGACAAGCCTCTGGCCTGGCATGGCCTTCACGGCGTATTCTGAGGCCACCCATGTCCTTCACAAGCTCAGGCTACTGTGTCTCGTCTCCTGACTCCCTCTTCCTTTGCTGGTAGGAGGTCTGTCCCGCCTGTGGAGGACCACAGAGTGTGGGCTTCAGTGTGGCGAGTCCTCTCGGGAACCCTGGTGCCGCAGCATGGCTGGCCTGGGAGACAGGCGCCTGCCCTCAGCCGCCAGCTACAGCGGGCATGAGCCTGGGGTCCGGGCACATGGCCCAGCTGTGGACCTACAGTCAGAGCTGCCCGTCTGCTGGCTTGTCTGCAGGGGAGACCATGGTAGGCGGAGCCGCTCCTCGGCCACAGGAGAGGCTCAGTGTCCTTAAATTGTTGCACCTTTGATGTCAGGTTAGGCTGTAAATAGTAGGATTGACAGTGTTTTAAGTTATAAAGACATTGATTTACTTCACTCCCTGCCCAAGACGCCCAGGACAAGTGCTCCAGGTCTGGGCAGTAGCTCCCAGAGCCCCCGTTGCAGCCCGAGGCCTGTTGCCTGTGGTGACAGGGCAGCTGGCTCAGCTTTGGGCACCAGCTGGCCACCCAGCGCCCTGCAGGAAGCCTGAGGTAGAGACCCTTCTTTTGTCAGGAAGGGAGTCCTCCTGGAGCCCAGTCCCAGCCTCCCCTCTGCCTCTCTGTGGCTGGAACTGCAGGGAAGATGGGAGCTTCTGACAGCCTGGGAGGGTGCGGACGGATGAGCCTCTCCCCTCCCCACGCCCCGCCCCCCGCCACCCCCACCCTCAGCACTTGCCATCAGAAGAGCTCATGCTCAAGGCGGGTTTTACCTGAGATATGGGATGGACGCACCCCACCGTGGACGCTGTGCTCAGCACTGGGCAACCTGACCCCTAGGGCCACCGCACCCCTCCCTGCCCTCTGCCCAGCCTCTGCTCCGAGGTCTTTGCATGTCGGGGTCACCACAGCGTCTTCCCTTGTCTGTCTTACACCACGTCAGTTTAGGGGTGGCGCTTTAGTGCCCGAGGTTGCCATGTGCACTCACCCTGGGAGCACATGTGCCCGGGGAGGTCAGCAGAAACACCCCTCACCTCACCCTGCCTTGTGGTCTAGTTGGCTCTCTGCTCAGAGTCTGGAGTCTGTGGCTGGGACCCTGGCCCCTCTGCGCACAGTAGCCTCAGGCCGTGTGAGAGATGCCTGCACCAAAGTCCTCTGTGTCTGCTGCCCAGATCCAGGACATGCAGCTTGCTAAGTTTCTTCTGCAGTCCACACCTGGCTGCGTCTGTGTGCCCCACCTGAATCCCCTGTTCCTCTGAGGTTTGTTCACCCGGTCAGCCTTCATGGAACCGCAGGCCTACGTGTGGCTGCGAGCCACGTTCTATTCCTCTCTGATCTCCAGGCTTAGCAGAGTCCCTGCTGCACACTCAGTGCTCAGTAGCCGCTGTGCTTTCAGGCCACGGGCAAAATCCACTTCAAAGCAGGAGACTTGGGAAAGCACAGGCTCTGTGGTTCCCCTCAGAGTTTTCCTCGACCCATCGCACGGTCTGGATGACGCTGCTGGGCGTGAACCGGGGCGGGAGAAGAGAGCTGCTGACAAGGGAAGTGGCTCCGTCGTGTCTGACTCTGCGACCCCACGGACTGCAGCCCACCAGGCTCCTCTGTCCATGGGATTCTCCAGGCAAGAACACTGGAGTGGGTTGCCATTTCCTTCTCCAGGGATCTTCCCGACCCAGGGATCGAACCTGGGTCTCCTGTGTTGCAGGCAGATTCTTTACCGTCTGAGCCACCAGGGAAGCCATAAAAGCTAAGGATCAGGAGAAAAGATCGCAGTCTCATGGTCACATGGGACCTCAGAGTCCGCGAAGCCCGTTGCTGTGTGTTTCTCTGTCCCGGCCTGTGAAGCCCAGTTCCCATTTCCCAGTGAGGCTAAGGGAAGGCAGCTGACGTTCCCACGGCCACACGTTCAGTCAGACCCCTCGGGCTTGGGGGCTGCAGTTCTCCTGCCCCAGCCTGGAGGATGGGCAGTCAGGACCTCCTCCAAGATGGTCAGATGTGAACTGGAGAGCCCACACTGGGTGGGTACCTCCCTCACCTGGTGGGTGGTAAGCAGGTCACTGTGGGGATCGCTGCCCTGCTGGGTGTTGAGGGGCCCAGACTGACCGTGGGGCTGGGCCGGACCTGCCCCCAACGTCCATGTGGCCCTGCGTGTTTCAGGGGTTCCTTGCAGAGAACTTCCAAAAATCCCAGTGGATGGGCCATCCCCTCCCAGCCTCAGCACTGTGGGTCAGATTCAAAGCCCTGGACAGTGACTGGGATCTGGACCTGCGGACTCAAGACCTTTTCAAGAAACCTCAGCGGGTTTTTCTTTTCCTCATACGTTGAGTAAAGTAGAGAGATGTCACTTCTCTCTTTTTTTCCTCCCCACAGGACGCGACACTTCAAAGAAAGTATTAAATTCATCCATGAGTGCCGTCTCCAGGGCGAGGGCTGCCTGGTTCACTGGTACGTGTGCCCCTGCCCGACAGCGAGGGCCTGCTCTGCCCTGCTCACGGTCTCCCTGAACGCCCAGCACCCACCCACCTCACCCCGGCTGCGTGTCAGCCATGGTTGGCTTTTGTGCAAAGTGAGCCAAACAGTTGTTCCTTCCTCGTCACTTAGCATTTTCGCATTTTGTTAGGTTTTTGCAGGGACTGTCAAGGTTACTGGAAAAAAGGAGCCCCTTTTCCATCCTCTCCCAACATCCTTTCAGAACTTGGCTCTGCTCAGTAGCCATTCAAAGCACTGTTTCTTGCTGGAGGGTTTTGGCTGCATATGTGGGTGTTCAGCATTGCGTTACTGTCACACCAGAACAAGCATCTCTCCTCCATTTACAGGTTGGGGCTTTTCTGTGTTTGGAGCTTGTACTTGGCTCTAAGCAGAGCTGAACAGACTTTTAAAATTCAGCAGGTCTATGCAGCTGTTGCCTCCATTCACACACCGTGTGTGTGGTATAAACACATACACCTGTGTACACGTTCTGTGGCGAAGGCTGCTGCTGGGTGCAGACCCCAAGGACAGTGCCCCCAGCCTGGCACAGCCAAGCACTCAGGGGCCTGCGGGCCCTCATTGCATCACTGCCAGTGCTCATGCCGAAGACATGGCTAACAGTGAAAACATAAGCTGCTATTCATAATGGTGACACATCCAGGGGCCCAGAGGCCGGTGTTCTGGGGCAGAAGCTGCTGTCATTAGAGCACGGATCGGACAGGCCCCCTCGCTCCTGAGTGAGGTTCGGTCTGGGTTCACGAGAGAATCTCAGTCATCTGAGTTCCCCCAAGGAAGCTGCCGTTGCAGGGGAGGCTCTGTGGAGTCACACGGCCCACCCTGGGGGTGCTGCTGCCCCACGGAGGGCTGAGGGGCCCGCCGTGTGGACCAGGGGAGCCTCCTGGAACCCCCAGTCGGGCAGGGGCACTGGGTAGACTGCCTGTTTTAGCAGTGTTGTTCTGCAGTTTTATGCGCTTGAAACTGGATTTCCATTTTACTTTAAAAAAGAGCAGGATGTGTAATAAACATGAAGTGCGGGTTTGTGAAGCTCGCTTGCATTTGCTCCAGCGCGCTCTGCAGTGCAGCCAGAGCTGTTTCGGGGGGTGAGCATCTCCCCAGCTGCGCCCCAAGAGGATGTGAGTTTTTTAAAAGATTTATCAGTATTTCTGATACACAGCCCAAGGGAAGAACCACTACTTGAGAGTGGTTTTTATTGTTATTTATATTTGAATAAGTGCAGGGCTGATGTTCTAGGAATTCGTGTTTCATTTGGTTGTGTCAATCTGAAGATAAGCTTTTCTAAAAATGAGAAATTTGCTGAACTTCCCCATCTTAAACCGTTGCTGAGCACTCCAAGTCTGACGTAGCACAACCTCTCTGTGACCACCTTAATTTGCATGCACATTTAAAATTGGTCGCCTTATTCAGCCTGCTGGAGAAAACTGGCCATTATCACCTGCAGAACGTCCCCACCCCCACCCCCCAGAGCACGTGGAGTGTGCCACGCGGGTACTCTGCTTGGGTCTGTGGAGGAGATCAGAGAATGTTGGCTAAGGGCATCTGTATTTAATGAGTTTTTTAAGTGATAGACTTTACCCTTATGTACCTAAGAAAGTGTTAGTCATGTCTGACTCTTTGCGATCTCATGAACTGTTGCCCACGAGGCTTCTCTGTCCATGGGATTTCCCAGGCAAGGATATTGGAGTGGGTTACATTTCCTCCTCTAGGGGATCTTCCCAACCCAGGGATCAAACCTGGTTCTCTTCCATTGCAGACAGATTCTTTACTGTCTGAGCCACCAGGGAAGAGGTACCTAAGAAAATCAGACTTTAAAAGTGTGAAGCTGTCTGAATGCCTGAGGTCATAACTGACTATTCCTGGGCTCCTGGACCCTTCAAGTGCCCAGATGTCCTTTCACAACTTTTCTGTCCAGGGAATGGGGACTATCTGAAGGGGAGGTCAGGAGAAAAAGAATCATAGCACCAAGTGTCTGGAGCCATAGCCAGTAGACAACCAACCGAGACGGAGGCCGCGTGGGTGAGGAGTGCCCAAGACCCTAGTGTGGTAAAGCAGAGAGAGCTGGTATGCTTCTGAGTGATTTCCGAGGACGCACTGGCTAGCTGTCCACTCATAACCAAGGACAGGCAGCTTCCTACATGAGTCTGCTGACCGCCCCTTGCCATGTGGCTCTCAACCTGCAGCCTGGCGGGCGTCTCCAGGAGCGTGACCCTGGTGGTCGCCTACATCATGACGGTCACCGACTTTGGCTGGGAGGACGCCCTGCACACCGTGCGTGCAGGCAGGTCGTGTGCCAACCCCAACCTGGGCTTCCAGAGGCAGCTGCAGGAGTTCGAGGAGCTCCAGGTCCACCAGGTAACTGCGCGCCACCTTCACCCCCAGGCCGGATGGCTCACGGGCTCCCTCCAGCCCCTCGCAGCCGTCCACCTTCCGCAGGCCCCAGGTGAGCTTCTGCCTCTCTGCCTGGGGGTCAAGTGCTGTCATCTTGACGAGGCTGGCTTTCACATCCTCAGGCCAAAGCCTGGAAGAAGTCATTGTGTCGCTCGGCGCCCACTGGCCGGCGTCAGAGCTGACTGGGTGAGGGCACCGGGCGGGCAGGGTGAGGGCGCGGGGGTGTGACGCCCCGCTGTCTCACTTCCCCAGTTCCGCCAGTGGCTGAGAGAGGAGTATGGCGAGAGCCCGCTGCGGGACGCCGAGGAGGCCAGGAGCATCCTGGGTAAATACAAGGAGCAGGGGCGCGCGGAGCCCCCGCCAGGTGCGCGGCGCTGGGCCGGCCTGCGGGCCCCGCCCCCCCTGGCCTACGGCAGCTACACCCCAGAGACTTAGCCGGCGCCAGGGACACCTTCCGCTGGCTTCTCGTCGCTGCCTGGCCTGAGGACTGGAAGGGGGTGTCCAGTGGATCCAGGCTCCTCTCGAGACCCCCCCAGCCGCCCCCCAGCTTCTGTGCTGCCAGACACTGCTGACTGTTATGCCCACGGGCGAGCCGGGGTGTGTGTGACACGGGTGTGTGTATGACATGGGCGTGGTGTGTGACACAGGTGTGTGTGTACACAGGTGTGGGGTATGAGTGTGTGACATGGGTGTGGTGTGTGTGTGACACACGTGTGTGTGTGTAACACGGGTGTGTGTGACACAGGTGTGTGTGTAACACGGGTGTGTGTGTGACACAGGTGTGTGTGTAACACGGGTGTGTGTGTGACACAGGTGTGTGTGTACACAGGGGTGGGGTATGAGTGTGACATGGTTGTGTGTGACACGGGTGTGTGTGTGTGACAGGTGTGGGCTGTGACACAGGTGTGTATGTACACAGGTGTGGGATATGTGTGTAAGACATGGGTGTGTTATTGGTGTGACAGGCACATTTGCACACAGGTGTGGGTGTGACACAGGTGTGTGTACATGGATGTGTGTGACACGGGTGTGGTGTGTGTGAGACATGGGTGTGTGTGCACACAGGTGTGTATGCATGGATGTGTGTGACACGGGTGTGTGTGTGTTGGGGTATCATCGTGAAGGCCACAGTGCCCAGACTGATCTCGTGGCCTCTCCTCGTCTGAGACCCACTGGGCCGCGTTGGGAGGTGACTGTGAAGAAGCTTTTCTCCAGAGCATCCTGGGCTTGCCCTGTGGCCATGGGGGCAGCCTCCTGAGTGTGGTTTTGGGGTGTCGGCCCTACTCAGCCCTGCCCTTCTCGGAGTCCTGCTTGGCTCTGTCCGCCTGCACTGGTGTTGGGTGGGGAGCACCCCGGATGCCCTCCCTCAGCTCCCGTCCAGCTCCTCCCTCCCGGCCTGCTGCCGCTGTCTCCCTGGGCCTCTTTGCAAGGCATGCATGCACCTTTGGGATTTGGGAAGAAAGAGCAGTTATCAGGCACGGTCACAGTTTGCGTTTACGAATATGTTTAAATGCCTGTGAACTCATTAAGCACCTCTGTCTGCCGTGGATGTGAGATGATCTCAGCTACCTCATTAAATGGTTTCTGAAAAGCTGTTTTTCATTTTTCCAGTTGTCTCTGCAGCTTTGCGCTGAAAGTGTGTGGTCACAGTTGCTTTGGAAGCCAGAGGGAGAGGAGTGCATCTCCGGGCTGCTCGAAGCTTCTTACTCAGGCTTTGGGAGCGCCTGGTGGTGGGGACGCTGGCGTCGGGCTCTGCTGGCTGTGCTGGGCGAGGCCCACAGTGTGGCCTTGGGTGTGGCCCTTTTTTGTCGACCCACGTGGTCTAAGCACTCAGAGCTGTGCGAAAAAACATGCTCGGCCTCTCCCTGTACAGCCTTCTCTGAACCCCACCACGGAAGGAACCCTGAGTAAGAACAGCTTTCCCTGCCTTCAAAGGGTGGGCCCAGATGAACCCCTGGGCCCCACACGTGTGCAGAGGGCAAGCCCAGTGAGAACCTGGGGCCCCACACATATGCAGAGATCAGGCCCAGATGAAGTCCTGGGCCCCACACGTGTGCAGACAGCAGGTCCAGATGAAGCCCTAGGGCCCCACGTGTGTGCAGAGGGCAAGCCCAGTGAGAACCTGGGCCCCCACATGTATGCAGAGATCAGGCCCAGATGAAGCCCTGGGGCCCCACACGTGTGCAGAGGGTGAGCCCAGATGAAGCCCTGGGGCCCCACACGTGTGCAGAGGGCAGGCCCAGTAAGACCCTGGGGCCCCACACGTGTGCAGAGATCAGGCCCAGATGAAGCCCTGGGGCCCCACACATGTGCAGAGGGCGGGCCCAGATGAAGCCCTGGGGTCCCACATGTTGCAGAGAGCAGGCCCAGATGAACCCCTGGGGCCCTACCTGTGTGCAGAGAACGGGCCCAGTGAGCCCCGGGGGCCCCACGCGTGTGCAAACCCCAGCTGGACAGCAGGGAAGGGAAGCCTGGCTGCAAGTTCCCCACCAATAGCTGAGAGTTTGCTCTAAAGTAATTTTTTCCTTAAACCAAAAAGGAATGTGAATACGTGAACAGGAGTATTTAGGAATCAGCGTGAACATTCAGTGCCTGCGTGGTGTGAATGCCCAGATGCATTCTTGCACTTGAATGCTGTTTCAATGCTTGTCACCTGTGACGTTCTCTCTCCACAGCCGCCCCAGGCATTCTGAAGCTCTGGCCCTTTCTCAGAAGACCATAATGCTCCTGAAACATGACCAGAGTTCAGGTGCTGCCGGAAGAGAAGCAACCAGAGTTCAGTTTAAGTGTCCAGACGTGTGTGTGAATGTGCACTTGTGTTGCTGCACGTTGGGAGCTACGCACTCTCTTTGACAAGAGAACGATTTTGGCCTAATTCCTTCTTTGCTGAAAGCTGTGCTGCCCCCAGGCTGTCTCAGGGCCCTGCCGGGTGCACCCTGCTCCTCGGGACTGTCTCCCGGGCTGTGTGGCCCCGTGCACCTCCCCATCCTCAGCCCAGGTATGGAGCCCACATGCTCCTGCCACGGGCACCACGAGGCGGGTTCGGGGGCTGCCCTGCTGTATTTTAAGGCCACTGCCCTCCTCCAGAAGGAGATGTACTGACAACAGGAGATGAGAACTCCCTTCCCTGAGACAGTGGGTGCCCAGCGAGCAGAGAGACATCGGAGACGGGGGTGCGCCAGGCTCCCCAGGGACTTCTCATTCCAAGCTCAGCTTAAAGCCAAAAATGTTAACTGGTGTGGACAGCAGTTTAAGATGGTTTCCCAGTGTTTTCTCATCTAACTAGCGGGGGGTGGGGGGCGCAGGGATTGGGTGAAGGGGGATGGAAATGTGATTTTTGCTTAAAGGAAAGGTTTGGCTAAATGCAGGGAGTCAAGGGCTCATTGGCTGAGGGAGGCTTGGCCCGTGCCCTCAGTGTCCAACGCCAGCACGCTCCTGCCACGGTCTCGGAGAGCACCCTGTGCTGGCGCAGGCCTGACAGGTGTGGAGTGATGGTGTTAAAACGCCAATCCTGATTCAACAGGCCTGCTTGGGGGATGCACAAGTAGTCCGTGTGTAGGTGCTGGGCCCCGAGGCCTGAGGGTCCACCTGTGGGTAAGTGCAGGGGCAGAGCCTCGGAAGACCCAGGCTGAGCACAGGGCATGAGCAAACGGCAGCAGGAAGGCTCCTGTTGGGGCCCCGCTGCTCATGGCACCAACGGCAGCCGCCCGGTGACTGGTGCTCTGCAGGTCACACTGCCCCGTGAAGCTTGTAAACCACAGAGCAGATATTTCATTCACACAAGGCTCAGAGAGGCCAAGGAACTCACCAGAAACTACAGATGTTAGTGCGCTTTGCCTGAGCCTGGTCTTCTGGTCCCGACTCAGTGTAAGGGTGAGAGAGAGGAGGGGGCGGTGCCCTGACCCTTGGTCTCAGGGGCTTGTGAGGCTGGCCCAGGCCCAGGGGAGCTGGCAGCGCCATGTTCATTCTGTCTGAGCACAGCTTCCTACCTGCTCCCCCAGCCTCTCGGGGGTGGTTTGGGGCATGGTGGCTGGCAGGCAATTCCTGTCCTCATCAAAATCTCATGGACGTTTCCATTGGGATGGTGTTGACCACACTTAAATGTTAGAGGTAGAAGCCCTTCTCCGTTGAAGCCCAGACAGGTGTTTAGTTTACATGGACGGGGGACAGTGACCCACCTGCCTCGAGGCGGAGTGGGTCGTGGCCCTGGCAGCTTCCTCAGGCTCTCTTTTCTGTGATGTCCTCCAAACGCAGGTCTGTCCAGCCTGGTCTCGGAATTGTGGCCGATGGTGGAGGAGACCTGCACTGCTTCTCTTTGTTCAGTCACTTGCTGGTTCGCTTGAGAAATGCTTGTTCATCTCAGTAGGCGCTCTGGGACCCAGGCAGGACGCACAGACCCGCCCTGAGTCTCAGAAATGCTAGTTGGTGGTGTTGACAGTTGGGAAATCGGCCATAAGCACTAGCGTGGGTGCTCATGGTGCTACGTTTGGGGAGGAAACAGGCCCTTCCGGTGAGGGGTGAGGGTCATGTCCTGGGAAGGTGTCCCAGAGACGGATGCAGAAGCCCAGGTGCGGGGGTTGCTGCATGCGGGGAGGGGAGTCTGGCAGGGCCAGCACATGTACAGGAGAGAAGGCACAGCCGCTGTGTGACCGGGGCAAGCGTGGCACGCGCTGCAGTGAGGGGGGCAGACAGAGCTGCAGACGCAGGCCCGGGCTGTCCGTCCGCTTGGTGCTGCCGTACAGCGACTGGTTGGCTCAACTAGCCCTGGAGCTGCTGGGCTGGTCCCAACATGGAGCATTGCAAGCATGTGGATGCCATCCTGTGGACTCCATCCTGTGGACGTGGCGGGGGTCTCGCCAGGTGTTCTGGGCGAGCAGTGATGGGTGTCGGGGAGGGTGGACAGGCCATGGTGGGGGCTGCTCAGGGGGCTGCCATCGTGGCCGTCCAGGTGATCGTCATAGCCTGGGGCGTGGCTGTGGGTGGAGATGAACAGGCCCAAGGGAGCAAGGGGGCTTAGGGAGGCTGGGGATGGGCAGCTGCTCCAGGGTTGGGCCCCCAAGGGCTTGCTCTCTGGGTCGGCCTCTTCCGCAGTGGGCTCTACCACGTTGAAGGCAGACTGAACAGGGCTGGCCCTGCTGGGACCCAGCTTTGCAGACGAGGTGCTCAAGTCTGTCCATGAACTCGGAACTGACTCCCAGGAACTAGACTTGTGATGATTAACATCCAATTTAGATATCCAATTTATTAATTTATTGTGAAAGAGAAAATACTAGGTTAATAGAGACTAATTTTATCCCCTAACCAGGCTGTCTTTCATTACCGGATTTTTGGGAGCCTTAATGGACACAATGCTCTGAGTCAAATATATCTCAATAAAGCTGAGAAAAAGAGTGAAGCATCTTGTGAACTGGTCCTGAGGCATCACCCTGCCCTCCTGACGTGGGACTGGGGTCTGGGGGCGGGGGTGGTGGTCCTGACAGATGCTGTTGCTGTAGCGCCCAGGAGCATCTGCGCAGCCTGCAGCCACGGAGGTCTCTATTTGGCCCCCGGCAGCCACCCCGGTGTGTGCTCCTCTGCCCACACTGGCTCTCTTAGGGTGCATTTGTTAACCTTTGTTAATCAGGCTTCTCCCTGGCGATGGTTCCTGCAGGGCTTTATTATTTATGGCGTGCTGGCTCCCCAGGTCTGTCCCAGCAGGGACCCCCACTCCAACTTGTGCTCCTGTTGCTGCTGCTTAGAGACAGACCGTGAATCCCAGTGTCTGGGCACTGCTGTGTCTTGTTAAAGTTTAGAGGATTCCTCAGCCTTCAGGGGAGTCACGTGTGCAAAGCCAAGGGGCGTGTCGAGCACAGGTGGCTTGGGCATCAAGGGAGATCAGAGCTGTTGATGACCTGACGCCCTGCACACCAGCATCTAGTCTTGAAAACAGGGAAACACTAAGACACAAAATCCTGTGATCCCACGTTAGGTGACCCCTCCCATGCTGACACTGAGTTATTAATAATTTTATCAAGAATGTGCTTTCAACATGCCTGTATTTATAGATGTGCTTAACAAGAAATCACCGAGACCTCGGAGGGAAGTTCCTCTTCCCTTTCCTTTTTATGGCCCAGAGGAAGGGAGAAAAAAAAACAGCGGTCTCTGACTTGTCCCTGAGGCTTGAGAACATTCACTGTCCCTTCTGAGGATATATTGGGGTCTCCTTGGGCTGTCAGGGGCTTGAATTCAGGGATGCCGGCTGCATTTCTGGGGTACGTTTGCCCTCTTGTTTCCTCCCAGCTGCAGTGATGGCCTGTGACAATTCGGCCAGGAGCGGGGTTAGCATTCTCTCCCGCCCCCGAGGCCCCCACCTCGACAAGGGCTACAGGGCTGGGCTGGGCTCGCTGTCGATGGCTGAACACCTGCAGGTATGGGGTATTTTGGCCCCAGGTGAGGTCGATTACCAGGAGATAGCCGTCTGCAGTTCCCTTTCCTGAAGCCTCTGGTTCAGTTTGAGAGGATGTGAGGGGCGGCATCAACTGGCAAGGGAGCCAGGTTGCCTGTGTGTGGGTGGAGCCTGACAGCGTCCTTCGTACCAGGCCTGTTTAGGAGACCCGGGCATGGCGGGGGGCTGAATCTGGGGGAGCAGCCCCTCCCGGGGTGGCAGAATGGTTCTGGAGACAGTGCGGGTCAAGCCAGGGGCAGTTGATGAGCTGAATCCAGGCAGGCGCCCAGCTCAGGTGCTCTGTGCACACAGCTCTGCGCTTCCCTCAGAGTCCACTCGCCCCCAGACGCGGCCAGGCTGGCACAAAGAGGAACCATGCTCCCTGGCGAGCGGGCCTGCTCTGTCCTCTGCCAGTCACTCTGGGTTTCCCCAGGGCACTGATGGCAGCGTGTTTAGAACATAAGAATCAAGAGGCCTCCACGTGTGCCCCAGAGAAATGCCACCTTCTGCTTTGCAAAGGGTGCGCCCTTCATGGCAAGAGGCCGCAGGCACCCAGCTTCCTCAGAAGGGCGTCCAGAGAGGCCCCTCCTGTGGGATGTTCCGTTCCCCCGGTGTGTGTGCAGCACGCAGCGGCTGTGACAGGCCGGCAGGCAGGAAGGCTTGAGGCCAGCTCCGTGTTGGGGGCACAGGGGGCGTCCTGGTTCCCACGGCACAGTGTCCCCTCCTGCCACGTCCACCGCCGGGAGCTCGGAGCTGCGGGTGCAGATGTGTAGTCAGGGTGGCGGTGGTGCGGGGTAGGGAGAGTGCGGCATGGGCTGGAAACCAAGCAGCCGGCGGGGTCCTGGAGTCTCTGGAACACCTGGGGAAGCCCCAAGGAGGCAGCTCCCTCCTGTGGAGAGCCTCTCCGTGGAGAGACTGGCGTGAAGGAAGCGCCCCTGGAGAGCTGGGGTGGGGCTGGCTGGCGCCCTGCTGCCCTAGGGACCCCCTTGTGCACCCCGCCTCCTGTCTGGAGGACAGCATGGCCAGCCTCTGGATGGTCAGCGGTCACTGAGCACTTTGTGTCTGATGCTTTCCTGAAGTCACACCCTCTCAGCAGTCTCATCACATGGATTTTACTATTATCCCCAGTTTTTGGATGAAGAGGCCAGATTCTAGGGAACTTGAGTGTTGCCCAGTCTCAGGTCAGAAAGTGGCCATGTGAGCCTGGGGCCCTGCAGCCTGACCAGCCGCTCCAGGGTCGCCTCCCTTCTGAACACCAGCATCCCTGGAGGCGCAGGCATCCCTGCTGACACGCTCTTAGGAGGCCATGTGGGGAGCGGCCAGCACCTGGTGAGACCAGAAGTACAGAGGGCTGCATCCCGTCCTGACTCCCAAACCCGAAGTGCAGCCACCTGGCGGGCATCCTGCTCGCTGTGGGCCAGACTCTGTCCCCCCGGCCAGGCCCTCCACAGGGGAGGGCCAGAGACCCCGTGACAGGACGGAGGACGCGCACCCAGCTTCCAAGAAGTGTAAGTGTGGGCAGTTGGTGCTGAAAGTGGATCCCAGAGAGAGGAGCCTGGTCGCCTGCACGCTCTGCCCCAGCAGCGTGGTGCTGGGAACCGGCCTGTGACTCACCGCCCTCATCTTTAGAAACTGTCCCTGAAGCGTCCGTGCCTCCTGGTGGGACCCCAACCTGTACTTTCCCGAGGCCCACCTGGACGAATGACCCCCTCCGAGGGAAGGCCAGCGGGGTCAGGAGTCATCTGACGTCTGCTGGGAACCATGCCCTGCCCCATGAAGGTGGGGCAGGACCTCGGTCAGGCCCCGGTGCCCACCTGCACAGGTGCCTGGGACTGCCTGGGGGAGGGGAGGAGCGCAGCTTGGCAGCCCTGCCTTCAGAGGCTTTTCGGTTGATCTGGGGACATATCACTCCAGAATGTTCTGTGAACAAACACGCTTAGAAGCACAAGTGCAGGCCAAGAGGGCCCCCAGTGCAGGGTATGCTGGCTGTGGATGGAAGCCGAGGGAGGGGGCAATGAAGAGCATGCAGGGCGGGGGTGGGGGGACAGGGGCTCGGGCACAGCTGGGCGACCTGGAGGCAGACGTGTGGAGGCTGTGACTCACGAGCAGGGTGGGCTGGAGGCGGGGACAAGAGCTGTTGTGGGGGTGGGTGTCCCATGGGACGCCCACAGCCCCTTCCCAAAGACCAATCTACCAGGAAAGGTGGCGTGCGCAGGTAGGTTCCTGGAACCTTGACCTGGTGGTGGGCAGTGCTGGTTTGGCTTCCCCAGAGCAGAAAGTGTCAGGTGCCAGAGGTGACTGGCGGGGCAGCCCCTGCAGACAGAGGGCTGTTGGGCCGCAGAGGTTCGGGTGGGGGACGCCCAGGAGAGAGTGTGGGGCACCCTGGCGTCACCTGGTGCTGAGGTATGACCCTAGGAGGAACTTCTGCACAAAGTGAGTCCCCGTCAGGGCTTCCGGGACTCCTCACCCAAACTCCAGGCTCCAGTCCTGGGGCTTCCGGGCCGTGTGGTCACTGGGTGCCCCTGGTGACCTGAGTGCCCGCCCCTCCCCCAGTACCGGGACTTGGGTCCAGGGTCCTTGGGCCCCGCCCACAACCCCGCCACTCCCGATAGAGGGGGAGACACACTGGCTACAGAGCAGTGATGACACGTGCCTCGTAGTAATGAACAACCACAGTTCATCTGTCTTTCGTTACCACCGGGAGCCAGCAATCCTAAACCATACAGGTGCTAAAATACTCCTCCTCCCAAATTTCTGTGGTTGATCTAAGTCTCAGTAACCACTGTGTGTGCTGTAGTTTTAATAATATAATGGCAACCTCAGACATGGTTGTTTTAAGTACATATCCTTTAATTAACAATGTCTTCTACATGGACGTGAACATGGAGAACTTCCACCTAACAGCCAGCACGCGCAGAGAGAATACGCTGCCTTCGTCTTGTCCTTTTCTTTTTCAGTGAATTCAGAAAAAGGCTCCCCTAGTGGCTCAGACACTAAAGAATCCACCTGCAATGTGGGAGACCTGCGTTCAATTCCTGGGTTGGGAAGGTCCCCTGGAGGAGGGCATGGCAACCCACTCCAGTGTTCTTGCCTGGAGAATCCCATGGACAGGGGAGCCTGGTGGGCTACAGTCCATGGGGTTGCAAAGAGTCAGACACAACTGAGCCACTAACACTTCTCATTCAGAAAGACTTGGGATGTGAGCCCCATGGGGACAGTTTGGTCTCTAACATGCAGAGTAGATTTGAAGTAATCAAGGGCAGCCCCGCTGCACAGTTACCTACCTAAACAACATTGGGACTGGGGGGCATTTGAAAGCCACCAGAATTGCTCCCAAAGAAGCACAGTAGCTGCTGTGCTCGGTCATGGCCGACTATTTGTGACCGTTTGGACTGTAGCCCACCAGGCTCCGCTGCCCACAGGTTCTCCAGGCAAGAGCACTAGAGTGGGTTGCCATGTCCTCCTCCAGGGGGTCTTCCCAACCCAGGAATCGAACCCAGGTCTCCCACATTGCAGGTGGATTCTTTACTGTTTGAGCCTCCAGGAGAGAAGTGTGGACTTGCTATTAATGGAATTTGACATCAAATGGGATTTCTATGAATCTCTCCCAATCTTATCCTTTTAACACTTTTCCTATTTGTTACTTAACATGAAAGAAAAATTTCAAAATTAAAGAACGAGTGGTCTGTGATCAACGATGCGTAAAGACAGGCTGAAAACCTGACATGAAGAGAAATTTAGCTTTGACACAATCACCTACAAATTTGCCAAAGTTAAGACTTTAAAACAAATTATGATTACTCATTAATGTGACAGACCAACACAGAGATATATATACGCATTTTCCCATTTTTCAAAATACATTTTTATTGCAATTGAAAGTATTAGTCCATGGCTTTTTCTATCCTTTTTACTGTGACGTTTATTTTAATTTTGTTCCCGTTTACTTATTGGTATGACGATAAATATAAAATTCAATAAGAAGTTTTTTACAGCACGTGTTTCTCTCCTGTCCCGTATTCTTTTTTGTTTCATTTCGTGACCGTTACTGGCTATCACGTGGAGACTCCTGGTCGTCTGTGCTGTGTTGGGATCCTAGGCCGAGACTGTCAGGGTTACTGGGGCCTGTGGTGGTGGGGGGAGGGGGCCAGTCCCATTCTGATCTGTCTTTTTCATATTTCCTAATAACTGGGGTGTGGCCAACGTGCTTCCATTTCACTCTCTGTAGAGGCTCCAGTGAAAAGACTGAACAGTCTCTGACTTCTCCCATGTCTGTTTTTTCTGGCCCTTTCTTCAAAGACAGTTGCAGTGCACTGTTGCTCTCTGAGGGCCCTGGAGAGAAAGCTCTCTGTTTCCTGAGCAGCGTTCTCCTGTGGTGTCCCTTCCACTCAGAGACTCGGGTACAAAAACGTGCATTTCACAAGAGGCTCAAGTGCAAAAACCTACGTTTCACAAGAGGCTCAGGTACAGAAACGTTCATTTCACAAGAGGCTCAAGTACAAAAATGTTCATTTCACAAGAGGCTCAAGTACAAAAACGTTCATTTCACAAGAGGCTCAAGTACAAAAACGTGCATCTCACAAGAGGCTCAAGTGCAAAAACCTACGTTTCACAAGAGGCTCAGGTACAGAAACGTTCATTTCACAAGAGGCTCAAGTACAAAAACGTTCATTTCACAAGAGGCTCAAGTACAAAAACGTGCATCTCACAAGAGGATCAAGTGCAAAAACCTACGTTTCACAAGAGGCTCAGGTACAGAAACGTTCATTTCACAAGAGGCTCAAGTACAAAAACGTTCATTTCACAAGAGGCTCAAGTACAAAAACGTGCATCTCACAAGAGGCTCAAGTGCAAAAACCTACGTTTCACAAGAGGCTCAGGTACAGAAACGTTCATTTCACAAGAGGCTCAAGTACAAAAACGTTCATTTCACAAGAGGCTCAAGTACAAAAACGTGCATCTCACAAGAGGATCAAGTGCAAAAACCTACGTTTCACAAGAGGCTCAGGTACAGAAACGTTCATTTCACAAGAGGCTCAAGTACAAAAACGTTCATTTCACAAGAGGCTCAAGTACAAAAACGTGCATCTCACAAGAGGATCAAGTGCAAAAACCTACGTTTCACAAGAGGCTCAGGTACAGAAACGTTCATTTCACAAGAGGCTCAAGTACAAAAATGTTCATTTCACAAGAGGCTCAAGTACAAAAACGTTCATTTCACAAGAGGCTCAAGTACAAAAACGTGCATCTCACAAGAGGCTCAAGTGCAAAAACCTACATTTCACAAGAGGCTCAGGTACAGAAACGTTCATTTCACAAGAGGCTCAAGTACAAAAACGTTCATTTCACAAGAGACTCAAGTACAAAAACACACATTTCACAAGAGACTCAGGTACAAAAACGTTCGTTTCACAAGAGGCTCATGTACAAAAGCACATTTCACAAGAGGTGAACAGAGGCTGAAGGACCCCCTCTCTGCTATCAGTGCATCTTCAAATTGCCACCTCTCCCAGTGCATTTCAGAGACTCAGATATATAATCATTCTACATACATACAACTTCCTATCTCCTCTACTGCAAAAATCACAAAGCCCTTCTGTTTGCTGTTGGAACCTAATTTAAGTGTTTATGAGGCTTTGATGAATACCAGCCATAAAGCATGCCTTTCCTGGGACTTCCCTGGTGATCCAGAAATAAAAATAAATATCTTTAAAAAAATTTTAAAAGCATGCCTTTCCTCTTGGTCAGAAATTATCAAATGCATTTCTTCTTTTTTTAATTGAAGTTTAGTTGATTTACAATATTGTGTTGGTTTCAAGTATACAGCAGAGTGACTCAATTTTATATATTGATGCTTTTAAAAATTTATTTTCCGTTATAGGTTATTACAAGATACTGAGTAGAGATCTCTGTGCTGTTTGGTAAATCCTTGTCCCTTACCGGTGCGTTTCTAAGGAAGTGGGTACAGCCTAGGCCAGGGGACCCTCAGCTCCTTGGGGGTGGGGCCTGGCCCATAGTAGGAGCTTGAGTCCACCCCCTCCCCACCCCGAACCCCTCCTTGGGTGCCCCTCGGGTCAGCAAGCCCCCAGGCCCCAGCTCCTGCCCCCCTTGTCCCCAGACCCCAGGGGACAGTCTGTCCTTTGCCCTGCTCCTGGAGTGTGGGCTGAGCCATCATCGGAGGACAGGACCCCCTGCTCCTGCCCACTCGCCCAGTCCCAGAACTGTGCTCAGGGCCTTGTTTGCATGCAGCTAGCACCGTGGGAACTGCGGGAATCTGAGCAGGACCCAGTTCAGCCCACCCGGAGCACCAAGCCCGCCGTGTGCCCACATCGTTCATTTCTGAGCCCTTTCTTTAAGAAATAAATACGTAAAAGTCAAATGTTTTGAGAATTGAATTTTAGCCTCTTTCTTCTTATCAAGGCCTCACAAAAAGGCAATGGCAACCCACTCCAGTACTCTTGCCTGGAAAATCCCATGGACGGTGGAGCCTGGTGGGCTGCAGTCCATGGGGTCGCTAAGAGTCAGACACGACTGAGCGACTTCACTTTCACTTTTCACCTTCATGCATTGGAGAAGGAAATGGCAACCCACTCCAGTGTTCTTGCCTGGAGAATCCCAGGGACGGGGGAGCCTGGTGGGCTGCCGTCTATGGGGTCGCACAGAGTCAGACACGGCTGAAGCGACTTAGCAGCAGCAGCAGCAGCAGCAGCAGCAACACCACTAGCACCTGAGTCTTGTTTTATTTTGCTTCTCAAGCTAAAAGTATAATTCTGCTGACATGTTTCACGTTTATATCTTCTCTGTAAGTCAATCAGTCAAAACCACTAGTGGCCCCAGTGTGCCCGCAGCCCTGGGCCAGGCCCCCGCCCAGCCAAGCCCACGGGTCTGCCGAGGGCACAGGCTGCTCTGTGCACAGAAAGGCCTGTGCTAGGGTCTCCTCTGGGATTCCTTCTGCAGCCAAAGCCCAGCTCCACTTCTCCGACTGCAGACGCGTTCTTGTGGCTGGGATTTTTACACACAGCTACGTATTTCTTACAATGTCACTGACCTTCGTCTTGTCCCCTTTCACTCTGATCCATGCACTTGCTATCTGATAGCCCTGTTCTGTTTCCTGGATTTCTTCATTCATTGCCTTTCTCACAATTTATATTCATTTCTCAGAAAAGGGTGATGCTGATTGTTTGCTGTGAAACTAGCTCTGGACAAAGTTCATGGAACGAGCTGAAACGGTTGCTTAAAGCCACGTTTCTTCTCTCCGGAGAAGCACGGCTGGTCCGGGCACTGCACACCTCTCTGGAAAAGACGCGGACAGTGTCAGCGGCGGGAATGCTGAGCGTGCCCCAGGCTCGGCGCCAGGTGCTCTGCTGCGTCACTGCGTGCAGACGTGCCTGCTTTATGGTGGCACCCCTTTTCTCCAGGTTTCTCAGGGAAAAGTCTACACTCTAGGTTGTCTCTCAACAGGTTCTTCCTGAGATTATGAAAATTTATCCACCCCCCACCCCGCCCATAAAAGGCATCTACAATGGCATTCAGAAAAGTACTTTGGCTTGGTCAATTCATTTTGCTTCGCAAAATGCTCCCATGCAGAGAGCACCTGCAGGCTCACCTATTCGTCTTCCCAGCAGAGCTGCGTAGTGGCCAGCACCGGCGTTCAGGCAACCTGGAACTCAGGTCCGACTCCTAGTCCAGTGCTCTTTGCTCTACAGCACGTCAGAACCAACGGGCTCTCCGTGTGAGCAAAACAAAGATGACCGCCAAAATAATTTGGGCACAAAGGTTGAAGCAGTGTTGCCATGTGACACAGCCAGGTCCCAGCGGATTGATTTATGACTTAATAAAGCAGAATTGAATCGCAGAATCGCAGGCTGCAGTTACCTGGTCTCCACATGATCCACTCACATAGGAAAGTGTCATTCCTGGAGGAATGTGGCTCTGAAACTGTCTTGAGGCTTGTAGACTGGAGCTGGTTGTGTCACTGACGAGGCCCAGAGAAGCCAGTGGGTAGAAGGGCAGCAGGTAGAGAGGGGTCTGCTGGGGGCACTGCGGGAAGAACTGAGGCAGAGGTGCAGACAGTAAGCTAGAGGGGAGCGGCAGCGGGCAGGCGGCCTGGGAGCCAGAAAGACAGGGAGGGGGAGTTGGTCTAGCAGAGGGACGGACCAGGAGCGGGGCCCGCGGTCCTGGGGGCTGCCCAGGAGGAGTGCAGTGTGCTGCTATCGTGCTGGACAGGTCAGCGTGAGTCACACATTCTCCAGCGCAACTCTAGACCAGTGGCGGCTCCTCAGTCTCCACCGAGGCATCAGACATACCTCAACATACCTTTAAGACCAGAGACTTGGTCTCCTCTTATCCAAAATTCTTTTACCCTAAAACTTAAAAAAAATAGATCTCAGGTCCATGGAAAAGAACTGACTTTTTCAAGAGAAAATTTGAGTAGGAAAGGAAACCATGGGGCAGTTGAAAAGTAGTTACAACAACCTATCTGAAGCGGCAATGGCAACTATTTTCATGGACAAGGGTTAAGTATGGTGGTGACAAGGGTTAAGTATGGTGGTGACTACATCTCTGATTCTCTTCACTAGAATAAACCTAGCTGAGTTGTTGAACCAGTAACCCTGCCTCCCGCTTTGGTTTCTGTAAGTTTATAACTTGAAGCGTAGAAAGCGAGTCACCTAGCTTGCATCACTTGGGCGGTGAGGACCATGCTGCTCACTCTGGTCATGGCACTCGACAACTGTCAACATTTGGAAAGAGAACTTTCAAAATTACTCCTGAAGCTTATCTTTATGTATCTGTCCAAAAGAAGTAGGCAAGGAAGCCCCAACTCTGGGTCTGCTCTGGCAACGTCGCCTTCTCCCCCAGCGTTAGAACGTGCTTGTTTTTGCGTGTTCGTTGCCCGGACCCTACTCGGCAAAGCCCCCTGTGACGCTGTGTGTATTTCACAGGACACGCGTGAGGCAGCCTCTGTCTTTCACCATCCGTTGTTGTGGCTGATCCGCAAGTCAAAGAGAACACTCTACATGACACTTTCTAGGAAAGCAGTGGGGTTTAATCGGTAGGTCAGCATCCTTCCTGCCCTCAGCTCACTTTGGAGGTTAGGCCTAATCAGAATTATTGATCATTCATTCAGTTGCTTTTCCTGAGACGTTGGCAGGCGTTGTTGGGTGAACCTCCTCCTAGCGCCTTCCATCGGGGCTGGTGTGAGTTCCCATGTCCTCAGTTTGCTGGCCTTCAAGTAGGGACAGGACTTCTCAGAATTTCACTGTCTTGTAACATATCAGATGTAGAATCATTAAAACAGAAAGTTGTCTTTTTGCGTGAGAGGCCTTGGGGGAAATTTAAATTGTTAAATTTAAATTGAAAATGAAATCATCTCTTCTCTTCCACAAAGTCCCCACAGCTTCCAGCGAAAGGAGGTGGGGGATGAATTCAGTATCAGCACCTTTATCCAACACTTGGCCACAATGAAGTGTTGGGATAATTTACCCAACAGCCTCCATCTCTAACCCGCTGTTCACATTTCACAGGTCCATTAGAGCTGAAGATTCTAGAAATGTCAAGTGCTGCCTCATGGAGGGTTGAATATGTATTGGGTATTTATGGTAGGCAATTATAACTTCACCAGGAAGGCTCCAAACCCCTGGGAATAACCAGGATTCCAGGTAAGGGAGAGTATTTCTGTTCCCCAAGAAGAGGCCCCAGAATTGTTTGAATAGCAACAGTAGCTGTTGTTTAACACATAGCAAAGGAGATAGGCTTCTTTTTTCTTTTTTTTTCACTGTGGCAGAGCTTTGAGTCTGCCATGGGGGATTCTGGGGGGTTTCAGGCCTTTTTCCCCTTTGCATCTCATGTCACAGTGGGCATGCTCCATCACGAATGCCCCCCCACCCCGTGAAGAATGCACAAGGTCCTCCAGGGCAGACCCCGCTGGCCGCCTGTCTTCTTCGTGGCCAGGTTGGACATGGGTGGCCATGCGTGCACGTTGTTTTCCATAGAAGACGCACATAAGCACTGACTACACAGCCCGTTGAGTTGCATCAGGTGCTAACAGACGGTGCAGCTGTTTGACCGGCAAAAACATCTTGCTCGCTCTAACGGTCACTGTGGTCAGCGGCATGCTGGGGACTGGCCTCGGTTTGGGGGGACCACGGCCCAGAGCCCAGGGAAGTCCCTGGGACGGGGCTGCCATCCTTCTGCGGTGCGTTTACCCTCCTATTGTTTTGTGTTTTTTTCCATTTTTTAAAAACAGCTTTATTGAGGTCAGATTTACATACTGCAGACGTCGCTTGTCTGGAGCGTTCATCTCAGTGAGGCTGAGAACCCAACCTGGCTGTGCAGCCGTCACCTAAAGCAGATGCGCCGTTCCCACCAGCCCGCAGCCCCCACCCACCCCGCTGCCCACCTGTGCACTGGCGTTCCCTGTGAACTGCCTTGCAGAATGTGCCACATAAACAGGCCCATGCAGTGTGTGACCTCTGGGTCTGGTGTCCTTCCTGGCATAAAGTTTTGAGAGTCATACATGGTGTAGCATGTGCTGCTGTTTCTTCCCTTTTTATTAAACAGCCTTTGTTTTAGTTTAGTTTTGTTTTGCTTTTTACCAGAGTTAAGGATTCACCGATAGTTCTCCACTGGGATGTCTGGGGGCACAGTGCTGTCACGTGTGGAGGCAGGCTGCTCCCAGCATCTGGTGGAGAGGCTGGCGATGCTGATAAACAAGCCCAACAGCGAACGTGACCTGTGCCAACATGCCAGCGGTGCTGAAGCTGAGACTCCCTGAGCTGAGCCTCAGGAAGCATCCTCTCACCCTCGAGGCACACGTTCAAAGCCAAGCATCGCCTGCGTACCACGTATCACTGACGTTCTGTTTGTCTAATTTACATGTATGTTTAAAACACAAACTCATTTGTAAAACTGATACTCTTTTTTACCATTTGGGAAAATTTTGCAATCTCCAAAAATATTATTCGACAGGCTGCATTGTCCACCAGGGAGAAAGAGGAGGAAGAGGAGTACACAGTTCTCGTTTCCTGGTTGAGGTCTCAGTAGAACTTGGTTCTGAAAATTTATTGACAGAAAAGGGGCAAATGGTGTGGCTTGTATAGCTTAAATTCTAGGAGCTTCAAGAATCGTTGAGGGCTTATAATAAAGGAATTTAATAAAGGACATTAAGTTTACTTAGGGAAACATTGCACCATAATTTCTGTGGCATAACAGCGTTATCTACTCTGGTTATACTTTTCCATTTCATCTCCAGACCTTTGAATCTCAATGTTATTCTTAACATTAATGAATAAAGTTTACAAGGAGTTAGACAGATCCAAAAAACAAAACTGAAGACTTTCTTATCACCCAGCCTAACACCTCTCTTGAGAAAAGGAAATCAACCAGAATGGAAATACTTTGTTTTCCCTGAGACTAGGGTCCTTGCTGGACTTTCCCTCTCAAGCAGTTGAGGTGCCAAGAGATGGGACTGTCTCTGGGTCCCTTTGAGCTTCGTGTGGTGATGAGTAAGAAACAAGGTTCTCTGGAGCTTAGTAACGCAAGAGGGGACCCAAGTGCTGCGACTGGAAAAGCCGCCCCAGCAGGGGCACCTCTGGGTATCTGGCAAATAAGCAGTGTGCTCCCGCCACGCTGGGTGGCTTCTCGCTCAGACCTCAGACCACTCCTGTGTCCCCGCAGGCGAGGCAGGGCGCGGGGCAGGCTGGGTGGGGTCTCCTGGAAGCTCGCCTGCTTTCTGACCTCCCGTATTGCCCCTGGGTCTCATCAGCTCCTCCTGCCTTCACGTCAGAACTACGTGGTGGAGGTAAACTGAGGGCAGATGCAAACATACACGTGCTGCTGTGCACACATGTATGCACACGGGCGCGTGTGTGGCCACATGACACACACGACACACACATGTGCGTGTGCACAGTACACGTGGTCACGGCACAGGTGCACACATGTGTGCACACATGTGTGCACACGGGCACATGTACAGACACATGACACATGACACATGACACACACGTGCGTGCGCACACAGTACGCATGGGCACGGCACAGGTGCACACATGTATGCACACGGGCACGTGTACAGACACATGACACATGACACACGCGTGTGCGCGCACACAGTACGCGTGGGCACAGCACAGGTGCACACACATTCCTCAGAATGACCATAAGCACTGTGGAGACACAGGCATCACCCTCAGGTAGTTATTTTGTGTCTGTGTTACAGTTGAGGACCCAGGCTCAGAGAGGTCGAGTGATTTTAACAGGGCCACACAGCTGGTAAGTAGTGGAGATTAGAATGGAGTTTTCTCTAAATACAAATTCCCAAAAGAGAAGCAGTACTAAAGGAGATCTGGCCTTTAAAATCTGTACCCAACAGAAACAGACCAGATGATGACAAGCATTTATATCTCCCGGTTCTAGAGGCAGAAGTCCAGGGTCAAGGCGTCAGCAGATGTGGCATCTGGGGAGGCCCCTTCCCGGTTCACAGATCTCCGTCCTCGCTTGTGTCCTCTTGCGGCGGAAAGGCCGAGGCAGCTGCCTGGTCCCCTCTGCTGCTGCTGCTGCTAAGTCCCTTCAGTTGTGTCCGACTCTGTGCGACCCCATAGATGGCAGCCCACCAGGCTCCCCTGTCCCTGGGATTCTCCAGACAAGAATACTGGAGTGGGTTGCCATTTCCTTCTCCAATGCATGAAAGTGGAAAGTGAAAGTGAAAAGTGAAAGTGATCTGTGGGGATGCTAATCCCATTCCTGAGGCTCCATCCTCAGGACCGATCACTCGAACTCCCAAGTCCCAGCCTCCTAACACCTTCACCTTGGGGGCCAGGGCTGCAGACGCGAATGCCTGTGGCACCGATGCTTCAAACAGCCGTCTGGGCAGCTCACCCTTGGGCACCGACCCTTCAAACGGCCGTTCTGGGCAGCTTACCTGTGGGCACCCACGCTTCAAACGGCCGTTCTGGGCACCTCACCCGTGGGCACTGACTTCCTGTAAGGTTAGCACTGCACGTTCCTCACCTGGAAAGGCGGCGGACACAAGGCTTGTGTTTAGAGTGAGGAGGCTCTGCCACTTCTATCCGCTTGCTCTTCATTCCTGCCGCCTTCAGTCACAGTTTCTTGCTAATGGTTCTTTGGGGGCCTGTCTGCTCAAATCCACACACAGGGCTCTGCAGTGCCCATGCTGGTCACCTCTAGGAGGGGCCACTATCACTCTCTTGGCTAAGCGAGGCGTCGGCTCATTTGTTTAAAGTGAAGTCGCTCAGTCATGTCCGACTCTTTGTGACCCCATGGACTGTAGCCCACCAGGCTCCTCCATCCATGGAATTTTCCAGGTCAGAGTACTGGAGTGGGCTGTCATTTCCTTCTCCAGGGGATCTTCCTGACCCAAGGATGGAACCCAGGTCTCCCACATTCCAGGCAAACACTTTACCGTCTGAGCCACCAGGGAAGCCTTTGTTTAGACTTTGCGTTAAAACAGACAGAAGTTCTGGCATACCCATCTGGAGATCTGCTAAGAACACACAGCTGGCCTGCGGTGCTCTGGCCCCTAGAAGGGAGCTGTGCAGTGGCGGGTGCTGACACAGGCTCACTGGGAGAGAGAAGGAATTTGGACAGAAGTCACCTTCCTGTCAAAGACTAACAGGACCAGGTGATAAACCTTCGGGTGGAGCTAAGCCTCGGAGCTCCGTCTAGTCTAGGGGGCGGGGTGCTCAGGCAGCTTTCCAGACTCCCACATGTGCCTCATGGAGTCTGAGCCGTGAAGTGGTGCTCCTGGATGGGCAGGGAGTAATGGGGGGCCAGGGGGAGACTCGGGGTGTAAACTCTGCTTTCTGTGCTCTCACCTCCCAAAGTGAATCGGGGGCCAGGCTGACACAGACAGCACATGTGCCCTGTAAGCTTGCCTCACACCTTCAGCACCAGGGCCCTAGGAGTCCGCCAGGAGCCCTGGGTACCACCCTCACACAGAGGTGGGGTTCACTCAGGCCTTGTCTTAGAGAAGTCCGGTATCAGAGTTTCTCACAATAATAAAGATACAAGTAAAAGTGCTTCATTTTAGGTGAATTCAACAGTCACGCTCAGGACGGTGTGTCGCCCTCCAACTCGCTCCTGGGGCTGCCCACCCCCAGCTCTGGATGCCCCAGTTCTGGACGCCCCCAGCTCTGGATGCCCCCGGGCTCTGGAGGCCCCCAAGCCCTCAACACCCCAGCTCTTGATGCCCCCAGCTCTGGACGCCCCCAAGCTCTCGACACCCCAGCTCTAGACCCTCCAGCTCTGGCTGCCCCCAGCTCTGGACGCCCGCCACCACCACCCCCGCCTCCCCCGTGGGCTTGTGTGTCCCCCACGAGCATGCAGAGGAGCCCTGACGACCTGTTGCCTATGTGCCCTAGCGGCCCTGCCCGCCGATGTCCTAAGACACACCTGTCCTGAGTCCTGGCTGCTCCGACAGCGCTCAGGGTGACTTACCTTCTCCTGGACTCTGTTTCCTTACCAGCTACTTTTAGAATTATGAGACGCTTGATTCCTAGTTTCCGGCTCCCCAGGCTGGCAGAAGCTGGAACTGCCTAAAAGCCTGATTCCTTCTGTGTCCCACATGCAGGCTTGGCTCCAGAGCAATTTGCGGGCAGGGGTGGGGGGAGGGGGATGGGCGAGGGTGGGGTGAGGGTGGATAAGGGTCGAGGTGGGGGCTGAGGGGCACCTCTGCCAGGGATGGACGCAGGGGCCTTGCTCCAGGAGGTGTGGATTGGGCACAACTGTGGTTGTGAAACAAGACTCAGAAACAGTCAAGTTCAAGCCCCGCCGCCCCAAGGGCTGATTCCAGCAAGATGACCTGCTGTGGGCGAAGTGAGGGAAACTACCCAGGAACCCGAGATGAGATGCGTGGGGCCAGAAACCTGGCCGGCTTGAGGAAGAGAGGGAGGAGCTGAGAACACAGTGGCGGCACAGGAGCCCGGCCACTCCCACCTCCAGGCAAACGCGCCTAATGTGAGCGGCCAGCAGACAGGAGCTTCCAACCCATGGATTACAACTGTTGGGTCCTAATCTATGGAACAAAGTAAGCGTCCATGAGTCCACAGTGATGGATATAAACACATAAATAGATAAGCAAAGGACAGAGCCAGGCAGCTCCTCCTTACAGAAGAATTCAAGCCAACAAACGTGGAAAAAATGAGGAAAGGGCCGAATCACCAACAGGCAAACTTCACAGTAAATGACATTGCAGGAAAGATCTGCTCGTGGACACAAGTCAGGGGACTTTGAGAGGAAAATAGGATGTTTTCATAGTCTCTTATGAAAGATACGTCTTATGATAAGACAGGCAACTTATCGCTCCCCAGAGATTGATCAGTTTAAAAGAAAGAAAATAACCGCACAGTCCGAATCGTGGAGAGCACCGTGGTAACCGGTGAGGAAGGCCCATCTCCAGGAAGAAGAGGCACCCCGAGGTGATGCTCGCAGAGGACCACGCACATCTCTATGGGATTCCTGACGAAATGCGCCACCTCAACCACTCTGCACTGAGGAAACACCAGGCAAGTCCTCACGCTGACACTTTCCACAAGAGCATGAGCCCAAGGGCATGCAAGACAAGGAAACGTTGAGAAACCATAGAAAAGTTCTAATGATCTGCTCTCCTAAAAAACAAAGAGATGATGAGGGTTGAGATGCAGAGAAGCTCGTGAGCCTGGCCTGAGCTTGGCCTCACCTGGGAGCCTCGCCAGTCCAGGGCAACGTGGCCCCGAAGTCTCTGTCGGGATGAAATGAGGCGTGAGGGAAAAGCACCTGAGTGTGGAGGTGGAGACGGACAGTTAAGATGGTACAAACGCAGATGTCTGTTTTTTTTTTTTAATTAATTTAGTCTTATTTGAAAAACTGCCTGAATTCTTGAATTCTTGTTGCCTGCCTGAGAACTTGCTTCGTGTAGAGCACTATTGTAAGTCCTTGGAGAAAGAAAAGAATTAGAAAACACGATCCTTACCCTTAGAACCTCGGGGGAAATAAGGCATCGCAAGATGAAGACACAAATCAAAGATTAAAATATGCCTATAATCATTAACCACACACTTGCCTCAACTACAGCACTTGCTAACTCTAGTCGTCAGCCTCCAACTTGCGAGTGGTTGGGGGTTAAATCGCTGTCTGCACATCTTTGGCAGCGCTCAGCCTCTGCTGCTGGGTGCAGCCTGTCTGCAGGCGCGGGGCAGCCTTCTCGTGCGGTGGTCTTCCTCATTGCGCAGTGGGTGCTCGGGGGCATGTAGACTGCAGTATGTGCAGAGCGCAGGCTCGGAAGTCCTGGAGCACTGGGGGCTCAATCGCCCTAGGACATGTGGGAGCCTCCCAGATCAGGGGCAAACCTATGTCTCCTGCGTTGGCAGGTGGATTCTTAACCACTGGGCCACCAGGGGCGCCCTAGCGTGCGGTTGTTTGAAGATGGTGCCAACCTGCCAGTGCCGGCCTCACAGCCCAGGGAGTGCCGTGCATGTTGTTAAAGGTACTCAGGAATATTTGATCCATGAATAAAATGTCTGACAATTTCTAAAAATGCTTATGATGAGTGGATAAAGAAATGTGTTATATACATACATGGGAATTGTTTGACATGATGGACGGACCTTGACGATGGTTGTTGTACTCGGTGAGGTGGGCAGATGCTGAACCCGGGGAGGAGGGCAGACCTCGTACCTGGGGAGGCGGGCGGATGCAGGACAGATCCTGTGTGGCCTCACTTGTGTGCAGAATCTCAAGTTGTCACACTCACAGCAGAGGGGAGAAGAGTGGCCGTGGAGGCCAGAGGAGGAGAGCAGGTGATGCTCAGACAGCGCCGGCAGCCGCAGGCACCAGCTGCACGCACAGGTCCTGGAGTCAGTGTTGAGCCTGGGGCCTGCGGCTGACGGCGCCGTGACGCAGTTACACTTGGCTGAGGTGATTGGCCTGTATTAAGTGTTCTTGCCGCAGAGTAACAACAACAATAGTAGTAGCAATAGTAATAATAAAAGGGGTGGGAGGAAGCTTTGGGATGGATATGTTTGTGGCCTTGATCACGTCCCAGACGACACTTATTCCCAAACTCAAGTTATATACATTAAGTAGGTACAGCTTTTCACAAGTCATTCAGACCTCAATATAGCAGCTCACAATTTAAATACATAATTAATTGACTTTCAGAAGCCATGCACAGAGACATGAGATGAACTCTGAGGTGGAACTCCTGCTAAGCAAAGGGACAGCCTGTTAAAAGTGAGCAGCACAGACAGGGCCAGTCCAGGAAGACGCAGTCGAGAGCTGTGGGTGAATGCTCGAATTTGGGCTGCAAGGAGAGTATTCTGGGATGGAGCGAGACCTGCCTTTTTCCACAGAAGACACAGTACTCGGGCACGAGGAGACGGAGGTGGTGGAGTTGAGACACATCAGTGAGGTTTGAGCTTCTGGTTAAAGAGAACAGAATAGGCCATTGGGTCCAAGGTCACAAGGGTGATTGTATCAGGAAGATGGATGTCTCCGAAGTATTTGGTCAGATGATCAGGGCTGATTCGAGAGTACTATGAGGCCAGGAGATGCTGAGAAGCAGGAAAGGAATTTAGCTGGATGCCAGCGGAAGATGAAAGCAATGAAGACAGAGCAGGAGGTCTGAGCCCATTGTGGAGGAGGGGTTGGTCGGCCTCTGCAGAGGAGCCGAGAGGCCCTGAGACTCAGAAAAAGGAGGGGGTGTTGGATTTCTGCCAGGAGAATGTCCTTGGTGGTTTATTAATAAAAGTAGCTTCTTCATGGTGAAGACCAGAGAACCGACGGTCAACTGAGATCGCGTCAGGGGCAGCAGGCTCGCTGTATTTATTACATCTCTGTGCACGCATGCTCAGTTGCTCCGTGTCCGACTCTTTACGACCCATGGACTGCAGCCCTCCAGGCTCCTCTGTCCATGGGATTCTCCAGGCAAGAATACTGGAGTGGGTAGCCTTTCCCTCCTCCAGGGGATCTTCCTGATCCAGGGATCGAACCCAAATCTCTATTGTTTCCTGTACTGGCAAGTAGGTTCTTTACCACTAGAGCCACCTGGGAAGCCCAGTAAATCTCTGTATTTCTGCCCAAATACCCAACGCATCCAGAAGACCATCCTGGAATTCTGACAGTGGAATTCTGTGTTTCCCTGCCAAGAGCTTCAGTCCAAGCCAGACTTCAGACAATCCAGGAAAGCATACCAGCGTGAAGATGCATAACTTGCATCAAAGACGTTGGAGGAGAATTTTACAGCAAGAAGAAGGGGAGCGTGGGGCTGGCATAGACTGAGGGGCTAGAAGAACATGCAGGGCAGGAGGTGGCATCAAGCTGTGAGCATCTGGTGTGTGCGGACACCGCCCCGCCCTCACGGGCTGCCCTCCGGAGAGCGAGCGTGGGTGACCGGCCAGGACAGTGACGGGAGCGGAGGCCAATGGTCTCCGACCTGAAGGACCGTCTGACCCAGGGCTGTTCCTGTGCCATGGTTTTCATGCCGGTCGCACTGGGCTCCGCTCACAGGAGGCAGGTGGCTGAGGGGCTCTGTGTCCCGCCCATCTGTTGACATGGGTGCTCCTAGCACCCCCTGATCTCAAGGGTTCATCCCTAAGGAGAACCCTAGCACCCGCCCCGTCCTGCCTGCTCTCTGTGGGCAGCCCTGTGTGGCAGCTGCCGGCCAGAGGCGAGGTTGGCCCCCTAAGCCAAAGGTTCACCTTGTGGGGACCTCTGACCTCCCGACACGGGCAGGCCACGTGGGGACAGTCGTGGGAGCAGGTCCCTGACCACACGCAGCCAGCTCCCCACTTCCGGGGTGGGGCAGCGTCACAGTCCAGGCTCGGTTTGGGAGAAGAGCCTCCACAGAGCTGCTGCCTCCTCGGGGCACCCCTGCCCTCCCCCCCCGACCCTCTCCTCCCTCCTGCCCCAGCGCATGTCCTTCCAGGACCTGGAGCCTTGAAGGAAGTCGCCTTGGGTGGCTTGCATCAGGGCCACCCCAAAGCTGTGCCAGGAAACCTCCTGGAAGGGAAGTGACAGGACCACATTGGGGACCGTGTCCCTCCTGACCTCCACTCCCCAGCCTGAGCGCTCTGGGGTCCCACCATGCCAGAGAGGCTGGAGTACCCCCACCTCATTGCCTGCCAGGGCCTGTCTGCCCGCCCCCAGGCTTCTGAGGAGGACTCCACTGCTCTTCAGAGGACAGTCCACCCCAACGGCCCTGACCCCCCGTCCGGCTCCCATCCTCCACCCTGAATGCGGTCACCCTCTGAGCCTGCGTCTTGGCACCCCCAGGCCAAGCAGCGCCCCATCTCTCACCCGCTGAGCCGGCTCCTCCGACCCCTAGTGCCCCCGCTGTGAAGTGGCCTCCTGACCCCCGGCCCCCTTCTCCCAGCTGTGTCCAGAGTGAGTGGTCCCGGGACCCCAGAGACAAGTGGACAGAAATGCAGTTTTCTGGGCCCAGTGTCCAAGTCTGCACCCTGGACTCCAGTGATGCTGGACAGCCAGGGTCCTGCCCACACAGTGCGGGTCCCACGGCTTCCCTCCCTGAGGCTCTCGTGGGCTTCCTGGCCCTTTCTCCCCGAGTCCCCCTTCGTCCGGACCACGCTCTCCCACAGGGCCCCAGCTCGAACGTCCTTCCCGTCCTCTGTAACACTGACGCCGTCAAGCTCCAGGTCAAACACCATCTTTGTGACGCTGAGTTCCCTCAGTGCCGCCCCCTTCCAGTGGCCTGACCAGATTTCCTCTGGGGTCAGGCGGGCCCTCCTCCTGGGTTCCTAGGAGCCTGGCTCCAGGAACCCCGAGAATGTCAGAAGAAGATCTCTGCAGAGATCCAAGGTATGACTGCAGCCTGAAAGGGAGAGTAGGGTCCTTACTTCCGATTTCAGGACCCTGCTTCTACAAGCCCTGCCTCCCACGAGAGGGGCCACAGCAGAATCTTACTGAGAGAGGGGACCCTGAAGTCGCAGGACTGTCCACTGCTGCGAGGGGAGGACCGTCCCTGACCCATGGAGGAGGGTGGGACCTGGACAGGTGCTCGGGCCTGGATCTCTGGGGCACCTGCTTCTGCTTCTCCGAGACCTGGTCCCACAGTGGGGGTTGCAGCCTGTGGCCAAGCCTGGGCCTGAGGTTCTGCTGCTGCAGGTCGAGACACCTGGACAACAGAACAGAAACCTCAGGATGAACAGACGGAGGGACATGGGGGGTTCATGGGGCCTCCTCACAAAGGACTGAAGCACCACCCACTGAGACCTGTGCGTGATTTTCAGGGCTTCAAGAATAAGCTTTTTTTTTTCTGAGCATTATCCTGTTAGCTAAGAGAAAAAAACAGCACACTCATCATACTCACTCATACACACTCATCAACTGGATGCTTTGAGATGCAAAGGAAACAAATAAGGACTTTGCTGATGGACCCTGAACTTGATTTTCAAAAGGAAGAAATTTTGAAGTAATTGGGAAATTTCATTGAGCTTTTTTTTTAGTAAACTTTTAAAAAGGATTTTATAAAGATGGAAGCACAGAAGAATGGGTTAGAAGACTTTCATTATCGATGCTACAAAGTCAAGGAACAACAAAAATGTATCCCCCAGAGGGATGACACATTAATTTATAAAATAAAAATTGGTATAAATCACAAACTGGCAAAATGTTAAGCCTCCTGAAGATTCTATGCGGGTCACCCAGAACAAACACCTCGGAGAACAACCTGTAAGAATCCATTCACCACTTGTGACCATCAGGGACGCTGGCAACACTTTGTTCAAGATACAAGCAAAGTGCATGAGCCAAAGAAGTGTGACTAGGGTGTGCACAGCACTGCTCCTGTGAGGCCTTACTTCTGTATAAGCTGGTTCCAGACAATATCGACCGAAAACAGAACAGAATTCAGTGAGCAGAAAGGGACACTCAGGTCCATGGGCTTATCCAAAGTGCCCTGCCTACTGGCTTTGAATGACGATTTTGCAAAGAGCTGAAGAAGCACAACCTTTAGAAGAGAAAGGGATTTTCTGAGGGGAGTTTCAAGACAAATTTCACTTTAAACAGGAGGAAGGACACAGGCTACTTCCGTAACCCATGAGAGCCTCCTGGACACGGGGTACCTAGGAGGAGCTGCTGGGGTCAGACTTCCCAGGGTGCTGGGGGACCACACCCAGCAGAGAGGACAGAAGGCAAGGACAGCCGGACACTGGCAGGGCCAGCAGGGGGAGAGTGGGCACCCGCGGGGACCTCGGTCATTCCCACAGAGCTGCCCTGGCTGCTGGCGTCGGGGCCGCGGCAGGGTAAGCCTTATGAAGACCACCCACTGCAAGCTCTCAAGAAGCTGGACAGCTGCCAGTGTCCAGCCCACCCCTGTCACTCCCCAGGGGCCATGAGCATCCTGCTTGCCTTGTCTCCCTGGCCACACAGACCGTTCAGACCTTTGAAGGCTGGAAGTCCAGCCCCCAGATGGGACTCCACGGGGGGACCTCCAGCCACCCCTCTGCTCCCGCCATGGTCGCTGGACAAAGGTGAGCTGGGCAGCAAGCGCTCTGATGCGGGAGGCACGGGAGGGCAGGAGGGTGGCTAGGGCGGTGGGCAGCTGTTCCTCAGGACCGGCAGAGCCGGGGATTTGGCACGTGAGGGCCAGGTCCTGGAGGCCTCGCAGAAAGGCCGGTGACAGATCCGAGGCCGGGGGCTGCAGCAAGCTGCGTGGCCTCACGGACCAGCAGGTCCTGTTGACATCAGTGCCCCAACCCCACTCACGAGTGTCTACCTCTCAGATGGAGCCCTAACACCTGTCTCATTTCCCCACTAGCACGTGGACAGGCAATGGCGCCACCCTGCCACCCACCGAGCTCGGAAGGGGCAGAACAGCGTGGTCTGCGGCGTCCTGCGTGCATCTTCTGAGGGAAGACCCAGGCCTGGCCCCCCCAGAGCCGAGAATCCACACTGCACTTCCCAGGGCATCTGCTCCCACAGCCCTGGGAGCGTGGCGGGCTCAGTGGACAACCTGTGTCCTCAGACGCAGTCAGACTTGGCCCCCTCACACTTCAGAAACAGGGTGAAACATCCTCATTCATAAATGAAGACCTTAGAGCATTAAAGAGAAAATACGTTCAGATTTTTTAAGCTGTGGAGAGTAGCGGAAAGAAAGTTTTTTAGTATCCAAATTAAGGTTAGCAACTCAAGCTAAAATCACTTAATGCGTACAGAGCCTCTAAACAGCTGAGCGTCAAGGGCGTCTAACACAGAAAGCACAGAGCAAGCAAGGAACCGACAACTTCCAGGCAACGGGGACGAGGCTGCTTCCTGGCCATGGAAGCCCCCTCCAGACCCCGGCCCCACTTCCAGGCTCCCCGAGTTCCTGTACCGTCGCCCTCGGCTCCCCTGCTAGAACCTCCAGAGAGGTGCCGGCCTCCAGACCCAGGGAAGCTGGCCAGGCGCAGCCCGTGGTGGGCACAGGTGAGGATGAGGGGGCTTGCAGGGTCCCTGAGCGGAGCCCAACCGCAGCCTGTCCTGGAAGCTGTGAGCAGGCAGGAGCGCCCCTTCCTACGAGGCTGCTGCTCCCCTATCCGGAATCGACACAGACAACACGCATCCCTCAGACTTAGCCCCGTTGCTCCTCCAGGCTGGCCACTGGGGTCAGGGTCCTAGACAGCCTGGCTGGGGGTGAGGAGGACCCCAGCCCTGCCCAGGGGAGGCACTGGCAGGATGCAGGCCAGTGCTCTTGGATGGGCTCTGAGGGCACCAGGCGTCCAGTCTGGGGACCTTCAACTAAGGCAGACGGGACTGAACCCCCAGCGAGGCCCCCCAGGAGACGCCGGCCACACGCAGGCAGGAGGCGAGAGCAACAGCCCCACCCAGGGGGCAGCGGTGGGAGCAGGGCAGGACCTGCAGGTCACAGTCTTCACCACTGGCTGCCCAGGTGGCTCAGGGGGCCAGCGTGGGAGCAGTTAGGGGGAGCGGGGCCATCACCCCCCGCGACCATGTCGGGGAGGTGTGCCCCCAGTGTCCTCTTCACCCCGAAACCTGCTGCCCCCACCCCCAGTCTCTGTGCCTGGAAACACCTTATTTCAGCTCCAGCTGTCTGCACCCAGGCCCCCTTCTGCCCTCCTCTGACCACCCTCCACACACCCTGGACTGAGAGCCCCTGCTCTCCCTGGGGCCCTGGGTTCTTGCCTCACCCAGGCCCTCCTGCTTTCCATGGAGAGTCCTCACCTCCCACCAAGGGTGCAGGGGTCATGGTGAGACAATGCTCAGAGAACCAGCACCATCTCTACATTGTGTGACCAGGAACGTTCTGGGTGCATGCAGCTTGCTTGGCCTGAATTCTCAGAGTGGTGATGGCCACGTGTAAACAAGAGGCAGCCTGCATGGTTCCAAGACCCTGAGACTGGAGGGACTGGGTGCCGGGCAGAGCCAGTTATCACAGCCTGCCCCCGACAGGACCCGCAAGGCTCAGGGTGACACTTCTTATGTGTCAAGTGACGCGTGCCCCACAGTGTCCAGCTGGAAGAAGGGGTGAGCTTGAGAAGAACCCAGCTGCAAACGGGAGGAATTGGCTTTTCACCTATTGCTTCAACTTTCAGAAAATTGCCCAAAGTCTTTGCAAACCATTTGCCCTTTTGTTGGCTTGGTGAAGGGAGCTGGCAGAATCACAGGGTCCCTTGTTCAAGCCACGTCACTGCTGATGCAGAGTCAGGAAGACACGTCACAGAGGCTTCTCAGAACACTGGCAAGAAGAGGAGACAAGAGGGAACAGCTGTTTACACAGTATCTTTGATTCTGTGACTTTCTGTCATGTAATTGATTAAAGTCGCAGACCCATCTTCCTGCGTGCCTGGCAGGGGGTTGTTCTCTGTGCCTGCACGCAACAGGGTCCCCAGCCAGGCCTGGGCTCTGAGAACGCTCCAGGCTGCTCTGTTTCATGGAAGAAGCTCAGGCCACTGAATTAAGTGGAAAAGTGTACACAGACCTGCATAAAAAACGATCAGCTTTAGGGGTACTGTTGATATTGCCCAGGGATTCGTCATGGTGGAAAGTCCAGCTCAGTGCCTTTAGACTGGGTGTGTGGTGGCGACAGCATTTAAGGTTCTTGTCTTTTCCATCCAGAGCATTCCACTGCAACTTCTGTTCTGTGGAAGTGGTTGATAAGGTTAGACTTCCCAGAGGATGAAATATTCGCGAGCAGGATGCTCTGAGTGTGGAACGGAGCTGTATGGAGAAGAATGAAGTGGAGACCAAAGTTAGGTCAGCGGCTTGAAGAAAAGGCCGTTTTTCTTACTCTGAACTCACTGTAACCTGAAAGGCCGCTGGTTCTGAGAGCAGACGAGGAAACAGTTGTTTAGGGTTGGGAGAAGTCTCCCTGGTCCCTGCAGCCAGCCTCTGCAGCGGAAGGCCTCTCCTCTCTCACCGGAGCAGGGGCCTGGCTGCCCTGGGAGTGCTGCCCCCAGCAGACAGACCCGCCTAGGAGCCATCTCGACAGCAGCCAAGGCCCTGCAGGCGGCAGGGAGGACGGAACGTGGCCAAGGGGAGCCGCAGGGGTCTCGGAGGGCGGCCATCTCTCTCTCCTTAGCTGGGCACAGCCTGGGTGCTGCCCGCCCTGCCCCCGGGGCAGCTTCAGCTGGAGATCAAGTGAGGAAAAGTCTCTGAGGTTTCTCTGGATGTTGACGCATAAGTGACAAGAGTCTTGACGGGTTGTACACAGGGTGTGTCAGGCCTGGGTTCCCGCAGGACGCTGGGAGACAGGAAAGCCAGGAGCGCCACTGAAGTCGGAAGGGAAAACCTCGGTCAGTTCCGGCCTCGGGAGTCGGAGCCAGGGCTGCTGCCTCCGTGCCCGAGCGTCGAGTTGTTAATGACACCACACAGAAACGTTACTGTCTGCAGAATCCAGCCCCATGCCATCACAGAGCACCGTGATGCCTTAGTGGCACAGACGGTCTACTACTTGAGCACCATAACACGCGCGCACAGCCTCACTAGAGGGCCGGGGTGTGCTGCCCAGCACACACAGAGGCGTCCCCGCACTGCGCCAGTGGCGTACACTGTGTTACTGTGCTACCACGTAGCATGTATAACCAATCAGCTCAGTTCAGTCGCTCAGTCGTGTCCATCTCTTTGCGACCCCATGGACTGCATTATGCCAGGCTTCCCTGTCCATCACCAACTCAGGGGCTTCCCTATAGCTCAGTTGGTAAAGAATCTGCCAGGTAAAGGAGACCCTGGTTCAATTCCTGGGTTGGGAAGATCCCCTGGAGAAGGGAAAGACTACCCACTCCAGTATTCTGGCCGAGAGAATTCCATGGCCTACTATATATTACTAATAATACAATAATAACATAAAAATACTGTCATATAGGGTGCCACGGTCAAAGGTAATAATTAGCACTGCATACAAACAGCAATGGCACCCCACTCCAGTACTCTTGCCTGGAAAATCCCACGGGCGGAGGAGCCTGGTGGGCTGCAGTCCATGGGGTCGCTAAGAGTCAGACATGACTGAGTGACTTCCCTTTCACTTTTCACTTTCATGCACTGGAGAAGGAAATGGCAACCCACTCCAGTGTTCTTGCCTGGAGAATCCCAGGGACGGGGGAGCCTGGTGGGTTGCCGTCTATGGGGTCGCACAGAGTCGGACACGACTGAAGCGACTTAGCAGTAGCAGCATACAAACAGCCAAAGAGTGTTAGAGGAGATATTTATCTAAATGAACTACATCATAACAACCAAACATTTTTAGTATTTTCCTGGATTTTTATAAGCACCTAAAACCACTGCCCTATAAATGTTTTCAATGATACACGTAGTTGCACTGTTTTTAATACATTGTCGTTCCCGCCTTGGGCTTCCCTGGTGGCTCAGTGGTAAAGAATTCACCTGTAATGCAGGAGATGTGGGTTCGATCCCTGGGTCAGGAAGATCCCCTGGAGAAGGAAATGGCAACTCACTGCAGTATTCTTGCCTGGAGAATTCCATGGACAGAGGAGCCTGGTGGGCTACAGTCCACGGGGTCACAAAGGGTCGGACACGGCTGAGCAACTGAACAACAGTTCCTCCCTTCTTGAAAAATAAATTAGTGAGAAAATAGTTTTATCCAAAACAAGTTTTTTTTGTATCTAGTATGGGTTTTTCTAAAATACTTTTCTTGCATGTGAATGTATAATTTTAAAGATTGATTTCTAAATTACTGAATTTAGGTAAATTCAACTTTTTTTATGGTTTCTCTGTGATAAATGTGAAGTGAAAATTGAGCTCCTGTGGCGCCGTCTACGACAGCACTTGGACATCCAGACAAGTGGCTGAAGCAAATAACCCCTCACAGAACACGCTGATGGGCTCTGTTTCGGATGCACGTTCAACTAACTGATTTCCTACTTGCTTTCACCTTTTCACAGGTTGCGCCATTTGAAGGTAAAGTCTAGTCTTCTCTGAGGGGCACTCAGATCTCCTCAAGCGTGTGGGGGAGAGTCAGTCTAAACCTTCTGTCCCTTCTGTTTCAGCCGTGACTAAGAAAAGTCTGCAGTGAGCAGCTAACTGGTGAGGCCAAGCCCTCCCTCCCCACCTCCTGGGGCAGTGAGGACTTCAAGAGTTCAATAATTAGAACACATGATTCTCTGTATCCACCTCATCATAACAGAGAAACTACCACTTCTGGTAGATCACTATGACAAATGAGTAAGCCAGAAGATGGCGTTGAAGGTTTGCAATCACATTTTAAAACAAGGCCGATGTGGTTTTCAGTGTCTGAAAGTGCACGAGGGGAACGGTGAGACAACCGAGTCCTGGCAGAGGACACGTGTGCGAAGCGCAGAAAGCTCTAGCTGGCCGTATTTGTTCTGAGCAATCTCCCTTCTGTTGCTGGTGAGCACGCTGGGGAAAGCAATCCACTGGTTAAAGCACAAGGCAGCGGGGAGGCAGCCACGTCCACTTTGTTGGCTGAAGTATCCAAGTGCTGAGCTCAGCTCCTGACAGGTAGAGGGGCCCCAAAAATATCTGTTGAATGAATGAATCCATGAAAGAAGAAAGGAAGGAAAACCGCCGTGACCAGAATTTTCTTTGAAAAATACCCTGTTGTTTACTACATAGACTCTGATAGTGGAAAACTTACTTGAGTGAATAAAAACAGAGCATCCTGTTAATTTCTGAGAAAGTCGTTAGTTTGAGGAAAAGCTTACCCACTCTGTACCTCATGGCTGTTTTGCTCTAGGCTGAGCTTGGTTGTTTCTTTGGATGGGAGACAGTGGCCTGATATTTAAAAGAAAAACTGAGAAATAAGTGAAATCAAAAGCTTTTCAAAAGTTGCGAGTTGACCTAGGGTGGCGGTGGTCTAAAATCATATAGAAACCAGTGATCTGACGGTTTACCTGAAATTGGTAACTACACAAACATGCTGAAGCATTCAAGATGCTGTGGGGGGTGGGGGGGAGGTGGTTAGATCTTGGAACATGAAGTAAAATCCCTCTGTTTAAATATTGTTCTTATTCTGGCCATTTAAACTCCCACTTGTAAATCGTTTCTCCCACGTTGAGGTTAAAACTATGCCACTGAGAGGTGGACCAGGGCACTTCTTCCAGTTCTTTCCTGCTGCCACAACTAAAGCTCTGGGGGTGCTTGTCTCAGTTACTGAAGTCCTCCAGTTGAGCCGACCAGCAGGATGCGAGCATTTCAAGAGCAGACAGCGTGTGAGCGCAGTTTATAGCTCAAGGTATCTGGGCCATTTCCTTTTTTCTTTTCAATGAGTGTGATGTTCTCTAAACACGGCGGAGGGGCGGGGCTCTCGGTGACAGCCAAGGGTGCCCCCCACCCACCCACGGTCGGTCGACACGGACAGTCCTCTGTCTTTGGTTACGAGCTCTGCAAGCCCAGTCCCCTTCGCACCAGATTCCCGCTCCTGCACGCCCCCACTTCCCGCCCTGGCAGCGCCGCCGTAGCTGAGCTGCTGCTCAGCGGTCCCGGCGCGGAGGCGAGGTCCCCTCGCGCCTTGCCCTCGGCAGGAAACCGCCCGAGTGAGGTTCCCCTGGCCCGTGCGCCCGACTCGAGGTGCGTCCCCAGCGCCGCCCGGCCCCGGGCCCCCGGCTCTCCGTCCGCAGCCCACTACCCCATCCCGCGCACCCGGCTCCCTGCCCAGAGCCCCCAGACCAGCCCCGCGAGCCCAGCTGGGAGCCGGCGCTCCGCCAGCCCGGGTTCCGACCCGGCCCCGCGCCCCCCGCTCTGCGTCCGCAGCCCGTAGCCCAGCTCCGGCCCCGCGCCCCCGGCTCTCTGTCCGCAGACCTCGCCGCACCCCGCGCGCCCGGCGCTCTGCCCGGAACCCCCAGACCAGCCCCGCGCGCCCAGCTCTGCGCCCGCAGCCCCCACCCCGCCAGGTGGCGCCCCGGTTGGCCCCGCCCCGCGTAGGCCCCGCCCCAAGCGCGGCTTTTAAGCTTTATAAAGTTCCTCTTTCGTACCTCGGAGGCTTAGTTTCACTGCTTGGACTTGGGACTCACCGCTGCCCTCAGCTCGAGTCGGGGCGAGGTAAGACTTGGGTCGGGAAGGACCAGGGCTGCGAGCCGGGGAACGCAGGAAGCCGGCGCGAGGCCAGCCGTGCGGGGTCCACCTCGGGGCAGCGCAGGGCACCCCAGCGTCGGCGCCAGGAGAGAGCACGCCCCTCGAGGGAGCCCCGACGCCCACCCCATCTGCTCTTGGCCGGGGAGTCCCGCGGCCCCAGCGTCCGTGGGTCGGCCGAGCCCGGGCCCCGGGAGGCCACGCGCGGGACCGGATGTGATAACGAGGTCGCCGGGCCATCAGCGGCCGAGGGGGTCGTCGAAGCGACCCACACCGGGCGGCAGGCTTAACCGCGGGGGACGGACCCTTCTTCCTCCCGAGGCTGTTTCTGTTGCTCCTCGCTCTTGGGCTCAAACTCACCTCGGCCCCGAGCTCGTGGCTTCCCAACCGGTGGTGGAAGAGGAGGCGCTCCAAATTCAGGCCACTAGGGGCCCCGCGCTCCGCGACCCCCGCCTTCCCGGCACCTTCCCGCCCCCGCTCCGCCCGCGGGCCTCCCTGCCCGGCTGATGCTCGGCGCGGGGATCCCCCACGACTAGGCTGCGCTCGCCGCCTGAGGCCAGGTCCCTCTGTCGCATGTGGCTCCCGGGCCACCTGGTCGTTGCTACCTGCCTGGGGCTCCGGGGCATTCTTGGGGCAAAGAGTGCGCGGGTTTCAGAGAGAGCCGCGGGGGAGCTGCCGCCGCCCGGCACCTGGAAAGCCAGGCCACAGGGGAGCCCGCGTGCGGAACACGCGGGGCCACCCGGGAGTGGGGGCTCGGGAGAGGGCGCGGGCGAAAACTGACCGTGGCAGGGGAAATGGACCGTCCACGGCTTGGGCCTGGGCAGGGGAGCGGGAGTACGAGTGAGCAAACGGAGGGCCACGCGTGGTGGCGGCCGGATTTCGGGGGTGCGCGAAGATCAGAGCCCTGAGTCTGGGCAGCGCGCGGGCCGCGGGGGAAAACGCGAGTGGAGCGTCCAGAAGGTGAGGTCGCGGACGGGCTCAGGGTGGCGGCAGGACGGCGCGCCAAGGGCATGCACGAGCCGGGGCGGCCGAGAAGGGCCTTCTCTCGGGTCTTCGGCGTCACAGACTCAGCGGCGCGCGCCTCGCCGCCTCCGAGACTCTGCGGCCTCGTGGTCATTGCCGGAGGGCCTCCTCCTCTCCCCGCAGCGCAGAGCGAGTGCCGGAGCGGAGCCTGGGTTGCGAAGGGACAGCGTCGGCGCGCGGGGCATGAACCTGGAGGGCGGCAGCCGAGGCGGCGAGTTCGGCATGAGCTCCGTGAGCTGCGGCAACGGGAAGCTCCGCCAGTGGCTCATCGACCAGATCGACAGCGGCAAGTACCCGGGGCTGGTGTGGGAGAACGAGGAGAAGAGCATCTTCCGCATCCCCTGGAAGCACGCGGGCAAGCAGGACTACAACCGCGAGGAGGACGCCGCGCTCTTCAAGGTGCCCAGGGCGGGACTGGGAGGGGCCAGGGCCCGCGCGCAGCCCGACCCGGGCTCCGGGGGCCGGTCCGCGCCGCGCGCGCCGGGCCTCGTGCGGGAGCGCGGGTGTCCCGCGGCTCCTCTGGTAACTTCGCAGAGGGCGGACCCGGTGCCACGCCTGAGCGCGTGGGGCGCGCGGTCCCCCGGAGTCAGATGCCCGTCCGCGCTCCCGCCGGGTAGAGGGGTGGGCCAAGGCCGCGCCTGTCTTTCCCTGGGGCCCTCTTTCTGGAACTTTGGATACCTCCTCGCCTCCGCGGATCGACTGTTCTCTTCCTTGCGCGCGGGCAGGCGTGTGCGCTGCGCCCCTCTCCACGCTGTCCCTCCCTCGGGCCCCCTCTCTGGCCAGCGCTCTCCTAAAGGCTCTCTCTAGTCCTTCGGCCGCGTCTCTCCCTCTACCTCACTGTCTCTGTGTGACTCCCTCTTCCCGAGTCTCTCCCTGGAAAGTTTTCTCCGTGTCTCCCTTCCTCTTTCTCCTCTCTCTCCCTCTCAGGGTCTCCTTTGGGCCTCTCTCTGGGGGTTTCTCTTTGCCCTGTGTGTGTGTCCCTGTCCTGACCGTTTTCCCCTTGGGCAGTTCACCCAGCGGCCAGTGCTTTAAGGCCCAGCCCCACCACCTGTGGGCAGAGCGTGGAGGGGACTTCCTCAGGGAACTTGCCCGAAGAGTAAGGCTTGCCTCAGGCTCCCTAACGTCCAGAGGTGCCCTGTGGTGGTCTCTCAGCCCACAGCTCTGCCCTTGCTTCCAGCCTAACTGCTCCAGTGGGTGGGTGGGCCTTGCGGGTCCTCAATCTTACCTGTCTTTCATAAACACATTGTGTGTGTGTCTCTGTCCCACATTCCTGTGGATCTGAAACCCCTGCCGCCGTTCTTTCCTTTAGAAATACAATTTCCAGATTCTTTTTCGAAAGACCTGCATTTTAACTTTTCCCCGCTTCTTTCCCACCAGGCTTGGGCACTGTTTAAAGGGAAGTTTCGAGAAGGCATCGACAAGCCAGACCCTCCCACCTGGAAGACACGCCTGCGGTGTGCTCTGAACAAGAGCAATGACTTCGAGGAGCTGGTGGAGCGGAGCCAGCTGGACATCTCGGACCCCTACAAAGTGTACCGGATCGTCCCCGAGGGAGCCAAGAAAGGTGGGCTTCCCGGGCCGGGGCCGCCTGCACCTGTGCCTCCCGACGGTTCCCTGTTTTGCCGCTTTTGTAGCCTCCCACTCAAGCCTGGCAGGCGGTTTTCCCAGCTTCTCTGGGTCACAAGTTGAAGTTCCCGTGGTGTCAGTGCAGGATAATGTCTCAGACTCCTGGTCTCCTGCTGTGCATGTGCATATGTGTGTGTGTTCTAGTTTGTTCTCCCAAGATATGGGCCAGACTTCCAAGCCAAAAATGGGAAAGCTGTTTGAAGCTTTACTTATTCATCTGTCTCTCGTGATTAGCCATTTTGAGGAAGGGAAGGTTCATGACCTACACATCGTTACCATTTGTAGTAAGAGAAGTGTCAACATTTAGACTTTGCCATGGTCAACTGGGCTGCTTGTTAAAACTAAGGTTCCCACTTTCCAAGATTCTGACCCAGAGCAGGGCCCAGTTTAACAAACCACAGGTGACCTCACTAGATGGACATCTGCTGGGGGAGCTCGTGCCACGAGGCCCATCGTCCTCGGGCTTCTCTACTTGTGCTCGCTTTGTGGCACCTTGTAGGAACCAGTTTAATGGCCCAGACAAACAATTGCCCAAGGGAATTGCAGAAAAATGCCTTATTTGTCAACACTGTGCTATGCATTCTAGGAATTAGACTCTCAGGTATTTTTCTAAGATTTGGCATTTCATCCTGTCAGTTCCTTTTTCACACTGTGCATTTCCCTTTTCCCCAAACCCTCAGGAGCGAAGCAGCTGACCCTGGAGGACCCGCAGATGCCCATGAGCCACCCGTACAGCATGCCGACTCCTTACCCCTCACTGCCTGCTCAGGTATGGGAGGGGCAGGGGAGACTCGGCCTGCGAGAGGCACTTGGGCCAGACCCTACGTGCGGGAGAGACCTGTGAACAGAAGCAAACAGAACTCTGTTTTTGCTGTTTGTCAAACTGCCAAGCCACATCCCAGGTCACTGGATGAATGTTTCAGTCTCTACCTGGTGCTGCTGGTTTGAGGAGAGGGAGATGAGGGTGGGTGTATCTGCTTGCTGGTTAGATTTCCCCATTGACTCTGAAATCTTCTGGGAAACAGACCTTTTGTGGAAGCCAAAGGTTTTGGAAGCAGGGCTTTATCATGTGAAACCACAGGGCAGCTGACCCCGTCAGACTTTTCGATGTGAATTCCAGCTCTGTTTTATTCACTTTGCTGGAAGGGAGGCAGAACCCCCAGCAGGGCTCTTGGTTTAGCCATATGATGAAGCGTCACATAAAGCCTCACATAAAGCGTCGCTTTACAGCACTGTCTCATTTGTGCTTTCGATTCTTCGTGGCGAGTTTCCACCACAGCTTTTCTGATAATAAGAGGATTTGGCTGCCCGCCACACAAGCGGTCCCCGAGGAGTCTGGAGGGCTCCCCCAGGCCGACCCTGAGCTGGCCGCTCTCCACCCCAGCCCTCCTCTGATTCCTCCAGCAGGTTCATAACTACATGATCCCGCCCCACGACCGGGGCTGGAGGGAGTTCGTCCCAGACCAGCCGCACGCAGAGATCCCGTACCAGTGTCCCGTGACCTTCGGACCCCGCGGCCACCACTGGCAAGGCCCAGCCTGTGAAAATGGTAAGGGCAGGGCCTGGGGCCAGAGGGCCCCTCCTGGCCTGACCTCAGGGCAGTCGCGTGGCTCTCTCCCTGCTCAGAGCTGCCGGGGAGGGCCCTGCATGCGGTAAAGGAGGGCACGTGTCCCAGAGGACTCCAGGTCCACGGTGCCCAGCCCACCGTGTGCCTGGACAGACTCGGGGCTGCGTCATGGAACCAGGGGTCACGCCAGGCCCCAGGAAGCTGCCCTGCTTTTCACAGAATGTAAGCAGTATGCCCACAGCTGCCCAGTGAGACTGAGGGCTGGGGACCACTTCCAGGTCCCCTGACCCCAGAGCCCAGCTACACAGGACAGGGAACATCAGAATTCAGACTGGCCGACTTTATGTTTAGTAAGCTAACATGTTTCTCCCTCCTTGAACAATCTTAAATTTTATTTTTAATCTTGGGCAAGAAGTAGTTGATTTTGTTAGTGTTCCCAGAGAAGGCTGGACCGTCCTTTAATCCTGACTGTCTCTGTCTACACATCTGTAAAGCTGGCATCCCACAGCTGTGGCCCAGCCCCCCTGCACCCAGGTCAGCCCACAGGGACCCAAAGGATTTCTCTTAAGCAGCGGTGTGTCCAGGCATTCGTTCCTGGGATTAGAGGTGATAGTAGGAAAGGGCCGTGTAAATCCTGTGAAGGAAACACAGAAGGTCTCCGCAGAAGAGGGCCTGGCAGGTGCTGCTCTTGGACTGGACGCCGTGGCCCCTGGAGGCCTTCCCCCACCCTCAGAACGAGGCCCGTCTCAGAAGCACTCGTCTGCTAAGTGCAGAGAAAATTCCACGCAGTGTGTCCAGGGCATCAGAGCAGAAGCCGTCAGGACCTGTGAGTTAGTTGTTTACACAGCAATCCTGAGACCCGTCAACACCTAGATCTTTTGAATATTCTGGTAGTATCGGCTCCTTTTCCCAGTCATGTCCAGCTCACTCTTGGCTTATGGAATTGAAGAAGTAGCCTATGATTTAAGATTGGTTTTGAGTGACATATTTTTTTTTAATCACAAAATTTGGTTTTATTAGCTTTTTAGGAGTGATTTGAAGCAAAAGTCGGTTTTCCATATTGTGGTGGGAGAGTCAGCTGATGCTGGACAGGTTTATGCAGCTCAGACCCGGGTCTGGTGCATCAGCTCCGCTGAACTAGTGACCCGGGTGCAGAGGGCAGGCTGGTGGACAGATCTTGACACATAAGTGACCTTACATGATGCGCCAGCCAACTGAGGTTCTGGCACACACTCTCTGTTAACCTCACACAATACAGCTGCTGTGCCGGCTGGAGACGTGGTTCCCTTTCCTCCTGAACCCAGGAGCAGCAACTAATGAACCGGGCCTAGCAACGTGTAGGGTTTTGGAGGTTGGAACTCATGTAGAAACCTGGGCTCAGCTCTGCGGTGAGCTCGCTGTGCACATGGGGTGAATCGCACAGCCTCTGGACTCAGTCACCCTGTCCATCAGCTGTGCAGGGACAGGGCACAGCCTTCCAGCCAGGAGACGAGTGACACCTGGGGGTTGAGCCTGGCGTGCACGGTGAACGCTGCCCTGTGGCCTGGAAAGTGACCAGGACAGTAGGTCTCAAACATTCTCAGCAGACTCACACACACACAGGTGACTGTGAGGCGCTGGAGGGGTTAATGACAAAAAAGCAGGGAAGGAAGGAAGGGAGAGAGGGAGGAAGATTGCAGAGGCAACGCCAAGGTTCCTTCCGGCTACGGCTACGAAAAGGCTCCGTCCTTCTTCAGCCTCGGTTTTTCAGTAGGACCTCAGCCTCCTTGCCTCTCGGGAGGGGTGTGTGTGGGTGGGCAGTGTCGCACTAGAGGGCCCAGGCCCTTCCCTCCCAGCCTGGTGCACCCCCGGGGCTGACGGGCCACCCTCAGGCAGAGGCAACTTCCCTCTGTGTCCGAGGGACTCTGTTAGACGGCATCTGATTTTTATTTGCAAATGCAGGTTGCCAGGTCACAGGAACCTTTTATGCTTGTGCCCCGCCTGAGTCCCAGGCCCCCGGGATCCCCATAGAGCCAAGCATAAGGTCTGCCGAAGCCTTGGCCCTCTCAGGTGAGTGGGGCCCCCCGGAGGCGGCGTCTGCGAGGGTCCTCTCACTTTGGGTGGATTTGAGGGGTCCGTGAGCGCAGCTGGGGTCTGGAGTGGGTAGAAGAGTTAGCATCCGGGGCCAGCTTCCCAGGCTGGCCCACTTCTCCAGGTGGATCTGAGCCGTGTCAGCTCTTCAGGAATGTGCAGTTGCCCCAGTTCCGTTTGCCAAGGGCCCCCCACCCTTCAGCAGCTTCTCATACCACACAGCAGGGCTCCTCATCGTCCTTGCAGGCTTAGCTGCAGACAGGTGGCCTGTGGGCTTCCCAGGATGCTAGCTCTGGGTTCTTTCTCCCCATCACGTACAGTGCCTTCGCAACCAGCATCTTGCTCTTCCTCTGAGTGTGGTGTGTCTAACAAACAAATCCAGATCAGATCTGGTCTTTAGAGTTTCATCTCTAAAAGAGGCCTGGATCTCAGCCATCTCACCTGTTTTATGGAAAACACCTTGAGCTGTACTAAGCAGGTGTGATATATGTATATTTATCTTTTAGATAATGTTTTGATTGTTTTAAAATGAGACTTGCATATGTTAAAAATGAATAGCTTATGCTTTGGAATTCTCACCCTGCTCCCTGCCCTTTTTGAAAATCAGCGACAGGAAACAAGCTGGATTCTCCAGGTTTCAAGAGAGCACAGCTGGGGCCCTCCCTTGCTCCCGGGAGAGCTGGGCTGGCCGATGGGCTCTTTCTGGTTCTGAGGTTCTGAAGAAGGCTTGCTGCCTTTCTCAGATGCTCCTGGATGGTGGAGGGAGCAGAGGTGTCTGAGCAGAAAGGCCTGTGTTGTTTTTAGAAACTTTCAAACCCTTTCCTTAAGCACCTAAGACTTGAGTGTGTGCCTAGAAAGTAGGAAATAAACAGCTATTTATATCCCTGTGACCTCGTGATTTCGGATGACGTTCAACGAAATGAAACCCTGGGTAGCCAACACCCACTCCTTGGGGTTCACAGCGGCAGAGGCGGCTGGAGGCAGTAATGTGGATTGTCTGAGTCTCAAAACCTACCCTTGAGGAATGAGAGGCTTTCGTGGGTTTCTTTGGCTGCGCTCAGTACAGATTACCATCCTAGCCGTTTGTCCAAGGTCGGCCACCCACTCAGGCTTGAGCCCCACACGGTTGCCCCTCGTATTTCAGGTCTGGGGCCCTCGGCAAACCAGGTTGGTCCTTTCAGGCCATTGGTCAGATTTTAGAGAGGATTCTAAAATCAGCAATATTTCAGAAATGAGCTCATATTGTTTAGTTTTGGAGAAAGCACGACTCTAGAGCCATCCTCAGACTCAAACAGAAAGCAAGGTGCGTCTCAGCTGCCTTTACGCTTGGGCTGTTTCCTCCACGAGGTAATTTTATAACAAGAGTAGAATATGCACAGTGGGAAAATAAGGTAAAAATCAGCAAAGCAAAAATGTGAAATAAAAACAGTGCCGCCACTCAGAGCTCACCAGTCATCAAGGCTTGTCCTTCCCCAGACTTCAGTGTGTTTCTATGTGTGTGATTTTCTTTTCCTAAATGACATCATACTGATGTTTTTAGTGTAGTTTTGGATTTGTGGACATATTTGCCTTTTTTCTGAAAGATCATTGTACTTTTTTGCTAATAAGAATTATTTAAGGTAGGGTACTTCTTCCAAAGTCAAAACTGACGGCCAGGCTTAAAACGACCTCTGTTTGGTGGCGTGTGACGTGGTGCGTTAGACATGAATGCTGTCATCACCACTACTGAGCTCTCCCCCGGATTCTGTGTCCCACACATTTGGAGAAATGCTGGGTTAGAGAGCGTCACAGACTGATGCAGAAGTCCTCCACCATCGGGCGGGCTCAGGCTCAGAGAGGGTCATAGGCCTTGCAGTGTCTCCCCCCAGACTCCTTGGTACAGGCGTCCCACCAAGGATGCTCTTTTCGGGCAGTCGCCCGGCCCCCTGCTGAGTATCAGCCCCAGGCTCGGAGCCGCACTGACCGTCAGCGCTGTGCTTGCAGACTGCCGGCTCCACATCTGCCTCTACTACCGGGAAGTCCTGGTCAAGGAGCTGACCACGTCCAGCCCCGAGGGCTGCCGGATCTCCCACGGCCACACCTACGACGCCAGCAGCCTGGACCAGGTCCTGTTTCCCTACCCAGAGGACAGCAGCCAGAGGAAGAACATCGAGAAGCTGCTGAGCCACCTGGAGAGGGGCGTGGTCCTCTGGATGGCCCCCGATGGGCTTTATGCCAAGAGACTGTGCCAGAGCAGAATCTACTGGGACGGGCCCCTGGCGATATGCAGCGACCGGCCCAACAAGCTGGAGAGAGACCAGACCTGCAAGCTGTTTGACACGCAGCAGTTCCTGTCAGGTGAGGTGGAGAGGCTTGGCCGGAATGGGGCGCCTGTGCGAGCTGGGCCTGGGAGTGTGGAGCTGCTGATGGTTGGTGTGCCCCCGCGAGGGTCATGGCAGCAGGTCGCTCAGCAGGGCTTCCTTCTCTGCGGCCCTGCACCCACCAGGCCCGACTCCGGAGTAGGTCTCCTGTTGGTTCACCTGTCACCCCATCTGCGGGGGCCTGGGGACAGTGGGAGGTTGTCCCGGGGCTGTGGTTCAGGCTGAGGTCTTAAAATTTTAGGATGTACCTACTCCTCACCGGCCAATAAGGCTCCTGTTTTACTGGCACAAGTGGTCTCAGCAAGCATATCTGCTGGTGTTTCAGCTCTTTTACGGTTCCTAGAAAAGTTTAAGGTAGAGCTGTGTCGCCAACGCTCATGGTTGTGAGATGTGTCACCCTCAGCAGATGTCTCCCAGCAGGTGGGACCCCGGTGAGTGTGCTGAACTGATTTTGCAGAGGGGAAATTATGAGTTGTTTCTAGATTTCAAATCACATTTTCCAGAGTCACCAGGTTTTGTTTTCCTAGTATTGATTTCGTGGCAGCTAAATCGGGTCTGGGCTTTTGTGAGTCCTGGGCCACCTTGTGGGGGAGTCCGTCCTGTGCCCATTCGGCTGCCCCCATCATCAGGCCTCTTCTGGGCAGAGAGCTGGTTCTCCCTCATCCTTAGCTCTTTTTGTATAAGCGCCTCCTTCAGAAACAGCCTGTGTCTGGGCTTTCCTGGGCCTCCCCTTCCCCAAAGCTGCTTCTTGATTCAGCTCACCTGGAGCACAGCCCCTGCAGTCTGCCAGCAGAGACCATGCTCAGCTCCAGGGTTCGTGGCTCACATTTGCTGAGGCTGCTCTAGATTCTCTTTCGTTGCCCAAGTAAACATGTCCCTGGTGACTCACCCTCCCCCAGAGGCAAACCGGGAGGAGGAGGGAGAGCTAGCCTCTGGTCCCTGGCAGCAACCCCCAGGGCTCGCGACACATGGGGCTGTCCACCCTGGGCCCAGCGTGTGGACCGCCTGCCTCGGGGCTCGAGGAGGAGCCGGGAGTCTGAGGTCCGTGGCCAAGTCTGAAAGAGCCTGGCTCTGGGTCTCTTCGAGGTAACAGGTCTTGGATTCAGAAGGTTCACTGTGGGTGGGAGGGGCTTCATCCTGGAGAAGGGGTCCTCACTTCTTGGGGTGTCTCTGGCCCCGCAGCTGTAGGAAGGGAGCTCTGTTGGATATGGCTGTCAGCCTCTGGGACTGTGGGCCCCATCATGTGGGGCTGTGTGCTTCTTCATGGGGGGCTATACGCCCCCTCATGACGGGCTGTGTGTCCCCTCATGTCCTCATGGGGGGCTGTATGCTCCCTCTTGTCCTCATGGGGGGCTGTGTGCTCCCTCATGGGGGGCTGTGTGCTCCCTCATGTCCTCATGGGGGGCTGTGTGCTCCCTCATGGGGGGCCGTGTGTCCCCTCATGTCCTCATGGGGGGCCGTGTGCTCCCTCATGTCCTCATGGGGGGCCGTGTGCTCCCTCATGTCCTCATGGGGGGCCGTGTGCTCCCTCATGTCCTCATGGGGGGCCGTGTGCTCCCTCTTGTCCTCATGGGGGGCCGTGTGTCCCCTCATGTCCTCATGGGGGGCCGTGTGTCCCCTCATGTCCTCATGGGGGGCCGTGTGCTCCCTCTTGTCCTCATGGGGGGCCGTGTGTCCCCTCATGTCCTCATGGGGGGCCGTGTGCTCCCTCTTGTCCTCATGGGGGGCCGTGTGCTCCCTCATGTCCTCATGGGGGGCCGTGTGCTCCCTCATGTCCTCATGGGGGGCCGTGTGCTCCCTCATGGGGGGCTGTGTGCTCCCTCATGTCCTCATGGGGGGCTGTGTGCTCCCTCATGGGGGCCTGTGTGCTCCCTCATGTCCTCATGGGGGCTGTGTGCTTCCTCTTGTCCTCATGGGGGGCTGTGTGCTCCCTCATGGGGGCCTGTGTGCTCCCTCATGTCCTCATGGGGGGCTGTGTGTCCCTCATGGGGGGCTGTGTGTCCCTCATGTCCTCATGTGGGGCTGTGCATCCCTCATGTTGTCTCCGACCAGGAGCTGCTTCGGTTTTGCTCTTTCCCTGTGACCCAGGGCTGTGCTCTGTGCTGGTGCAACCTCTGTCTGAAGTGTTTTCTGAGGTTCGAGGAGGAAACTGTGAACTAAAAGCTGCAGCTGTGCAGACAGGCCCCTCCAGTCAGGGATTCCCGCGAACCTTCTCGAGCCTCCAGGCCTCTCAGCCAACTGTTTCAGAGAACTGAGCCAACGCAGAGGCGTGGGTGTCACCCCCGCCCCCTCACAGTGTGGAAGCCTGGCACATGTTCTGCTGAAGTCAGTTAGGTTTGATTTGAATTCTGGAAGAAAAAAAAAGCAGGAAGTCAATGGTCCACTGAGTTAGCTAGAAACTTCTTCGGTTGAAGAGAACAGTGGAAATCTTTGATATCTACCCATTCAGGATCTGCAACCTCCTGGGGACAGCCCCGCAGCCCGCGCGCACATCTGATAAGGCCACCACGGCTGTGCACATGCGGCCGCGCCCATGTGAGCCTCTCCTCTGCGGACTGACATGTGCTCTGGGGGCGGGGCCAGGGCGCTGGTGAAGGTGGGCCGGTGTGGGCCGGGGCCGGGGCCTCATCCCACCCTCCCTTCTGAGGGAAGCAGCTCAGAGTCACTGGGTCTCCAAGATAACATCCTGCACTCTGCGGTGTCGGAGGTCGTGGGCACCACAGACTGTGGCTTGGAGGTTCTGGGTCAAATCAGAAACTTCTGATTTTTTGGAAAAAGCAGATTGTCCTCTGTGTAAACGATTCTTTTGGCTCAACATAGCTCCATTTCCTTTTCGGGCTCCCCTACTCCTTCTAAGACCTTTGCCTCCTTGTGGGTCCAAAGCTGCAAAACGAGCACCCCCTCTTGGGGTGCAGCCCCCTAGAGGTGAAGGCGAAGCGCCGGGGGAGACCCGTGGGAACACTCATGTGCACCCCGCCTCTGGTCCCGCCCTCACTGCTGTCTGGCCTCCACATCTGCGTGGGCTCCCATCCCCGCCCCGTGTCCAGCGTGTGGGTCTCTGAACCTCTTCCTTGGTCTGCAGAGCTGCAGGCGTTCGCGCACCACGGCCGGCCACTGCCAAGGTTCCAGGTGACTCTGTGTTTCGGGGAGGAGTTCCCAGATCCTCAGAGGCAGCGCAAGCTCATCACTGCCCACGTGAGTGTCCGGTTACCTTCACGTGAATCAGGGCAGGGCCCCACTTAGAGGAGTTCAGATGGGAAATAAGCGCTCCGGACCCTGGGCGGGTTGGGAGGGAGGGTGTCCGGCGAGCAGGGCCTCCCCGCCCTGGACACCTGCCCATCACCACCGGGGGTGACCTCTGGCCTGTACTGTACCCGTCCCATCTGTTTTGTTTTCCAAGGAAATAGTCATATTCCCATTTCATAGGGATTTAAAAGGATGGGGCTAAAAGTTGCCCTTTAAAATTCTTGACATTTAATGTTACTTTAAAAATGCCTTCTAGCTGATCTTCCCTTAAGGGGAAGCTTTCCCCCTGACTTGAGTATTGTGTAAGCCCCCTCCAAAAGGCCCCCATCCTCTTTTATTTCTGGTTATTAGCATTTATTTAATTGTCAGGAGCTGAGGGCTGTGTGTGTTTGGTGGAGCGGAATCTCTTATGGCCTTTGGGCAGCTCAGGCCAGGTCACGCTTTCCAGCAGAGTCTAGCGTGGGCTCACCTGCACTGAGTAAACACCTTTCACAGAAAAGGAAAGAGGAAGGTTTAGAGAAATAACATGTAGCATTGATTGGCCACAGAAAGCAGAGTTTTGAGTACTTGGGATTTTCAAATTTGAAATTGAAGCGTCTGTGTGGTTGTGACCTGTGAAAGTTATTAACAGGCCCAGGTGACAAATAGCAGCAGGGAAAGTCACACCAAACAATAATAGAATTCAGGTCACGTCTTTTAAGAAAGATTTTAATTAAAATTTAAAAAAACTTTTAGTTTTATTTTAGAGTATAGCCAACTAACAATGTTGTGATAGTCTCAAGTGGACAGCAAAGGGGCTTGGCCATACATGTATATGTATCCACACAACCCCTGCTTCTTGGTCATAAAATCAAAAAACAACTGACCAACCAGCAGAAATGTAGTCCCCATAAACCTTTGGAGTTTTCTCGTGAACTCTCACTGGCCAACAGTTACTGATATGATAACGGCTTCTTGTTAACAACTGTCCAAGGCCTGGATGACCTCGGCGCGGGCACACAACACCTCGGAAGACGGTGGTGAGCCCTGCGTCTGAGTCTCGGGGCTGGCACGCGCTGGCCTGGGTCGGCCGGCACCCTGGGTGCACCCAGGAGCCTTGCTCCTCTTACCATGAGTTGGATTTGCTTCAGTGGCTTCAGATGAGTTATGCTCAAGCCACTGTATGTGGACTCGCACATCTGCCAGGACGAATGTGCTTCGTTTCTTACTGTGATTCAGAAGAAGCTGAGCACTGAATTCTCTTCGGTGAATGTGCTCCACCCTCGTACTGAGACTAGAGGCATCTGGGGTCAGTTAGCTTCTCTTTTTCCACCATCCCTGTTAAACGGCAGAGGTGGAAAATTAAGTCCATTGGTCTAACTTACCGGATTACCTTAAACTTTAACGAGATTCAGCTTTGATCCCTGGGTCAGGGAGATCCGCTGGAGGACGGCTTGGCAACCCACTCTGGTGTTCTTGCCTGGAGAACCCCATGGACAGAGGAGCCTGGCTAGCTACAGAACATAGGGTTGCAAAGAGTTGGACGCAACGGCTGTGACTGAGCACGCACGCACCGTGAATCCACCCTTAATGTGGTCATTTTACCAATGTGCTTCATTTAGTTCTAGTTTAGTGTACATTTCAAGCGGCAGTTGGTTTACAAACAGCATTATTACCTTTCCGTTCAACTGAAGCGTAGAATTCAGTAGATCCTGTTTGTAGGTCGGTGTGTCCTCCAGAAGGCTCCTCACGTGACACGTCTTCACGGTCGCAGCACCTGACTGTACGTGTGACCGTGTCCTTAGGTGTGGAGGGTTATTGCCAGATGGCCATGATGTCTTGTTCAATCTTCACTGCAGGTTGAGCCTCTGTTGGCCAGACAGCTGTATTATTTTGCTCAGCAAAACAGCGGACACTTCCTCAGGGGCTATGACCTGCCCGAGCACGTCGGCGGCCCGGAGGACTTCCACAGGCCCCCCCGCCACTCCTCCATCCAGGAGTGAGAGCCCTGGGGCCAGAGACAGCGCGCGCGTGAATACGCGCGAGGAGAGCGGCTGGCTGGGCCCCTGCTCTTTCTCTGTGAAATGTGGGAACGGGGACTTCCTCCTGAGGAGAACATTGGTAGAAAATCAACCTGACACATGAGCTTTTTCCAGAAGAAAGAATGCTTTTCAGGGTCTTCTGTGGACCCTGATGACAATGTGAAAACTCATCATCATGTGGTTTACATTTACTGACTTGCAGTCTTCAGTCTGATGTGAACTCTTTCTTTCATGAAGACCGAGAAACCTGTGCTTCATCGCTGACCACTAGGATGGCACGGAGGTACCCAAGTGCCAGTCTGTTTCTCAGGGAAGTAGAATCTACGTGTGAGGCCGTTCTGCCCAGAGGAGGGGTGCGCCAGCCGCTGTGGCTGACGTGCCTCGGGACGCTGACGGCAGGACAGACTCGGCTCCGGGGGTCCCCACCTGGGTGGCCCGCCACCTCCTGTCTGCAATCCCCGCACCCCCAGGCCCAGAACGCAGCTGGTGTGACCCTGTGGTGTTTCTCAAGCCAAAAGCATTAGGGCCACCCTGAGCACTGTGTTTTGTCACTTCGTACTGACTGGTTAAGATATTTTTTGTTTGTCTTTTTATCTCTAATGCTATAGAAATTATTGCTATAGCAAAAAGAGAAAGATTGACAGATCAACAGCCCAAGATGTACTTCTGCAGCCTGGTGAGCGTTTCCCCTCTTGTCCTGTTTGTTAGGAGACCGGCTACCGTGGCAACACTACGAGGAGGAGCCCTCGCCTGGCCTGGGGGAGGCCCCGAGCGAGGGCAGGACGGGGCTCTGCAGATTGAGCAACTGCAGGCCCAGGGAGCTGTTTTTGCTTATTTTGTATATTATACGCTTCCTCATGCCAGTGACAGTTTGACAGGGCCTTAAAATTATTGGGCTTTTTCCAAACACAGCTTTTTATAGAATTACTAAGATATCTACTTGCTTAAGTGAACCTGACCACTTATTCATTGTTCCTTTTGGAAAAGTACTGATATTTGGACCATGGTATAGCAGCTTATTTTTGTCCTGCTAGGAAGTAATTGGAGAAGGCAATGGCACCCCACTGCAGTACTTTTGCCTAGAAAATCCCATGGACGGAGGAGCCTGGTGGGCTGCAATCCACAGGGTCGATAGAGTCGGGCACAACTGAGCGACTTCACTTTCACTTTTCACTTTCATGCATTGGAGAAGGAAATGGCAACCCACTCCAGTGTTCTTGCCTGGAGAATCCCAGGGACAGGAAGCCTGGTGGGCTGCCGTCTATGGGGTCACACAGAGTCAGACATGACTAAAGCGATGCAGCAGCAGCAGGAAGTAATTGCCATGACTTCTAGGCTCGGTGTTCGAACCAACATTCTCTTATCCTAGTCTGTGTCTTTAAGTCATTCAGCAAACTTGCATTAGACAGATTGTCGCTTTTATCCAGCTTAGTAAGCAGTGAGGCCTGGAAATGTCATTTCTTCTTCTTCTTTTTTTTTTTTTGGCAGGCGTTTTTAGGGATGAAATAATACATATTAACTACAGAAATGTTAGACAGTATAAAAAGGCAAAACCCTTTGCCAATCCAAATTCTCCTCCTTAGAGGTACCCATAAGAAGAATTTGATTCTTCCAACAGATTTTACTTTTCTACAGAAACACACAAACTTAAAAAATCTCAGGGGTCCTTCGTGCCCCCACACGTGCAGATTCATCTGCTCTGGGGCACTTCTGCCAAGCCCACCTTGAGGCCCTCAGCGCAGTTTAAGCAGTTCATTAGCCACGCGGAGTGAACCCCTTCTGACAATAGATTGCACTCCGTGGGCTACAGTGACTTATGCATCTTATAGATGTGAGCATCTGGGGTACATTACCCCCAGGGGGCAGGAGACCACGGGCCCACTGCGTGGCTCTGCTGCGTGGCCGGCACCCCGCCCTCTAAGCAGACGTGCGGCTCCCTCGTCTCCTTTTCCAACATGAAACTGCTCTGACTCGAGCTCCGTGTCTGGCAGATGCTGTTGGCTGGGGCCACAGCCCGTCCACATGCATAGCGCATGTGTGTGGTGGCTTTCTGTGGTCTGGGGGACCCACAGCGTGGGGCAGCAGATGAACCATGAAGCAGTCTGGGTGAGGGACCCCGACGTGGGCTCAGCAGTTCAGTCTAGCCTGTTGTTAGTGGAGGATGCTGTCGAGTTTAGGCCCTTGTTATTTGGAAGAGTTTTAGGTCCGCGGGGAAGGTCTCGGGGGCACCCCTGGCTTGTTTCTTGTTCCTGAGGTTTGGGCACACCGCGGGCAGACACCAGTGTCTTTGAAGCACCACGGAGAGCTCCTTCACACCACGGCTTCGGAAGCTCCTCAGTCACCTTGCAGAGATCCAGCCAGGCAGTTGTTTTGCAACGGAGGAACTGTTCCACGTGGCCCAGCAAGCCCACGACCGTGGGGACCACCTGAGTCCAGCTGTACCCAGCATGAGCAGAGAGGCATCTATGGGCTCAGCTGTGAACAAGGCTGTCTTCCCAGGTCCCTGCGAGCAAGCACGGGTGCAGGTCTGACATGGGCTGTGTCCTCAGGCTGGTGACCGAGCTGCATCCCCAGGGAAGCCTGCACCAGTGACCGTCTTTTATTTCTGTGAATCATTTTATTCGTGAAAATCCAGACACAGCGTAAGCCCTTCCATTCTCCTGTGGTCACATCACCCCCCTTTCTCCACAGGCAAATCCCCTCTGAAGGTGCTGAGATTCCACAAGCTCAGCATCTTTGTTACCTGTCTCCCTAAATAGCTGGAGCTCACTGGCGTAGCTCACACGGTCTGTCCTGCCGTGTGCATCATCTTGCAACTCACCTTTCGGGCCCCAACTCGGAGCTGGACATGTGTCAGTGTGTGGGGAGTGGTCTCGTCTAGCCCTGTTTCCCGATGTGGAAGACTGTGAGGGCCGATTCCCGGTTTCTCTTTTCACGGCTTTTAAGAAGGCAAGTGTGAGGAGCACAGCTGAAGTACAGGAGAGACAGGCCAGCCTCCTCCAGGGCAGACTCGCCATTGGCCTCTTGGGGAGGGGGCTTTGCAGGTGCAGAGGGCCTCCCACAGCCCAACCTCCCTCCTGGGACTGCTCCAGGCTGAACAGTCCTTGGACAGTCGTACATAATCTTGTCATGAATTTTGCTGTAAATTGCTTTTCAAAGCAGATTTATATTTGTGATATTTTAGAATCTTAATAAAGATTTTTTTAAAAAGCAGTCTTTTATGGGCTGTGTGTGTTATTAAACCCTCATCTTGATAGCTTTTTAAATACTTCCTCCTTCTGTTGCATTTGGCAGCCTGTTTCCTTCCTGGTTGCTGTGAGCCTCCCAAAAATCAGATCTCACATGTTCAGCTTGTTTAAAAAAAAAAAACAACACACACCCTGCCACGCATCCCAGTGTCAAGCAGCACCCTGCCTCGCTCCCTACCACCGTGAGGGTCTCAGAGCTGAGGACCTGTGTCGACGCTTCCTTCTGTTCCGTCGCTGTTGCTAACGGGAAGGGGGTGTCAGTTCACCAGCATCCAGACCGTGGACAGTGATAAGCTGCGTGCGGTGGGGCACAGATGAGACAGAACCCCACCCCAGGGCCTGCGCCCCTCCCCCAGATCTTCAGCCCCCGGCTCCTGCCCCGGCTTGTGCTGTTAAAATCCTTGCAGCTGGAGACTGTGTGATGCTCTCAGAAGCCTACGTGTCCTTCGCATCTAGGAATCCTAGAATGCTAGATCTGAATAATTTCAGATTTGCTAAGTGGTAACCAAATCAAAATAATGGGGAAATAAACTATTACACTGCTCTGGGGGCTCTGTCTGCTCAGAAACTGTAGGTGGACTTAGTCTCACAGCAAGTTTTATTCAAACAACCTGTCTGTGCGTTACATCTGAAAGAGGCTTTCAAGGGATTCTGTGCCCTTGAGCTTGGTCTCAGGTGATTCTCCGCATCTGTCAGGTACCACAGGGGTAAGCCTTTCTCCACCCACAGGGCAGGTCTGGCTGTCCGGGTTCAGTCTCCTCGACAAGCATTTCCTTTTACATGAAGCATGCCTCTGCTGGGAGAATCATCATCTTCCATGTCATCTCTCTGCAAAGAAGCTCCAGGGGTCAAGTGAGGTCATCTTTTTCCAGGAGATGCTGTCCCTGAGCTGACCTGGGCAACTGGGTCAGTGTTTTCTGAATTAGTTATGAGTCCTGGGCTGTTCCGGGCACCTGGTGAGCCAGGAACTCTTCAGTGACCCCCATCTGCCAGGGGACAGCGTGTGGCCCACAGCTGTCTGGGCAGACTTTCTGGAGGGTGGGGACCCTGGAGCTGTCAGTGGGCGTCTGGTCCAAAATATTATAAGGTTCATTTTATCCCAGTCCTTGAGCTAATGGTCAGAAGTTTGGAATCTGTGGACATCTTATGATCTTTGAAAGCTGTTGCTTCACTTCTTTAGAAATTACCGTTCTCCTTCCCACCTACCACCACCTGCCCCTGCCTTCCCATCAGGTGGGCATGACGGTGGCTTCGCAGAGAATCGTCTCAGCAGATAAGGGGTCTTTGCCTCCTCTGGTCTCTCCTCCGGGTCAGGATCGCACAGCAGCCTGGTGCCTCCTCTCCCGGAAAGCCTCTCCTGGCCGCCCGGCCGCTGCCCCTCACCCAGGGCCCAGCTCCGACTGTGGCCCTTCTGGAGGCGTTTCTTGCCCCACTGTGTACACCCCCCACACCCCGCCTGGCTCACTCCCAGGCAGAAAGACAGCACTGGTCCTTGGTGGGAAAAGGGAGGGCTCAAGGAGGCTGGGAGTTTAAGAAAGATCAACCGCTCCTTCAGCCCTCTGACGCTCACCCGGGCCAGAGAAAGATACTCAGAGCTGAGGAAAGGGGCCACGTGAGAAGGTACGCGTGTCCAGGCATCAGCTTCTCCCGGGTGAAGGCCAGCTGTGCTCCTGGAAAGAGACACCGCGGAGAAAACCTGAGAAGAGTGTGCCGGAGGAGCAGTCCATGCTCCACGCCGGGCTGGGCTGAGCCGCGGGTGTTGGGGGTGTCTGAGTGGAGGCCACACTGAGGGCCAGCACCAAATTTAGTGCCAGCTCGAGTGAAGGGGTGCGACCCGAAGGGAACAGAGGTCGAGCTCCCTTGGTGGACTAAGAGCTAAAATGAAAATTGCACTGCTAAGTGAAACACGACGTATTTCTTAAAAACATCAGCCACGACTTAGATTTGCACCTGCTGTGTGTGCGGCGCAACCCTGGTCACGCTGCATTCTGTGCTGTAGTCTCTGTTCATTAATTTTCTTTCATAAAGTCCTTGAAGACAGGTGCTGGGCCTCGCATCCTGGTGCATGCGGGGCCTGCCCTCGAGACTCAGAAGGCAGTGTGGGACGTGTGGGTTACGCAAAGGCCACTGCAGCATGTGCGGTGGAGAAACGCTCGTCAGGGTTGCACGGTGGCCTGTCTCCCAGGGCACGGAGCGTGAGCACGGGGCCCTGCTGGCGGGAAGCAGGGGCCTGCGCGCTCAGCCCTGCCCTGCCGGCCCGCCCCGCCTTGGGCCTTTGTCTTTCTGCTGTTTCCCCTGGGACACTCTCCTCTCAAAATGATCTCTTCACCAGGGAAGCTCTGTACTGTGCTGAGCTCCACTCTGGCCCCTCTGTGTCTGAGGTGACCCCTCTCTGCATCACCCCACCCTCCCTGGGGACCTCCCCCTCCCCCATCACCCCACCCTCCCTGGGGACCTCCCCCTCCCCCATCACCCCACCCTCCCTGGGGACCTCCCCCTCCCCCATCCCTCCCACCCTCCCTGGGGACCTCCCCCTCCCCCATCCCCCACCCTCCCTGGGGACCTCCCCCTCCCCCATCCCCCCACCCTCCCTGGGGACCTCCCCCTCCCCCATCACCCCACCCTCCCTGGGGACCTCCCCCTCCTCCATCCCCCCACCCTCCCTGGGGACCTCCCCCTCCCCCATCCCCCCCAACCTCCCTGGGGACCTCCCCCTCCCCCATCCCCCCACCCTCCCTGGGGACCTCCCCCTCCCCCATCCCCCCACCCTCCCTGGGGACCTCCCCCTCCCCCATCCCCCCACCCTCCCTGGGGACCTCCCCCCTCCCCCATCCTCTTTGCTCCTGCAGGTTCACCCTGCTTTTGGTTCTACTGTTTACCTCATGTGAATGGTAAAAGGGAAGGTTGCTTGAAAACAGGAAGGAAAAGAACAGTGATGTAGATTTTTAATTGCGGTCCAGCACTGAAGTAAAACGTATGATTTTTAAGTGCACAGCTCAGTGGCACCAAGTCGTCACCTAACGCTGTGCCATCATCACCACCGTCGTCCCCGAGCTCTTCATCTCTCAGACTGAAATGGTCCCAAGAATACTCCCTCACCTACCCCTCCCTCGGGTGCTGGAAACCACCATCCACTTTCAGTCTATGAATCAGAGGCTTCTAGGGCCTCATGTAAGTCAAATTCTTCAGGACTTGTCCTTTGTGACTGGTTGATTTCATGAACATAATGTCCTCAAGGTCCAATCATGTTGTGGCCTGTGTCGGGACTTCCTTTTTAAGGCTGTGTGATGTTCCTTTGGGGGAAGGACCACATGCTCATCCATCATCCTTGCACAGATGGGCATTTGGGTTGCCTTCACCTTTGGGCTGCAGTGAATAATGCTGCTGTCAATATGTGAATACAATACCTGTTTGAGAGCCTTCTTCTAAATCTCTGGGGCATATTACCAGAGGTAATTCACTTTTACCTTTCGAGGGCCCTCCGATCGCTTTCCACAGAGCTGCATGGGCTCACATGCCCACCACCACTGCACAGGTGCTCCAGTTTCTCCACGCCCTCGCCACACTGGTTGGAACGTTAAACCAAATGCTATTCACTCTGAAGCACTTCCTGAAGACCCACTGTGTTCCCGGCCATCCTCATCCAGGGATGGTAGAGCAGGGCGTGGGCAGGCTCTCCCTGGCCAGTGGCAGGATGGCCTTCAGTAAAGGAGGTGAAGAAACTGAGGCTCAGGAACCCTAAAGTTACTGTTGGGTTGGCCAAAAAGTTCCCTGGGGTCTATGACAAATATCCTTATTCAATTCACTGTTATCATTTAAAATGTGACTTTTCAAAATACATGTAAAAGTACTTAAAAAATAAACCCTTTAGGTTGACTCACTTTTCGAGTTTAAATGTCTGCTTTAGCGTCACTGTAAGCAGTGGCAGTTTGTAAACACATAGTGGGTGTGATTGTTTTATTCCCATTTCCCAGCATCCACCGAAGCAACATGACTGTAGAGACACCCTCCCCTGAAGCATCTGAAATGTGCCTCCAGGGAAGACACCAGCCTTCTTGGTCCTCAGCTTCCCAGGAACACGGCGTGGTCTTTGTGTCAGTGTTTGTCAAATCAATGGATTATTTAACCAGTTAAATTAATTAAATAAGTTAATTAAAAAGAATTAATTTCTTAATTGACTACTGACTTCACGGGAAATATCAATATGTTCCATCTCTAACCCGGTGCCTTTCATTGGCAATGAAATCTCCTATTAGTGAAAATGCTGTAATACATCTCAGGTTCTTTTTCTGAAAAAGCTTCAAGGGTTCAGTGTGTAGAAATGGGTCAAGGCAGCTCCTAACGCACCCTGCGCCCACGGGCGGCTCCGGGCCCCAGAGGGTCCCCAGCGCTCAGGTGGGACAGGCCTGGAGGCTGGGGCCTCCCTGACTCTTGCCTCCCGCCTGCCTGCATCCTGGGGGTTCTCCACGCAGCTCCTCTCTGTAGACCGGGACTCGCCAGCGACTTCTCCCTGCCAGAGGACCAAGAAGGGCGTGCACAGGGCTCCCAGGCCCAGCAGCCCCGGCTCACTCTGGGACCCTGGTCTCCCTGGGACCCTGATGCCTGGACCCTAGCTGCCTGGGACCCAGCTGCGAGGGCTGCTTTCCCCTTGGGAAACAAGCTGCAGCAGCAAAGTCAAGGTCCACGGACACCCAGGCCCCGGTCATCTCGTGCAGCGCTACACTGTGGGGAAAACAGCTCCCGTGTGGATGAAAGTGTCTTTTCTCCTTCTGAAGAAGGTGTTGGGGTGTGGGCAAAGGGCCGGACGCAGGCCCTTCTCGTCACCCCTCCTCCTCCCTGTCTGTGACCGCGGCGGCCCTCGGGGCTCCGCACTCCTTCCAGCTGGACCCAGGACTCCAATACCCTGGGGACCAAAGATTCTGCCGAGGGCGCTTCCCCACTTGAGAGTCTAGGATGGGTCAGGGGAGGGCAGGGGTCTGCACCCTTCCACTAACACCGACGTCTTCTTGGGAAAGGGTCCTCAGGAGCCCCCCTGGAAAGGCAGCAAGACATCCAACCATTTCACACGGCCGTTTAGAGACTAACAAGACCTGTGGGGCAGAAAACGCAGTGGGCGCCGGGTGGGCCCCATGCGCCCGGGTCCAGGCGCCTGCGGAGGCGGCGGGCCGGGGAGGGGGCGGGCGGGGGCAACAAATGCGGTCTCCCAGGGCGGCCAGGCCAGTGCGTCTCTGAGGGACCCCCAGCGTCTTCCCCTGGCCGGGCGTTGGAGGGCACTGGACCCGCGGCAGCCCTTCTCCCGGACCCCACCCCCGGACCTCCACCGCCGGACCCCCGGGCGCCCCCAGCCCCGCCGCCGAGCAAGAAGCGCCCGCCTGTTCCTGGAAGCCCAGCAAAAGCCCCCGCAGCCGATGAATAACTGCTCCGCGATTAGAAAGCACCGCCCGGCAGCAGGCAAACCTCAGGAGGGGAAACACAGACCTTCCTCCTCTGACACCCGGGCCCGGGGCCCCGCCTCCACCCCCACGCCCCGCCCCCACCCCCACGCCCCGCCCCCACCCATCCCCACACCACCGCCACCCCCACCCCATCCCCTACCGCCCCACCCCCCATCCCCCTGACCCCCAACCCCCTATCCCCCTGACCCCACCCTTGTGGCTCTAGGTCCCTGCGGGCCATGAGAGGGAAGAGCCGTGGCCCCCATCTGAGGGCTCCACACCCCCTGCCCCTGGGGGTCCCGCAGGGTGTCCACCTTCCCCTTCCCCTGGGATCAGGCACCCAGGCTTTCTCAGGCCACCAGGCCTCCTGGGGCTGGGGCTGCAGCTCCCACCCTCCTGCTGAAGGCGGGGGGCCTGTGGGGCTGTTAGGCCCATGGGGAGGGCCCGAGGGACCGGGGTGCTGGCCAGAGAGGGGGCTCTGAGGCAGGAAAGAGGGGCAGCTGGACGGGCCCGCAGGGCGCCCCTGGGCCAGTGGCTGGGCTGGACACAGGGAGCCAGGCCCAGGGAGGCGCCCTTGAACGGGACTGGACTCCAGGCTGCCCTCCCAGGTGTCTCCACGTGCCTCCCGGGGTCCGCTGCCTCCTCGAGAGATTTCCCATGAGTCAGAAGCCGGCGTGCCCTCTGCCCAGACAGCCCAGCTCTGCTGGCGCTGCCGTGAGGGCCCAGGAGGCGGGCGGCCAGTGCACACGCGTGGCTGAGCGCGAGCTGGCATCACGGGTCCAGCCTCCACCTCCTCCCATCTTGAGGCCGGGGCTCGGTCTGCTGGCTCCAGGGTCATTAAACAGAGCCATTATTGAAAATTAAATATCATAAATTATAATAAGAGAAAAATAGCAAATTCTCATTATTTTCAAATTACCTGGCCACCGTTTACTGCCATCTCTGCTCTGGAGTTTACAGGTGGCGTGTCTGTGCTGCGGAACACGGCGCAGCCCCAAGTCACTTTCTGCGTCTGTGAGCCCTGGGGGCACCCCTTCAAGCCCGGCTCAGAGAGAGGAAGGTGGAAGACAGGGACAGCTGTGGTGTCCCCCGGGGGCCCGGGGAGGGGGACGGGTCGAGCGGGGGTGCTCCAGGCCACAGACTGGCCTCGGCACGCCCGACAGTGGCTGCCCAGCCCTGGGCATCGCCAGCCTCTCTCCGGGGCCTTCTCCTGGCCACCACGAGTCTCTCCCAGGGCAGGCTCTCCAGCCCCCCAGGTGTTTCATGGAGCCCCTCCCTAGACACAGAAGAGACACCCTGCGGCCTGTCCCCCCAAGTCTAGGAAGCAGGAGAGGGTGTGCCCCGGGCAGGGTGACTGCAGGGCCAGCGGGGGGCTCTGCCCAGAGTGCGTGCCACCTTCTCTCCTTGATGGCATCTGCTTGGCCCCGTCCCCAGGCCGCCTCACCACCCGGCACCCACAGAGAGGGGGTGAGCTCCGGAGAGAAGGGGGGCGGGTGTGGGTGGACACTGAGCCTCGGCCTCCGTCAGGGGCGTGGCACTCCCGGGGGCTCCCCTGGCGGCTGGGTGGAGGGCTCACCCGGAGGGCGCACGTGGACCAGGGCGCCGGCCACCTGGGCTCCGCCCTCGCGGGGTGGACCGCGCCTGGGTGACCTGTCTGGTCTCCCCCCACTTTCTGCTCCTGAGACGCCGACAGTCAAGGCCAGTTCTCCAGGTGCAGACCGAGCCCCTCGGAACAAGGAGGGACCACCGAAGTCCTGTTTCTAGAGGCCACAGTCTTACCAGGTGTCTGAACTGATGTGCAGAGCCCTGTGTAGAGAGGGGCCGGTTCAGAGGCCGTGCGTCTGGGGTCACAGGGGTGTAATCTGTTTCCTGCATCTTTATTCCAGTCATCCTGTTCTAATGTGGACACCTTGAGTTCAGCTGCCCACCCACACCACCGGTATGCCATTATTAGTAATCCCAATTTCTTGCTTAATTTCCATGCGAGATAGGGCTTGCCTGTAAAATGCATTGACAGAGGCATCTTCTATATTTAGTGAAAGAGATGTTATCTCCAGATTACAGGGAAATGATTACATCAAGGTCCTCTGTTGATGAAATAAATAAACCACAAGAAAGAAATAAACTGTATGAGTCGCTGAGAACCAAAGTGAGTTGGCTTTCTTGCATCTACAGGTCCCTTTGCCCACAAGTGTCGTCCAAGTGAACGGGCCACGTGCCCTTCGTGGCTCAGGGAACAGCGGCTGGCAATCCTCTAGGTCCTGGGGAAGCCTCACCCATGGCCGCTGGGGCTGCAGGCCGCGTTTAGGGGCGCAGAGAAGCAAGCGTCCTTTGCCTTTAACGCCGTAAGACCCGAGGTGGACATCCTTCCGCTTTTCCGGACGTGGAGATGGCGGTGCAGGGCGGGGAGGCCGTGGAGACTCGCGAGCTTGGGTTCCACTTCCAAGGGGTCACCTAGACAGCCTCGTGACCTCCTCAGGCTCAATGCTCCCTGGGTGCAGAGCGAGGCGTAGGGGCCCTTAGGGGGTGACCTCCCCAGGGTTCTGAGAAGGGTGCCACTTCCTCAGACGATCAGTCACTTCAAGTTGTTAAAAACACGTTATCAGAAATCTCCCATATGCCTTTTCTCTGATAATTAGTGATGCCGGGCATCTTTGTATGTGTTTTTGGCCACCTGTATGTCTTCTTGGGAAAAATATCTATTTAGATCTGTTCATTTTTTGATTGGGCTGTTTGCGTTTTTGACACAGAGCCGTGTGAGCTGTTTGCATATTTTGGAGATGAATCCATTGTCCTCTTTGTTTGCAGATACTTTCCCCCTTTCTGAGGGTTGTTTTTGCCTTTTGTTTGCTTTGGCGCATCCAGACGAGCTTTGATGCGACAGAGGACTGGGCGACAACACACCTGGGGGGACGAGCAGACGTCAGAGGCAGGAGGTGGGAGCAGGTGGACGGCGTGACTCGCCCGCGGTCTGTGGCCGCTGTTCAGGCAAGCTGAGGCTCAGCTGACGGGCTCTGGCCTGTGTCCAGGGTGGAGGCCCAACCCACAGGGGCATGTGAGCACGAGACCTCGCGCCACCCCGGGTGACTCTAGGAGACACCTCTCCACGCTGAGCGTCGCCCCTGCCCTCAAGCAGCCTTGAACCACGCTCTGCCCGTGGGGCTTGCGTGCAGCTGCCTCCTGGTGGCCAGGCCTCCTCCCGCCCGCCCTCTGCTCAGATGTGCGTGGACACATACTGGGCCCCAGAGAGCTGATGGGCGGCGGGAGCTGAGGACAGAGAGGAGGGGGTGCGGCAGGGCCGGGGCTCGCCGGTCACCAAGCTCTCACGGCCCTTTCCCGGCCCTTGGCGTTTCTCTCTGGCTGTACAGAGTGCAGAAGGCCAGGACCCAGGAAATGAGCAGCAGCTCCAGTCAGGGTCTGCAGTCCCTCCTCTCCTGGCCAGCACACTGCACGCTCCCTGAGCCCCTGGCGGGCCGTGCTGTGCAGATGCGGGTCCCTGGGTGCAGGCATCCTCTGTCCACTGCATCCTGGGGCTGCTCGTGCTGCTGGCTGCGTCTGACTGGACCCACGTCCTCAGGGACTGACGCCTGGTTCCACGCGACGGCCTGGCCTCCTGTCCTGGCTCTGCCTCTTCCAGGCAGGGGGAAACAGAGGGGAAAGGTGAGCAACCTCAAATGAGTTCTTTGCACAGCACCTCTGACCACACACACTCAGAATGGACATTTCATAACTGACATGAGAATTACCTTAATCACAGAATCGGCCAAGTGACACTAAAGGGGGTGTGTTCCGTTCCCCCGGCCAGGCAGGACCGCCCAGGGACCCTCCGTGTGCTGGGTGTCTGTTCTCTATGCCAGGGCGGGGGCTTGCCTGCGAGACGCCTGGCCTGCAGAGCAGCGAGGACGCAGCTAGGAGGAGCCACAGCCAGAACGAGTGGTCAGAGCAGTGACTCATCTCGCTCTGCAGCAGCAATCAACGTTCGCTTTCAGGGGAAAACGCCCAGGTCAAATGCAGTTCTTCAGTTATTAGAAACGCTGCGTGGTTCCCCGTCCTTGGCCTGAGTCACTGGCACGAGCCAAGTGTGCGAAGAGAGCCGCCGGCTCAGTGGCCTCACTTGTTTTTGATTAAGATGAACTTTGTGTTGGAGACGGGACATAGCAGCTCTTTCTGAAGTTCAAGGGCCGCATCTGGCTCAGGACCTGCAGAGCCAGGAGTTCTGACCCAGAGGCTCCTGCGCGGAGGTCTGCTGGCCACAGAGGAGCCGCCATGATCAGAGGGACGGGCACCGACGTGCCCTGCCTCCCGGCCTCGGGGCCTGCGGGCTGGCCTGGGCGTCCAGGCTCAAGACGCTGAGATGGTCCCACGTGTGAGCCCTGGAGCCAAACGCTGCGCCGCCTGGACCCTGAGTAACACTTGGCTGCCTCCCCAGATCAATCTCACTGACGACTGTTGTGAATTCTCTGAAGAACCTGCAACACTGTGCCCTTGAAAGACTTCCAGAGGGGAGACGCCGGCTCTGACTCCAGCTTTATACACAGAACGTCACACCGACTGTCCTGACTGCTCTGACGTGGCGGCCCGGCGACCACACGCACAGCCACCCTGCAGTGTGGCCATCGCCACACAGCGCTGTCCTCTGAAACTCAGAGCGACGGCCCGCCCGCCTCAGCCCCGGGCCCTGGGCCTGACTCCTCCAGGGGCCTCCTGTGAGCGGAGCCACACGGCATTTGTCTCACCACGACTGGGTCACTTCACTGGGCGTCACGTTCTCAGAGTCCGTCCACGGTGTAGCCTGGGTCGGGACTTCCCTCCTTTTGAAGGCTGATTCAGCGCTGTGTGGATGGACCACGTTGTCTGTCCTTCTGCGGACGGACACAGGGCTTGCTCCCACCTCCTAGCTGCGGGGAACATGCGAGTGTGAGTAGCTCTCGAGGCCCGGCTCTCCTGGCCCCCGGTGCGCACCCGGCGTGGGACCGCTGGGCCACGTGGCGCTCCCTTGTCAGGGCCTTGAGGAGCCGTCATGCTGCTGCCGGGGTGGCTGCGCCGTGCCACCCCCCGTGCCACCCCCGCCTCCTGGTCCAGGGGCCGCTGCAGCGCTGCCGCCTATTTAGAAACAAGACGCGTCTGCTCCTCATGGTTCTGGGGGCTGAAGGCCAGGACAGCGGTGTGGGCGGGCGCGGTGTCTGGGAGGACCTTTCCGGCACACAGGTCTCTGCTCGTGTCCTCACGTGGTGGATGATGGGGGCGCGGGGGCTTTCAGGGTCCCTCTGACTGGGCCACCAGCCCCGAGCAATGAGCCTTGAGACCCAGCCCTCTCCCAGAGGCCCCTCATCCTGAGACCGTTCCCTTCAGTCAGTTCAGTCATTCAGTCGTGCCCGACTCTCTGCGACCCCATGGACTGCAGCACGCCAGGCCTCCCTGTCCATCACCAACTCCCAGAGTCCACCCAAACCCATGTCCATTGAGTCGGTGATGCCATCCAACCATCTCATCCTCTGTCGTCCCCTTCTCTTCCTGCGCTCCATCGTCCCAGCATCAGGGTCGTTATTGGAAAACACCCTGAGGGGTAGGATTTCAGCAGATGAACTCAGGGACACAGGCATCCAGACCGCAGCTCCCTGGGACCGAATCTTCTCTAAGTTAGAGACAGGCAGGTGCAGCGGAGCTGCAAATGGAGCTGGAAGGTAATTGTGTGGGAGCAGGAGCCCCAGGAGAGCCCACCACGTGACCAGCGTTTCTGGGGCCTCTTCGGGGCATGTGTCCTTGTGAAGGAGTGCACTCTGGCGGGAGGCAGGGAGGGTCACCCGCGTGCTGGGTGGCGTCCTCGATGGGGATGGGGGGAAGCCGGGAGGTGAAGTGCAGCTGCTTGAACCTGGTGAGACTGGGCAGGGGGACCACGTGCCTGGGGAACATGTGGGGCTTTCAGATTTTGGGGGCCTTTTTGGCCCGGAGGTAGATCTAGGGGAATCAACTCAAGGGACCTGCTGATAGGAGTTCAGACACTTCAAGGGTAATAATCACAGTAAACCTGCAAAGAGCTGTGATTTACAGGTGTCAGTGCACTGACTCCCTTCACAGCTCCACGAGGGAAGAACTACAAGCCCCTACTTTACACAAGTGAAGAGTCACCCAAGGTCCCGCCGTGGACGGGGAGGGGCCCAGCTCGGGGAGGGCCCCGGCTCAGGCTGGGTCATCTGGCTCTGCGCTGGGCTCTGTCTTCTCTGCTCGACACCCAGGCGCCCGCTCCCAAGGGAAGCAGACACACAGCCAAGGGCGGGGCGGGGCGGGAGGGACAGCCCAGAATGTTCTGTCCATCTCTGCGGCCGCTCCTTGAGGGCCCGCTGTGGGGGGACCGCGTTAGACAACACTTCTGGGGTCCCCGTGACCGCGGCTCCAGTCGGGCTCCGTTTGTGGAAACTGACATTTCAAGTTCCCGGGAGGGCCCCCGGGAAGGGCTGGGGATCTTGTGCCTTTGTCTTAGATGTGTCTCTACCAGATACTGTAGCAGAGTCTGCACAGCACGGTCCACGGGGCCAAGCCATTTGACTGGGTTTGAAGTTTTCACCAGCCTTTAAAAAAAATGTGAAACACTTCTCAGACCTCATTGAATGGTATGTGACCTCATCGAACAATTTCCACGATCGACAGCAGCACCAGGAATTGCTCTGATGCCTTAAATGACCTTCTCTGCCCAAAGTGTAAATTTTGGCCATTCCCAGCACGCAGCCCAGGGCCCGTGCCCTCAGCTGCTCTGATGGTTCCCTGTGTTTGGGTTTGTGGGGTGAGGGTCTTGCTCCATCTGTGACCCTGACACTACTCTCACTCCCAGGATTAGTGTGAAATGAGTCCCAGGCATCACACCAAGAAATAAATGAGTTTTAAAAGCACATATGCCTTAGAAAACTTTTTATTTAACATATCAAGCAAATCAATTAAGGATTATATTAAAAGTCCACAATTTTGTATTGTTCAGATTCATCTGGGTTTACCTCAACATTTCCTGACATAAATGTGCCAAAGACGTATCTCTGATCTAGTTGACCTGAAATCAGATTCCAATGCACATTCATTTGCCAAAAAAAAAAAAAAAAAAGAATGGTCAAAGAGAACATCACGAAATATTAGAAACACACGAAAGTTTAATTTCCCTGGAGAGCCCTGCGGATGTACGGCCGGAGGAAGCCCAGCACGGACGGCTCACAGGCGACGCGGCTTAGACCAGAATCGTCCCTGGTCATCAGCGCTTTGTGCCCGGAGCCCAGGGCATAAGGCCCGTGTGATACCCACAACAGGCTGGCAGGCGCCCCCTGGCCCTGGGAGTCCGCCACCACCCGCCGGGTTTCTGGGAGACTGGAAGATGGCACCTACATCATTGACCAGAGAGCCTGGTGCATCAGCCCTGTTTGGGGGCTTCCTTGTGGGTGAAGGAAGGTCGCTCAGCCCTGCTTTGAGGAGGGAACATTTCAAAGCCCCCAGTTCCACCTTCATGCCAGCTGGGGTCTCCCACCCTGCGCCTGCGCTGTGTCCACATCAGACACTGCATGGATATGGAGGGTGGCCACCCCGCTCCGCCCCCTGAGGGTCCCGGGATGCAAGCTGGCCCCCGCATCCAGGCTCAGGGACAGCAGCCTCCTCACTGCTAGCATGCTGTCTCCACAGCAGGACCGGGCCACATGTCAATCCCGTCTGGATGTTTGGGGCACAGGTGAGTTCAGAGCACCCAGAGGAGCGAGGGGTGGGGGAGCTCCCCTGCTGCCTCACTGGGGGCAGTGCCAGCCTCAAAGGGGCAACGGGGGCGTCAAGCCTGGGGGGCACGGAGCAAGTACGAGGGGAGTCCATGTGACAATGTGGTGCTGAGTGTTGAATGAACTTGAAATCAAAGACAAAACCACAGCCCATGAGAGGAAGCTGAGAGGCTGTAGAGAGTGAGGCTGCAGGGATGGAAAAGCGGCCGTGGGGGGCGGGGCCGCAGACACCCAGAGACACGGGGCTCTGCTTTTTCCTTCCCTGATGACAGCGGTGATTGTTTTGTTGTTTTTCTGGTTTTTCAGACTTTGAAGTGATCCGTTAGGGGATTCATAAGAATCAGGGTAAACAAGCAGCCCAGCACATCTCCATGACATGCCACTGGCCTCTGTGGCTTCCGAGCGGGCGTTACGACAGAGTCTGGAACAAACACTGGTGAGGCGTGGAGCTTCGCCCGGAGCCCAGGTCTGGCCTTTCCGGAAGCTGTCATGGGAACCGATCAAAGAAACTGCAGGAAAACGGCAGCAAGTGGATCGGCCACGATGACCACACCTGCCCTTGACAGAGCACAGCCGGAATGAGCAACAATCAGAGACGGGTGAGGGGCACGGCGGGCCCCTCGGAGACCCTGGGGTGGAGACCCCCGAGTCTGCAAGTGCACAGCCCTCGTGGGCCCTGGGGTCGGGAGGCCCGGGCGCTGGACTCCAGCAGGTCCAGCCCTCGAGGAGGCGAGGGCAGGGGCCTCGCTCACGGCACGCAGGGGCATCGGACCTCTGCAGGCTCAGCCGCCAACTCACGGTTTTAAGGGACGTATTTTCGGCCTGTCCCTGAACACCTGCCCGGTTCCGATCCTGTGTCCCCTCCAGGCTGGGGCTCCCCGTCCCTCCCCGGCCGATTCCCAGGGTGTGGAGCCCGCCAGTCCCCTCCCCCGGCCTGCCCGGAGGATGCAGGGCGGGACACGCCCGTGGGGCAGTGCCAGGCGGGGGAGGGAAAGTTCTAGAGCAGCGTGACCAGGGGGCTGCAGACTGACTGACAGGAGGGGCCCCGCTGTTGTGCGGGCCGCAGCCGCCCACCGGGGGTCCCGGGCTTCCAAGGCTCCTGCTGCCGCTGAGCAGGCATCACCCCCGGCCTGTCCGGAGCCGGGGTCAGGGGGCGCTCTACTGTGTTGGGAAGGTGGACGGTGGGTGACGAGGGGCGCTTACCCCTCAGAACCCACCTGGTGACTTTAACACAGCACAGGACAAACACAGACAACCCACCGCTCCTGAAGGTCCCGGGAGAGCAGGCGCCTCGGTGGAAACAGTGATGGAGCCTCGAGGGGCCTGGGCAGCGGAGCCGCGGCCCCGGCCTGACTCAGGGAGGAAGTCGTGTTTCCACTCAGCTCAAAACAAGTGGTTTCAGGACGGCGCGTGTGTCACCGGCATTTCCCTGTTGTGTTTATGAGACGAGGTGGGAATAGGCCCCGTGGTTACTCTAATCTTGCCTTTTACAAGAAACAAGAAGCCCCCAGTGGAACACTAGGAGGGGGCCGAGAGGCAGGAGGTGCCGGGGAAACCCGAGGACGCCCGAAGGGAGGGGGCCCGCTCCAGGCTGGGCCCCGGGCCGAGCCCCCTGTCCAGCGGCGCCTTCTCAAGATGGGCTGTGCCAACAGCCGACATCCGGGGGGCAGGAGACACAGGTCCACCCCAGGGTGAGGCTGGGCCGGGAGCCCTGGAGGATGGTCAGCATGCAGCAGGTGGGTGGGGTGCCAGGCCCCTTGAAAGGCTGGGGCCCAGGCATCCTAGGGACCCTGAGGTCGGCAGTTTCCCCAGAAACCAGTTCAGAGGTCACAGCTCCTACCCTGTGGGGACAGGGCTACACTGTTAAGGGCTGAAGTGAGAAAATGGCTGTTCTGTTGACATGTGAATGGTGTCCGCCACCCTGGGGAGGCGGCCTGACTCCTAGAACACAGCGTCTGTGGGGGCCCAGCCCCAGGCCCCAGCTGTGGAATGTGAGCCAGGGGCCGGGGGCCAGGGACCAGGGACCAGGGACCAGGGGGCCGGGGGCCTGGGGCCGGGGGCCGGGGGGCCTGGGGCTGGGGACCAGGGGGCCTGGGGCCTGGGGCTGGGGTCCGGGGACCAGGGGGCCGGGGGGCCTGGGGCCGGGGTCCGGGGACCAGGGGGCCGGGGGGCCTGGGGCCGGGGTCCGGGGACCAGGGGGCCGGGGGCCTGGGACCAGGGACTGGGGACCAGGGGGCCGGGGGGCCTGGGGCTGGGGCCGGGGGCCTGGGGCCGGGGGCTGGGGGCCTGGGGCCAGGGTCCGGGGACCAGGGGGCCGGGGGCCATGGGCCGGGGGCCGGGGGCCATGGGCCGGGGGCCGGGGGCCGGGGGCCTGGGGCTGGGGCCTGGGGCCGGGGGCCGGGGACCAGGGGGCCGGGGGCCTGGGGCCTGGGGCCGGGGGCCATGGGCCGGGGGCCTGGGGCCGGGGTCCGGGGACCAGGGGGCCGGGGGCCTGGGGCTGGGGCTGGGGGCCTGGGGCTGGGGCTGGGGCCCTGGCCTCCTGCCCTCGGAAGCAAGGTTCGCAGGAGGCTCCAGGATGAGCAGCCCGGGTGAGCTGCCTTTGAAGTGCCACGCGGGTTTGTGTCTATATTTAAACCAGAGTGAAAGACAATGAACCAGATGAAAGAGTTCGCTGAAAACAGCCTCCTCGGCAGTGGTGACGCCGGGCAGCCGGCCGTCTGGGCGAAGCGTGTGTTCCACTCACCTGTTTGGGTGGTGATCAGGCAGCAAAACAACGGGAGAAAAAAATCCCCACTTTTTCACAAGGAGGCTTTACTGGAAAATCTTCTAATAAACAGAGTCGGAAGCACAGCAATCTCGAAACCGCCTTCTCTTCGCTCAGTGCTGTTTTCACGATGGGCTCTCTCCGTGGCCAGCGCCCTGAGGCCTGGGCACCAGGTCCCCCCTGGTGGCCGGCGGTCACACGCCGCACCCCAGGCTGCACCCCTGTCATCCGTCAGGGGCTGAACTGGTCCCCTCAAGATTCATGCGCTGCAGCCCTAACCCCGCACCTCGGGCCTGGAGACGGGCCTGTAAAGAGGTGAAGTGGGGTCCCTCGGGTGGGTCCTGACCCCACAGGACTGGTGTCTCAGGCCAAGAGGAGGTGAGGACACAGGCCACACGGCACGCACAGGGCGACCACCGCCTGGGGGCAGGGGCACGGGCGGCACGCGCAGGCCCAGGACAGTGGCCTCGGGAGGACACCCTGGGCCCGGCCGGCCAGCCTCCAGGGCTGAGTGCGGACACCTTCCTGGCCCAGCCACCCTGTCTGTGGTGCTGCTGTTTGTGGCGGCCTGGGCAGACCCATACCATCTTTCTAGACACTTTTTTAAGAAAAAGGAAGCTTGGACGTCAGCAAGTCCCCCTCACTTTACAGATGAGAAAAATGAGCCCCCAAATCTGTGATGCATCTGAGCTCAACCCACAACCACTGAGCAAGTTGATGGGCTCCCCCTACCAGGAGGCTGGCCAGGGCAGCGTGAGAACTGAGGCTGCCAGGGGCAAGTTCCGGACACACTTTAAAGGCAGACAACAGGATCTGCCAATCGATCCAATGTGGGCCAAGTCCCGAGACCTGGCTGCAGAGACCCGAGGTCCTAAGCTCAGACAAGGTACCCAAGGTCTCGGCGGGGCCGGGGGGTCCAGGCGAAGCCAAGAGGGAGCGTGGGGCTGCTGAGAGGGTCATAGGCGGGGTGAGGATGCTGGGAGGGGCCGGGACTCGCGCCCTGCAGACGAAGACGGCGCGCCCAGCCCTCAGTGTGGAAGAGCTACAGGCCACTCCTCCGCCCCTGGGCTCCGTCATGAATCCTACGTCTGCAGGTTACAGACCCCATGACACGTTTTCTTACTTTTGTTTTAGACAGGCTTTTAAAGCAATTAAGAAAAAGTGTCATTGATGTATATTCTTTCTCATTTTTAAAACATTCAGTGTCCTTCAGTGTGTGTGTAGGTCATAATTTCCACCTAGCGTCTTCCCCTTTGACTGAAAATCTTCCTTGAACATTTCTTATAAAGTAGGTCTTTCTTTGCTGGGAACGAATTGCTTTACTTGGTCTGAAAACACCTAAACTCTACCCCCTCATTTTGGAGAGCTACGCTGACTTGGTAAAGAATTTCAGATGGGCAATTTGTTTCAGTACTAAAGATGTTTATCCACTTTCTTTGGCAAGGTTAGTCCTCCTATAATTTCCACTCATCAAATCCACCTGTTTAGGCTACAAATATGTTCAATACATCTTCTATGAGACAGCCATTCAAATACTTGAAGACAGGTATTATTGAACAGTATATTAATTTAAAGACTCAGTGCCAAGGTGCCAGGTACTGTCACAGGAAATCGGCGTAACTGTAGCTTTCCAAGACGGTGTGGCAGGTGAACCTCCATGGAGCCAGCGAGGCCTGGCTGGTGAGGCTGAGTCAGGGGCTGCGGCCACCCTATCCGTGGGGAACCACCACCCCAGCTTCACTCGGCATCGTGTGTCCTGCTGAGAAGCGGCCTCAGTGGCCGGCCAGGCCTTACCCAACTGGCTTGAGGCTGTAGAAGCTTAGAATTTATACTGGAAGCCTGAAAGTGAAAGTGAAGTTACTCAGTCTTGTCTGACTCTTTGTGACCTTATGGACTGTAGCCTACTGTGGGCAGGAATCCCTCAGAAGAAATGGAGTAGCCATCATGGTCAACAAGAGAGTCCAAAATGCAGTACTTGGATGCAATCTCAAAAACAACAGAATGATCTCTGTTCATTTCCAAGGCAAACCATTCAATATCACAGTAATCCAAGTCTATGCCCCAACCAGTAACACTGAAGAAGCTGAAGTTGAACGGTTCTGTGAAGACCTACAAGACCTTTTAGAACTAACACCCAAAAAAAGATGTCCTTTTCATTATAGGGGACTGGAATGCAAAAGTAGGAAGTCAAGAAACACCTGGGGTAACAGGCAAATTTGGCCTTGGAATACAGAATGAAGCAGGGCAAAGACTAATAGAGTTTTGCCAAGAAAATGCACTGGTCATAACAAACACCCTCCTCTAACAACACAAGAGAAGACTCTACACATGGACATCACCAGATGGTCAACACTGAAATCAGATTGATTATATTCTTTGCAGCCAAAGATGGAGAAGCTCTATACAGTCAGCAAAAACAAGACCAGGAGCTGACTGTGGCTCAGACCATGAACTCCTTATTGCCAAATTCAGACTGAAAGTGAAGAAAGTAGGGAAAACCACTAGACCATTCAGGTATGACCTAAATCAAATCCCTTATGATTATACAGTGGAAGTGAGATATAGATTTAAGGGCCTAGATCTGATAGATAGAGTGCCTGATGAACTATGGAATGAGGTTCATGACATTGTACAGGATATAGGGATCAAGACCATCCCCATGGAAAAGAAATGCAAAAAAGCAAAATGGCTGTCTGGGGAGGCCTTACAAATAGCTGTGAAAAGAAGAGAAGTGAAAAGCAAAGGAGAAAAGGAAAGATATACCCATTTGAATGCAGAGTTCCAAAGAATAGCAAGGAGAGATAAGAAAGCCTTCCTCAGTGATCCATGCAAAGAAATAAAGGAAACCAACAGAATGGGAAAGACTAGAGATCTCTTCAAGAAAATCAGAGATACCAAGGGAACATTTCATGCAAAGATGGGCTCGATAAAGGACAGAAATGGTATGGACCTAACAGAAGCAGAAGATATTAAGAAGAGAAGGCAAGAATACACAGAAGAACTGTACAAAAAAGAGCTTCACGACCAAGATAATCACGATGGTGTGATCACTCACCTAGAGCCAGACACCCTAGAACGTGAAGTCAAGTGGGCCTTAGGAAGCATCACTACAAACAAAGCTAGTGGAGGTGATGGAATTCCAGTTGAGCTATTTCAAATCCTGAAAGATGATGCTGTGAAAGTGCTGCACTCAATATGTCAGCAAATTTGGAAAACTCAGCAGTGGCCACAGGACTGGAAAAGGTCAGTTTTCATTCCAGTCCCAAAGAAAGGCAATGCCAAAGAATGCTCAGACTACTGCACAATTGCACTCATCTCACACGCTAGCAAAGTAATGCTCAAAATTCTCCAAGCCAGGCTTCAGCAATACTTGAATTGTGAACTTCCTGATGTTCAACCTGGTTTTAGAAAAGGCAGAGGAACCAGAGATCAAATTGCCAACATCCGCTGCATCATTGGAAAAGCAAGAGAGAAAAACATCTATTTCTGCTTTATTGACTATGCCAAAGCCTTTGACTGTGTGGATCACAATAAACTGGAAAATTCTGCAAGAGATGGGAATACCAGACCACGTGACCCGCCTCTTGAGAAACCTGTATGCAGGTCAGGAAGCAACAGTTAGAACTGAACATGGAACAACAGACTGGTTCCAAATAGGGAAAGGAGTAAGTCATTTTGTACATTGTCACCCTGCTTATTTAACTTATATGCAGAGTACATCATGAGAAACGCTGGACTGGAAGAAGCACAAGCTGGAATCAAGATTGCCAGGAGAAATATCAATAACCTCAGATATGCAGATGACACCACCCTTATGGCAGAAAGTGAAGAGGAACTCAAAAGCCTCTTGATGAATGTGAAAGAGTGAAAAAGTTGGCTTAAAGCTCAACATTCAGAAAACGAAGATCACGGCATCCAGTCCCATCACTTCATGGGAAATAAATGGGGAAACAGTGGAAACAGTGTCAGACTTTATTTTTGGGGGCTCCAAAATCACTGCAGATGGTGACTGCAGCCATGAAATTAAAAGACGCTTACTTCTTGGAAGGAAAGTTATGACCAACCTAGATAGCATATTCAAAAGCAGAGACATCACTTTATCAACAAAGGTTCGTCTCGTCAAGGCTATGGTTTTTCCAGTGGTCATGTATGGATATGAGAGTTGGACTGTGAAGAAAGCTGAGTGCCGAAGAATTGATGCTTTTGAACTGTGGTGTTGGAGAAGACTCTTGAGAGTCCCTTGGACTGCAAGGAGATCCAACCAGTCCATCCTAAAGGAGACCAGCCCTGGGATTTCTTTGGAAGGAATGATGCTGAAGCTGAAACTCCAGTACTTTGGCCACCTCATGGGAAGAGTTGACTCATTGGAAAAGACTCTGATGCTGGGAGGGATTGGGGGCAGGAGGAGAAGGGGACGACAGAGGATGAGATGGCTGGATGGCATCACCGACATGATGGACGTGAGTTTGAGTGAACTCCGGGAGTTGGTGATGGACAGGGAGGCCTGGCATGCTGCGGTTCATGGGGTCACAAAGAGTCAGACAGGACTGAGCGACTGAATTGGACTAAACTGGAACTGGACTGTAGCCTACCAGGCTCTTCTGTCCATGGAATTTTCCAGGTAAGAGTACTGGCGGGTTGCCATTTCCTTCTCCAGGGGAACTTCCCAACCCAGGGATTGAACACAGGTCTACCGCATTGCAGGCAGACCCTTTACCATCTGAGCCACCTTGGAAGAGCCACCGGAAGCCTGGCTAGAGCCTTTTGGGTTCACAGCCCTGGATTTAATGGAGCGAGATCTGGCAGGGAGAGGCGCGAGGTAGGGGGAGGACTGGGCACCGGTGTTTGTAAACAGCACAAGTGGTCAGAGCAGGGACCCCCGACTTTCCAGGACGTGAGTCAGCTAAGGCACCAGGTCTGAACACTTCTTCTAAAAAGTGGACTTCAGTGTGACCTCTTCCAGAGCCTCTGTGTCCACTGGGACCCCTGGTGCCTCCTGCACGCGCCCTGACCCCTGACCCAGGAGTTCTGTCCTGGACCCGCCGGTCTTCCTGGCCAATGGGATCCGTCCCTCCGTGCCTTCTCGTTCTCACAGCCCTGGGGGTCCTGAGTAGGTACATCCAGCTTCTTCAAACCCAAACAGAAACGTTGGGCCGCTGGGCGCGATGAGGATGAAAGCTGGTAAGTCAGACGAGCCTGACGGGGGAAGGGCCCCCTGATCATGGGGCCTGGCCGGGGTGCAGGGTCTGGGGGGCGGCGCGCAGGCCTTGCGGCCTGGGGTTTCCGCGCCTGGGCCCTGTCCGTGCCGGTGTCAGGAGCTGGGCGAGAGGCTGGGCCCCGGTGGGGCCGGAGAAGGGGCCTGCGCTGCCCGCTGACCGTCGGCGGGGCCAGGGGTCCTGTTTGAGCACAGAGCCACCTTGTTTTTGAGAGGCAGCTTGCGTTTCCCATTTCCCCTCCATCTGGCTCCATCTCCGCCGCTCCTCACGCCGCCCACCTTCGGGCCCACCTTCGGGCCTGCCTCTGTCCAGCCTTCGCAGCCGACCGCCCCTGTCGAACCCGTTTCTTTTGGGATGGCCTTTCCTTATCACCTTTGAGTTCGACGCTTAGCTCATTTTCAACATCTCTTCCTCTTGGAGTTTTTCTTTAGCTGCATCTCACATTTTGGTGTGAAATTACTATTCAGCTATTTTTTCTAATTTTTGCGATGGTTTCTTTGACCAATGTGTTCTTCAGAAATCGGGTCTAAAATTCACACGTGTACGTTTTTTTTTAAGTTCCCTTCTCATCACGAATTTCTAATACAGTTTTCTTGTGGTTAGGGAACGTGATGCTGATTGTTATTTCTTGACACTTGCTTTATGGCTGCTATATGATTAATTCTCTAATGATAGTAGGCTTCTATAAACTTCCGCCAGATTGCTAATTGTGCTTTTCAAGTTTTCTTTAAATTTTATAATTATTTTGCCTTCTTAATCCATGAAATACTAAGAAGAATGTGTTTTTTTTTTTTAAAAAAAAAAAACCTACCAATCTGACTGTGGATTTCAGCAGTTTTTAAATTATATTTCTTGAGATCATATCATTAAGTGTACCCTAAGTTTAGAACTATTTTATCTTCCTGGAGAATTATTACTTTTACCATTACATAGTAACAATTTTTATTCCTGAGCACATTTTGCTTTAAAGTCTCCTCTATTTGATATCAAATTAGCACTACCGCCTTCATCAATATTTTCCTGGCATACTGTTTTATTTTTTCCCTGGCCTGGCATTCTTTTGCTTTCAATCTTTATGAATCTTTATCTTTTAGGACCTGTGTGTGTCTAGGCATTCAGTCATGTCTGACTCTTTGCGACCCTGTGGACTGTAGCCTGCCAGGCTCCTCTGTCTTTGGGATTCTCCAGGCAAGAATACTGGAGTGGGCTGCCATGCCCTCCTCCAGGGGATCTTCCTGACCCTGGAATTGAACCTGCATTTCCTGTCTCCTGCACTGCAGGCGGATTCTTTACCTGGTGGGCCGTCAGGGAAGCCCGCTTAGGATCCAGAAATAACATATTTAAAAATACCATGTACATGGAATTTGTTATTGTTCTAATCTGAGGTTCTAGTTTATCTGAAAACATTGTGATATTGTTTTAATTAGTTTAAAAATATTTTTACTTTCGTGTTCACATTTTCTATTTACTTTTTTATACTTCGCTTTCCCTCAAATTAATTCCACTGTTTAATTCCTCACCAACATACACTGATTTGAAAGTTTTCTATATTTTTCTTTTAAAAGAGGGCAATTTTTCATTTTAAAATAATTTAAGACATAAAAAGTTTCAAAAAATAGTATGAAGGATTCACATATTCCTTCTCTTCACCCAACTTCTCCATATATTAGTCACTGAACAATGACCCAAACCAGGAAATCCACATTGGAAAGACTTATTATTAATGCATCTGCCGATCTTATTCCAGCATCACCAAGTGTCCGTGGAGGTCCTTTTCCCGTCTCAGGGGACTGTCGTGCCTCCAGCCTGGGACAGCGCCCGGTCGTCTTCCGTGGCTCTGCGTCCCGAGGCGGTTAGTGCCACACTTTGTGGACTGTCCCTTAGACGTGCTTGTTTCGTGCTTCTTTTTGATTAAATTTATGAGTGTTGCTTCTCTGACATTTTTGCCAAAAAGTATGTTAATGCTGCCAGTTGGCAAACTGGAGGTGTTTTGTTCCAAATACTGTGCTTATCAGATACCGTTCTGGCTGTACCTCCCAATTCAGTGGGACAAGGTCAGCCCCAGGGAGCCCACTGCCTCCCACAGCCCAGAGAAGCTGCTGGAGCAGCTGTTGGAGCAGCCTCTTGGGAGCTGGTCTGGTACTACTCAGAAGGGCGGTTTATTCAACTGTAAGATCCAGTGAGGTGTGCTTCCTTCTGAACATTAAACCATATTCTAAACTGCTATTGCAGGAATCCAGTAACTTTGAGAAAGAACCTCCTTTAATGAGAGCTGGGGAAAAATCAGAGATGCTCCTTGTACCTGTCTTACCAGAATTTATTTTGAGGCAGAAAATTTTGACTTTGCTCAGTATCTGATTAAATCTTAAAAATCATGCAGGCAACTTATAAGGGGAAATAGACCCAAAGAACAAAGACAGTGATTTTCCAAGGGCCTCAGGAGCAAGTCAAATAGAAATCTGCTTGGATCTCCTGCCTCTGGTTTGCACTGACTGAGAACAAGGTCACTGGCAGGGAAGTCACTGGCAGGGAAGCCAACCGTCTGGTGCTTGAGGCAGAACTACTTGTGCCACGTCTGTGCCCCTGAGAAACATCTGAGTACTGAGAGAACACGCCAGCCGATCTTGCAGCCTGGAGACGGAGTTGTACTCTGAGGCTTCATTTATTTGGCATCCTTACTGAGCAACTGCCAGCACTTGCCTACGGTTACAACCCCACTTCTGTTGCTTTTCTGCTTCGGAAGCACCTAGCAACCTAGAGCACTGCGTGTGTCGTCTGAGCCTGACCACTTGCTACAGATGAGTCAACAGATGCATCGCGAGTTGAAGCGCATCCCGGCTGCTGCAGAGCTGAAGCGGAGGCTGGACAGAGGGGCCACCCAGAGCCTCCCATGCCATCCTTTGCCCACTCATGTGGGCTTCCTCTGCTCTTCCCAACCATGGGCGTGGAGAGCGTCTACCCACCACCACCTCCCACCTAAAACGAGCCTTTAAAGCCCGCAACCCTCCTCTAAGCACTCCCTTAGCTGCATCCCCCCAATTTTCTGTTTTCATTCAGTTCCTTTCCATTTCAAAGTATTTTCTAAATTCTCTGGTGATTTCCTCCTTGGGTTAGGTTCCAAATATTTGGAAGTGTGTTAACTTTGGAATATTCAGCTTTATTTTATTGACTTCTAATAAAAGTTGACACAGTTTATTGACTTGAATTCTCCATGCGATGTACATATGTCGTGTGTTAGGTCTGTCTGCAGCCCCGTGTAAGCTCCGTCTGTCCTGGCGAATGTTCTATGGACCTTAACAGCGTGTATCCTACAGGTGCTGAATGTAGAGTTTCATGAATGCACTCAGATTAAGATAGGTGGTGGTATTACTCAGAACCTACATCTTTCCTGATTTTTTTTTTTTTTTGTCCAGTTTTATCAATTGCTAAGGAGTTTAAAACTCTCCAAATATGGTAATATCAGAATTGCCCATTCCTCCCTTTCTCATTTTTTCTTCATGTATTTCAATGCTCTATTTGTTCTTAGGTCAGACACATGCAGAATCATCTTTTTGAATTATAATTATGAAAAGTCCTTCTTTGTCGCTTGTGACATTTTCGTCTTGAAATCCACTTTATCTCATATTAGTAGAGCCACTTCAGCCTTCTTTATGCTTAACTGTTTGCATGGTGTACTTTTTCCATCCAGTTACTTTCGATCTAGGCTTCCCTGGTGCCTCAGCTGGTAAAGAATCCGCCTACAATGCAGGAGACCTGGGTTTGATCCCTGGGTTAGGAAGATCCCCTGGAGAAGGGAAAGGCTATCCACTCCAGTATTCTGGCCTAGAGAATTCCATGGACTGTATAGGCCATGGGATCGCAAAGAGTCGGACACGACTGAGCAACTTTCACTTCACTTTCAACCTATCTGTGGTTTTAATTATAAAGTACGTCTTTTTTCTGTGTCTTTAAATATAAAGTGAATCTTCTGTATTTAGCGTAATTTGGGTTTATGTTGCTTAATATCCATTTGACATCCTTTTTGCGCTTTTAATTGACATGTTTAGCCTTTTAATGTTTAATGAAACCACTGCTGTGGTTTTGTTTGGGTAAACCACTCTATTGTTTGCTTTCTATTCTTTCAGACATTTTAAATACTAGAGTACAACATATTACTTCAACTGTAACTGAAGTTTTCAGTTTTTCTATTGCTTTTCAGCTGTACTCCTCTATATAACTGTTTTAGTGATTGCTGTGGGATTGCAGTGCATCCCCTTTGCAGTCCATTTGCAGTCAATATATATTTCATGCAACTTGCAGAAACCTTGCAACTGTCTGTCCATACCTTGTTCTCTCGTTACATCTTCAAATTCTATAAACCCACATGAAAAAATTGTTCATTTTTACTCTAAACAATCAGATATGTGTATGTCATATGTATTAAAAGTCTTAACAGAAAAGCAAAAAAAAAAAAAAACAACTTTGCATTTCCTGAGATGTAGTTATGCGATGCATGCAGGTATCTGTACAAATACTGAGATGTATCCACCATCCCAGATGCCCTCCGTCCACTGCTGAGGACCTGAGGCCTCATCAGATGTCCCTTCCTCTCAGTTTGAAGAACTTCCTTTAGCATTCCTTTTGGTCGAGTTCTGCTGGCAACACGTCCTCAGCAACACGTCCTCAGAGTTTTATCTGAAAATGTATTTTGCCTTCATTCTGGAAGAGTATTTTCCTTGATGTAGAATTCCAGTTGACCTCAGACATAGTCATCTCACTTTTCTGGGTCTGTGGTTTCTGAAGTGAGGCCAGAGTGAATCCAGAGGTTGTTTGTCTGAGACAACTTGTTTCTCTGCTGCTGCTACTGGATTTGCTCTTGATCCTTTTGCCTCTCTCTGTTATCCTTCTAGAAGTCCAGTTACACATGTCACACTATCTGACAACATCTAATACTTTATCCCAAATATTTTCTTCTTTATCCTACATTTTAGATTAAACCCAGGGACCTGTAGACGTCAGTCTCAGTTGATTTTTCTGTTCTCTTGAAAATGTCCTCCATTTTCCTTGTTCATGTGTTAGGTGATTTGGGGGTTTTAATTCTAGATCAGTTCAGTTGCTCAGTTGTGTCCGACTCTTTGCGACCCCATGGACTGCAGCACACCAGCTTCCCTGTCCTTCACCAACTCCTGGAGATAAATCGCTAATAATCTGATCAGCAACCAACTGCAGCTGGTTGGTTAGACTTACATGCAGAGAGTCTGTGCGAGTTTCTTGCCTGTAGCTTTAATCTCAGGCTGTATCTTGGTCTTTAGCTCAACTGCTCTACTTCTCAGGTGTTCAGGGGTGTTGGCCAGAAAGTTAGGTAGAATTTGGGGGTCTTGTCTCTGGCTCCTTCTTTCCTAAAATCCCTCCTCTCTCTCCAGTAGGGGTGCTTTTCTGGACACAATCTTCTAAAAGCAGAAGCACATCAGTCCCCCCTGGAGCCCCTTGCCACCCTCCTCACCGTGCCAACTGCATCTGGTTCCCAGCTACAGGCCACAGAAGCAGGAACTGCTCCAGGCACTATGATCGTCGAGTGGATGCCACCTGCTCCGTCCACTCCTCAGGGCCTTCAGGTGGTTGCCTTATGGACGATGGCCAGAGTTCTTGGTTGTCAACCCCAAGAGTTATCCGAGAGGATTTTACCCAGCAAGGAGAATTAGAACCCTACCTTTTGAAAGACTAAGCTTTACTCTGACGGTAATAGCATCTGTCTACAATGTGAGAGACTGGGTTCAATCCCTGGGTTGGGAAGATTCCCTGGAGAAGGAAATGGCAACCCACTCCAGTACTCTTGCCTTGAAAATCCCATGGACAGAGGAGCTTGGTGCAGGCTACTATCCATGGGGTTGCAAAGAGTCAGGCACGACTGAGCAACTTCAAAACACTAATACTCCTAGGATGCATAAGGGAAATACCTGTTTTTTCTATGTAAATTTGTCTCCTTTCATAGAGGTCATCTTTTTCTGAGAGTTACTTTCAGAATACACCCACAGCAATTTGGCAGGAAGGTCTGCTCCACCTGTTGGAATCTGTGGCCGGTGCCATGGCAGCAGTCATCAGCGCCCTCCTTATGCTGAGGCGAGACTGCAGCTCCGATCCCTCAGGACATGACCCAGGACAACGTGCCTTAACCAAGAGCCTCAGCCACACCTTCTTGTTTGGCAGTGCATGCAGGCAAGTGGTGGTGCTCACAGGGCCTCACGGCCCCTCGCTGGGCCTGACGCCCGCTCACCCTCCAGACATCTCTTTTCAATCACAAAAGGGTTCCCGTCAGTCACCTCTACTAGCTCTACTGATTGTTGTTGTTCAGTCGCTCAGTCGTGTCCGACTCTTTGCGACCCCATGGACCGCAGCACACCAGGCCTCCCTGTCCATCACCAACTCCCGGAGTTTGCTCAAACTCATGTCCATCAAGTCGGTGATGCCATCCAACCATCTCATCCTCTGTCACCCTCTTCTCTTCCTGCCCTCAATGTTTCTCAGCATCAGGGTCTTTTCCAACTGATTACACTTTAGTATAACTGAGCCGGGCTACTCAGTGGCTATCTTTGCATGTCTTTCCTGTTTAAAATTTTACTATGGAAAGTTTCAACTGTGTCAGAAGTAAAGAGGATGATATATGGATGTCTCTCACTTTAAGCTTAGTGAAAGGCGAGAGGCCCCTTGTGCCAGCGAGCCAAGCCGTAATAGCGAATGACAAGTCCTTAAAGGAAATGAAGAGCGCTGCCCTCCTGAACACACAGGTGACAAGGAAGTGAAACAGCCTCACTGCTGATACGGAGAAAGTGGAGAGAAGAACGACCAGCCGCGTCATCCCCTTCAGCTGACGTGTGATCCAGAGCAAGGCCCAGCTCCCTTCACTGTGAGGCCAAGGCAGGTGAGGAGGCTGCCGGAGAGCAGCGTGAGACCAGAGGCTGGCTCGCGGGGCTGCTGGGAAGCTGCCGCCTCTGGGACAGGAGTGCTCTGTGAGGCGCTGGTGCCAAAGCGCAGGCAGGTGCCAAGAGGATGGAGCCACGGCAGCCACGGTGCCACCAGCCATTGTCCAGCGGAAGGAGTGCCATCCGGGACTCTGGTGCTCAGAGAGGCCCACGCCAGCAGAAGGAGTGCCATCCAGGACTCTGGTGCTCAGAGAGGCCCATCGTCCAGCGGAAGGAGTGCCATCCAGGACTCTGGTGCTCAGAGAGGCCCATGCCAGCGTCCAAGCTTCCAAGGGAGACTGACGCTCTTGGTAGCAGCTCTGGCAGCTGGTGACCAAGTGAGGCCAGTGCTCATCTACCATCTGAAAATCCTGGGGCCCTTAAGAATCGTGTTAAATCTACTTTGCCTGTGCTCTGTAAATGAACAACAAAGTTGGGATGACAGCAATTTACTGCATAGTTTACTATTTTAAAAAATTTCCTGGTGACTCAGATGGTAGAGAATCTTGCAGGAGACCCAGGTTTGATCCTTGGGTCATGAAAATCCTTTGGAGAAGGAAATAGCAACCCACTCCAGTAATCTTGCCTAGAGAATTCCATGGACAGAGGAGCCTGGTGGGCTACAGTCCATGGGGTCACAAAGAGTCAGACATGACTGAGCAACTAACACTTTCTTTCTTTCTTTTTTTTTTTTTTTACTATTTTAAGCCCACTGTTGAGACCTACTGCTCAGAAAACAAGATTCTTTCCCAATTACTGCTCACTGACCAAGAGCTCTGACGGATGATGAGGCTCGAGCTGTTTCACACCTGCTAACACAGCCAACCTGCAGCCCACGGAGCCCTGACTTTCAAGTCCTGTCATTTAAGAAACCCATCTCACAAGGCTATAGCTGCCATAGACAGCAGTTCTTCGATGGATCTGGGCAACCTCCTGGAGAGGAGTCGGCATTTCAGATGCTGCCAAGGACGTTTGTGATCTGTGCAAAGAGGTCAGAACGTCCACAGTAACAGGAGCTGCAGGAAGTGGATCCCAGCCCTCAGGGGTGGCTTCTCAGGGCTCAAGATTCTTGTTCATGTATGACAAAAACCCACAAAATTCTGTAAAGAAATACTCGTCAATTTAAAAAAAAAAAAAGGAATAAGAGACTTCAGTGGAGGAAGCAGCAGTGAGTGTACTGGAACAGCAGGAGGACTGCAGTCACACACGGAGCCTGAAGACGGGACTGAAGCGCATGGACCTCAGGATGAAGTCTGAACAGAGGAGGAGCTGCTTCCCATGGATAAGCGAAGGAAGCGGTTGCTTGAGACAGAATTTACTCCTGGTGAAGATGCTGTGAAGACTGTGGAAATTATAACAAAGGTTTAGGATATTCTACAAAGCTTAAAAGCTAAAACAGTGGCAGAGTTTGAAAGGCTGGACTCCAATTTTCAAAGAAGCTCTACTATGGGTAAAATCCCACCAAACAGCACTGCTGCTGCAGAGAGGTCACTGGTGAGAGGCAGTCAATCCACGAGGCAAAGTTCACCGACTCATCTTAAGGAACGGCCACAGCCACTACGACTTTTGGCGACCACCACCCTGAGAACTGGCAGCCATCAACACAGAGACGAGACCCTCCACCAGCAGAAAGACCGTGACTCACTGGGGCTTGGGTGGTGCTCGGTCAGCACTGCTTAGCAATAAAGCATGTTTTAACGGAAGTATGTACACTTTTTAGGTATGCCATTGCAACTTACCGTGCAGTGTAAACGCTCTCTGAGAATCCACCAATCTTCATGCTCGCCCCTTCTACTGCGGGGGCCTGGGCTGAGCCCACGGTCGAGGCCGACCGCAGCAATTCTGCTCATCATCCACGGCATGCTCTTCACTCCCCTGTATTTCCTGTGGATTATGAGGTAGACAGACCCAGACTTCAAGTCTCACTTTTTAGCAAGAATTCGTCGTTGTATTGTGAGATGTATTTCTGATTATGGGATAAAAGGTATGCTCTGCACACTCAGTCTGACTTGGTACCAGCAGCTCCTGGCATGGGGAATGGGGTCGTCAAAACAGGAGGTTCATGGCTCCTTTTTCAATTTTTAAAAGTTGCCATAAATACTCATGTCTGTGAGTGACAAATACGAAGCACGCACATGTAAGCAGTTTGGTGTTACGATCAAACAAAACAAAAAAACAAAAAGTTAACCTGAACTTTCAGTTACAGACGGCAGATTGAAACCACACATTAACCTTACCTCTAACCAAACCCTACGAAAATGACACAGCAGTGTGTGCACACACCATTCACGCCCAGTGCACGCACAGTCCACCTTCTGCACACAACACAGATGTAATTACATAGACAGAGTTAAAACCACAGTTAAATAAACACACAGGAGTTTAAAAGCTGCCAAGAGTATGGGTGAGTGGAAACTGATGGGTCAAACTTCGATCCTTAGTTGGCGGCATGAGAACAAAGATGTAGCCTGGTTCACTGCAGAACTGAGCCCGAGAGTCAAGAGCTTGTGCTACGGGAACTCCCCAGATGGGGATAAAGCCCAGCAGTCCACAAAGGCTGTTAAGAAAGAGGCAGCTTCCCCCCACCACCAACCCACCACAGTGGAGCCGGGGCTTCCTTCTCCTCAACAGTGAACGCAGGAGCCTGTGTGGTATCAGGGCCACAGCAGCGTGGACACTTGCATGAAAAGCTCTGCCCCAGTCCTGCCAGAGGACTGACTAGGGACAGCTACTTCACACGAGTATTAATACATGAGAGACACTCAACTGTATGTATTTTAGGAAACTTGTCTTCATTAAAAGCTGGTGGAGACACGTTTTGACCCTCATACAACCACCGGCCGAGCCCGTAAGCACGTGAGCAGGACAGAGGCAGCATTCTCTGAAACCATGTCAGAGTAAAAGGCAATCTCTTCAGTTCACCTTCAAGAAAACCGGCTGCAGGATGGGGCGGGACTGACTCGGGTACCACCCCCACGGCAGTGACGCTTGTCTTCGATGACGGGGGTCGTTTCTGGAATGCACTTTCACGGATGCCACGGTTTTGCAAACCCAGACTGTTTCCGGGACTCTCCTAGCGCAGAAGGCCAGGCCAACGTGCAGCTGTGGCCATGCCAAACGCAAGGGCCTCTGCGCACCTCACTGCTCAGCACCTTTTTCCCTCTTTGTAAGGTTGCTCCACGTCCTGCTCTACCTCTTGGCTTCCTCCTAACGCCACTGCATCCAGTGACCTCCTCAACTACTAAATTCTCTTCCACAGCCCAAGCAGGTCTTCTCCAGGAGCTGCCTCCTCCGTGAGCCCGGCTTTGAGTCTGGAGTTCATGTGTGCCCACGCTCCACTCAGAACTGGACACGCTGAGTCTCTGCATCACCGCCACTGTCCTCGGGTGCTGTGCGGCTCCGAGGCCGACGCTCTTCGTCTGGCTCCCAGGGGCCTGGCAGGGGGGAGCCACCGACAAGAGGACAGTTAGCAGGACGCCTAGTAATGGTATCCAACAACGATCAGAAGACACAGGTAAACCGGGATTTAAGTGTTTACTCTGGGTGTTAAAATTAGACATACAAAAAAATTACACAGCAAATGAAAGTGTTGAAATAAAAGAAATACCAATTATGTCTCGTATTAAAGACACATTCTTTAATGACTGAAGAAGGGTCTTCATCATACACTTAAAATAAGGCAAATGCTCAGGACTGTGGCTCTGCACTCTGAGTCACAGCCACAGTGGGCACAGGGGTGAACATGCCTAGGAGAGCTCCGCCTTCAGTGCATTTCTTCATAAGTTTTGTTCAAGACAAAACCTTCCTTGACCCCAAACGAACAAACACAAGACTGACTTCAAGTGATGGACACAGCACATGGCCACGGAGGACCTCAGAGCTCCCTGTACTGATACACTAACGCCAGCGTCAGAAATGGGCCTGTGGCCTTGGGGAACGATCCAAAACCTGACTCAGCTTTCTGAAGCAAATGGTGTGACGAAGGCAGGTCAGGGGAGCCGAGTCTGCAGGAGGACACGGCGGCCCGACCTGTTCTGGCGACAGTGTCACCGGTGGCTCCCGTGCCTGCTGACACAGACACCACCAGGGCAGACACCCCGAGCCACCAGGCAGGACGCCGGAGAGGCCAGAGAAGTGGTGCGGGTGGGCAGCAGGGCGCCCGGTTCTGGAGGAGACGCTGACTGCAGCCCCTCACGTGTGCAGGGGTCGCGGGGGCAGGAGGCCCACGTCGGGTTCAGGGTGAGTCACACAGAAAAGGCCTGACGACGTGAGCGCTGTGAACACAGAAGCCAGGCGGCAGAGTTAACTCTGGAACCGAGGCCCACAAGTAACCTCCCCAGCGTAACACCTTGGTAGGCAGACCGCACGCTTTTCTGAAAGTCCACTTGGGTTAGGAGTGCTAGAGCCATCGGCGTGAAATGAAGGCTTTCACACGGCTGCAGAGTTTAGGGCAGCTCCAGGTGTTCATGTGTGACTTTCTGCTAACCCACGCATCCCCTCCCAAGGTGCCTGGGAAGCTGCAGAAAACCCAGGAAGATGCTCTGGGTCTGAGCCGCCCTGCCTTCTGTAGCCTTCACCACGCAGCACGTAGCTTCGACATGCTCCCTAATTTTTAGAAAGGTATTTTAAAGTCACACTGTGAAAGTCGCTCAGTCATGTCCGACTCTTTGCTACCCCATGCACTGTCCAGTCCATGGAATTCTCCAGGCCAGAACAGGAGTGGGTAGCCTTTCCTTTCTCCAGGGGGATCTTCCCAACCCAGGGATCAAACCCAGGCCTCCCGCATCGCAGGCGGCATACAGGGCCTAGGGTAGGAAGAATGGCAAAGCAGACACTTCCTGGGCATTTTAAATCAGGTCAGTTTGGTTGAAATAAAACACACACCAACATCTTTCTAAGCTCCCCAATCAGGGGAAAGAAAAGAGAGAGGGGCAGCCTAAGCTTCCATGCAGATACCTGTGGGCGCTCAGCGAGCATCGCCTGGAGGCTCTACGTCTTCACGGCGGGTGGGGGGGCAGCCTGGAAGCAGGCCAGCTGCAGGTGCATGCCACTCTTGACCCGGCTCAGCAGCTCCTCCAGCAGCCTGTGGGAGAGACACAGACAGCCACATGGCTCCTGCCCCGTGGTGCTTCTCCAGCCAGAAAAGTCACTTTTCTATGGGCTCTGAATTCCATGACAAAAGAAAGTCAACTAAAGAAGGTCCTCTAAGGGAACATCTATCTGTAGACATACTTATATTTATACACAAAACCGTCCTTCTGCCCCTTCCCCTGAATTAACTGGACCCCTCCCTAAACAGAGTGATGTTTGGGGTCTGGGCACTCCAGAGCTCTGACAGGCACTCTCTCTGACTCTGATAACACAGCGCAGCATCTCACGACCCCCATGTCAGGACAAGCCCTCTTGTGCTGCCCATCTGCAGTCACCTTTGCCCTCACCCCACTCCTTGGCAATGACTGGTCTATTTTCCATTCTTCTTATTTTGCATTTCTGCCTTTAACAAGTATTGGAGAGGTGAACTGAAGGGGTGAAGCAGGCACCCACAGAGTCAGGGTAACTCCTGCACTGTAACTCCATCTGGCCCCTGTGCTGCAGCAGTAACTCCATCTGGCCCCTGTGCTGGCCAGATACAACTGGATAATTTCACAGCCATGAGGGGTCTGACAGCTCACTGGGCTCAGATGAAGCAACCAAGAAACAAGCTTGCTGGTGCTTGGGTCAAGGGATCACTTCCTGGTTTAACGATGCTCCCAGCAGACCCCGTCTGGCCTTCCTCACGGTGTCTGCTTCTCTCAACCGCCGCAAACCACTAGTCTTCTGAGCAGACGAGTGAGCCCCACTTGCATGGGCTGACGGTTAAGTGAGGCTTTAAATCTTTCACTTTTAAAGGACTGCACAGGCTTTGAACATGTGGTCAGTGAGGAGGTGGGACGGGAAGACAGGGCTGCCCAGCTCCTCTCAGCCAGACCAGGTCACCCTGCCCTCCCAGCCCTGTCCACGCCTCCGGGGCCCCCCTGCCCATGTGGGTCCACCACGCTCCCCCGCGCCGTCACAGCTGACCCTGAGGGCTGCACGTGGTCGGGGCTCCGTGCCCACGACCTGTCCAGCAGCTGCAGGGTGGGGGACCTTGGCTGGGCTGGGGAAGAGCCCAGGCACACTGACATCTGCCTGGCCTAGACTGTGTCTCAGGTCAGAATTTCCTGTTACATGAGTAGCAAAGTTGAAGGCCAGGCCGAGACTGTTAATACAGAACTAGTGGAACATGTGTGACTTCATTCCGTCACGTGTGCACATTTACTTTCGATGCTTCACGCCACACGGAGCACGAATGCACGCTGCGGGCCTACTTGAAAGACAAGTCTCTGAATCCTGACTTTACCATGCTGTCTTCTCTTTCACATTTCTCTAAATACTATCTTCTTACAAATTTCAGATAATAATACAGTTTTCTGAGTCAAAATAAACTTTCTTATAAAAGTTTAAGTGACTGGTATAGTTACTTAAAACAAGGAAAGAACTAATTTCTGAAACGTCATAAACCAGGTTCCACCTCCTCCTGCCATGTGGGAGACGGGCTAACACAAGGCGTGTCCAAGGGCCACCGAGTCCCACCTCCCTCCAGGCTCCGCCTGAAGAGGAGGTGTCCAGGTGACAACACGCCACCCGAGAGCAGCTCAAGACTTACTTTCTGTCTGCTCCGCTCGAGAGCTGAGGCAGGGCTTCCAGGGCCTGCTTGAAACTGGATCTGTAAGAGACAGCATCCCAGGTGGGGACCCGCCGGCCCCACCGGGAACAGGGACATTGGAGAAAAGCATGCCTTATGTTCAGAGGAACTCACAGGCTGGTGAGGCAAGCAGAGCAGGAGGGAAAGTGAAAATGAAAGCGAGGGTTTGCAGAAGCAGGGCCAGAAGAACCAAATCAGGAGATAAAACATGACTTTAAATGCAAAGGAGAAACTGAATTTTACACAAGGTGCTTCTAATAGTAGATGAGAGCTTGGTGTGTTGTTGTTAAATTTAAAAAGGTCTTTACTTTCAAAACAAACTGAACTATACAAATAAAGCAGCTGCTAAGAAAGGAAGGGAGCTAGGTAGGAACAGGGGTGATCTTGTGCAAAATGATACAAAGGGGGCACTTCTGGAACTGACACGTGCCGGGCCTGATGTACAGCCAACTTCTTACAATAACTGAACATGTCTTAAGCGCACTTAGCTATTGTATCTAAAATTTGTACAATAATGGAGAGGTATGTGTATATATATGCATAACTCGACATCATTTCATTTCGTGAAATGTGGAAAAGGGAGAGAATTTTAAGAATGATTTGGTATGTCTAAGTTTCTAAAGTAGAAAGTACCAGCAGAGTAATTAAATCAAGTAGTAACGCAGAGCAGACGGCGGCGGGAGCCATCAGACAAGCTCCTGGTGAACAACCTCAGGTGTCAGGAAGAAAAGGAAAAGTCTTCCCGACTGCATGGTGACAGTCAGGATGAAGGCCTGAACACGCCATCCAAAGCTGGGAACAATGGCAAATGCATCATGGGACACGTTTAAACAGCTTCCTTGTGGACCCGGCACTTCCCAGGCAGCACTGCCAATGGGGTAAACAGTCTTGTGTAGGCAGAGCTGTTTCAGTTCACCTAATGATGCCTCAATGATAGGAAATCCTGACTTTCATTCAAAACAGCTAAAAATTATCATCAAATTTCCACTACAAAATTTTGCAGAGAAACCACAAGGCTTCCTCTTATGCTGATATTCACTAAGAGTCTGCGATGAGTAAACTGACTCAATTCTTATTTTCTCCTTTTCAAAAGAAGTACATGATGCTCTGTGATAACACTTACAAGCCCGAGGCTCATCCCCACCTTGAGGAAGAGCCTATGTGTCCTTGGCTTGGTGTCACTTCGTGCGTTTAACAAGACAACCGGTCAGATAAAAACACGAGATCGCCGAGTCACGAGTGCGTGTGTGGGACCACCACCCGAACCAAGAGCCTCGAGGGGGCTCCCGGGGCGTGCAGGACGCAGCATGGAGCACCTCACCTGCTTTCCAGTGTCAGGTGGGCCGCCACAGTGTCCCGCAGGGTGCAGATTTCAAGCCTGGCCTGGGGTGAGAAACGGACAGGTGACCACAAGGAACCATGTCGACTGTCCAGCAGAGAGAAGCGAGGGTGAGCCCCAGCCTACTCCCTGCAGAGCAGACCGCCACGGCCACAGCAGCAGCTCCTTACAGCAGACCTTCTAAATCAGCCCCAAGAGACTGGCTGTGACAACGTTCTCTGTTACTGAACAAGGGCACGAGCTGTCAAGTCTGACTCTGTGAAGGCAGGGGTCTTGCTCTGAAAGGTACAGATTGTGCCAGGGCCGTCCAGCCACCGGGCCTCACCACTCAACAGCACCTCCCCTGGTCTCCTCGGGGAGGAAGTGAGGTCTCACTGCCGAGGCTGGTGGGGATGCAAGGAACAGGCTGCCTCACCGCCCCCAGCCGCCCCCAGCACCGCGAGGCCCCGTGGTGCTAAGTGCTGCAGACTCAGTGCAGTGCTGTCAAAGCTGCAGCTACTTTTCTCTTTTGCTTTTTCTTCTCTTTTTAAAAACAAAACATGACAAGTTGATCCCAGACAAACAACATGGAAAAGGAATAGCACAGCTAGAGAAACTCAGACCTCCAGACTTCAGAATGTACTGCAAAGCTACAATAATTCAAACAGTGTGGCCCTGGCACATGGCCTGACATGTAGATCAACAGGACAGGACTGAGTCCCAGAAACAAATCTTTACATTTACAATCAAATGACTTTCCACAAGGTGCCAGGGCCACTCGGCGGGGGAGGTGGTCTCTCTAACGCATGGTGCTGGGACAGCAGGACACGGAGGTCACACTCCCAGGGCTGAAGCTGAGTCTCTGCCTTAAAACAGACACCAGCTCAAAGCAGAGCACAGACCACGCACACGATGAAACTACAGAACACCTGGAAGGAAGCCAGAGTGGATCTCTGTGATGTTAGGCTAGGCCTGCCTTCTTAGGAATGACAGCAAGTACAAGTGACAAAAGAAAAAAGAGAAAACTTGGAATTTCTCAGAAGTAAAACATCCTCTGCTACAAAGGACATCATCACAGGCGTGATGATCACACAGAAGGAGACACCCTTGGCAGACACGGGAGGGCCACAACCAGCCAGTCACACACTGCCGATGCGGATGTGGGGAATCTAGGATCTTCACACACCGCTGGTAGGAAAGCAGCTACGGCTACTCTGAAAGTAGCCAAATAACCCAGCGATTCCAGTCCCTGGTATTTGCCCAAGAGAAATGAGAACATGTGGCCACAGACAATCTGCACACAAGTGTTCACAGAACCATTTTTCCTATCAGCCAAAAAGTGCAAACCCTAATGTCCATCAAATGATGAGCAGACAAACACGGGGCGGCATACCTACACAATGGAACGTCAGCCACAAAAAGGCACGGCGCAGGCTACCACACAGATGGTCCTGGAGCCACCCACCACACGCAGGCTACCACACGGACGGACCTGGAGCCGCCCACCACACGCAGGCTACCACACGGATGGACCTGGAGCCACCCAGGAGGCTGTTTAAGATGCATGGCCCTCAGCAGCACAGGCACACACACACAAACAAGGACGAATGCCAGGGCTGGGCTTAAATCCACCAACAGAGAGGAAGGCTGACTTACATAAGGTAAATGTGCAGTCTAGAAAGCAGATATTTGGTCCCATTTCTCAGTGGGTTAGAAGCCTGAAACAGCTCATAATGAGAAAGTGTTCATGGGACTATCTGTCTTTACTGTTTACGTTCTAGTATATATAAAAACGGACCTACACGGAGAATATCGAAGAGAAAAAATAAGATAGAACTTTCAGCTCAATATTTTAGGAGATGGATTAAACCACTATAAAACTAATCTTTGCTAGAAACTTTATTCAGACAAAGTGATAAAATGCTTTAATTAACCTATAAATTATACCTATTGTAAGAGCTGTGATGATTCACACAAAACACTCGGGCTGCTGGCCAGCAAACACTCCCCCTGGCTGGCTCTCGGGAAGGTCTGAGACTGGTGGCCGCTCAGCCCTTCATGTCAAGCCCTCTTGGTCACCTGTTGAGGAGAAGGTCACACACAGGCAGCCCCAAGGGCAGTGGGCAGAGGTTTTCAGAATAGAACTGACAGTGTCTCCAGGGGGCACAGGGCACGGGAGGCCAGGCGGGCATGGAGGCTGGGCCTCCAGCTGATTCTGACGTCTCTTCCGGCCCCTTCCTGTCAGCGGTGAGAGAAACTCGGCCATCAGCTAGATGGGCTGCAGAGAAGGTGTGGGGAGCGGGGATTTCTGTTGTAATTCCAAGACCCCTTGGGCTTCCCTGGTGGCTCAGCTGCTAAAGAATCCGCCTGCAATGTGGGAGACCTGTGTTCGATCCCTGGGTTTGGAAGATCCCCTGGAGAAGGGAAAGGCTACCCACTCTAGTATTCTGGCCTGGAGAATCCCACGGACTGTACAGTCCATGGGGTCACAAAGAGTCAGAGACAACTGAGCAATTTTCACTTTCACTTTCAAGACCCCTTAGGCCCAAAGCAGATACTGCAACTTCCCTTTAATTCATCTTCACACACACAAGGTTCCTGTTAAGAGTCTTCAGGTTTTTCTTTTTACTGATACATTTTCTTATTTTTACTATTACTCAGGTTTAAGTTGTTATCTGAAGGGGGTTGGCCTGAGAGGAGGGCCTCAGCCAGTACTAGAAGCAACACTTCAGGGACTTTTAGAAACCCTCACAAGGCCCATGAGGCCCATTGGCGGGGCTCAGGCCCCCACAAGTCTGCAGGCCTGGCTGCTACAATCTGGCCACATGCAAACCCAGACCCATTTGTTACATTTGTTACTGTAATTATGTAATTCCATGAAAGGCAACATAAGCCAATGGAGTATGACTAGAAAGAAATAGTTGTCATTTCTATACAAACTGCACTGACTGCTCTGCAAAGACTATTTACAAGTAAGTTGCTAAAAGTTTCCTGTTAAATTAAATGTAGTGAAGACATTTGTAAAACAAACAACAAAAACATCACCGAGCTGCAGAAGGGCTCTGCGTTCAGACAGGAACACAAGCACTGTCACACTCTGCAGGGAGAGCAGTGCTGGGACCACTGACGTCCTGCATGTGGTCCCAGGGGATGATGCACCCCGTAACTGGCAGAGGCACCGAGAAAATAACACAAGCCTGTGCGGACCTCTTGGGACTACAGCTGACACACATCTCCGTGGTTCAAACAACTGAGTCCACGTGCACGGCAGCAGCACCGTACCTGCAAAGCCCCGTTTCTGCTGAAGGATGAGACGCACTGCATGAGCCGGCTCAGCTCCTCAGAGACTGCCTCCACCACCCTGGACAGCACCCGGGGCACCAGGTCCTTGGAGACAGTGAACACCTGATAGAAGGTTGAAAACACAAAGAAAGGGTATGTTATGGGGGCTTCCTCGACCCGAATGTGTTGGAAACAAAGGGATGCACACAGCAAAACCACCCCCAGGTCTCCTCAGCCACGAATAGAATGGAGACACGGCTGACACTCAAGCTGTATTCACCATGCTCGATAAAAGGTAACCTCCGAAAATAGATCGGCAGACAGAATTCTGAAAGGTGCTGTTGATGGTGACAAGGTGAAAGAGTTTTAAGGATTTTTTTCCTCCTCTTATCCTTTTCATAAGAAGAAACGTGATTTCTAAAGAGGAAACTGTAGAAATAAAAACATACTGGGTCAGGCTCTCCTTGGATCAAAACAACTGCTACTTCATGCTGGGAACATAACTCTGTATTGCACAAGAGTTCCCAATTTTACTATCTGCTGAATTAAAAATATGTTTCCTTTCATTTGACAAAACCACCATTTTCAAGTTTTGAATTTGATAGTTGCAAACTAAGAATTACTATATTTGGTGAAACATTACTATCCTGACGTCTATGTTAAACTAAATCATATTTTTTTTTTAGCTTTTCCATTTTTCAGATTCAATCACTAGTATTAAACCTTCGGGTCAATCCAAACATAACCTGAGCACTGAAGAAAATTCTGGGCAAGGTAAGATTGTTTGGGAGCAGTAAACAGTAAATGTTATGTACAGAATTCTACTTTCAGCCACTGGGATGTGTGGAAGAGGGACTGGAAAAGCCTTTTTTTGTTTTGTTTGTAAACGATGACAGTGGTGCCTCAGCAGGAGTCACCGTCATCACGCAAAGGCCCAGGCACCCTGCAGCGCCTGAGGCACCACCTGGGATGGGCCGGCTCCACCGCCTGAGGATCTACCGCCACACTGACTTTCCCAGAAGCTAACCTAACAGAAGAGCGCTTTTATAAAGGTCTCTGATGTATAAAAAGTATCAAAGTTGAAAGTAAGTCACTCATCATAAAAAGGTGTACGTGGTAAATTCCCACCTGAGCTAAACCACGTAAAACTTTATTTCACGGAGAACGAGTGTACCATGCCTCACGAGGACCTGCGAGGGATGGACACAGCGGGCCGCTCTCTGAGGAGGCTGCTGGGTTTGGCTGCCTCGGCAAGCAGGCAGCACTGTGTCCTTCACTCACTCTGGTTCAGCCTCCATGACCACGTATCTCCAGGTCACCGAGGTGACCCAGACAGCACGTGTGGGCACAGAGGGTGATGCAGGCCTCACCCCCTGACGCGCCTGCACAGAGGCAGACACTCAGGAGGAGCTTTTGCCAGTGGTCACCACAGCAGCAGGCTTCTACCGAGAACCCCTCTGCTGGACGACGGCCCATGGGCTGCAGCCGAGACTGAACGATGGTGGATGGGACACTAGCGGAAAGCTCCCCGGGAGCGGGCCAGGCGTGACTGGCAACACCAGCGTCCGGGAACCGTCAGCCACGCAAGGGAGGCCACCGCCTGTGCCCTGCCACAGGCCAAGCCTGTCCTCCAGCATGCACCATGGCTGCCAGAATAAGACGCCAATGCTCACTGGTACACTGGTGAAGACCAGGGAAGCGGATGCCCAAGGTGGAGAAAACACCCTTTCACCCTCTTATCGCTTTACCTGCCTAATATCCATTAGTCTTAATTATGAGGAAAAAACATACCACATTTCGAAAAAAGACTCTCACAGTGAAAACATGCACATATGTGTATTGAAACCAGATACTGTGTTTTACTCAGTAAAACTCAGTGAAACACTCAAATCTGTGTTTTACTCAGACTAAAAATACATTCTGAAGGGAGAAGACCCCCTGTAAGAACCATTGAATTTACCCCTGCTCCCTTGCCTAGTTACCCACACCCCTTAGGGATAGCTAGCAACAGCTTACCTCTGCGTGCACGGCGATTATATTCACCAATGCTTCTTTCAAGTAGTTTCTGACACCTGCAATCAGACGGGGGAGGGAAAGGCATTCAGTGGAGACGCGAGTGCCTCGCACCTTCCAGGAGGCAGAGGGACAGCACAGGCCCAGGGCTCCCGAGGGCAAATGGCCAGAGGGCTATGCTCATACAAGTTTTTTAAAAGGTGGAATTAACTGCAAGTTTTCTTTCATAGTTTTTCCATTTCTGTCATTGTTCTGTCCTCTGTAATCAGTCTGCTTCAAAAGTGAAATTTAAAACTGCCCGTCAACGTGTTCATACATATGCACGCACACACACACGCACGGAAGACCAGAGGAGGACATTCCCCAGAGTCTACAAAATGCCCGCTGCACATCTACTGCAGCATCTGCTTCCAAATTTAACATTAAATTATGCAGAATGACTGTTTTGATCTTAAAAATATAAACTCTGGGAGAAAATTCTGAAAAAGACACTTTCCACGTAATTCTGTAAGCAAGTGAGGGACCGGACAAATCCATGACCCGAGGATGGCAGGGCTGCCCTCCAGCACGGGCACACGCTGGGGAGGGGCGGTCAGCAGGTGAGAGTGTGGGTCCAGCCCCGTCTCCTCCTCACGAGCCAGGACCTGCGGCAGGAGGACTAGGAGGCCACCCCATCTCCCATCCACAAGTGCGAGGTTCGCACCCTTGTGGGGTTGCAGTGAGGAGGCCCTGGTGCTCACAGGGTTCCTAAGAGCCCCAGTGCTATTTTTCAAGAAAAACTATAAAAACAAAATACTGCTCTAGTAACTCTAAAACAATTACTTTCACTTGGAGGAGAATAGTATTTCAGGATGCCTTCGAGAGTTAACAGCACAAACTGAGAATTTCTTCTGAAACAGAAAATCCTACTGTGTTGCAAATTCACGTTCCCCGCAATCCGCCCAAGCTGCTGATTAGTTGGAGGGCTGGACCACCCCCCGTGAGGACCCAGTGCGCGCGGGTTCTGAACACACAGCTGCGTCAGTCTGTTGTGTTCCAGGCCATGTACGGATGCTCACAATTTTTGAGGAGCCAATCTCATAAATATTTCTTTGGTTCTATTTTGCTGATGGAATAACTGAGAAAACAGATTGAAACATAATTAAATACAATCCAGAAGTAAGATGATTCTTCCTGAGAACAAGGACAGCTGCAGGGTAGTGAGTCCTCTCTGGGAGGAAACAGCCGTCCTCGCGAAGGTGAAAGGTGAAACACGCGACTAGTGCGATGACCAGCAAAGCTGTCTCCCCGAGAGGAGCACCCCCCAGGCCAGGCAGGGGCTTGTGGGGCTCAGCGCTGCGCTCTGGTCAACGCGACCACTTGGCTCAAGACTTGAGTCTTTAAACTGAACCGTGTGGAGGGCCGGCTTCTGCACATCCAGAGGTAGACGCAGTTCCTGGGCCCGCCACAGTGACCACACACACACACACACACACACACACGGAGTCCAGTGACCACACACACACACACACACACACACACACACACACACACACACGGAGTCCAGTGACCACACACACACACACACACACACACACACACACACACGGAGTCCTCCGGAGGCTGTGAGCCCGCTGGAACTCTCTGGTCACTCTCTGCACGGGTTTGGGAAGGATGGTGCATGTCGCTCGCCCCAGGGAAGGGGCACCTGGCTCCCAGGTGACATCAGGGCACTGGGCTGAGTAAACGAGAACCAGAAGTCCGACCCGCGGGCCCCAGCCAGCCCTGACCTCAAGCCTCCCTGGTGGCCGTGCTCAGCCTCCCTGGAGCTCCTGGACAGCCCTGACTGGTGGGCTGCCTGGGGCTGCAGCAGAGATACTGCCCGCTCCACACAGGGGCATCTCTCAGAGGACAGCAGGGTGGGGAGCTCTCCCCAGTGCGGCCATGCCAGCATACAGGACCCCCAGGCCCCCCGGCCAAGGCCTGGCTAACGCTGTCTCCCTGCCAGACTGTCAGCTCCGTGGGCACGGGGCTTGTCCCCTTCACCGCACCTCTGGAGCCTCAGACCCACCACACAGAATAAGAAACAAAAGGGCAAAGGTAGCATGTGCTTACTCACAACGACGCTCCTAGGACTGAGCCCTCTTAAGCTGAAAAGTGAACGCGTGAGTGAACAAACAGGTGAGAGAAAAAGTACAGGCAGGATTCTGCAGTGTCCACAAAGAGGGTCAACACTGGGGGTCTGCTAAGGCGAGTCTCTCCCCTTTCAGGGGATTTAAGAAAACAAAGACAGCCTTCTGAAATAAGTTTTCAGGATCCATTTGAAAAATACAACTTGAATAAAGAAAGTATAGCAGAATATAATACTGCTGAGGCTAAATACATCTGTTTTCCGTCTGATTTTTCCAGCTGTATCCCTGAGCAAATGGCCTGCTCCAAAGAACAGAGTATCAACATGGCCTCAACGCTCACTATGCCAGGTACTTAGAAGACGCCCGCTTCCTAGAACCGTGAACACTCGGGACGGGTGCTGGCTCTTGGGTCGGCCCAGCAGCGGCGGGTCACGAACGCCAACCTCAGGGCCTCGAGGTGGTGGGCAGGCACAGGAAGGGCAGAGCAAGCACCGCTGTTGTGATGCGGCAGTCGGTGTTGTTTGTAAGAAGGTTCCTCTTAGATGAACGCCCACAAGTTTCCATGTTCTTCAGACACAGAATGACAACAGCTTCTAAGTATTTACAATCTTGCCTCTTCAACTCTGAATGTGGAATCAGTGTGTGTCACGGTATTTGACGAGAGAAGTGTCCCCACCCACACAGCACCAGCCCAGACTGTCACCGAGCAGCACGCCCAGCGGCCCAGCGGGAATTCCCCACGGAGAAGGCAGAGCCCAGCTCTTCTGGGCAAGAGTCCCTGGGCCCCCGGCAGGGTAGGCTTCTCATACAGGGGCCTGGATCTCAGGACATGTTTGCCAAAAACGAAGGTCTTGCTTTTCATACATCAAAGTGGAAAAGAAGTCTCTCTTCTAGCTGTATTTATTGGTTTCCTGTTTTAATCAAATAGGGAGGACACCATTTTGGAATAACTACCAGAATTTTTAGTGAATGCCTATTACTATTACCTGCCAGACTCTGTTCCATGTGCTGGGGACACAAGAGTGGCCTCAAGAACAAACTCACAAAAAACAAAGCCCCCTCATGCCCCTGGGGACACGGCCACTGTGCACAGGAGAGTTCCTCAGTGGTCTCGGAAGCAGCCCTCAGGAAAGCAGGCGCCAGGAACAGGACCGCTTGCAGCAGTAAAACAGAGCGCCTCTGCTTGACGAGACCCCTCAGCACTGTCTGTGGAGAGACGGGCCCTGCCAGGTGGAGAGGAAGCAGAGCCCCTCTGCACCTCCCTTAGGAACAACACTCAGCGATAGCCTGAAACGCGGGTGCACAGGGGCACGCGGTGACTGAAGCTTCAGGTTTTCCTTGAAATACGGGGGACTGTTTTTTTCAATTAAAAAGTGTTATACAGGCAGACTTGAATCTTCCTATAATAATTTGGACAAATGGCTAGGCAGACCTCTCTAGAGAGTATCCACATTAAAGACCAGAATAGTGAAAACTTTGGACTGATCAAGCCTATATTCTTGTTTTGAAAATATTAAATAAACACACACTGAAAAGAAGACAAAGAATTGTAAGTTTTCCTAATAACAAATAAAAGTCCAGTCAGCTTCCCCTTTATCTTTCTCCCTAGCATGGTGTGCCTTCTAGATCTTTTCCTATGAATGTGATTTTTTTCCTAAATAGCGAGTCCTGCTGCTTCTTCCCCTGATGTCCACGCACCCTTCCGTGCTGGTGTGCACACACTGCCCGCACCTTCACTGGCTGCTGAGGCTCTTTGTGGACGTGCCGTGACTTACTTATCCTATTTATTCTAGGTTGTTACATTATTTCTACTTACTCATAACTACTCGGCAGTCACGCTACCTTTCAGTATACACCACCATAAACACTACCACGAGGCTCCCGGTCCTTACATTCTCAGAGAATAATTTACTCAGGTACCTTCCAGAAGTGAAACTGCTGAGTCAAAGGTTTTGATCCATTCTGCCAACCTGAAATTGAAAAGGCTACTCAAAATTAAACCCCCACTTCCTCATGCTCTTTTACTTTCTTAACTTGGATTCTCTACTTACTATAATTAATAAAAACCATAATATGTGCTTCTCAACTATGATGATGACAAAACTTTCCATCAAAACACTGTAAGAAAAATTCAAGCAAAATACAAAGGTCAAAGGAAATTTACTTTGTTATATAAGACTCAGAGCGACAGAATGGAGTGTCTGAGAAAGAGTGGACAGACAGACACTGCGTGCACTGAACAGGTGCCCCTGCACACGCCCAGCTCTCCCCAGGCGTTTCCTGGTAAACACACGGCTGGTCTCAGGCACCCCTGCCTCGTGTTGTTCTGAAACGCTGCACTCAGTCAGTAACAAAAGTGACTCTGGAAACTCTGGAGAGGTTGCCTGCTTTATAAACCACATTTCCTGTTTTTAGCCCTTGTGCCCTAAATCAGTTACCAGTCCTAGTCTACAGATAAAAATAGATTGAAAAATACTATAAATATCCCACAATGTACTTTTTTTTTTGGTCAAACTGAAACATTACATGAAAGAACTCTGGGGTATTTCTTTTCAAGTAAATCATCTATTCAATTACAGTGCGAAGACACATTATTGAAATTACTGCCTATCAGAAGCAACTAGAAACGGCATCAACACTGTCAGTTGGAAAGGCTCGAACCTTGTGCAGCAGAACCACTTGTGCTGGAGCAGAGGACGGCGTCAGGTCCAGGTCTTCATGTTAAACTCGCTCTTTCTTGACGTATCTGGGATTTCCAAATGAATGCTTGGGGGTCAAAAGAATACATTACGAATGTAGTATATGAATGAATAAATAGGTCTCTACAATTTTCTATTTTCTTTCTCAGAACACTTTTTTTTTGGGGGGGGGGGTCTTTAATTAATATATCTCAGATCATGAACTCCTTATTGCCAAATTCAGACTTCAATTGAAGAAAGTAGGGAAAACCACTAGACCATTCAGGTATGACCTAAATCAAATTCCTAACAATCATACAGTAGAAGTGAGAAATAGATTTAAGGGACTAGATGTGATAGACAGAGTGCCTGATGAACTATGGATGGACGTTCATGACACTGTACAGGAGACAGGGAGCAAGACCATTCCCAAGAAAAAGAAATGCAAAAAAGTAAAATGGCTGTCTGGGGAGGCCTTACAAATAGCTGTGAAAAGAAGAGAAGCAAAAAGCAAAGGAGAAAAGGAAAGATATACCCATTTGAATGCAGAGTTCCAAAGAATAGCAAGGAGAGATAAGAAAGCCTTCCTCAGTAATCAATGCAAAGAAATAGAGGAAAACAACAGAATGCGAAAGACCAGGGACCTTCTCAAGAAAATCAGTGATACCAAGGGAACATTTCATGCAAAGATGGGCTCGATAAAGGACAGAAATGGTATGGACCTAACAGAAGCAGGAGATATTAAGAAGAAGTGGCAAGAATACACAGAAGAACTGTACAAAAAAGATCTTCATGACCCAGATAATCATGATGGTGTGATCACTCACCTAGAGCCAGACATCCTGGAATATGAAGTGAAGTGGGCCTTAGGAAGCATCACTACAAACAAAGCTAGTGGAGGTGATGGAATTCCAGTTGAACTATTTCAAATCCTGAAAGATGATGCTGTGAAAGTGCTGCACTCAATATGCCAGCAAATTTGGAAAACTCAGCAGTGGCCACAGGACTGGAAAAGGTCAGTTTTCATTCCAATCCCAAGGAAAGGCAATGCCAAAGAATGCTCAAACTACTGCACAATTGCACTCATCTCACATGCTAGCAAAGTAATGCTCAAAATTCTCCAAGCCAGGCTTCAACAATAAGTGAATTGTGAACTTCCAGATGTTCAAGCTGGTTTTAGAAAAGGCAGAGGAATCAGAGATCAAATTGCCAACATCCAATGGATCATCAAAAAAGCAAGAGAGTTCCAGAAAAACATCTATTTCTGATTCATTGACTATGCCAAAGCCTTTGACTGTGTGGATCACAATAAACCGTGGAAAATTCTGAAAGAGATGGGAATACCAGACCACATGACCTGCCTCTTCAGAAATCTGTACGCAGGTCAGGAAGCAAAAGTTAGAACTGGTTCCAAACAGGAAATGGAGTACGTCAAGGCTGTACACTGTCACCCTGCTTATTTAACTTATATGCAGAGTACATCATGAGAAACGTTGGGCTGGATGAAGCACAAGCCAGAATCAAGACTGCTGGGAGAAATATCAATAACCTCAAATATGCAGATGATACCACCCTTATGGCAGAAAGTGAAGAAGAACTAAAGAGACTCTTGATGAAAGTGAAAGAGGAGAGTGAAAAAGTTGGCTTAAAGCTCAACATTCAGAAAACAAAGATAATGGGATCCGGTCCCATCACTTCATGGCAAATAGATGGAGAAACAGTGGAAACAGTGACAGACTTTATTTTTTGGGGCTCCAAAATCACTGTGGATGGTGACTGCAGCCATGAAATTAAAAGACGCTTGCTCCCTGGAAGGAAAGTTATGACCAACCTAGACAGCATATTAAAAAACAGAGACATTACTTTGCCAGCAAAGGTCCGTCTAGTCAAGGCTATGGTTTTTCCAGTAGTCATCTATGGATGTGAGAGTTGGACTATAAAGAAAGCTGAGCGCTGAAGAATTGATGCCTTTGAATTGTGGTGTTGGAGAAGACTCTTGAGAGTCCCTTGGACAGCAAGATCCAACCAGTCCATCCTAAAGGAAATCAGTCCTGAATGTTCATTGGAAGGACTGATGTTGAAGCTGAAACTCCAATACTTTGGCCACCTGATGTGAAGAGCTGACTCATTGGAAAAGACCCTGATGCTGGGAAAGATTGAAGGCAGGAGAAGAACAGGACGACAGAGGATGAGATGGCTGGATGGCATCACCGATTCAATGGACATCCGTTTGAGTAAACTCCGGGAATTGGTGATGGACAGGGAGCAGGTCTTGGGGTTGCAAAGAGTTGGACATGACTGAGCAACTGGACTGAACATATCTCCTAGTTTTTAAATATGAATAAGAAAACTCTGTCCTATGAAAACAGAACATACAATATCACCATCCATAAAGAAACAGTAAATTTATTTCATGGCTCATTTTTTCCATTTCTAGGAAGATGTATATTCGTAAGAGTTTAGCTTTCATAAACTTCAGAGGCAGACTTTACCTTTGAAGACTCCAGTACAGGCAAGGGAGTCACAGTCTGTCCGATTTCAAGGTCAGAACCTGAGTGTAAGAGAGTCTGCGAGCTTATTCTGACCTAAAATAGTATAGAACGCGACACACTTAGGGTGAAATATCCGTTTCAACATTCAAAACTGGTACTGAATTTTAGACTTAAAGGTATAAAAATTTAATATAACATTAACATAAATCAATTTTATTTGTTTCAATTTCTTCTTTTGGCAGGAAAAAATGTTTCCATTAGAAGGCAACTTCAATTAGAAAAGTAAAAATGAATGAATCAGTTGAACTGAGGTGGACGAACCTAGAGCCTGTCATACAGAGTGAAGTAAAATAAAAACAGATATTGTGTATTAACGCATAAATACGGAATCTAGGAAAATGGTACTGATGAGTCTATTTGCAGGGTAGGAATAGAGATGCAGACATGGAGAACAGACTGTGGACACAGCAGGGGGAGGGCAGGGTGGGCGGATCAAGAGAGTAGCGCTGACACATACGCAGCCACGTGTGAAACAGCCAGTGGGGAGCTGCTGTATCACCCAAGGAGCTCAGCTCAGTGCTCTGTGACAACCTAGGGGGCAAGTGGGATTGGGTGGGAGGGAGGCCAAGTGGGAAGGGATACATGTTGTATTTATGGCTGATTCACGTTGCTGCATGGCAGAAACCAACACAACATTAGAAAACAATTGTCCTTTAATTAAAAATTAAAAATATAAAGGTGACAGGAAAATAGAACTCATTCTATGCACACAAATGTGTTTTGTTTCACACTGTGAGGTGTTACAGTTACATATATACTTCATAAAGGTCTGTAGAATCTTCAGATTTCACAATCTCTAGGAGCCCCGCCCCAGCCCTCAACAAGAATGACCTCAAAGGAAATCAAACTAATAAATGCTTGTGATGGAAGCCGGACTGCAGACCATGGCTCTGGAGCCTGACAGCCTGGTTCAGGATGGCAGCCCCACCATCTGAGCCACGGCCGCGGCTGAGGACGCTGTGTGGCCACTGCAGGTGGCCTGGCCCTGAGAGCTCTGCTTCCAGTGCTGGGCTGGCATGGTGAGCAGAGCACACAGCGCCATTCTCAGGACCGCGTTCCGCCCACATTTTAAGAAGCAAGGTCCAACTAGGCCAAGTTTCTGCTATTAAACCAAAGACAGAGGAGCTGTAAGGAAATCAAAGGCAGAAAACCATGAAAGCCAAGAATTGTCCTGGAGCTTCGTCTTCATTTATATCAGAAGGGATCTCTGGAGTCAGAATATGGAGAAGAGTAATTGTGAGGAAGGGCTGCAGGCCTGGCCGGTTGCCGTGGAGACCCTGACCTTGTGGCTATCAGAGCGGAGAGAATGCAAAGCACCACGGCAAGATGTGAGCTTGGAAACAGCGCCAATGGCCATTTGCTAATTGTGATGTTCTGCTGGCAAGGTTTCTAAGTCTCAAGTAGGAGTTGTCCCCTTTTCCAATTAAGCAGAACTCGCACCTAGGAAAGCACGTAAATCCTGTTTCCCACACACACCTGTACCAGCATCCTGATGGAGACGCGGCAGCCTGCTCCCCGCAGACACTCCCGGACCTCGTCCCTGTGGGCCCAGGACTGGGAGGTGGCCCTGCTGCCTGCACTCCCCATTAGGGGAGGGAACGCACAGCAGCACGCCACACTCCAGGCTCTCTTCAACGTCAGAGTCTGGCCTCGGGCGGGACGGGTCTCCCTGCCTGGATGAGCACGTCACGCTCGCGTGCCCACTCCATGCTATGGGCACTGACTGGTCTCCGGCTTCCAGTTACTTCAGGCAGAGCTGCAGTGGAGACGCCGCCTGCCGGTGCAGAGACGCTGCCCTCGGGGACGTCCTGGGAGGGGGCGGGCCTCTGCCAAGCACACCGCTGCCTCTGCCGGCTCTGCCAGCCTTCTCCCGGGGAGAGCAGAGCGACCCTGCATCCCAAACACCCATGTCAGCAGCAGTCTACATGCCATTTAGGTGGATACAGACTCATGAATGTGTCCAAAAGGAGCACTTGCTCTAGTTTAAAAAAAAAAAAGGATTTCTGCACCTATTTTCCTTAGTATAACATGAAAAAGCCACAGCACAAAGGAAAAAAGAGGAAAAAATCTAAGAACATACACCAATTTTTCTTTTCACTAACACAACCCAACCGTGCAATATAAGAAGGTGTGTACCTTTCATTTCCATCACATCTGAAGTCCCTGAAAGTGTCTTTGTGGTTTCATAAAGCCTACCATCATCTCTCCTTCAATACACAAACCTGCTCAGAGTGACATGCACTCCACGTACATCTCAGGTCCTTATTACTGTAATCACAGGCTGTCACACCATTTGCAATCAGTAATGAAAGCAACTGCAAAGCTGAAAACTGCATTTTAAAATATATCATGCTTGTGAATATACTTTGGTTGTCACTCAAACACTTTATTAGTATGAGATATTAACAGAAAATTGAAGTAAAACGATCCAAAAGAAAACTCTTACTCAAGTACCTTCCTGCACAACATGAAGGTTTTCTTCAGTCTCTTCCAGGTGTCCTGTGGAGGACACCTGCCCTGCATTTGTGGTGCCCTGTCACCAACACCTGATCCCCAACTGACTGTGGGGTAAGCTGTGCCGCTGCCCCATGTGAGTGGTGGAGACGGGGGGCTGCCGGAGCACTGGCTCACTGCGCTGAGACACAGAGCAGCCCTGCTTCTGTCAGCCATGCATCCTCGGCTTCAGGGAGGGAGGCCGGCCTGGAAGTCTCCTTTCTATCGTGGGCTCCCAGGAAATTCTCGAGACGCTGCTTTAAAACACACACAAGTTTTCCACCAGAATGTGCAGAATAAAGGGCCATCAAAATGGCTGTTAAGCTATACTCAAAATAGTCAGGGGTTGGCTTTCTTGGCTCATTATTAAGAGAAGACAGTCACGAAAGTTCACCTGGAGTTGGGAGAGACACAGAGAGCTGGCATTTCTGGTCCAGCTGTGACAGGTCAGAGGGGGTGAAACATCCAAAGACCACTCCGTGGTTTGGTGTTCTCCTGGAACCAGTGAACTTCGCAGTTTCCGAGTGAAATGCCAAGTGAGGGTGAAGAGGCGTCCCTGAGCACGCCCTGCAAGAGACCTCAGCGTGGGAAGCCTTGAAGCCGAGCTAGCAGAGGCTCGGGGCTATTCTCCCCCAGCCAGCGGTGGGGAAGGCTCATGCACAACTTAAATGACACGACACACTTTGGGGTTCACAGCAAACCCTCCAGAAACAGTCATCGCTATTCCTGCACAGAGGAGAGCAGCTCTGCCTAGAAGACAGCAACTGGGGGCCCTGACTGACCCACCCCACTCCAGAAACCAAAGGGAAATGCGAAGTTCAAAACAGAAACTTTAGGAAGGTAGGTGAGAGAACACAGGCAGTGGAAGTGAATACGGAAGTATGAAAAAAGTTCTGTCCTTAATGTCTTTCTACCCTTTCCACACTGAGTCTTCAGATCTGTCTACCCATGGCTGTTCTGTAATTTCTCTTGCTCCCTTTGAAATCAAAACGTCTGCACCACGGTTGGAGGTAAGGCTGTCTTGGGAGGTGGAAGTGGTGTGCTGACAAGGTTCCCTAGTTCTGTGGGAGAGGTAACAACTGCACCATGTCATCAACGATCGTCAGTAAAGGGAGGAGACCATGTACACGCGCGCGCGCACACACACACACACACACCCGTGCACCGGAAGCTTCCCGGGTTTCCTTTAGTCAGTCTGTCCTCAGTTTCACTACCGTGACTTCAGTCCTTCAGAGTCTGTTAACCACTAATTTATTAAAACACTTTTGATGGTGACCTAATTTGTTAGTCAAAATACAACAACTGGAGTCATCTGAACCTTACCTTTCTGCTGTGGGGCATGTTTTAAACAACTGGGAAAGGGAGCGTTTGTCCCCATTTTCAGGTCAGAGCAACAATCTGGAGTTGTCTTCTTACCATGCTACGCACACACCTGGGCCCCCAAATACAGGGGCACTACAGCGCTCCAAGGAAACCCACACCCGACGCTGAGTCGAAGACCAGCGCCAAGCAGCACTGGGAGGACAGGCACACGCCTTTGGCTCTGAGGAGGAATCTGAGTGGAGACAGCATGGCTGCAACAGCCAGGCCAGGCTTGCTCGATGACGGGCCAGTGCTCCTGGCTGGGCCGCGGTGTCCACTCCATGGACGCGTGGGGGTGCCCGCCTGCTCACGGGCTGGGTTTGTGGACAAACGGAGGGGCCAGTGCCGCTGTCGGCTCAGCACGCTGGGCCACGGCCTCTGCCAGCCTCCAGGTCGTGCGCTGAGCTGGAGGGCTGAGCCGGGGCAGACCCTTTGGTGCCCTTTCAAACTCCTCACCCAGAACCGTCTGCAGACAACACCTGGAAGTTCAGAGTGTGCACCGAGCTCACAGCAGCTAAGGTCACAGGAGGTGACGAGCAGCTGGGAAGCAGCAAGGAGTGCCCAAAGGGCAGGATGTGCACGAGGGCCCCGCCATCGCCCACGGCGTACACACGCTTTAGAAAATGACTCTTGGTCATTAGACAAAATCAGGTGAAGTGAGTGAAAAAACCTCCGACACTGTTCACAGGACCTAGAAACGGAAGTTCTGCAGACTCACAATTATGAGATGTCCATGCAGTTTCCCGAACACCAGAGGGGACACAGCCTGGCAGGACCTGACAGGCAGGAACCTGTGGTTAAGGAATGGGCCACTGATGTGACTGAACAGAAGCGATGGCACTGCTGGGACGTAAGAAACCAAAGGGAGTGCAGCGCTCGTCTGCTCGTGCAGGACTTCCGGGTGCAGTTTAACAAGAGAGAAAGGGATTACAAAAGGCAAGGGGGCTTCTAGGGAGGACAGACACAAACGTAGAAAGAGTAAGACAAATTTGACAGAGGCAAGTTTTTCCCCATTTCCTATCATTTCATTCCCGACTGACGGCTGGCTGCACATCTGGGAAGAGAGGGCACTCAATGGGTGTGGCCTGGACACAGAAAGCAGGCAGGGCCCGGAGCCCCTGTGCAAAGACTCCCAGCCAGAGAGGGGACAGTTTGATTACTAAAACAGCAGCACTATGATAATGAATTGAAACTCAATTAAATATGCTCAAGCTGAGTTAGAAAAATATGCTCAAGCCATGATTAGAAAACATCTTCATTACCTTTTGAAAAAAAAATGGTGACGGAACCAACTCATTCTGAGAACGAATTAGAAAGTAAAATCAAGTTTTACCCTGCCTTTCCTGTATGAACTGGACTTCAGAGTAACCGAATCGCTGATGAAATTTTTTATTTTTTAATTTCATGCTCCAGCTACCAATCATTAGTTTGCAATCTCCAAGGAAATAAGGCCAATACTTTGGCTACCTGACGAGAAGAGATGACTCACTGGAAAAGACCTTGATGCTGGGAAAGACTGAAGGCAGGAGAAGGGGATGACAGAGGATGAGATGGTTGGATAGCATCACCGACTCAATGGACATGAGCTTGAGCAAACTCCAGGAGATGGTGAAGGACAGGGAAGCCTGGTGTGCCACAGTCCATGGGGTCGCAAAGAGTCGGACACAACTTAGCGACTGAACAACTAGGAAATAAAAGATCATGGCAACAATTACCAATGGTGCTAAAACTAATAGATGAAAAGTTTGACCGTTTTAAAGGGTAGAGCGAGCTGATAACACTTGAATGCAGTTTTCAATCCTATCACCAACAGGGAGACAATCAAACATTACAGACATCCTGGTGACAAAATCCAAATTAAAATCACGCCTGAAACTGATAAAACTTCATTAATCGTAAGTTTGGAAACACAAGAAGCAGAGAAACATGCTGCTGACACAAGGAGGAAACAACATGGAAACTCCAGAAAATGAGAGCGTCCGTAGAACCATGATTTATTCAACAAAGAAGCTGACGAAAGGGCCGTCAGTCAGTTCACTCACTCAGTCATGTCCGACTCTCTGCGACCCCATGAACTGCAGCACGCCAGGCTTCCCTGTCCATCACTAACTCACGGAGTTTGCTCAGACTCACATCCACCAAGTTGGTGATGCCGTCCAACCATCTCAACCTCTGTCACCCCCTTTTCTTTCTGCCTTCAATCTTTCCCAGCATCAGGGTTTTCCAGTGGGTCAGTTCTTTGAATCAGGTGGCCAAAGTATTAAGAATTTCAGCTTCAGCATCAGTCCTTCCAATGAATATTCAGGACTGATTTCCTTTAGGATTGAAAAGGCCCTAGAGATAGGAAAAAATACTTCAGAGACATGCGAGTAAAAGCAACACACAGACCCTGACAGGAGCCCTGATCTGACTGAACTGTCTAAACAACTTTTATGAGAATGGACACTGACTGTGTTCCAGAGTCTAAGCTCAGACTGCTTGCTGCAAAACAGGCCAGTAATCAAGAGGCGAGCTGTCAGGACAAGGAACGTGGCTTTATTCAGAAAGCTGGCAAACCGAGAGGATGGTGGGCTCATGCCCTAAAGAACCTTCTTGCCTGAGTCAGGCTCCTTCTACACTGAAAGGGGAGGGAGTAAAGCCAAACACTTCCCTGTTCCTGCCAGCCTCCAGAGGGCATGTGTGAATTTTTCCCTCCCTGCAGCCATTCACAGGGGGCCTGGTGCAGAGGGTTCCTGTGAGCTAAACCAAAGCATTTTATTAGCCTGATGCTCATGACCTGGGCGGCAAAATTCCCAGAGATGAGCCATGTACAATCTAAGCTTACAGGCACCATCCCTTGAGTGATTAATCTGTAATAGAATACAAAAGGTTCTTTCCTATTTCAACTGGATATTTGATAAAATTAATGGATTGTTACATTTTTTCCCAGATCTGGTAATAGCATTGAGACTACATTTTCAAAGACATCATCCTTATCTGATCCATGTGTGGATGAAACGACCCTTCATCCAGAGAGGGCGGGGGATTGGCCGTGAGCTCAGGGCTGCTGAAGCCGCCACGAAGTCAGCTCTGCGCTTCCCTGTTCTGCTGTGATCAACCTCTAGGAATGTCCAAAGTAAGTTCAAACAATGGCCTTTTGCACAACAGCACGTTAATTTACCCTGGTGCCAAAGAGCTATCAGTTTAAGACACAATAAAATAAATACTTCAGCAGATAATACATGCAATGACGAAAGTATGTAGGCCATAGGTCATCTCAAGGTTAATGCAATTCACATTGATACCATCAGAGCCAACACTCAGCTTTACTGAAAACGCTTGGCAGACGCTGCAACCAAATGTCCAAAGCACTGCACGGTTTTACAGCACTGACAGTGATGCGGTAAACTGCTTATAAAAAAGGAAAAATGGCTGGGAAAAAAGTAAAGTTAAATAATGAAAGTGCGATTTGAAAAAAAGAGGACTGACTAGGGTCATCCTCCTTTGAAAAATATAAAACTGCTTTTCTCCTATAAATAAATGAAATACAAATTTATTAAAATCTTCCTGACAGTATTTTTAAATGAAATTAAGAAAAACAGTTCAAGGAATTGATAAAAGTACTCTGAGTTCAGCACCAGGAAAGACCACTGAGTTGGATGTCTCTTCAAAGGTAGAATTCACTCGACTGGGCTCTCTTTCGGTTAAAAGCAGAATAGGGCGTGAGAAACCTGTGGAGGGCGGCCAAGAGCGTGGCAGGCTAGCGGGCACTGCCACTCGGGCTCCAAGCTAGAGACGAGAGCAGACGTGCACGGGGCCTAACGCACAGCGCCAGGGATGTGATGCTCACAAAGGCGCCCTCAGAATTCTGCAAGGCTTGGTCTTCAGAGTCAATCTGGAAAGGTGGAATGACACTCAAGAGACCTTTGGGTTACACCTATTTTGTAATAATCTAATTACTTCTAAATGAATAGCTCCCATCGTGTTTTTGCTAACTGTTTTCTTATTTAATCAACCAAAATTCTCTTCTTCAACATTAAACTGAATTAAAAAATAATTCAATCTGATATCCTGTTGAAAATACCTATTAGGGTAAAAGCCAAACTGTAAATTAGTATTTTACTTGACGTGTGTTTTCCCTGTCACCTCTGGCTTGGGTAATTTATGCCAAGGTGTTTCCCACTAAGCAACCAACGGATGGAGGAAATGTACTAGGGAAGGTTTTCTCTACACCGGCACCTAGGAAGGCCACAGCACAGAGGTGGGGATGGCGTGGAGGGAGGCCTGGAGACAGTGGGGAGGAGACAGAGGGAGGGAGGAGTTATGGGTGTGCAGGGGAGACACTGCTGAGTCCCTGTCTAGGTCTACACGTGCTGTGAACTGACCCTTGAATGGCTGGCTGGGCTATTTTATTAGAAATAGGAACTAATATTTGGATGCTGAAATAACTCCTTTATTAATGGGACAAAACAAACTTTTTCTTTGCTGAACTCAGCTCTTATCTTTTGCCCACACGCCTGGAGCCAGCCCTGGCTGGAGACTGGGTTTAAGGAGAACGGTGTCTCCTGGCACTGCTGGGTTCCGAGTGGGGCTTCCCTGCGGGAGGGAGGAGAGCCTTCGTCCACCCCTGGGGGGATGGCAGTGCACGGGCTCTGTCCCCTTCTTCTACACTCCCTGCCCTGCCTGTGGGAGGCAGCGAGAGGGCAGAGCAGGTACCTGCAGGAGGAGCTGGTGAGGGCTGGGCTCGCTTGGACCCTGCGGCCCCCGCATCCCCGCCTGCTGGTGCCTCTGTCTTATCCTTTGATCAGTGTGAGGTCAGGAGAGACGACTGTCCTTCACCGGTTCTGGGGCCCAGAGATTCTAATGGTGTTTCCTGCCTTTCCTTCACGCAGGCTGAAGCAGCGATGGGTGAGAGTCCCTCCTCTCCGCCCCTCTGATGTGGGACACGACTACTCCTCTCTTAGGAGGATCCAAGGAGCTGTCCCAGCACTTAGTAAACCTCCCCACACACTCCAGGAAAAGATTCTCCCTAGGGTTGTGCACAGTTTAACAAGGAGTGAGATGGGTGTTTCCATGGAGATGCTGATTTCATGAGACAAATGACAGGCAGCCTGTCCACCACCCCAGTGTTCTTCACTTGAGGTAAGTGCAATTAGCTCACTGGAATACAAGGATCTGGTTAAATCACAAAAGAGTATTAGAAGAAAAGTGTTGGGGAAAAAAGAGACATACAACAGGCAATCAAGATACTCTTCACACGGCAGTGGAAATGCATCTACAGGCAGGAAGAGGTGGTCACCTAGGATGAAGAGCACCGGCTGCAGGCTGGTCTCTGCCTCCGCATGCGGGATCCACGGGGAACGAGGGAAGCGCCCCGCGTCCCACACCAGCCAGCTGCCCTCCCCGCCCACCTGGCCCCCCACACTCACAGCATCCACCACACAGATGTCTTCCCTCGCCCGATACTTCCAATGACTACAGTTAACAGGAAAGCATTTTGAGGCAAAAATAGGCTAAGTACTTATTAAAAAATGGTTGATTTTAAATTAATCTATTACCTTTACGAATATATGTAAACATACATGTTCTAGATAGAAAAGAAATATTTAAGTGAAAATTTAAAGAAAGATTACTTCTCTTATTTAATATGTTCTTAAGATTTGAACTTTCAAGTGTACTTGTAAATAAGATTATTTTTAACTGAGCTAAAACTTATCAAACGCAAGTACTCAGAGCTCTTAACAACTGAGGATAACAGAAAAATGACAGTCAGTTAAGTGACTCAGAACTAACCAGAACGATCTTTCCTGATATATATTAAATTAAAGAGGTGATCAACTGGATTTTAAAAAAAAAATTACTACAGTGTCAGAAACTACAGCAATACACAGGTACCTATATGATTTGCAAAATTCAGCTCTGAAATGAAAAATGAAATTGGACATGAAAATTCTAAAGATAATACTAAGGTAACTGAAATTCTTCTGGAGGACTAAGTCAAACTATTGTGGCTGCTCAGCTTGGTCTCAAAACTTCAGTCAACTTTAAAGAAACGAAAAGTCGCTCTATGACTATGAGAGATTGAGGTTCAGCTGGGCATCCAGTCAAAACTACACTGAGAACAGAACTAGATATAGCTTAGAAAAGTCTGTAAAAGTGGGTGTTGGTTTCTAAGAGGTTTTGGCACCAGAGGAATGGCACGTGAATGGCGGGTGGTACAGTGCTGTGTGCATATGCCAAGGAGAGGATGCTTGCCTGAAAGAAAGCACCAGAACCTCCATGCCACACGGCCAGCAGCACCTCAGTTTGTACAAAAACCTCCCTGGTAACTATGACATCACTTTGCATCCATCATCACTCACAGTGTGGGCTGGGAAGATGTGAGGGGCAGAGAAGGACCCCAGACCTGGACACTGAGTCAGTCCACACCTGGCAGCAGGGAAGACCCGAAGAGCCTGGTGATGCACCCCCCTACCCTGCCCTCGCCCTCTTGAGTCCTCACAAGGACTGAGCAAGATGCACCTCAACTGTCCCTGAACAGCACGTTATATTGTGCACAGAGACGCCACACAGAAATGCTCTCACGTCAGGTATCCCTGACACTCGTGTTTAAATCAAATGCAATTACTGATGACTGAGGGACTGCACGTAGCTTCCACAGGGCACAAGTGCTAAAACGCTCACCTCAATTAAACAAATACCAATATCCACTGTGCACTATTTATTAAAAAGTGAACAAGAAGATTAATGGAAATGAGAACATCACACAATTTACTTTCCTATCGAAAAGCAACTGAGAAAAATCACTGCCGAACCACAGAACAAATACGGAAAGATAAACTGAGGCATGACCCATGTTCGCTCAGACTGTGAACTATGAATTCCCACTGCACAACTGGAGCTTGGTGGGGAGGTGGACCCTGGGAACCAGGAGAGGCCCTGGCTGCCTGGAGGTGGCATGGGAGGAGCCAGGAGCAGGACGAGCAGGACCAGTGCCCATGAGCGAAGGTCTCAGCCTGGGGAGAGGGGAGGCCTGAAGGGTTGAAGCAGGGGGTGACAGATGGGCTTTGCCAACAAGGGGCTGGGGACAGGAAGACGGTGTGGCCCTGAGGTGACACGGGGCGCCCTGCAGGAACTGGGCACGGTGGGGGCAGAACTAGGGCCTGAGGAGGAACAGCACCCTGGCAGCTGACCCAAGGGGTGAGGAGGGTGCAGGAAAGTCTGGGGGAGACATCTGTCCCTGGAGGAGGGAGGTCAGGCCACAGAGTGGATGCTGGAGGCAACAGTCAGCTTGCTCGAGTGGATGAAATCTCGGAGTCTGAACAGGGACTGGCAACCCCAGGGAAGCCGGTGTCGAGGGCCACTCCCAGTGCAGGGGCCGCAGGGGAAGGAGGCTGGGGCCCGCTCACCACAGGGGAAGGGCAGCAGGGCATGGGGGGCGTCTCTCCCAGGAGCAGGACCAGCCTGGAAGCACTCCGCAGAGCACCAAGGCCAGCACGGCCATGGATCCCAGGATGGCTGGAGATGTGAGAGACACGAGAGGACGCGGGCCTCAGGTGGAATCTCCGAGGCACCGCCCAGACAGCTAGTTCACGCTGAGCTGTTAAGTAGAATGTGTGGGGCTGTGAGCAGTCAGAGCGACAGGAGCTCAGGGGGTTCAGAGCCTGAGGTCCTGGCCAACCTTCCCCCATCCTCCAGAGGGAACCAGGATTTGTCTTAAGACAGCTGAAATTTAGAAAACTGTAATAAATTGGCTTAAAGCTCAACATTCAGAAAACTAAGATCATGGCATCCAGTCCCATCACTTTATGGCAAATAGATGGGTAAACAGTGGCTGACTTTATTTTTGGGGGCTCCAAAATCACTGCAGATGGTGACTGCAGCCATGAAATTAAAAGATGCTTACTCCTCAGAAGGAAAGTTATGACCAACCTAGACAGCATATTAAAAAGCAAAGACATCACTTTGCCAATGAAGGTCCATCTAGTCAAGGCTATGGTTTTTTCCAGTAGTCATGTATGGATGTGAGAGTTGGACTATAAAGAAAGCTGAGCGCAGAATTGATGCTTTAGAATTGTGGTGTTGGAGAAGACTCTTGAGAGTCCCTTGGACTGCAAGGAGATCCAACCAGTCCATCCTAGAGGAGATCTGTCCTGGGTATTCATTGGAAGAACTGATGCTAAAGCAGAAACTCCAATACTTTGGCCACCTGATGCAAAGGGCTGACTCATTTGAAAAGACCCTGATGCTGGGAGAGATTGAGGGCAGGAGGAGAAGGGGACGACAGAGGATGAGATGGTTGGATGGTTATCACCAACTCGATGGACATGAGTTCGGGTGAACTCCGGGAGTTGGTGATGGACAGGGAGGCCTGGCGTGCTGCGGTTCATGGGGTTGCAAAGAGTCAGACACGAGTGAGCAACTGAACTGAAATGAGTAAGTATTAAGAGGTAAGTGTACACAAGGCACATGCATTACAGGCACACAAATGACTGAAACTGTGAGGAGTAAAACACCTAGCATGTGCATGAGTGTGCACGTGTGCAGGGCCTGCTGGACAACAACTCTTTTATTTGTGAACCAGGGATTGGTTAACTGTTGTTACAAGCATTTGGTACAGCAGGGTCCAAATTTTGTTTGTGAATTTGCAAAGTCCCAATAAACCTGCACAGTGGGCACATGTCACCTGAACTGACAAGGATCTTGATTATCACTCCTAATCTAATTTCACCCATTTCCCTGCCGGAATCGCTACTGGGATGTAACATGAAATGTGGCATATGCACCATATTACCTTCCTAAAGCTCCCAAATGTTGAAATTTCCAAAGTTACCTAGCCCAAGGGTTTTGAAAAAGACTGCAGATCGAAAGCTCCAGAGGCTGTTGACAGACAACCTTGAGACCAGTGATCCACCCAGGGAGTTAGGTGTGCTCATACGAAGTCAGGAACTCAGCTTACACTGAAGGTGCATGTCATCCACTGCCCTGGGTAACTGACCACTACCCCTGAGCTCACGGACCGGGCTGTAAGAAGCTCCACCACCGTAAGGGCAGTGCTGGAACCAATGGACAGGATACTCCCTCGTAGATAATTATCTTGCACATAAAACACGCATAATTCCCATAGGTTCCATCTAAAGCACCACGCCCACCCTCCACTGGCCGTATCACACGTGCAGAGTGGATGGCTGGAGTCTTGACACTTAAGCAGACGCCTGAGGACAAAGGACTCCTGACCATACGGGCAATGGGAAGATCCTGCAGGGAGGACGTGGGAAGTCTTCCCTGTGTGCTATGGGCAGCTGGCGAGGCCATGGGGTAGAGTGTAGGGTCAGTACTAACCGCGTTGCAGATTTTACTGTAAGACACTACAAAAATTTTAAGCAAGTTTCTGACAGGATCTGACATACTGTAAAAGGATGTATTTGGGATGTGAGCTGTCATCCAGTCGGGACACAGAAAAGAATGTATGTATGAACAAACCTAATTCCCAGGGTAGATCACTGGTCTCAAGGTCATCTGTGAATAGCCTCTGGAACTTTCGATCTGCAATCTTTTTCAAAACTCTTGAGCTAGGTGACTTTAGGAATTTCAACATTTGGGACCTTTAGGAAGGTATTATAGGAAGGAGCATTGAGGAAGGTAATGAATGCCCTTAGGGGAGAAAGATCAACTATGATCTGCTTTAGGCAGAAGGCTCAAACGTCTATAATGATAGATGGTGACTTCAGGAATTAAATAGCTACAATCACATAAACATTACTAATTTAATGATTCTGATTCTTAGCTTATACTTCCGGCATCATTGCATCATTACCCCTAATATGAACAACTTGATGATTTCAAATTGTGGTGCTGGAGAAGACTCTTGAGAGTCCCTTGGATGGCAAGGAGATCAAACAAGTCAATCCCAAAGGACATCAACCCTGAATGTTCATTGGAAGGACTGACACTGAAGCTGAAGCTCCAATACTCTGGCCACCTGGTGTGAAGGGCTGACTCACTGGAAAAGACCCTGATGTTGGGAAAGACTGAAGGCAGGAGGAGAAGAGGGCGACAGAGGATGAGATGGTTGGAGGGCATCACCGACCCGATGGACGTGAGTCTGAGTAAACTCTAGAAGATAGTGAGGGACGGGGAGGCCTGGCGTGCTGCAGTCCATGGGGTTGCAAAGAGTGACACGACTGAGCAACTGAACAACAGTATGAACGGTAACAATAAAAACAAAACATGTTTGAAGAATAAATGATGCTATCACCATCTAATAAAAGCATCACACAACAATAACGACAGGATATCACAACACGCTGTTGAACGAATAAAGGTAACACAACTTTCCAGCAGGTCGCGGGTACGGCCACACACGCCCCAAAGACCTGATGTCTAATAAGAACAGAACCATTTTCACACCAGGCGACACCAACACGTTAGTAGGTGGCCTGGCTTTATGTATTCCATGGTACTTCAAACAAAGAAACAAGTGTCTATCAATCAAAAATGTATTTCTTTCAAGGAGCAAGTTATTTCTAAAACACACATTACCAAGTGATCTAAGTGACATTTATTTGGTGTCACAGTGATAATACTGGAACTGTCTGCCGTCTTCCCGCAGCTGAATTTTCTCTGCTAAATTATGATGCTCTTACTCCCATACCCTCTCCTTGAATCTTTCATATCTTCGGCAACTGTAACTGGGTCTTACGTAGAAGCGATCAAACGTCTTAAGTAAATTTCCTGCAGTTTTCTGACTGCAGAAAACTTCACTCAGTCTACTGCTTCTATGCAAGCAAGAAGCACCCCAGGAAGCAAGTGTGTGTTACTGAGATGATCACATACTCTGAGGTGTAATTAATTATCCTCTGGAATTTAAGATTAGCTCTAAGCCATTTTAAGCACTAATAATTTAAAGTCTCCTAAACTCCAAACTATCAAAAAGTGGGTTTAAGTTAATAAAGATTTAAAAATCAAGTCAATCCCTTAGTAAATATGGAAAAAATGGGAACAAAAAGAAAAGCATCTTAAGCACGTATCAAGAAAAGCAAATCTATATTCACGTCTCAGGATGCATGGACCTGGAGACCAGTAAACTGAAACCACCCACCTGTTGGGGGCAGGCAGTCCCTCCAGTCGAAGTAGCCAGCGTAAATGCCAGGTTCCAAGGAGCCCACGATGGGGTCTGCCTTCAGCTCAATGTAGCTTTCAAACAGCCTCTGGTCCAGATCTTTGAGTGAGGCCATGCTCACCTGTGAGCACAGTGAGAGCACCCCAGTGAGGCCACGCCTGCTCACACACACAAGTGGAACACGCACGGCGTCTACTCGCAGGTGAAGAAAACAGTGAAACAATGTAAGTAAACGCTGAGTAGGTTTGAACAGTACTTACCGGCTTTCCCACAAAAAGGCATGACTTTTGCTTCGCCGCTGGTGATAAAGAGCACTCTAGCATGGCAGGCGCCCTGCTTACCCACTGTCTACACTGCGCTCTGAAGCTCACTCAAAACAGTTACAGAAACATAAAATCATGGTTTTATTTTAATGTTTCCAACTTAAATTTTCTAGTTTACTATTTAAAAACCTTTTTTGGTAAGAATAATTAGTAAAAATTAAACTTCTGAGAAAGAAAAAAATAACATAAAGAAAGCCCTGTTATTTTCATTTCAAAGATGACAGAAAGAGCACTTTTAATTGAGCCAGCGCTATAGAAATAAACTCACTGAACTATAATCAGAACCACTATGGGGAGCGGTGGGCAGGGGTGCAGACTGCTGGGTAAGACAGGCTCAAGAGGCTCAAGGATGGACTGTGCAAGACTCTAAGACGAGGAGCAGGGCCACTGTTTTGTACTAACTGTAAATGGAGGGTAACCTTTGACAGTTGTATTTTAAAAAAACAACAAAATTTTAACTAGAATAAATACAGCAAAAAAAAATTATATACAATTATGCTAAAAATAATCAAATATGTAAAATATATTGCCTATGGTTCAAGTGACTCAAAAATCTTTAAAACTGTTTGCTGTAAAGGAGCTTCCCTGGACTTAAAAAAAAACAAAACCTGTCCTTTCTCTATCTCCACGCTGAAATATTGGAAAGAGATTTACAGGCATCACAGAAAACATCACTCAAGAATTGAATGCCAAACTAAAAGACTCCACATGCTGCAACTAAGATGTGGCCCCGCCAAATAAGCAATAAATACATAAAAATGAGTATACATGTCTAGAAAAGAGAGCCTTCCCTCCTTGGCCTGTGAATGTCTCAGGAGATAGAAGAGGTTGGGGGTGGGGGCCCCATCCTATCCATTTCTCTCTAGGCATTCGACTTTAAAAAAAATAATTTAATGCCAGACTTTAATGGCTATTATAACATTCTTGGGTAGATCAAAAATCTGCAACTATCCAAACTGCAAATTAGATCATTCTTTTAAAAAGACTGGCACAGAGTACACCAGCTTTTTATATATGTAAAGGTCATTCCTTGGGTTTATGTAATTACAGCTACTAATAAAATTATAAGCCAAAGTTTATTAACCATACAGCTCTGGTTTTCCCTTCTCAAAGGGCTCAGAGACTGGCCTGCAGCCTCTGAGCCCCTTTAAAGAGACCATTCTAGCCAATGAGCATATGAGAAAGTGTTAACCTGCTAAGCAGGGAAAGACATGCAAAAGAAAACACCACAAGAGGATGTTTCCTATCAAATGAGAACTAATTGGCAGTGATGGCCAAACGCAAGGGCGCAGCTTCTGAACAGCAGCCCGGCAGGCAGAGTCTGCCGGGAGGGAGCCTCTGCAGCGGCAGTTCACTTCCAGGAATTTACTGTGAGGAAGGGAGGAGGGTGACGCGGCCAGCGTTCCCTCTCAGTGACAGCCACAAAAACCACCTGAAGGTTCCCAGCAGGAAAAAGGGAAAACAAGAATTATACAATGGCACATCCAACAGTAACAAATACTATAAAGCCATGAAACTCACATTTATAAAAATGGAGAAGTGCTCCCAACAGAACAGCCAAGAGAAAGAGCTATATTCGTTATAAACTAAATTCAGAAAATTGTTTCATATTTTAATGACATACACAGACACAGGTCTATGTAAGATACTAATTACTATATATTCTAAAATAAGACAGTGTTTATCTTTGCTGGATTACAGGTGATTAAAAAAAACCTTTTTTACATTTCTTAGTATTTCTCCTTTTAAAAAATGATTAAGTCTTATTTAAAAAAAAAAAAAAAAGAACGTTTGCTTTGGCTGTGCTGGCTTTCTGCTGTTGGGGGGCCGTCTCTGGTTGTGCTGCAAGGGCTTCTCACTGCAGCTCCTCGTGTTGCACAGCATGGGCTCCAGAGTCTCAGCAGCCCCGGGGCATGAGCTTAGCTGCCCTGCGGCATGTGGAATGTTCCAGACCAGGGACTGAACCTGGGTCCCTGCACTGGCAGGTGGGTTCTTAACAACTGGACCACCAGGGAAGTCCAGAGGTCTCATTTTTATAATAAGAAAAAGAAAATGCACAATAAAAAAACGTTTCCAACACTTGAGACTGGGAGGCGCTGGCACCGCAAGTGGAAATGCACAGGCGCGCAGGGCTCCACAGCACAGCCCAACAAAGGCCTCCAACGGGGCTCATTCGGACCAAGTGTCTCGCAGAGAAAGAGGATTTGGAAATGCTGACAAGTTTCATGTTTATTATTTAATGCTGCTTTATAAAGTTCAAAATGATATACATTTAACCAACCGGCGTCAGATCCTATTCCTCTGGTGTCTTCTCATAGAAACAATTTTGTCATTAAAAAAAAAACCAAAAAACAATTTTGTCCTTTACTTTAGGGCATGTATGATGCCAGACCAACAGGCACTCTGGACTTAGCCTGAGAAAACGTGAACTGGAGGCCTGCTGTGCTAACCTCCCTCTCTCTGAGCATCTTTCTGCATGAAAAACAGAGTTAATAATACTTTCCTTAATTACTTCAGAGAGCTATTTTCATCAAACAAAACTGTAAAAAAATCATTCTAGTTTTAAAGAATGAAAAGTGAAAAAGTGAGTGAGTCGCTTGGTCGTGTCCGACTCTGCAAGCCCATGGACTGTGGTTCACCAGGCTCTTCTGTCCATGGGATTCTTCAGGCAAGAATACTGGAGAAGGTTGCCATTCCCTTCTTCAGAGGATCTTCCCAATCCAGGTATCCAGCCTGTATCCCCTGCATTTCAGGCAGATTCTTTACTGTCTGAGCCACCAGGGAAGCAAGCCCCAAAGGATGAATGATAATTAAATTTTAATAAACTCCTAACAAGCATGATTATTTATGTAAAAATTAATTCTACTCTTGCAGATGAAGAGCAAGATAAAGGGGACTGAAAAGACCAGTGAAGGTCTTCGTGAAACAGAATACAGAAGGAACTATGCCTGGAGAAACTTTCGCCAAGTCCCCAAGCACAGCTCGGGGGAGACCTGTGAGAGGTGGGGTCCAAGGGGTGAAGACGCCCAGCAGCAGCTCTGAGGCAGCCTTCCCTCTGACAGCAGAGCAGAGCATGGGTGACCAGTGTTCAGGGGATCTGAATGCCCCGGACTGCTTTGGGATCTGGGCCTCCAGAGTTACGTTACCTGAGAAGGGAACCATGAAAAACAGGGGCAGCTGGCAGTTTTACCTTAATGCAAGAAATATATTTTACTTCATTGTCATCATGAAATTAAGGAATTCACTCATAAAAAACAGAAACAGCACAGAGACTATAAATCTAGTTTACTGTCTATTCCTTTAATGCTTAGTTGAAAGCTTTCAAAATATTCAATCCCAAATTCTGAGTGCCACAAATAGCACCCCCCAGATCCTCAAATCACCTTAGTTTCAGAACACAAGAGCCTGGACAAAGACGTGGAAGGACACGGTCAGTCTCATTCTGCTTCTTACTGACACAGGCTGACTCTAACAGAAAATCTCTAAGTATAAGAAAGGCTCAAAATTCTCCAAGCCAGGCTTCAGCAATACTTGAACCGTGAACTTCCAGATGTTCAAGCTGGTTTTAGAAAAGGCAGAGGAAACAGAGATCAAATTGCCAACATCCGCTGGATCATCGAAAAAAGCAAGAGAGTTCCAGAAAAACGTTTATTTCTGCTTTATTGACTATGCCAAAGCCTTTGACTGTGTGGATCACAATAAACTGTGGAAAATTCTGAAAGAGATGGGAATACTAGACCAACTGACCTGCCTCTTGAGAAACCTGTATGCAGGTCAGGAAGCAACAGTTAGAACTGAGTACGTCAAGGCTGTATATTGTCACCCTGCTTATTTAACTTATATGCAGAGTACATCATGAGAAACGCTGGGCTGGAGGAAGCACAAGCTGAAATCAAGATTGCTGGGAGAAATATCAATAACCTCAGATATGCAGATGACACCACCCTTATGGCAGAAAGTGAAGAACTAAAGAGCCTCTTGATGAAGGTCAAAGAGGAAAGCTGGCTTAAAGTTCAACATTCAGAAAACTAAGATCATGGCATCTGGTCCCATCACTTCATGGCAAATAGATGGGGAAACAGTGGCTGACACTATTTTGGGGGGCTCCAAAATCACTGCAGATGTTGACTGCAGCCATGAAATTAAAAGACGCTTACTCCTTGGAAGGAAAGTTATGACCAACCTAGACAGCATATTAAAAACCAGAGACATTACTTTGCCAACAAAGGTCCATCTAGTCAAGGCTATGGTTTTTCCAGTAGTCATGTATGGATGAGAGAGTTGGACTATAAAGAAAGCTAAGCACCGAAGAATTAATGCTTTTGAACTGTGGTGTTGGAAAAGACTCTTGAAAGTCCCTTGGACTGCAAGGAGATCCAACCAGTCCATCCTAAAGGAGATCAGTTCTGGGTGTTCATTGGAAGGACTCATGTTGAAGCTGAAACTCCAATACTCTTTTCAAATACTGATGCATTTGAAAAGACCCTGATGCTGGGAAAGATTGAAGGTGGGGGGAGAAGGGGACGACAGAGGATGAGATAGTTGGATGCCATCACCGACTCAATGGACATGAGTTTGAGTAAACTCCAAGAGTTGGTGATGGACAAGGAGGCCTGGTGTGCTGCAGTCCATGGGGTTGCAAAGAGTCAAACACGACTGAGCGACTGATCTGAAATCTTTCCCTGCTTTTATATGCAATTCCTAATCATTTCATGTATTTTTAAAATAATAAAAGACTTCTCCAATACTAATGTTAGTGTCATTATTATTACTGCATAAAAACAAAATGCCCACTTTCTACAAATACTAACTTTTTACTGCAAGAGAACACCTTGCAATTCTCAACCAAAAATTTCTGGAAATAAACTCGACATTTGGCCCTTAAGTCACAACATTTCTCATCAGGATGATTAATCTTTACGAAAAGGCAGGAAAACAAGACATAGCCACCCACTCTGACATTTTCAATCTTTAAAAAAAATCCCAATCAAGTTCATGAACTGGAACCATCATTTGTAAAAAGTATGCAATCTATCCAGAGCACTTTTTGATTGTAAGATTAACAAGATCACTATCTTATTCTTTGCACTAAGAGAACTGCACTGACATTAAAAAAAAAAGTGGTTCTAGCTTGCTTTACTTAGAAATCTGATAAACCTTTGCCCAGGAACCAAGCAACCTTTAATAATAACAAGATTACTTCATCTTTTTCTTTTCTGATTACTTGAAAAATATAAACACCAAAGTGCAACATCATTAAAAAAAAAAAACAAAAAAACACTCCAATTATTTATTTATGCAGGACTCATTTTTGTCCAATTCTCCACATGCAGGACTGGAGAGGGGAAGGGGTGTGTTTTTCAGCAAAGACAAAGCAACCTAGAGCTGTGCCTGCGTGCATGTGTGTGCACACGTGTGTGTGTCTGCACCGCACCCGTGCAAATACTTCGGCAGGCACGCAGAAGCTCTGCTGTGGTCCCCGGAGCAGGAGAGAGGAAGGAGAGGAGACTGTGCAGGCTTGGGGCTTGATGTTGGCTGGTGACAGCTCTAACCTGAAAGGAGCCGCATCTGAGATGCCTCTGGAAGCCTTTCTCTCCTTTCCTTCCCTCACTTTTGGGAAGCCTGGGTGGGTAATATGCCAGCTCTACCCCTGCAAGGACTTTGCTCCAGAGAAAGAGAAGAGCATTAACTCCAGGTGAGCTGTGAGGAGATGGGACCGGGAAGTGAGGGTGGAGGAGCAGGGGGCGGGGCGAGCGGGGTGGGAGGAGCAGGGGCGGGGCGAGCGGGGTGGGAGGAGCAGGGGGTGGCACCGGGAAAACAGCTGAAACTAAGCCGGTGTGAAGACCACTGACCTGTGTTATTTTTTCTATTCCCTGGAAGTTGTGTTTTTCAAAATGTTCTGCTATGTTTAGGAAGGTGTGACGTTCTAGGTAGCAGCAATTACTTAGGACTATCAAAAGTCGCTGTTCCTAAAACCAAAACAAAATTTTAAAAATTACATTTCTAGTAACAAATTGAAAGTCTAACAGATAACATTTCCCACTTGCTAATTCCAATCTCTTCATGTTTCATATCAATATTCAGCACTTTATCTTGGTTCCTTCTTTCCAGTAACAGAGAAACATAATACAAATCTGTAATTCTACTAACCAACCGCCTAATACACTGAAGAGTCAAACCACGTTTACCTCAAATTCCTTTGGAACTCTAACAGCTGTATGGAAAGCAGACGGACGGAGCACAGGTAACCAGTGAGGTGGGGCCAGATGCTGCTCTTAGGTGGGGGAGGAAACGGCAGCCCACTCCAGTGCTCTTGCCTGGAGAATCCCAGGGGTGGGGGAGCCTGGTGGGCTGCCGTCTCTGGGGTCACACAGAGTCGGACACGACTGAAGCGACTTAGCAGCAGCAGCAGTTCTTAGGAAAGGGTTCTACTTTGCTGTTTATTCTACATGTTTTGCACCCAAAATAGCTATAAAAATGAGTATTAAAAATAAGTGCCAAAAAACGGTGAAACTCTTGGAAAATAACTTCTAAATTTTTCATAACTTGGAAGAAAACTGTAATGGCTCCCTCAGTCACGAGGCTGTTGCAGCCCTCCTCATGGAGTCTCCCTCTTGGGGGGAGCGAGGGGACAGAGCCGGGCGCCCGCCCAGTCAGGCACGGAGAGGGCCATGCTACACCCCCAGGCTTCTGGCTGCTCATGGTGATTTCACATCAAAGTGACCAGACTCCCAGGCTGACGAATCAGTCCTCTTCGTAGAGTTCAGAAGAACTGGCTTGTAAGGAAAGTTCTAGGAACAGCTCTGTCCCATCTCCTCAGGGGAGGGTTTCTCCAGAACAAGTGTGACTAATCTGAGGCCTCGGTTTAGATCCTGACTGAACTCGAGGGCAGAGATCCTCCCCAGGAGACACTCCCGCCCGTCTTGGGCTCGCTGTGGTGCACTTATCAGTGACTGAGGTCAGTGACAGAAAGGCAGGTGTGCAGACCACAGGGCCACCCTGGCTGGGCCCACATCACCCAAGAATCCCATTCAGTGTCTTCACAGTGTGTACATTGCTAGGTCTTTATTTAAAATTTTATTCTTTAGTTCTGGCACAGTGTGATCTACCTGTCTTTTGTGGTCATCAAAAAATGTAATTAAAAGGCCCAGAATTATTACGGTGCTTTTAAAGCAATGAAACGGCCTGGATGACTCTATGGATGAGAAGTGGAGGCTAAAATAAGGAAAATGGGCTGTAATCTACCCTACTCCATGCTCCACCTTCAAACCTCGTGAGATGGGCACCGTGAGACCGGGGGTGACAGGCGAGGCTGGGGGAGGCTGGACCCCTGCCTGCGCCCCCTGCTGCTACCATATGGCCCTTGTAAGGCACTTGGGACGCAGTCACGTGACTCCTCTGCAGCCAATCTGATCTCCGCTGGTCTCCCAGGCCCACAGTCCATCCTTACTCGCCTTTCCTGGGGAGCTGGCCGCCAAGCACCCTCCCCCTGCCCCGCCTGCCAGTGGCCTGCTCCAGCCTGCCGCGTATCCTCTGCCCTCTTCTGTGGCCCATCCACGGCAGGATCTGCAGACCGAGGACTCCACGGCCTCAGGCACCGTCCTGGCCCTCCGCAGCATCTCTGTGATGCAGGCATCAGGCCACTCTCCATGGTGCCTGAAGCCCTTCAGTCAGTGAACGGCAGCCAGAAGAGGACCAGGGATGAGCCCCCTTTCTTCCCACGCTGCCCTCGCTGAGAACCAGAACAAGACCCTACAAAGACCTGAATCCCCAGGGCCAAATCTAATGCAGTATCATCTAGTGGAGAAAAGCACAGGGACTGAGCTTGGCACCAAATCTGGGACAATCTCAGGAGAGGGGGACAGGAGACAGTGTGACTCACTCAGGCTTCTGGCTGAGAGCAGGCAGATGGAGGCTAAGGCGTGGTTCGAGGTAGGGTCCAGGCTCTGAGGAGAACCAGGCCCAGCGGGCGGTGTCAGCCCGAGAAGGAAGATGCCGAGCACGCGGCAGCCGCCTCCGTGCTGGGAAGACTGTCGTGTGCCAACAGGGCCTGTCCCACCGACCAGGAAAGGGGCAGCGCTCCTCTCCACAGAGAAGGACACTGTCTCGGCATGTGCTTCTCCAGCCTTCTCTTCATGTTCATAGTGGAAGCATCGTCTGAACTCAACAGACGGCCTCCACTCACCCCTGACCCAGTGTAGGCAGTGCCCCACAGCCGTCCACACACCCCCACGAGCCCTGGCTTCCGTCTGACCCGCAGGCACTCCAGCAGTCTGCTTTTCCATCTGGATTTCTTCCTCTCTGATGTTTCCTTCTCTGGAGCTCCCAGGCTCTCTCTTCAGGCCTCCCCTTGAATCCTGAACCCCAATAGGATTTCTATATATGTGGTCTCCTCTCCAGCCACTAGGATTGTCCCTCATACCCTCATCCCATCCCAGGCCTCACACTGCTGATCTACAAATCTGTACCTGGACTTCTCTCCGGGGGGCCAACAGCCCACTAGACCACAGCAATAACGCAGCAACAAAGGACTTTCAGGCTGAGCTATGCGCAGCCATTGTGCAGTGTCCAATGACATGCTTCACTTTCTATTTATCATCTCTTTACAATCTCACTTACAGAAGTCAGACTGAAGTCTTCATGGATACTTCCAAACAAATCAGGAGAAGAAACATCAACGGAGAGACTGAATAGAGAAGTAAGGAAGAGAACAGTTATAGTTAAAGCACTAAAATTAAAAACATTAATATAATGTCAATTATACCTCAGTAAAAAATTCCATAAAACCTATGTAAATTTGACTTTAAAATCTTTTGGTCAAAAATCATATAACTTTCTGCTTTTTAATATTTAATACCTAACAGCTCGAAGTAGAAACTGTGAACTATCTGTTAACATGGGCCATATAAAATGTGTTTGTGGGGTCTTCCCAATAATTTAATTTCTAGGTATAGACTCTCATAATTGAAATGTTTTTGCCCATCACAATCTAAAGGGAATTTGTTCAAGCTCATGTTCACAGTAAATGACTAACAGGAGAGCTGAGTTAGGAAATTAGTTACTAACCCACAAGTGACCAGATACACAGAAATGCAGGGGAGGAGACACCAAAGAGCTACCAGTAAATTTACAAGACACGGCAGGTGACAAGTAACACCTCAGCAGGCTCTCTTTCTTTAAATCTGACCAACTGATTTTAGAATTCATATGGAAGATGAAAAAGATATCAAATAATATTTTAAAATAGAAAAAGCAATAAAAGGATAGCAATCTGAAAGAAGTTAAAATAATGATAATTAAAACAATATAAACTGATAGGAAACATCTGAGTAAATAGAGCAGAAAAAGTTCAGAAATACCTTCACTACTACAATTCAATGACGTGTGGAACAGAAATCGTAACAAAACAAGACTTATTTAATCAAAAATATCAGGAAACTGCTAACAATATAAATTCCTGGTAAATGAATGTGCTAAACATAAAAAATCAAAGACAAACCAGAACTGGATATTTATTAGGCTTCAGAGGAATAAATGTCTTATACAGTGAGAGGCAAAAACCAGACAAATATGAGAAAATCTCCAGCTGTCAGTTAGATTACAGCTTTAATTAAGAGGCATTTATTTCAGTATTATTTGTGTGCAAGCAGAAACCTCAGGTACAGTAAGTCCCATGTGCCAAATATTCAGAAAGACGAAGTTTCAACAACCCCAGGGAGCAGTACGATGACAGAACGATCTCTCGGATCTGGAAATGTCAGGACTTAGGTGTGCGCTCTGGGCTCAGGTAACTAAGCCGGCCGGGACATCACTCCACCCACACACTGCGGGCCTCTAACAGCAGCTGGGACAACGCCCAACACAGAACCACATGGCTGCCAACGACGAGGAGTTGTGCATTTTCCCTCTATTATTACAAACCCTGCTCCTCTGGACAGTTAGGGAGCTAACCACGTACTCAGTTTGCTCAAAGTGCCTCTAGTAAAGCTGAGACAAGTTCAGAAGATGAAGAAACTGTGGGAAGAATAGAGGCCAAATACAGAAACATGGGATTCACATGAGCACGCGCTCTCGTATTGTGAGTCTCAGGATACAAGACCAAACACGGAACGGGAGGCTGTGTTTTCAGTCTGCACAGACGCTCCAGCGAGGCTGATCGCAGCTCTACTTACTGTGCAGTGTCTACATCGGCATCAGGCTTGGTGCTCAACTGTTCCAGACAGTATATAAAAACCTAAGTCAAAAATGGGACATTTCAGTGACAGGAACCCTCAGATGCTCATCTGTCTGGACAGCAAAGATAATTTTCCATAAGTAACCAGAAATACAGTGTATGCCTTGCAAGTGGTATATATGTATATATGCCTTGTTAGGGATAAACTGCACCCCATATACAGGGCGTATCTACACATGCACATTTAAGAGCATAAGCACTGGGAGTACATGTCCCCATATATAATGCTAAGTGATTAAAAAAAACAGCACCTATGTTTTGACCCCACTGTTAAGTTGATGAATATATTTTATTTCCTTCCTCTCACTCATGTGTTCAACTGTGTATATGTGCCCACAAAGCACTGGCCCCAAGGAACTTGGGGCTCTAGATAAAATGTACATCACTGTCATTTAATCTGTGCTCCAGCAGAAACATATATATATATACACAGACATATACAAATATACATGTACAAAGTCCCACGAGAACACAGAACAGGCAGCATAATAACAATGAGTTACTGGGGGAGGTACTGCTAAGCAAGCTGCAACTATTCTTGCCTTGAACTTACCTACCATAAACTATTATGGACTCACACAAAATGCAAAAGGACACATACAATTGTCAGCATCTGCTCTACACTGATTATAAACAGGAGGGAGACCAACGGTCTGCACTGTCTCAAGTCTCCACTGCTTCTACAAAGTACCTGCATGATATTGATGCTCAGTTGGCAAACCTCCTCCTGGGTTTTAGGGTGCTGGAAGACCTGTAAGGAGGAATGAGAATTTTTGTACTTAGCTAAAAAAACCTTTTGTTCATGGAGCTTGATGTAAACAGTGAACATATGGACAAGGGCATCCAGGGTGGGTAACCCGATTCTGAAAGGGGACGCAGACAGAGAGCCGGCCTCAAGCCGAGTGACAGGGCGGCAGTTCTGGTGCTGCAATGACCCAAACCCGTATCCTGGGCGCCCCCTGCCCAGGAGCTGCCCCCCGACACTCACGCTGGCCTCTCCGGGCTTGCACTCCAGGACACCACGCAACGACTGCAGGGACAGCACCACGCAGCGCTCAAACCGGCAGGGCTGCGGAGACAGAGCAGACAGGCCTGGGCACGTGGCCCCGACACCCAGCTTCCAGGTGCGCAGAGAGGACAGGGCCACATGCGGTGTCCCGGCCACCTGGGCCAGCGCAGTCTGCACCGGGTGTTGACAGACAGTGACTCCCAGCAGTGGAGAGGACGTCTAACTCAACTAGAACACAAGTCAGGTAAAGCAAGAACTCTTCTCCAACCTTCTCTTCTGGAAGAGGGCAGGGGCCAGAATGAAGCACAGCCGTGACACATTCGGGGAGAAGCGTGAGCCCCAGGCCTTGCTCATCTCTGGACCCATCAACATGAGGTGCCGGCAACCATGACCGGAGGAGGGCTGGCACCTGCCATTCAGTACCGTCTCTACAGTCACCTTCTGTGTCCATCAAGTCAGAAAATGAAACTTGAAAATATCTCCTTTGAGATGAGTCTGAACAAGCCCCAGCTGCTCCTACGGGTTCCCTCTGTGCGAGTCCACTTCAGGGGACAGCAGCACGCATTCCTGTTACTTGTACATTCTGGAGTGGAATCAAAACTGTCACTTTTTACAAAAAAGGCACAGAAATAAAACAGTAGATGCAATGGAGAGAAGGACGGGGCCCTCAGAGGAAGATAAACGAAGGGATCTGTCGCGGCAGGAGAAGCCCCTGGGACAGCGAGGCCTGAAGGGCAGGGGCATGGACAGAGGCGGGGGGAGGGGGGGGCGGGCGGGGGGGGGGGCGGGGCATGGACAGAGGCGGGGGGGGGGGGGGGGGGGGGGGGGGGGGCAGCAGAGCCTGTGTGGACAGCCCCGTGCAGAACCTGCAGGCAGAACTCTCCTCCACACACGCTTGGGTTATTAACAACGTGGGGGGAAACTGAACAGAAAAAGGAGACATCGTATACAAACCAAAGAAACACAAGTTCATGCTCTCTCACAAGAAGGAATCCAAGCCTAAGAAAAGCTAACGGTACCTCAACTTGATGTCATTTTAATACTGCACTTTGGAGCCACCAGAGGGCACCAGAGAGAACATGCCAAAGTCCAAGTGAAAACAGAAGGTTGGGGGTGGATACAGAATGGAATGCCACCCACACCAAGTATTTAAAGAGTGAAAAGCCTCTTAGATCAGCCTTGATGAACCCGCCTACCTGCCCCAGAAGGCAGGAAGATCTAAGATGTTACCACAATAACACTGGGAGCTCAACCCCAAATTTCAACGGCGGGCAGTTCAATGCTGCTTTCCTGCACTAGGGTCAGGGTTAGGGTCAGAAAGTGAGCAGAGAGCCTCAGGGCCAGAAGGCACGGGATCAGGTGAGTCTACACGGCTGCTACTTCTTTTTTTCTGAAAAGAAAGAAAAGGCACCGCCTCTGCATTGTGTCAGGGAATCACCCGAGTTAGCACATTGTAAGTTGTCATGGTATCATTCCAGTTATTCTGAAAGAAGAAAATTCTCAGAATTATCCAAACTGAAAGAAGGCAGAAAACATTTTCAGCACTTGTAGAAAACAGGATGCTCTCCAGCAAGTGTTTCAGGCACAGGCATGGGGCAAAGCTTGTGTGCATTTTCTTAACTCGATAAGGACTCACAGGGAAAGCAAAACAGCCTCATGTCAAAAAATGGGATCAGTACTACAAAATGCTAAGACAACAAAGTCCTGTGTGTAACAGCCTTTGAAACAACTGACTCTCTGTTCAAACCTGAGAACTCCAGATGTACTACAGGTCAACACTCAGGACTGGACCCTGTATGTGGCCCCGAGCCTGGTTTCATCTTTTATCCCGGGAAGTCTGTGCCCTGGGCTGATAGCCGCCCAGCTCAGGCAGGCTGATGGGGTGAGCACGCTTCTTCAACAACGGTCATGAGACATGCTGGCTGGCGCCAAATCACCATGAGTGGTTTAGATCTCTGGCTTGTGTGTCATGAGACATGAAATCAGCGATTCTACGGTTACAGTTTCTTACCACATTATAGTTTAACTTGACTAGGAACAAGTCTCTACAGTCACCATCTCAGAGGACCTTCCAGGGGATTCGTTGTCTACAAACAACCTCAGACGTGGCCAACTCTGCACACACTGTGGACCCAGGTGTGCACCCACCACACTCACTACACGTGTGTACGAGGGACACTGACCGGCAGAAGGGCCTGAGGCCAATACCTATTTTATGACTAACTTGTTTGATTTCTGTCAGACTTTTCTTTTTTTAAATGAACATAAATCCCTGAAAGCAGATGCTGTGTTTTCTCAAAATGAACATACATCTTTTTCTTTGTACAAGATGATCTGAAACCGGAACCAGGACCCAGGGTCAGGCCGGCACTATCTGCTCTGCCCTGGCTTGTGTCATTCCAGGCAGGTATTCAGAGGGGCTGGTCCAGTGATGTGTCTGTGGCCTGCCAACCAGGCTCGCTGTGATAACTAGGAAGGACAGGAGTATAGGAGGAGCTTTGATAACAGTAAGGCTTCATGTAAATGTAGGGTACTTTTATTACAGTGGTAATAAACTAAAATCCTCTGTATATGTGTAAAGCTTTGTGGGTTACAGCGTTTTTCTATAGCATCTTGTTTAATTCTAACCAACAATACAGTGAACAAACGTTCTCCTGCTTCTTTAACTAGAGGCGGAGAGGTTAAGTAGCTTCGGAAGATGCACCATACTGAGACAGCAAGGAGAGCCAGGTCAGATGCTGAAGCCATGCAGCGCCGCCTCCTCACCATGCCCGACACAAGCACAGCGGCCAGCCAGACACACGCTGTGGGTGAAATATTTTAGCTTCCAGGAACCACAATATGGAAAGTGAAAGAAATTTTAATTTATAACATGCAATATATCAAAGTATTATTTCAACATGTAGGCAACATAAAAAGTTGAGTTATTTTTCTTTTGAGTTGCAGAGTCTGAAGCTATGTGCCAAGTGGCTGCATGCAGTTTGAATGGTACACGGTCGTTCCATACCTCCTCCTTCTAAATATTTAGTTATAGGAGAGTTTGTATTTAAACACAAATATATGAAAAATAAACCAAATAAAACAAAAATTTTTTAAAATCCTTTAAAATATAATTGTAACAGAGTTATTAAAAATAAATTTCCTAATTTCAGCCTGATTTAATTTACAAAAATTCAGAAGCATGTGGTATTCCACACACACACTTGCATATCTTTGTATTAACTTAAAAGAGAATTTTGAAAAGAAGGAAAGAATTTCAGCTTGTCAAAAATTCCTCAACTGTCAGAGAAAGACTGTGGACAAGCACACACAAAAATTCAAGGGCGTGAAGAAGCGTTACAGGGGACGGCTCCCCTCAACAAGGGCAGCCCACCACCCTGTTAGTGCGGGCGAGGCAGACCACTTTATTCTAGTGCCCCTGTCCCCTGAGGCAAGACAAGCGCCTGGACAAGCAGTGTGCTCGGCTCAAAAACTGGATTTTCCCCACATCTGTTGCAGATAGTGGTGGGCATGTGGATAAATTCTGGCCAATTAGATGTGAACAGAGCTGTCAGTTGTGGCTTCTGGGAAAATGCTGGACTTCCCTGTGGACAGGAATAAGGCCTAATGTGATGGCTGGAATTGCAGTTGCCACCCTGTGACCATGAGGTATCCTGAGAAAGAAGCCACACTAAGGATCACAAAGCAGAGGTCAGAGGAGCCCTGGACCCTGCCTGCATTGCATGCTGCAGCTGCCACACCAGTCCCAACCTCTTCAGTGCGAGAGAAAAAGGACATGCCCCCTTGTTTAAGCCACTGCATGTTTAACCTTGCCTAAAACCCACCTGAGAAACGCTGGGCTGGAAGAAGCACAAGCTGGAATCAAGACTACTGGGAGAAATATCAACAACCTCAGATATGCAGATAACACCATCCTTGTGGCAGAAAGTGAAGAGGAGCTAAAGAGCCTCTTGATGAAAGTGAAAGAGGAGAGTGAAAAAGTTGGCTTAAAGCTCAACATTCAGAAAACTAAGATCATGGCATCTGGTCCCATCACTTCATGGGAAGTAGATGGGGAAACAATGGAAACAGTGTCAGACTTTATTTTTGGGGGCTCCAAAATTCACTGCAGATGGTGACTGCAGCCATGAAATTAAAAGACACTTACTCCTTGGAAGGAAAGTTATGACCAACCTAGATAGCGTATTGAAAAGCAGAGACATTACTTTGCCAACAAAGGTCCGTCTAGTCAAGGCTATGGTTTTTCCTGTGGTCATGTATAGATGTGAGAGTTGGACTGTGAAGAAAGCTGACCGCCAAAGAATTGATGCTTTTGAACCGTGGTGTTGGAGAAGACTCTTGAGAGTCCCTTGGACTGCAAGGAGATCCAACCAGTCCATCCTAAAGCAGATCAGTCCTGGGTGTTCTTTGGAAGGACTGATGCTAAAGCTGAAACTCCAATACTTTGGCCACCTCACGCGAAGAGTTGGCTCATTGGAAAAGACCCTGATGCTGGGAGGGACTGGGGGCAGGAGGAGAAAGGGACGACAGAGGATGAGCTGGCTGGATGGCATCACCGACATGATGGACATGAGTTGGAGTGAACTCCGGGAGTTGATGATGGACAGGGAGGCCTGGCGTGCTGCAATTCATGGGGTCACAAAGAGTGGGACACAACTGAGCGACTGAACTGAACTGAAAACCCACCTATAGGGCTGTTGTGGGATCCATGAGACAGACTTGAAGACACACAACTCACGAACCCTGACCTTAATTTCAAGGGGACTCTGAAAAACCTCAAAGTCCCCTCTGAAAAGATGACAGTGCTAGAGTGAGAGACTATGTTTTAACCGCCCACCCAACTCTGTGTGTATCTGGAGAAATTCTCATTGTCCTCTGTTTTGCCTTAGGGTATAGCAACAACATTTTGTTTTTTTCTATCCTGTTGTTCTGAAAAATTCAAGTTGTTGGGAAGCTTAGAATTACATTAAAAAATGTTAACACAAACAAACAGGAGTTACAGGATGAAGCATGATCACTCTAAAGGTGGTCCACTGTTTTACTAATTTTTAAGCATATGTGGTTAGTGTTAACCAAAAATGACTATGAGAAGGAAAACTTTAAGAAGTTTGCTTTTCCATTTCCAGAAAATTTTTAGGGTTGCAGCAGTGCACTCACTCATTATCATCATAATAAATCAATTATTCTGAATGTAACAGACACTAATGTCTAGAGGAATTTAAACTTACTAGAGACGTCAGGCCTTCGCTGTCGACAACCCAATCTTCCTTTTCAGCCAATCTCTTTATGTCTGCAGTGAACACAAGTACACAAGCACATCTTACTATGGTTATTTCACTCAACTTCAGAGACATAAAAATCCATAAAGGTTATGGTTTTTAATTTTTTTATATAAGTTCACAAAAAATTAGTGAAAACAGGGATAGGCTTCCTTGGCTCAGACAGTAAAGACTTCCCCTGCCAATGCAGGAGAAGTGGGTTCAATCCCTGAGTTGGGAAGGATCCCCTGGAGAAGGAAATGGCTACCTACTCTAGCGTTCATGCCTGGAAAATTCCATAGTCAGAGGAGCCTGGTGGGCTACAGCTCATGGGGTCACGAAGAATCGGACACGACTGAATGACTAACACACACCTAATTCTGGATGACTCAAGGATTTAAATGTGTGTTACTCAGTGGATTTTTCTAATAAAACATTAATGTAAATAAAACTGCCTACTATGCAGCCCAATATGAAGAATGCCAGGCCAGGTTCACTGACAACTTCACACTTACTCAGCACTCCTGGTAATATTCAACAGGTACAGTATAAGACACAAGGCACTTCCCCCGAGATTTCTAACAACCAGTGTGGACTCTCTCTGTCCTGCACGTTACCAACAACAAAAGCGCGATGCCCACGGCGGGAGGAACAGACCTGGGCACACTTAAGGGCGCAGCTCCTCACCAGGGGCAGGAGCCAGTTTTACGCAGACATGGCCGGCCTACGACAAAGTCCCAAGGAAGACACTAGCGGCCTGCGCCGTTCCTAACAACATTCTCAACTGTTTCTGAAACACGTCACACCCAAAAGGCTGCTCCGTAAAGATAATCTTTCTTGTCTATGACTATATGCAAAAACCCTGAAAACTCTAAAAGTATTAAGAAAATGAGCATCGCCTGTAGCTTCTGCTGCTAAGAGAAACTTAAGTCTTTCTTCTGACTTAATGCTGATGTTTCTAAATCAAAAATTTTAAATATACATGTATATTCTCCAAATTAAGTTCATACTTTATACACATTTTATAGTCTACTTTTTCCATTTGACATTTTCCATAAGGATGGTCTTATATCCTTAAGTGTTTTTCAAGAGTATCCATTTAATTTCTGCATGGCCCGGCATCTCAAAGTAAACAGGATTTGAAAGAAAAAAAAAACAAAAACTACATTGAACAGCGACAGATAATCTGAAATATTCAGATTTCTATAAGAGCATCTTTCTTGTTTTTGAGGATTTGGACACTGGACAGAGAGGCGTGTGTGGATAATGTTGTTGAACCAACGTCATCAGGTTCTCCGCAGACCTTCGGCTGTGTGTTGCAGTGTGACCAGCACACAGCGCACGCGGAGATCCAGGACGAGGTCCTGGATGGTCTGCAGCAAGTCGTTAGGGATCTCAAGGGCGGCCAGCGACTCATACGTCAGCCTGTGGAACAAACACAGTGAGACGAAGGTGAGCACAGGGGCCTGGAGTGGACCCTAGCATCGTTCTGGCGTCCCACCACGCTCCACGGCGGCACTGACAGGCTACCACTGTATGCTGAAAACAGGATTGTACAATCCATGACAGGGATTGTAACGCCACAGTAACACTGGTTAAACAGTGACAGAGGTGACACTCTCATCAGACCCAAGCATCAGGAAGGCTTAGGAGCTGAGTTATTAGATGACACACAGCAAACAGCGGACACAAAAGACAGAGCAAAACTTTTGCTGAGTGTGTCTTTTTTTCCCCTAAAAAGACAAAAATGTTTGCCCCTTCTCTGGAGAATGCACCCACGTTTACCTGAGGGTCTGGATGACGTGAGCCAGCCACGGTCCAGAGAGCTCAGCCTTCCCTTCCCAGCCTCCGAGCTGTCGCCCGCTGCCCTCTGCCGCGCCGAGTGGGAGTAGGGCCCCACGGACCAGCTTCACCAGACACTGCATGACTTCCTGGATCATTTTCTACATGTTAACGAACAAGCAGAACTGCATTAAAAGGCATCAAACTTGACTGAATCAAGTGGGGGAGTCAGCCTGCACAAGACGAATGTCTTGAATGTATATCAGGCCTTCCAGTCACTTTGTTTGAGAACGCCCTACCCCAAGAAAGAGTCTACATACTTATCCTTAACTTACCTTAAAATCATTTTGTCTTTGCCTTACATTCTTTGATCTCTCAATGTGGCCTGACTTCTCAGCAGTCTGAAAAATGAAAATAAAAAAACAAAAAACCTATTAGTTGTCTCTAGAAATAGTTCATAAAAATAAGACATGCTTAGCTGTTGTATGTAAAGAGAGCGTGAAATATGGTTATAACGTGATTAAAAGGAACGTATAAGTAGTAGTCTAAGTCTCTGATTAAGGGATGACTAATTAGAAAACCCTCATTATTCCAACAAGAAGCTATTTATCTTCTAAAAGCTTTAAGTACAATTCCCATAAATAAACCTAAGTATGAAGCTGAAGCTATCCTTTCTGTAGGTGAATGTCACATGCCGTTCTCGTCTACAACTTTCTACGGTTAAACCTACAGGCATGCAGCCCACAATGCTGCTCCAGCACCACTTCCCGGGAGTGGGTGTAGAGACGAGAGCAGGAGCAGCTCTGGGGGGGTCCACCGCCCGCCTCCCTCAGTGTGTGTGTGTGCTCAGTCGTGTCCGACTCTTTGTGACCCCATGGACTGTAGCCCACCAGGCTCCTCTGTCCATGGGATCCTCCAGGCAAGAACATTGGAGTGGGTTGCCATGCCCTCCTCCAGGGGATCTTCCTGACCCAGGGGTTGAACTTGCGTCTCTGGTATCTCCTGCATTGGCAGGCGGGTTCTTTACGAATGCACCACTTGGGAAACCCTGTCCCCACACTCCCCCCAACAGTATTCGCGACTGTGAGAGTTAAGAGTGAATGGTGGTATTTTATTTTTTAAAAATTACGCATCAGCACTCTTCTTCCAGGGATTTTAGTCCAGTTTGGAGGGAATGTATTCTAGAACTGACTGCAGAGTCATGTTTTCCTCTGATTTCTCTTTCTCCTTAGAGCAATGTGTAGAAGACCACTTTACACTGATTAAGAGAGAAATCTGTTCAACTGGATTTCAGTTAACTTTTTATTATCAAATTTTCTTACAACCAAATATTATTCTATAGAATGTCCTAGCAGGACAAACTTAGGACACTTTCCGAAGGAACAAGTCATCATGAAATGACATAAAAAAACTCACCACCATAACCTTAAAAGGTAAAACACTGGTGTATTTAGGTGGAGAACTTTAAGTTAGGAATAACTGCATTATAAATGACTGTGATACTGACACCAAGGTAATTTTAAAATACTTCAGGTAATGTCATTTTTTTAGGTATAAGCTAGAGAAACTGTGGAGAGTCATCTACATGATCAACACTTTTGACCTGAAGGAGGAAGACAAGGATAAGGATGCTGGTGTTTTCACCAAGAGTCAGACACCCTGACGGACAAGGCAGGCACACACAGACACACACCCCTCTCTGGCAGTAACTCACACTTCTTGTGCAACTTTTAATGTTTTTTTCTTTGTAGTGATGCTTTTTTGAAAGAATGAAAAATCACGATAATAATTCAACAAGCGAATTCCTAAGTCTCTTGGCCAACAACACTCAAAATTCTTTGTACACCAAGATTTACAGAAACTGATGCTTTTCTCCCTTTATTTTTAAGACACTTGAGAAGCAACTGAAGTGATGCAGAGCTGTGGTGAGATGTGACCAGAGGAGCTCATGGTGGAGTGACCATCTGGAAGGACAAGAGGCCCAGGGCGAGGTGTCCCCGTCCCCGGGGCTCCTACTGAGGCTTCATCATGCAGACGCACCTGACGAGACCCCTGGCGACTGAACGCAGCCTCCAGCCCTTCTCTCTGGGGTGGCACTGAAAGTTCCTACCCTCTAAACCCACGGCTGGTCCTCTGGACAACGAGCCTGGCCTCAGCGGGGAGATGAGACACTCACTAACATGCCTGCACTGTGACTTAGGAAGTCACAATATCAGAAGTGAAGATCAAGTACATACTTCTCATTATAAGTCACAAGATCACAGCTCCAAATTCACATTTCCAGCCCAAATCTTTCCTCGCAGAAAGATCTGCTTTCCAAATCTGAATTTCAGATTGCCTTCTTGGTGTCTGCAGAAGGCCTGAGCAGAACAGTGAAAGAGTGGCTTTCTGGGTCTGGAGTCTGCTGGCCTGCAGCTGGGAACCACAGGGTCTCCAGCACGCCAACTGCGGACCTCGGGGCTATTAACTCCACAGTCCTGGGAGACAGTTCCTTGGAACAAATCCATTCTCTCTCTATATATGCTGCTGAAAACAGAGCCAACATCCTAGCAGCTGTTTTTCTGAGCCCTGACCACGCTGTGGCGGTGGCGAGGGACTCTGAAAGAAGGCGTAATTTGTCTCCGTGAAGGGTTGTGCCCATATAAAACTAAGTATCCTGACTGCCAGATGGTGTTTTTCTTATATCTGCCATAGCACTAAATGCTTGTCCAATGGGAAGATTACTTCAAAGTCCTTTGTCCTGTGAAATAGCTCTGAATCAACGGAAAGAGTAAAAATCAACTGTTAAAAACATCATACTAAAATTAAGGCTAAACTTTTCCACAATAGTTTTGCCCACCAAACAGGTGCTAGTGCATGCATGAAGACGCCGACTGGACAGAATAACCATTTAGACTCCGAGGGCGTCTCCAATCACGTAAAGAAGTGAGCAGGTGGAGTGAGTGGGTGGGGGAACCAGTTATAAGGCCTTCCTCTTCCAATTGTTAAAAAAATTTGTTACTTATTGTTTTTATTTGATAAAGAGTTGAATATCTCCAACATGCTGAATTATGTGCAGTTTGCCCTGCTTTTAAAAAGAAAATTTTGAAACAGGAAGAACATTTTAATTTACATACTTACTATGAGTTACATAATTTTTTAAAATGCTGATTCCTAATATTTAAAAATCTGGATACTTTAAAAGTTTTCACCTGAAAATACACTACATTTAAAATGTATCTAAAGGTGAGATCTTACCCTACTACTAACCATTTCACTAGCTAAAACCCTTAACTCTTTCCTGCACACACAGACCAAAACTCCTTTGTGGTGAGACCAACGGTCAGACTGCACTGTTTTGATTCACGTATGTTACTTCTCATGGCCGTGACTAGTCTGAAGAACTATTTGTTAAACTGTTGGAAACTCCATCTAAATCTTTTAACGGATGAACTCTAAATAAAACAAAAACAGTTTTACAACAAGAAAAGAAATTCAAGTAAGTTGCGACTAAATATTTCAGAGCTTTCTTGTATGAAATTAAATACCAAAAACCCTGGAATTCTTCCCAACGTTAATTTAAGTCTCTGGTTTCCACTCATGACGTGACAGTTCCCTCTCCTAACTCCTCCATTCCTCCCACTGTCCTCTGGGGTCTTACTAGCTTTCCAGTAGAGGGTAACTTAATTTAAAAACACACCCAAATCTGTGGAGTAAATTACACTTAACTAATATTACTATAAACTTTTAAGAGAAGTTTATGACTATTAATAGGTAGAAACTCCAGAGGCAAATCCACTCATACAACTAATTACAAGTGATTTCTTTTTTTCAGGGCTAATATTATTCCTGAGCTCATTTAGTTTTCATCTGCAATTAAATACTTCATCTAGACATTTACCACAACTAGGTATAACTTGTAAGGCAGGAAAATATAGTCCCTTTTCACTACATTATTCCAGATCAAAAACTCTAAAAAGACTCAAGATGAGATAACTACTGTCCATGCAGAGGGGGAGAGCACCTCCAGAAACTGATACAACTGGAAGGAAAAACACTCTGCTGGAAAAAAACAACAATGAGTTTCAGCCAGTTTCCAGGGCGCCGCTCCCTTAGGTATGTGAGCCCCTGCCTCAGCGTCGCCCTGCACATCTCTGGTCAACACCACTGCCTCACTTCTTACAGCTATGAGACACCTACTGTGTGCCAGGCCAACGACACTTCAAATACTGGAAAGAATACTTTCTCCAAATAGTAAGAGCAACATCTTATTTATCTGCCAGATACTGTCATAAGCATTTCACATACCGTTAGCTGCCACATCACAGCTAGTCAGCGACACACACTGGGTGTTCAAACGCTGACACTCGGCACAAGAAGCTATGAACACACCTGTCCAGGCACTGGTGTGGAGGCACCTCCTCTTTCCAGTCTCAAGAGGGACCTGCTCTGGTGGGGCAGGTAAGAGGGTGAGGGTACGACATGGCAGTGGGGGCGCTGCCTCCCACAGAGGCTGCTACCCTCACAGCCATGATGAATGAAGACATGGGCTGGTGGGGCCCGTGTGCAGTGGAGCGCTGACAAAACCTGCTTCAGGACATCTGAAAGCATGCTCCTCCTTGGGCAGCAACAAGCAGGTCTGCATTTGTGAAGGCCAAACTCTGTACATGCTGTATGGGAGACTGACCTCTGCACAATTAACTTTCAACAGAGCTTTTTTATAACCACTAACAAAAGGCTCAGTCTACACCCTGGGACCTGGGGGTCGGTCACAGGTGGACAGGAAGGGGGACAGCAGAGCCGCTTCTTTACGTCCCTAACTTTTGTGCTACCAACTATGATCAGGACACTGAGCACATGTGCAGCTTCTGAGAATGTAAAGGCTTAAGCAACTTCTCAGGTGGATCACACAGGGGCCAGAAAACAGGATCTTTATGTTCTGTCCAACCGGGAAATTCCTTCTCACTTCAGACCCGGTGCAAGATGCGAGCATTTTCTCCTTGTTTTGTCATTTGCTTCCTGTTAACTGCACAACAGTCTCACCCACAACACGGCCTGACTGGCACTGTCCTCACGCCAGAGTCTTGTTCTCTGGGTGGCCGCCTCCCCAAACCCTCACCCACCTCCTGGGAGACACTCACTACTCTCTCTCTACAGTCGAGGGCCTGAGGCCAGAACAGGGAGGGCACTTGATCAAGGCCACACAGCTATTAGTGTTAGGGCTGAATAGAATTTTCAACTAATCTTAAAATATCTGACAATAGAGGCTCTGGGCTTCTGAGGTTTTAAAAAAGTCACTTCAAAATCTAAAATGATTAAAACTAGAAACTCACAATGACTGAGCTACATCTATAGTCAAATCTGTACACATACCTCGCTGAAAAGGCTTCCATTAACATATGAAATCCAGAGTTTCCAGAAGTTGGGCAGCTGACTTAAAACAAGCTTGGTCAATTTTTCAACAAATGCCACCCGATGGGGAGTTTTGCATCTCCACGCTAAAGGGGAAAAGAAGGTAACAGTATTAATATACTTTTGAATCAAGAGTGAAAATCTCTTTGAACAACTGCTGAACCCACAACTAACTTCACAGCAGGGCAGTGGTGCAGTCAGGAGCCCAGGGAGCCTCACAGCCGGGCAGTGGGGAGGGCAGGGGCCCAGGGAGCCTCACAGCAGGGCAGTGGGGAGGGCAGGGGCCCAGGGAGCCTCACAGCTGGGCAGTGGTTAGGGCAGGGGTCCAGGAGCCCAGGGAGCCCCACAGCTGGGCAGTGGGGAGGGCAGGGATCCAGGAGCCCAGGGAGCCTCACAGCTGGGCAGTGGGGAGGGCAGGGGCCCAGCAGCCCCACAGGCAGGAAAGGAGCAGTCCTCCTGACCAGCCCAGTCCTTTCAGCAGGGGCTCCAGAAGGAAGGCTACTGCTCCAGCAAATTAACCACAAGCCTTACAAGAAACACACTTATTTGCAAGTAACTGATAAAGTCTCACACTCTTTAAAGGGAGACAACAAAACCCAGACACTTAACTCTGAACATTCCCAGTGTCTGAGAAACAAAAACATGACTAGCCAGGATGAAAGGCAGGGGAAAGAGAATCAGAACGAGAAAACTGGGAGAAAACTAGTTAAGAGTAAATGACAGAGATGGAATTAACCCACAAGGACAATGTTCAAGTAAAGGAAAACACGAAAATGACGAGGAAAGAAAGGGAAGAAATTCAAAAGAACTAAATGGAACTTCTAGAGATGAAAAAACAATGTGAAATGTTTAGGTTAGCCACTGAAGATAAAACATCAGAGAAGCTGAAGGCAGAGTAATCAACTCTATAATGAAGCAGAGTGGAAAGACGGGTGAGGATCAGACCTCTGCAGTCTATGGATAACCCACTGGCTCAACAGACATGCCACTGGGGTCCAGAAAAGGAAGCAGAAAGTCTGACAAAGTGATTGCCCAGAATCTCCCAAATTTGATGAAAACTTTCAGAATGTGATAAAGTAGATGCAAGAAGCTTGACAAAACCCAGGCAAGATAAATCTGAACTACTCAACATGGATCATGGCAAACTAAGATCATGGCATCTGGTCCCATCACTTCATGGCAAATAGATGGGGAAACAATGGAAACAGTGTCAGACTTTATTTTGGGGGGATCCAAAATCACTGCAGATGGTGATTGCAGCCATGAAATTAAAAGGAGGCTTGGTCCTTGGAAGAAAAGCTATGACCAACCTAGACAGCATATTAAAAAGCAGAGACATTGCTTCACTGAAAAAGGTCCATCTAGTCAAAGCTATGGTTTTTCCAGTAGTCATATACAGATGTGAGATTTGGACTATAAAGAAAGCTGAGCACCGAAGAATTGATGCTTTTGAACTGTGATGTTGAAGAAGACTCTTGAGAGTCCCCTGGACTGCAAGGAGATCCAACCAGTCCATCCTAAAGGAAATCAGTCCTGAATATTCACTGGAAGGACTGATGCTGAAGCTGAAACTCCAATACTTTGGTCAGATGTGAAGAACTGACTCATTGGAAAAGACCCTGCCTGATGCTGGGAAAGACTGAAGGCCGGAGAACAGGACGAGAGAGAATGAGATGATTGGATGGCATCACCAACTTGATGGACGTGAGTTTGAGCAAGCTCCAGGAGTTGGTGATGGAAGGGGAAGCCTGGTGCGCTGCAGTCCATGGGGTCACAAAGAGTTGTTCACGACTGAGTGACTGAACTGAACTGAATTGACTCGAGATGGAGATATAATTCAGTCAGCCTCAAGTGTCACTTCTGAGTTAAGCCTGTTAGAGGGTCGGCTGGAGGCAGGGCAGCACAGAGCAGCAGGGAGAGGTGCACACAGGGTTCACAGACACCGCACCGCCCTTGTCAGGGAAGGAGGTGTGCTCTGATGCTCAGCAGTCTGACTGTGGATCAGACCCTGGTGGCCTCTGCTCACAGGGCTACATGCTCCACACTGGACAGAAGCAAGCAGCCCCGTTCTTCCCGATATTTACTCCAGTGTCTGGTGGGAGCAGGGTAGGAAGGGGGAACACTGACAGTTATAGAGACAGCCTTTCATTTAGCACAAAAGAATCATCTGATTTTAAGTTGTGCTTACGATGGACACTCATTCATATTATTAATAAGTCTCTACTCTAATACTTGAAAGAATAATATGAAATACTTTGAAATAACCTTCAGAGGTATTTGAAATTAATAAGACATGTTTCTATTACCTCATTTGCATTCCTTATATTGATTATTGAGGTTGTAAGTCACCAGTGACTGACAGCATCAACCTTTACATGAGTGTACTGTGACCACGTGTTTTATATCTCACATATGAAAACAAACAACAGATAAATGTCAACCTCAGGAATAAATGTAACAATTACAATCTGAGATGCCTTACTTACCCCAGGAAAGACGATTACCAATTTATGATTAATATTAAATGAGCAACTCTTTTTCAAACCAAATTTTAAAATTCGGTAAAGAATTGTCTACTATTTTTCTGTACTGCCTACAGAAATCAACTTTTGTTGCAACATTCATCCTGAAGAAGTTCTCAGAGAATTTTTTCTGTGGCATATTTTGAAAAATTCAACCACAGAAACGTGAGTAACACTGACCTATGCCCAATGGTTTCTTAAAAAATCAAATGGCATTTCTTTAACGTGCAATGTAAAATACACTGTGATTTGCTAAGTTTAATTTCTGGGCTGTTACTTAACAAGTAGAAAGCATGATGGCTGGTAACAGCAGCAGGAACACAAGTAATTATGGAATTTTCCAGGAGAAAAACGGCAGCTACACAAACACAAATCTGAAAGAAGCGGAGGGAGACACGCACCGTCATCCCGACCAGGCTGGAAGCTGCTGCCCCTCTTCAGCGACGCCGTCTGCCCGAGGTGACTGGGCGCGGAGGCGCGCACCTCTGCGTCGAGGTCCAGCGAGGTGCTGTGAAGGCCTGGGGGCCCTGAAAAGAGAGGCGGTGTTTCCTTGGACTCCTGGAAATTACTAGGTAATTAAATGGACTGAAATTTAGACCTTGCTCTAAATTTCCATCTTTTAAATAAGGCATCAACTGAAGTAGAACTAGAAATATTTTGTCTAAATAACTTTTAAAAGTCACTCCCACCATACAGATTTGGAGGATTAAATCTGTTACTCTGGCTTAGTACAGACACAAAACTTAGGTATCATTTTAGAATTAATGTCTGGAAAACAGAGGCGGGGGATCATAAACATAAAAACCAGGATGAAAACTCATTTTTTGAAAAGCAGCTTGGCTGGGAAAGGAAGGCACAGGGTCTAGTGAGCAGACTTGCAGCAGAAAGCTCTGCTTGCTCCCGTTAAGCCTCTGAATCCACGATTCTGTTTCTGGGCTGTGGGACCTGGCTTCCCATTTCTCTTCCCGCTGCCAGCTGCCCGGCCTGGGTCCTTCCCAGCCCACACTGTGAACATCCCAGAAGCTGACGTGTCACTGACAGGGCCGCAAGTGAATGCTACACTGTTTCAACAGTAAATCAGATGTTCAAATGCCAGTGTACTTATCACTAGTCTCCATTTTAATTTGGAAGCTAATTTTGTCTTTTCAAATTAGATTAAGAGACAAATGCACAATCGTGTAAAACACTGCTGAGCTGCATCTAGTACGAAAAGGGCTTAAATAAACTTGCACTGCTGACCCGCAACAGCAGCAATTCTAACGGGACGCACCGTGAATCAGATTCACAGCACCCTGAACATCATCTCGATACCTCCTCCTGAAGAAGGACAAAAGCGAAAGGACGACCAGGCCCCACTGCAGTCACACCTGGCACTGTTCTCCGATCCCTCTCTCCTGGATCTACTTTCTTCTGTATATCCTCTATGGCTTACAAATCTCAAAGAGAGCGAATAAAATCCTACTACAAGAGTCTGGAAGCACGGCCTCTTCTAAAGCCACTGAAGCAAGGGCGAGCAAGGAGGGCACAGCCACGCAGGACTCGGGTTGGGGGAAACACGACCAGCACTGCCCACTGGGACTTGCCTTTTCTCTTTAAATCAACACCGTGATCAACAATGTGAAAAACATTCAGGAGAGAAACTGTTTTTTTAAATCTCCAAAAAATAAACTTTAGAAACTTCCTAATATATATCCTCATTATAACAACTTTAAAATAAAACTTACGGCCTAGAGGAGCTATCCACGTTGAAGGCCAGGAAGGGCCGTGGTGAGGAGATACCCCTTGTCCAAGGTAAGGAGCAGTGGCTGTGCCTTGCTGGAGCAGCCATGAAGATACCCCATGCCCAAGGTAAGAGAAACCCAAGTAAGATGGTAGGTGTTGCAAGAGGGCATCAGAGGGCAGACACACTGAAACCATACTCAAGGAAAACTAGTCAATCTAATCACACTAGGACCACAGCCTTGTCTAACTCAATGAAAGTAAGCCATGCCCGTGCGGCAACCCAAGACGGGCGGGTCATGGTGGAGAGATCTGACAGAATGTGGTCCACTGGAGAAGGGAATGGCAAACCACTTCAGTATTCTTGCCTTGAGAACCCCATGAACCCCATGTATGAAAAGGCAAAATGACAGGATACTGAAAGAGGAACTCCCCAGGTCAGTAGGGGTCCAATATGCTACTGGAGATCAGTGGAGAAATAACTCCAGAAAGAATGAAGGGATGGAGCCAAAGCAAAAACAATACCCAGCTGTGGATGTGACTGGTGATAGAAGCAAGGTTCGATGCTGTAAAGAGCAATATTGCATAGGAACCTGGAATGTCAGGTCCATGAATCAAGGCAAATTCGAAGTGGTCAAACAAGAGATGGCAAGAGTGAATGTCGACATTCTAGGAATCAGCGAACTAAAATGGACTGGAATGGGTGAAATTAACTCAGATGACCATTATATCTACTACTGCAGGCAGGAACCCCTCAGAAGAAATGGAGTAGCCATCATGGTCAACAAAAGAGTCCAAAATGCAGTACTTGGATGCAATCTCAAAAACAACAGAATGAGCTCTGCTCGTTTCCAAGGCAAACCATTCAATATCACAGTAATCCAAGTCTATGCCCCAACCAGTAACACTGAAGAAGCTGAAGTTGAACGGTTCTATGAAGACCTACAAAACCTTTTAGAACTAACACCCAAAAAAGATGTCCTTTTCATTATAGGGGACTGGAATGCAAAAGTAGGAAGTCAAGAAGTAACAAGGAGTAAGAGGCAAATTTGGCCTTGGAATATGGAATGAAGCAGGGCAAAGACTAATATAGAGTTTTGCCAAGAAAATGCACTGGTCATAGCAAACACTCTCTTCCAACAACACAAGAGAAGACTCTATACATGGACATCACCAGATAGTCAACACCGAAATCAGACTGATTATATTCTTTGCATCCAAAGATGGAGAAGCTCTATACAGTCAACAAAAACAAGACCAGGAGTCTTACAAATAGCTGTGAAAAGAAGAGAAGCAAAAAGCAAAGGAGAAAAGGAAAGATATAAGCATCTGAATGCAGAGTTCCAAAGAATAGCAAGAAAAGAAAGCCTTCCTCAGTGATCCATGCAAAGAAATAGAGGAAAACAACAGAATGGGAAAGACTAGAGATCTCTTCAAGAAAATTAGAGATACCAAGGGAACATTTCATGCAAAGATGGGCTCGATAAAGGACAGAAATGGTATGGACCTAACAGAAGCAGGAGATATTAGCAAGAGGTGGCAAGAATACACAGAAGAACTGTACAAAAAAGAGCTTCACGACCCAGATAATCACGATGGTGTGATCACTGACCTAGAGCCAGACATCCTGGAATGTGAAGTCAAGTGGGCCTTAGAAAGCATCACTACGAACAAAGCTAGTGGAGGTGATGGAATTCCAGTTGAGTTATTTCAAATCCTGAAAGATGATGCTGTGAAAGTGCTGCACTCAATATGCCAGCAAATTTGGAAAACTCAGCAGTGGCCACAGGACTGGAAAAGGTCAGTTTTCATTCCAATCCCAAAGAAAGGCAATGCCAAAGAATGCTCAAACTACTGCACAATTGCACTCATCTCACACGCTAGTAAAGTCATGCTAAAAATTCTCCAAGCCAGGCTTCAGCAATACTTGAACTGTGAACTTCCTGATGTTCAACAGGTTTTAGAAAAGGCAGAGGAAACAGAGATCAAATTGCCAACATCCGCTGGATCATGGAAAAAGCAAGAGAGTTCCAGAAAAACATCTATTTCTGCTTTATTGACTATGCCAAAGCCTTTGACTGTGTGGATCACAATAAACTGTGGAAAATTCTGCAAGAGATGGGAATACCAGACCACCTGACCTGCCTCTTGAGAAATCTGTATGCAGGTCAGGAAGCAACAGTTAGAACTGGACATGGAACAACAGACTGGTTCCAAATAGGAAAAGGAGTTCGTCAAGGCTGTATATTATCACCCTGCTTATTTAACTTATATGCAGAGTACATCATGAGAAACGCTGGACTGGAAGAAACACAAGCTGAAATCAAAATTGCCGGGAGAAATATCAACAACCTCAGATATGCAGATGACACCACCCTTATGGCAGAAAGTGAAGAGGAACTCAAAAGCCTCTTGATGAAAGTGAAAGTGGAGAGTGAAAAAGTTGGCTTAAAGCTCAACATTCAGAAAACGAAGATCATGGCATCCGGTCCCATCACTTCATGGGAAATAGATGGGGAAACAGTGGAAACAGTGACAGACTTTATTTTTCTGGGCTCCAAAATCACTACAGATGGTGACTGCAGCCATGAAATTGAAAGACGCTTACTCCTTGGAAGGAAAGTTATGACCAACCTGGATAGCATATTCAAAAGCAAAGACATTACTTTGCCAACAAAGGTCTGTCTAGTCAAGGCTATGGTTTTTCCTGTGGTCATGTATGGATGTGAGAGGTGGACTGTGAAGAAGGCTGAGCACAGAAGAATTGATGCTTTTGAACTGTGGTGTTGGAGAAGACCCTTGAGAGTCCCTTGGACTGCAAGGAGATCCAACCAGTCCATTCTGAAGGAGATCAGCCCTGGGATTTCTTTGGAGGGAATGATGCTGAAGCTGAAACTCCAGTACTTTGGCCACCTCATGCAAAGAGTTGACTCATTAGAAAAGACTCTGATGCTGGGAGGGATTGGGAGCAGGAGGAGAAGGGGACGACAGAGGATAAGATGGCTGGATGGCATCACTGACTCGATGGACGTGAGTCTGAGTGAACTCTGGGAGTTGGTGATGGACAGGGAGGCCTGGCGTGCTGCGATTCATGGGGTTGCGAAGAGTTGGACATGACTGAGCGACTGAACTGAACTGAAAATAAAACTTATTTTATTAACGCATCTAATATACGTATAACAAGACGTTTACTGTCTTTTTAAGCACAGAGCTGTTTTTGTAGTTTTGCAGAAGACTTGAGGAATCTGTACCAAGTCTCCTAGTGGAGGCTACACCTAACCAGCTGCCCAGGAGCCACTTGAACCTACGTTATGGAAACACTAGAATTAAATTTAGTAACCCCACTGATTGTCTACATAAAGGTCCCAGCTGTATTTTTTAAATATCAAGAAAAAAAAGTTTAGTTATACTGCATCCATTCACAAAACTGCACATAAATTTGAAATATAATTTATGCATGTATTTTGGTGAGCTTCAGTTGAAAAATACAGCCTTTTTATATTTTAAGACAATTGGATAAACAAATATTTTTATTTCAGCAAATAATTAGCTTAATAATCTGGTCAATGTCTGAAATATTTAAAAGAGGAGAGAGTTAGCACAGCCTCTATGCTTAATCCCCTGAGAAGGAAATGGCAACCCACTCCAGTACTCTTGACTGGAAAATCCCATGGACAGAGAAGCCTGGTAGACTACAGTCCATGGGATCGCAAAGAGTCCGACACAACTGAGCAATTGCTTGCTTGCCTGCCTATGCTTACTATTTTCCCTTTATAACAGATCCATACTGTGATGGTTCAGATCAAACCTTTCCCGTGTGACGTATCAGTCTACATTTCCAAAGAGAACCCGAGCCACCCAGAAGAGTCTTTCCTCCTGCCATGTGACTGTGCACAAGAAGCTCCTGCTTCTACCTACTCTGGAAGCGCTGCTCTGCCTCTGCCCCACCACGTCGCTGGGAAGTCCTAAGGCCGCAGCAGACTGATGCTCCCTGGAGTTACTAGATAAGAGTCAGCATGTATTTTAAGACTTAAACTTGTTTTCAGAACAATGGAAAAAATGCCTTTGAAGGCTACCTTTAAAAATCCTGTTTGAGAATGTCGGTAGGGGGTTAAACCAAAGGCTTTTCCTGACAGGAAACCTGAAGATTTAGTCTCATTTTGGCCCTATTTCATAGGAATTTTAAGAGACAAATGACACTTCTCATAAGGTGGTAAAAGTTTTGGAAGAGAAGCCGAACAGTTAACTACCTCAGGCTGGAAGAAAACAGATTCGTCCACAGGCATTTACGCTTTAAAGATGAATTCTTTAATGCCGATCTTTATTCCTGCTCTTTCCCCATCTTTGTCTCCCCTTAGAAAAGCCAAAAGATAGCATGTGGGCTACAGAGGCAGGCCACGAGGAGCAGCAACGCGCTCCCGGGTGCCCGGCTGGCCGTGTGAGGGGCCGCGGTCACCGCCTGTCTGAGTCCTGGTACGTACCATCAGGCACCACTCACCAGGCTGGTCTGTGCTATGACCATAAAACTGGCATCCAGAGAAGGTGCTGCTGCAGCATCCACAAGAATAGCACCCTGGGACCTACCTCTGCGGACAAAGCTTCATATGCAAACAACCTGTCCTAGAAAAACACAGCTTTTACGGAGGACTTGGCTCAGCCCGGTCATGTTTGACTCTCTGCGACCCGACGGACTGCAGCACACCAGGTCTCCCTGGCTCAGAAAATCTGCCACCATCTCTGCTCATGAGCTTTTCTTGAAGACCACAAGACAAATACAATTGGCATTTTTAACACAAACCACCATGTAAAACTTTTTAAAAATTATATTAGGTTCCTTAAATTAATGCATAAAAACCAGCTTTACTTACAAAGACATCTTCTCCTGTCTGAAGTATTTACACTCTATCTTTTAAAACTAGTTTCACATCACAAACACTGTCTCAGGTCGTAACCCTTCTGCCTGGGGTGGGTGAATCAATTTCTCTTCTTTGGTGTTCAAGTCCAAGTGCAGATGTCACAACAGAACTCACAATCCATTCTTTAGATTCAGAACCCAACAAGCCTTTGTTTTGAAAACAGGTTCCTGAGAGGACCTGAATGAAAGTGAAGAAGATTCACAAGAAATGAGACGTGCTGGAAGAGACGCAGGCACTGCCACCACCACGCCATTAGCTCATTGTGTCCAGAAACCCATCTGATGGAACATTAGCTTCAGCAACAGAACAGAGGTCCATGGCACTGTGTGCCCGACTGAGAGAAGCTGAGCAGTCATGCGGCTCCTCTGAGGCAGTTCCCTCATATGCAAAATGTAGACCCAAGTCATGTCTGAACCAGACAGTTTCCCAGGTTTCTACCAGACCCACAAGGTTGTAATTATGAGAGGATGCCAACAGAAAGTCCAAATGATATTTAGGAATCCTGCCCCGTACTGACCTCATTTCTCTTACACATAACTAGGATATCTGTAAACCGGGAGTCCATCAGAACAACTGGTTGTGAATTAACAACAACAACAAAAACTAGTTATTCCAAGCAAACTTATAACTAAAGCCAATATTTTATATAAACATCCACCTACAGACACAATAACCTCAGATATGCAGATGACACCACCCTTATGGCAGAAAGTGAAGAACTAAAGAGCCTCTTGATGAAAGTGAAAGAGGACAGTGAAGAAGGTGGCTTAAAGCTCAACATTCAGAAAACTAAGATCATGGCATCTGGTCCCATCACTTCATGGCAAATAGATGGGGAAACAGTGGCAACAGTGGCTGACTTTATTTTTCTGGGCTCCAAAATCACTGTGGATGGTGATTGCAGCCATGAAATTAAAAGACGCTTGCTTCTTGGAAGAAAAGTTATGACCAACCTAGACAGCATACTACAAACCAGAGATAATACTTTGCCAACAAAGGTCCGTCTAGTCAAGGCTATGGTTTTTCCAGTAGTCATCTATGGATGTGAGAGTTGGACTATAAAGAAAGCTGAGCGCAGAAGAACTGATGCTTTTGAACTGTGGTGTTGGAGAAGACTCTTGAGAGTCCCTTGGACTGCAAGGAGGTCCAACCAGTCCATACTAAAGGAGATTAGTCCTGGGTATTCATTGGAGGGACTGATGTTGAAGCTGAAAATCCAATACTTTGGCCACCTGATGCGGAGAGCTGACTCATTTGAAAAGACCCTGATGCTGGGAAAGATTGAGGGCAGGAGGAGAAGGGGACGACAGAGGATGAGATGGCTGGATGGCATCACCGACACAATGGACATGGGTCTGGGTGGACTCCGGGAGCTGCTGATGGACAGGGACGCCTGGCGTGCTGCGGTTCGTGGGGTTGCAAAGAGTTGGACATGACTGAGCAACTGAACTGAACTGAACCATACACACACGCCTTCACTACATCACTACATACCTGCACACAGCAGACAGGAGCACAGTGCAGAGCTAACATGCCCAGGGACAGACACACTGATGACGACAACCAGGAAAGCATCCAGGGGCCAACCGGCCACGGTGGACGCTACGTCGCCAATGGCTAATTCTCGTAAGAAATACAAGTTCTGTCTCCATCTGCGTGACGCCTCCGCACTGCCATCGTCTGCCTTTGCACTGACCATCGATTAAAAAGTCACAGTATCTATGTACTTCAAGAGCTACTGGACATATTAAACTGCTTTTGAAATTGACAGTTAACTGAATGCTTGATATCAAGAAAGTACTGATAACACTTCAAGTAATGATAATAGCTTTCAAGAAGTTCAAGTGATATAGTTTTCACAAAGCATGTTTATCTTTGAAAATTACATATTGAAATAACTATAAATGAAATGAAGTGACCTGCTTCAAAAGCAATTCAGGGTGAGGGAGGAGCTGTAGGTACAATGAGACGGGTTGTGAGCAGATAACTGTCTAAACTGGGCAGACACAGAAGAGGTCATGGGGTCACCCTTAGTGCTCCTAAATAGGTTTGGAATTCTCCAAAATAATAAACTCCTTCTGATGTGAGCTCAAAGAATACACCAGATTTGCAATTAAAGAGTATGGACTTGTTAGGACTGTCTATATTGTTTGTGTTAGCTGTGTTGCTGACAACAGGTGGGTATGGCTCAGGATGTTCTTCTGAACGTCAAAAGACAGTTAAGATCATAATCTATAAACATCTGGCTAATGGATTTAGGAAACTTATACTGCATTGTCATGAAATTTATGGAGTAAGTTCAAAGAGCTATAAACTGTTATGTTGCACTCTTCAATCAAAAAGACCAACTTATGGAAATAAGTTTACCTAAACCTCATCACTAACAAGAGGTTCCAGTCAACGCACATTCCTTCAACCATGCCGCCAGCAAGGAACAACCTCTACAACAGGCTTGGTCAGAGTAAATAAAAAGGCAGGTCTCCAGTCACACAGAAGCGAATGTCTTTTTTCCCGGAGATGCTGCCTCTCGGCAGTGGTGGGTGAGTGAGTTTAGCAGCACGAAGCGTCCAGATGACAAGGAAGGACTCCACCAGGTAAGGGTGCATCTCCATTTACCTCCAAGAAGGACCCAGACTAGTGATGGGATATTGAGTATCAGAGCTTTCAGGTATGGATGTAATGAGCATGAAATTTCCTGTGCGGTCTTTATAAATTAGACATGTTTTCCAGAAATTTGAATATTTTCAAAACTAAACGTGCAGCCAGATTGTTTCTTACAAGCCTGAGCAGGGAAGCCTTCTGACAGACCACAGCCCTGTCTGTACTCCGGGCCATCTGACCACCTTCCAGCGGCCTTTCCCTGGAAAACCACACTCCTCCTGGAGGCTCAGTGGCAACAGCACCTCCTCCAGGAAGACTCCGGGGCCTCCGGTTAACCAGGCTGAGGCAGAGCTCTGTACTCCCCACTTCGGAATACCTCTCACAACTATACTTACGTGACAAATAAACACCCATGTGGCTTTTTAAACCACTTCTCTCTCACCAGAGGACAAGCTCCGAGAGGCTGGAGACCACCTGGGTCCGCTCAGCACAGCACTTCAGCCCTGAGCACGCACCCACCGCACTGCCTGCCAAGCCTGCTGCACCACCACCTGGAAGCTTTAAAGCCACTGGCGTGTGGGCGCCACCAGGAGAGAGTCTAACACAGTGGGAGGGGAGGGGAGGAGGCCGGGAGCGACAGTCTTCAGAAACACCAGGGGACTGTGTCAGGCAGCCCGGGGCGAGAGCCTGCCCAACTGAGCAGACTCCAAGCACAAGAAACTGAGGCCTCCAGACATCCACATCGACCTCAGACTATGTGTGCTGCTTGTGTTTTCACTTGTTAAAACTTGTTAAAATAATTAATGGCACAACAGGAGTTTGGATATGGCATCAGGAAAGAGATATTTGGGTTTTCCTAAACATTAAGAATAGAAAAAAACTGATTCGCAACTAGAGAACACTCAAATCCAAGCCAGCTAACCCACGACAGGCTGTCACAAACACCCGCGGCCTCCCTTCTGCGCCAGCCTCGCTCCCACACTGCCTCACTCTCCTCCCAAACCCAGCGTCGCCGAGAGGGGAGGGCAGGGCCCATGTCTGCGCCCCTGGACTTGGCTCAGGGCCTCGTGTGCAGAAGAGCCCAGCAGGCAGCTGACGGAGTGACGAGTGCACGTTTCTGCTGAGGGACACAGGTACCATCCCTACACGCCGTGTCACTTCTGCTGGAGTTACTGTCCGCTGCCCAAAGCTCTGTCCATGCAGCCAGACCGCACGAGACAGGCGTGCTGAGGCTTACCCCATGCCTCTCAGTCCCTGGCTCAGGGAGGGTGCTCGAGGTGGGGGTTGGGGTGGGGAGGGTGGCACAGGCACAGGCACGGGGAACATGAGCCCCTCCTCAGCCAAGTGCCCCCAGAGCGTGTCGAGCGACCAGGGGAGGGCCTTGCCTTTGAGGTCCCGCACGCAGCCCTCCCGGCAGCCGTGCATGAGCTGGAGGATCCACCGGTGCTGGGCCCCGATGCACTGCCACGCAGGGTCGCCAGGCGCGTGGAGGTCGGACAGGTACCTGAAACGGCAAGGCAATGGCTGACCGAGTCAGCTTCTGCTGCACAGCCATAAGGTCAAAACGAAAGCTAGTGTATCTTAAAGTCACGGCTTTTAAGGATACTTAAAACTCTCGTCAACTAGTAAAGCATTCATCAATACTTACTCTTTAATATTCAGTTCTAAATGAAACATATTTAAACTTCTTTGCATGCAATTAACAATAAAAGTACATTTTAAAATGCTAGGACTTTATAAAAAGACAACCAAGATGACAGAGACAGCGTGCAGTGTCCTGATCAGAATGCGCCTGCTCAGCTCTCGGCCACACAGGAAACACCAGCACAGTCTCCGCCAGACGACCTTCTTCTCTGGTCTGAAACTCACGGCCACCAGATGGCAGTGTGACCCTGCTTTCTTTATGCTCCGAACAGGGCAGCTGAGACTTTGGACCACATCACAGAGGTCTGGTGACAGCAAACACTGACCTGTAAGCCTAAACTCTGATTCGTGAGAAGACATTCCTCAAAATATACAGTGGAGGTGGGCATTTTTCTTGGTTTTAAAACAGGCTGAAAAATATTTAAAGTCTTATTTGTCTGTGAAAATTTCCAACCCAGATAGACAACTGAAGTAGATTTCTGCTGAAAAATTGACAAGTATTATTCAAAACTTAGCCCTCATGAAATACGTAAATATAACAACTTAAAGCAAATTAAATCAACTCCAAAAGCTGGACTTGCTGTCTTAAAATTACTACAAACCATAAGCTGTCTACTGTCTTGGGGCTGAAGTTTCGTCTAAGAACACACAGTCACTAGTCACAGTCACAAGCGTGGCCTCTCGCAGGGACACAACTGGGCGTCTCTCCGGGGCCCTCCAGCAGCAAGCACTTCCTTACTCAGGCTTCTCAGCCAGCAGCTAACCAGAGGAGAAGCAAGTCAGTGATAAACAAGACCTGGCATTCGGGAACAACCCCTGCCCCGCTCCAGGACGAACCAGGCGGTGGTTTTCCAGGAGGGGGCGCGATCCTGGCCCCACTCACAGGGGCCTGGAGCCCACTGTGCTGAGCCTGTGGACTGTCTGCTGGAGCTTCGCCTCAGGCAGGAGAAGCTGTGTGTGCCCCCAGGGCTCCTGCAGCACCTCCTCCAGACGCCTGGGCTCACACAGCACCCTTGGAGCCACACCAGCAGTAAACGCAGCACCCCCGCCCCGCGCCCGCCTTCCTCTCTGACGCACGCACGGAGCAGCACAGCTAGGCGATCAAGACGTCCCTCTGCTCAGCACCCCCTCAAACTGTAAGGCCCTTCAGTCCTTCCAAAATTTAAGAATAATCCTCTTTCTACCATCTTGTTAATGGGTATTACACAAAAGAGTTTTATAAAGAAAGATAAATTTGTTGTCTCAGGAACTCTACAGTGTTTCAGTTCAAAAGTACAACTTGTGTTAAGGCTTTCCCCTGGTTAAATGACTTAATCCAGTAACTTTTCTTTTAGGATGTACATTAAAGACTGTAAACTACATTTCAAAAATCTTGGCTTAGAATACGATACAGAGTATTGCTACTTCCTTTTAAACTTCGTTACCAAAGAATACTTTTTAAAAGGGCTTTTTAGTGGGGAAAAGGTAAGGAATGTTAATTATGGTGAGCATAGACTCAAATTTTAAAATTTAAGAGTTAGAGCCGTTAGGCATACTTAGACATGATTTTTAACAATGACCAAGGAAAGAATCACACTGATATTGCTACAGGGTACTCTGCTTCTCAATCAAGCTGCTAGCAGCAGCAGAGGAGGGAGAGAAGAAATTGTGAGAACGCCTCGAACCAGAGTCAGCACTGAACAACCGCACGGCAACAGGGGAGAGCCCCATGCTCACGCTGTGCACAGCTCCCAGTGTGTGGGGCTCAGACGCACAGCCCTGCTGGCGATAAAGTTGAGGGCTCCCCCCAACCTGGTGCTCACAGGGTGGCTCATCACAGATTCCAAACTCCAACAGATGTTTGGCCTGGTTGTGATGTTTTTCCTATTCTTTAATAACTAAATCCTTAATTTAAAAAAGGATGATAAATTGCTCCATGTAGTTTCAAAGTGTCAAAAATAAAGATTAAAAAGTAAATAAATTACTTGACATTTTCGGTGACATTCTTGTTCTTTTCCTTTTGAAAGGACAGGGAATAAAGCAATAGGCCATTTAAAAGAACCTTTTTTAATATTACTATCTTTTAAACGGTATCCAGTAGGTTAACCGGTTACGGAAACTGCATGAGTTATCACACAACGGCAATTCACTACATAAAGAAATCCTGCACTCGATAAGGTTTAACATCATTTTCCTACCAAGAGATGTAACAGAATAACTGTAATTATTAGTGAAGCAGCATGGCAGAACACAGACAAGACGCTAAACAGTTTTGTATCCTAGATGACAGATTAGCCTTCCTGGAACTCTGTTACTTTACATGTTAAAAAAAAAAAAAAAAAGGCAGTTGGATAACAACACACAGTTAATTAGCAGCATTAAATTTCTATGATTCTACAAGCCAGAAAAATTCCTGTGTGTGCTTTCTTCTGGGGACACTTAGAGAAAAGCACAGACAGGCTGTGAAGGCAGACAGCCAGAGGCCCCCCACCTGTGGAGCAAGTGTGACCAGGTGCCACGCAGCGACCGCGTGGCTTGTTGGGGGGCAGCCGGCACCCCAGCTCCCCACGCCAGCCCACGTTAAAACTCCCTCCCTCTTGAGCAACACGGTTCCCACCACACCATGGGGCCCACGCTTCTGCTGCTACTGCCGTCCTTTCCAAGTCAGCATCCCCACCTCCTTTTCAAGCCTGGAAGCTTTCAGAACCCTCAGCTGTTGAGCCCTGCCCCACCTGCAGCACTGGAGCCCCGTGGGACAACGCCACCCTCGAAGCCAGTCAGGGAGCAGCCCCCCAGCCAGGCTAGATCCTGTGGACAGGAGAAGGGCAATGAGGCCGCTTTCCCTTCACCCAAACTGGCAGGATTCTCTTGCCTTTAAAGGGTGACTGCTCCCCAGTCTCTGAGTACACACAAGACCTGCTGTCCTACATGGGTCCCCACACTTCTGCTGCCTGTCTTCCCTTCTGCCGTCTCATCACTCTCCCAGTCTCCCCGAGTCTCTGTAAGAGCAACAGGACGTATCCAGCATCACCCAGATACATGTGATTCGTTAAAACTCTCACAGAAGGTTTACCTTATATAACGTTTCTGGTCATGTAAAGTTGATGGTGTCTCAAGCAACTTCTCCAGAAGTAATTCTCTTAAAGCTTCAATCCGTGTTTCTACTTCAGCATAATCTAATTAAAAAGGAAATAATTACATGATTTACAGAATGAAAGTTTAAAATCAAAGTATGGAAAGCAGACTGGCTGTGCGGACGGAGGGGCTGACTGAGAAGAGGCAGGAGGGGAACTTCCCCAGCGATGAAAACATTCCCTGCAGGGTTCGGGTTACAGGGTGTGTGTACCTGTCAAACTCACTGGTGTGCAGTGTGAGAGCCTGTGCGTGCACGCGCGCGCGCACACACACACACACACACACACACACACACACACTGTAAATTTATCACAATAAAAATAAACTTTTCTGGGTCCTTTTGGATTTCTTTACAAATTTAATCAAGTCCTGTGATAGTTCTCCCAGTTAATAAGGCATTTTAGGCTTTATTTTCTGTAACTCTACCATAGAGATAATTTCAAAATTTGCTTAAAGTAGGGTTAGAATTCATAAATATATTATTAGTCTTTCTAAAGAGGGAAGAATAAAATGTAGGTTTCCATTTCTGTAAAATACCTGTAACAATTCTTTCCAGTAAAAAAGACCTAAGTAGCATCACAATTATCAAGCATCAAAGGATGTCCACCCGCCCTGTAGTTCTCTCTCCAGGTCACTAAGAAACTCCACTAAGCTACTTCTGAAGTACCCATCTTACACTTGAAAAGGGGCACCATATAAACAAAAGCTAAAATGCATGTTAACATTCTTTGCAAAATCCATTTCACAATTTTCCTATAAAAGCAAAGTAAAAAATCTTAAAGTAATAAATCTTACATTTCTTGAAAACTTGCACCTCTGTTTTCCCAAAGAGTGACTTGGCCTTTTCATAATCATTAATAACCACATCATAATCACCCTTTAAAATAAAGAAACATTTTGGAGATTGTCAGTAAAGTTTAATTAATTTGGTTAAGATAAAAAACATCCTCACAACTCTAAAATGTAAGACATCTGCGCCCACAGGCACATGAACAGGCACTGTACCTTCTGGATGTTCCTTTCAATATTTAGAGGGAGGTTGAAAAGAAACTTGAATCGCTGGAGCACATTGAGTGCATTTCTAGTGGAATCTGCCTTGTCCTTTCGACCTAAGACTTCTTGAAATAATGTATCTGCAGTGTTACTTGCTCCTGTTTTAAAAGGAGAAAAAGAAATTTAGATAAAAACTAATTTTAGTCATAAAACGTGCAACTGGACAAAAGAAACAAAATGTTAGACTGCTATTATACTTGATATTATAACTCAGCAGACTTTTCTAAAAGTCAATTATATTGGAGTTTTTTTAAATTTTTTACAGTTTGCTTAAGCACAATTTCCATCTTGCTTGCTAAGTCTTTTCATATGTGTATACCAATTAATGGTACCCAATTAAGAATAACCATACGTACCAGGCCCAAATAAGTTCTCTGATGTGAATCTACATTTATTTCAGCTTCTTTTAAGTTTTACAGCATTATGGACCCTTAGGTTATTTCATTAATTCAGATAATAGGTTAAAATACACACACATACATGATGTGTGCACACACAAGTACACTAGTTAATTCTCTGGATTTAGTATCTATATATTCATAGTAATTTAAAAAAAAAGGAAGAAAAATTTTTCAGAAAAGTTATTCAAAAGAAGTATTTTAGACCTAACCCTATTCTATGTAAGATTATCTATGCAGCAGGCAGAAAAACTACATAAGCAATTTAAAATATCAAATGTTAACACACTATCATTAATGAACATTTCTTAAACCAGCTTAACATTTCTTAAAATGATACACAAACTGGACATTTTATATTTACATATATACATATGTATTTTTTTACCTTAAAGGCCTCAAATTATATGAATCACTAACGAAAGTTTATCTAAAACAAAATTTACTATATATAAAAATACTTAAGCTTTTTCAACTTGTGAATTATTTTTAATTAGTCACAAGGAAAGTGGAGAAAAAGGATACTCTTTTTGGCTGTTTGATCACTGTTCATATAAAGTTTCTACATTATCTGGTCTAGTGACTATACTTTAAGCAAAGATGAAAAAAATGACCTCAGTCTCGCTGGGTGGCTGGCATGCCGCTTTCTCTAGTCCACACTGTGGGTGGCCTGAGTGTGTTAAAAGTCGTCTTTATAACATAATTGTTTTATCTAAATAATGTTTAAATTCTGTTGAAATTTTAAAGGCCTGATATAAAAACTTTGTTTTGTCAGTATAGCTATTTTCACCACATTATTTAACGTACAATACTAAATTTCTACTATGAGAAAAATATATATATTCCCTTATTGCCACCAAATCATATAATGAAGAGTAAATGAATATTGGAAATCTGATTAAAGTTAAAAGTACTTTTCTTGGAATGCTTATTATTAAGCATTTATCATTTAGAAACAGACTTCATGAATTGAGGCTTCATAAATGAACAGATTCCTGAATGAGGATTGAGTATTTTTAAAGGCTGATTACTTAGGTGTGTGCTGTGAATGTTAAATCCTCAAGCACTTTCTCTACAATGAAGGAATACAAAACATCAAAATTAGATTTTTTTCATCTTGAAGACAATAAAACAATACTAACATAATTTTAAACACTCCTAAAAAGCATGAAAACAAGTACAGGTAGAAAATCCATTTAAAATTAAATAATATAAATATTTAATACAGAAATCGCAGAGGCAGAAATTATAAGCTATCAAATTATAATTATACAGAAATATATACAAAATTTTAATTTACACACAAATTTTAAGTTATGAAATTATGATTTTAATTTATAAAACACTTTGCCCATAAATTATTATTCTGTTGTGAACTTTACTGCATTCACAATATTAACTTTGGGAGCTCGTAACTGATAACTGGACGATTATATACAGTAAGAAAATAATGAAGGCAGTGATGCCAAGATTGGGGCAGCAGATAAAAATCAGCAGCAGCTCACCAGCCACACTTGAGGTCTTCATTCTGTGGGGCAACTGAGAAGAAAAGGACAGGCCGGCTCCCGGAGCTGAGGCAGGACGCCCTGGAGCAGTCCCATCGCACATAGCAGCCCCAGGCCTGCCCGGACTGAAGGCCGTCCCTCCCCCTTGCAGGGACAGTGTGTCCTGCTCTCGGGGACGGACACCCCCAGCATGGACAGCAAGCACAGAGGCCTCAGCTGGGCTGGCAGGGCAGTGACATGTCCCTCGGCCTAAGACAGGGTGACAGGCACGGGCCTGGAGGGCTCCAAGTGCAGGCAGCCAGAGGCGGACACTGCATGGCTCCGGCTCCTGGAGGCAGACGGCCTGGGGCCGGGGGGGTGGATGGGCAGCCTCAGGAACAGAGCTAACGCCACTGCACAGCAGCCATGTAGGGAAAACAACACTTCCACTGGAGAAAATCTCACACCCTCCCACCACAGATCACATGCGGCACTGCACATGGCGGCAGTACCGGGGGGCGACACATGGCATCACACATGGTCATCCAGCCATCACGTTGTGCGCTTTGAACTTACACAATATCCGTGTCAACTGCTTCTCAACAGAGCAGGAGGAAAAGATGGGGAGACGGGTCACTGCAGCACTGCCCCCGGATCTTAGGCCCTCAATGATGGGAAAGCCTGAGCCTGCACCAGCAACTGTCACCCGCAGAAAACACCATGTGACTCTGAGGTGCCTGGCCACCTCAAGACTATCAAAGCAGACTCAAGCTCTCTGTGGCCCTGCTCAGGGCACTGGCACCGGGCACAGAGCACAGCCCAGGCAATGGCGACCCACGTCTCTGCCTGGGGAGCTAGGGCTTCCCCAACCCATCACGCTATTCACCCCCGGAACAGGAAAACTAACCAAAGTTAAGGCAAACTTTTCAACATACAGTTAAACTCATGGCAAAACTCCGACACAAAGAGACTGAGCAACCTGCCATGTGTCTTGTTTCTCCTAACAAACTCCAGAAATGGACAGACAGGCAGACTTCACAGGGTGACACCAGCTGACAAGGTGGCTCTCCGAGTCACCCAGCGCTCGTCTCCAGCCCGCCTGAGGCTGAGCCCCCACCAGCCTCACGCCCCCACTCACGCATCTCCCTGGCTCCTCTTCTGTTTCTACCCAGCTTCCTTCCAGTCCATTCTCAACAAATGGCAGAATGTTTAAGTTCACCGTGTGACTGCTTTATTTAAAATCCTTCCGGGGCTCACCAGTAGCCTCAGAATAGACAAACTCCACGACATTGCATGGAAAGCTCCTCACAAGCAGACCCCTCGACCTGCAACCTTACCCCTCATTTCCTGCTTACTGAACCGCAGTGGCTCCCCGGACCGGGGACGCACGTGGGCCCACAGAGGGCAGGGCAGCGCAGGGCCGCGTGCAGGACTGCATCAGGGATCGGGCAGCTGAGCCAAGCAAACAACCCTAACAACCAAGTGGAAGACGACGCTTATTTTGTGACTTCTAAAAATTTTTGCTGAAATGTTAAAAACTTGCTGTTGGTTAGAAACGAAAAAAAAAAGAAAAAACAGTAAAACTAATTTTTATTTAGTACACTATTAATATAAAATATTAGAAACACTGAAAATTCAAGTGCTTAATTTCTTTGTAAACAACATTATCAAGACAGCCTGCCTTCTCTTCTCGTCATAAAATCTGCAGCATGTATCAGGCATCCTTTCTGCGCTCCGACAATCACCCTCGTGTCCACACCTGTCCACCGTGTCCCAAGCATCCCAGGTGAGTCCCTCATCATACCCTCCTGGTTTCTGTGGGGATGCACACCCTCACCGAGCTCCTTGGGGCTCCCACATGGTGACAGCGCCCCACTGGTGCCTGTCTACACCCCAGCTGATGGGCTCTGAACCCCGTTTCCCCTGTGCTGGTTCACGGTCATCTCTGCGGACCACGTCCTCCTGCGAGTGTCTCTCTGGGAGATGCGGAGGCCACACACAGGCACGCTCTGCGTCTGAGCATGACTCTACCACGAGGGCAGCTGGGCATCCGTGACTGGTGAGCGATGGGTGGGTGGACAGCCAGAAACCAAGCGAGCACTCACGCAACGCGGTGAGAATGCTGGGCGCTGACAGCCACGAGCTCCAACCCAGCAGAGCCTGTCTGCAGTTTACAGCACAGACTTGGAGCCAGATCTCCAGGCCCAAATGCCACTCACTACGCAAGTGACTCAGGGAATGCATGTCGTCCTTCTGAGCCTCAGCTTTTTCATCAATAAAATGAAGACAACAGAACAAGCTTCCCAGAGTAACCGCAGGGCTCAGCACCTGTAGGGTGCGGAAACAGCGCCTGGCCGGGCTGGTCACAGCAGCGCCTGCGAGGTCTGGTCACAGCTGCAACCATGACGCCTGGGCCACACCATCCCTCCCTGCAACCGGCGCTATCTAACCCGCAGCATCAGGCACATGGGGCTACTTCAGATGAAATTAAAATTAAAAACTACATTCCTCAGTGACACTAGCCATGATTTAAGTGCTCGACAGCTACACCTCCACTGCCACAGGAGCTGCTGGCTGTACACTCCTGGGACAGACAACAGACACAGAGAGGAATGCGGATTCCACAGAAATCAACAGTCATCACTGTACACAGAAGTGGTACCGGACTGTGTGGCTGTACACTCCTGCAACAGGCCACACACACAGAGGAATGTGGATCTATAGACATCAACAGTCATTACTGCATCACTGCTTTGAAATTAAGAAGGAATTATTAAATACCAAAGCAAATATGAGAAATGTATCAGTGAGAACCTGTTTTTAAGCATTTCAATGAAAGGTTTCAAAACTGGTAAATTCTGAACAAAATGGACTAAATTTCTTATGGCCAATGTCACCCTTCAGAAACTTAAAGTGAAAAGGATTTCCCAAATCTTAAGAAGTTTCATTTAAAATAACTCAGGAAAAGCACATGTAAGTTAGCATGTGATCACGCCCCAGACTGTGCCCACACTCCTGTATAATCTCTGCACAGCTCCTCAAGAGCAGTGATCAGGTCCCACTTTCTGGGCAGGGACCTGCTTGAGGGCGGCAGTCACATGCCCCCAGTCACATGACCCAGCATGACACTGGACACCATCAGCCGTACCAAAGTTGGCCAAGCTCACCTGAACTACAAACTTATCCTACAATAGCAAACATCAACATACAGCTGACAGAAAAATATTTCTAGGAAAAAGGGACTGTTACAAAGGAATACATTCTACAAAAAATGTTTATCCCAGAAAGTCCTGAATCTCAAAGGATTTCTCAAAGAAGTGACATTCATGTTAAGCCAGTTTACTCAAAAAAGAGCAAACTTTCAGCAGAAATTTAAAAGGACACATTTCTAGAAAAAGTTTGTGCTTATAAAGGAATAAAAGTAAAACAATTTCCCTTACAAATTTTACTACCACAAGTCTCAAGGGAGAATTATCTAAACTACTGAAAAGAAAAAAGTTATACACTACACTGGGCCTCACCATGAAACGGATCTTAATTTTTTCCAACATTAACAAATATCCATTTTCTTCTACTGACAAATTGAGATACTTACTAAGCCAGCTTGTTCTCACAAATCACCTTTTCAAAGTTACTATCATTTTTTTTTTTAAACAGATATCATGGTTTGATGGCAATTTCCCCAGGGAAAATAGCATCCCCAAGTAGAAAACAGCCTTCCAACCCTTTAAAATGTCTGACTTTGTTAATACAGAAACAGCTTTAGTAAATGCTTATTTGGGCTGAATTCAGACTATATTCATTTGAACAAAGCTGGTGACTGGATACTCAGACAAGAAAAAGAAATGAGGTAAAATCTCAAGGCAAAATGATAGTAATACAAAAAAACAGAGAGAAAAATATTTAAAGTGTTGTAAAACTCATAAATTTTGAGATGAAATCGAAGTAATCAAATTCTACTACCAAGGAAAGCCTATATCAAATTAAAACTTCTTTCTAGAAAACACTTATTATCAGAGATCCCAAAGTTTATGAACAGATTATTACAAAAAAGCCCACAAACTTCTGCTGATGGAACTAAATTAAGATAGAAGTGCAAAACTGACTTGTTATCACAGTCCTACATTATAGAATCACTAAAGGGCCGACGCTGGGGGTCTTCAATATTTTAGTTATTCTCGACTCTACTTCCTGGTGAAGTTGTATGCTCTACATGCTTACACTCGACGACCAGGAAAGTCCCCTGGACATCACTGCTCCTTGTCAAGTGTTTCACTATATTCGTGAAGACAACAGTTTACTTTCAAGCCACTAATATTATAACAGGGACTGATTTATCTGCTGAGTTTCTTCTAAATCTATAGGGTAAGTAGCTGGAAGTTCATATGTCAGCAGAAAGAAGGGGAGGTGGAAAGAGCCTTGAATTCCATGTATCAGTTTCTCTTGGCCTACAATTCTTACAAAATGTCTCAGAGTTAGAAACACTCAAGAATGCAGCTGTCTTAAATTTGTTTTGGAAAAAGGCATGGCATAAACAAATAGACAGCTCGGTATCTGACTTCCAACAGCTGATGTTATCACTGTGTTACCACTGGCAGATGCTTGAAGACGCTATTCTATGTTCTTGGTCAATGATGATCCTGGCTACAGCCACAGCAATTTTTTTCCTTTGATGATGTCATTTATGCACTGGCCTCCTTTATGGTGGCAAATTTTACTTTTTAAGAAGCATACTGGTTTGCTCTCAAATGATGATTTCTCATAAATAAAATGCAAACAGAAAGAGAACATTCATTTTCAATATTTTTATTCTCTATGCTCATTAAATCACTGCTATTTAGAAATAAATAACAAAATACAACTTAACTGCCTTGTTCTGTGAAACCAGGTCCAAGAACTCTATCAAAGCTTGTTATAAAGTCCATAAATAAGTTTGGGTAGTAGGACAAAACTTACTGTTCAGAACATTCTCCAATTTCTGCGTCATGGATCCTTCTACTTTTTCCGTTCCATCCGCTTCTAGTTTTTGATGGATAGCTAGAAAAAAAGCACCAAGTTAAAATGTAGGCTATTTTAATGGGTGGCAAAATATTACATCAAAAAAGACATTTTTAAACAGCTCTGGTTCTATTTTCACTGCTAGAAAGAAGCACAAACACACAAAAACTCTGCAAAGTAACCAGCAGACACCAGTCTAAGTCACGGTGAAAGTGAAAGTGAAGTCGCTCAGTCGTGTCCGACTCTTTGCGACCCCGTGGACTGTTGCCCACCAGGCTCCTCCATCCATGGGATTCTCTAGGCAAGAATACTGGAGTGGGTTTCCATTTCCTTCTCCAGGGATCTTCCCAACCCAGGGATCGAACCCAGGTCTCCCGCATTGCAGGCAGACGTTTTAACCTCTGAGCCACCAGGGAAGTCACGGTACTTTAATGCTATTAAAATAGTACATAATACATGTACTTAGTCATCTGATCATGAAGGCTGAGTACTAAAGATGACTGAATTAAAAAAAAGAAAAATAAGGCTTAAATTACTAATACGTTTGGTATTTGGCCACAGGAAAGTCATTCTTATCAGTTTCACCATCTACAAAATAGAAATGCGACTATTTGATATATATCAACCTCAAAATATTTAATTTCAGCCGTGGGACATAACATGGCAAAATACATATTATTCATGTTCTACTCGTCTATACTTCCCTGGAGGTTCTCAAGAAATATCTAGCAACATCTACCAACACGTCAATTTGTGGATGGGCAAATTACATTAGAGTTTTTTTGCTAGTATTTATATATGTCTGAATGATTCTGATAAATTATCAGAAAATCATTAATTTATATGTAAAAACTTTTACCTACTGATGAGAGGAAGTTTTAAAAGCAAATCTGGTTTCTTCAAGTGAATCATTAAGAAAATTTTCAAAGTAAATCTCCAAAATACAATTTGAAATTCAAAACTGTGACACAGTTAAAGTAATAAAAAATAGCAAGATAAACATTACTGAGACATGACCTTAAGCAGAGCACCGTAATAAGTTTCTAACACACGATGTGCATCCAATAAGAAGCCAGTGACGAGGTTCTAACGTTACTTCTATTTCACAGATGGGGAAACCATGGCTCAGTGAAATTAAATAAGTTGACCAGGTCATACAGCCAAACCCAAAATTTGAGCCAAGGCAGCGCAATCCCAGGACACAAGCTTCACTCCATCCGACCCACACCTCATGGGCAGGTGACCCAAACCCCTCAGCCTGCTTTCACGTCCATAAATTGGGAACACAGAACTATATGCATGGGAAAAGCATTCAGTCACAAAGAGGAGATTCTCTCCACTTAACAGCTGTGCACACAGCCCCAGGATCACAGCCTGCTAGCCCTCTGCAAGCTCAGGACTGGAGTCAACAGGGAAGCCCCAGCAGACGCCCGAGGGTTACCTACCTGAGAGGGCGTCCTGTGCCTCAAAGAAAGTACTGAGCCCCCCTTTCACGTACGCCAGGCTGCCCTCACTCTTCTTGTTAGCCTGTCTCTTCAGGTGGGTGATCGCCATTTTGAGTTGTTCAAAACTGAAGTGAAACGAAGAAGCCATGAGAAGACAATGTGTTAGTTGTAAAATACTGAAGCTACACTGGAAAGACAGACTAATACAGTATGTAATCAGATGAGACCACGCTTTCAAATTCTTACCCAGGTCTAACCCCTTACACATTACAAACACCAAAGTCACAGCAGCTGTACAACAGCTTTGTACAGCCTCATGCGTCAGACCCCTGAGAAGTAACTATACACGTAGATATGCTTACACTTGACCCAAATCAACACAGCATTTGCCAGGTAAGGAGTTCTGAAGAGCATCTCCCAGATGCAGAGGCCTGGACCACACAGGGCTGGGTGGCAGGACCCCCCGGACAGGCCCCACCATTAATGGTGATTTCACAGGAATCACGGGGGTCAGCTCAAAATTCACATTAAGTGAACAGACCATACTACTTCATCTTTATAACTCAAGCAGAGAAAAATCAGCTGGTCTCTGTATTTCACAAGTTTTATTTCCACTAAAGCTAAGAAAATCTGGCTGTAAATTGTTGACTATATTCTTGAGTGCCAAGATGGTACTACACAGAGACGAGAGATCAATCCTGACTTAGGGTAACAGAAAAGCACATCTATAATGTGAAATCAGAACCATCTTCCCCAAAGAAAGACTTCAGACATTTGCTCTAAAAATTTACCAGGCCAAATTTACTCCAAGTATATACCAACTTTTCTTGTTTTCTATGATGGTTTTGATCCCAATAGGTGAAGGAAGAATTTCTTCTAAAGTGTATTTTAACAAGTTGGGGTGTTTCAAGGATATACATTTTAAGCAATAAGCCATTTAGTCAAACATTTCTACTATAGGAGAGTGTTCTAGCTAGCCCTGCATGCGAGCCACAGGCCTGCTGTCGCCCAGAGGGCAGGCAGACTCTCAAGCAGCAGGAACAGAGGGGCACTGTACCCGGGTGCGTGGCCCGTGTGTACTTTTTGCTGATTTTAAATCAAGTCTTTGAAAAATGTTAAACAACTCATCTTCCTTTGCTCTCTGGTCAGGAAGGAGGTGTCTTCCTTGTTTTAGACCAGTACTTGAGAACTCTGTTACCTGAGCAGGGAGGGGTCACACGCAGACGCAGGACAACAGCTAAGACCCAAGTTTTACCAGGTGGCCCAAACAACGAAACATACAGAAACATCAGGGTAGAAGGAAATAGGGCTCCTGGAATCAATGATCCCGTTTTATAAATAAGGACCAGATACTCTGATGTGTTCACAAGCACCCAGGGTCAAGAGGGCTGCTAACCCCACGCCTCCACGCCTGATGCGCTGCACCCCAAGAAGCCACACGGCACTGCCCGCGCCCTCACCTCGTGTTGGAGTGGTTCTCAATTAGGTACCAGGCAGCGGAAAAGTTCTCACTTGTAAAGTCAGCACTCATTCCAGGGAACAGCATTTCTAAGTCCTTCTGGGGAAATTTACCTCTGAGGGAGGAAAAAGGCTTAAGATGTGTTTAGAGTGCTATTACTACAAAGACGTAACCAACAGCAATAGACATGGACACAAATCATTACAATGATGCATGAGACATTACGGAGTCTAAGTCTGTACACGTGAAAAATATACTTCCTACGCCATATAAACTTCAGCTGTATGTATAAACTTTGTATATATATATGATAGAAAATTAGTTATAATGCAGAAATTATATCAGTAAAAGAATATAAAACTTAAAGAGGCTGAGTTGATACTTCATGAAATCTGTCCAAATATGAAATCATTTCCTATCCAATAGACAAAATTTGGGTACACTGACATTAAAAACAGTAAAATCAACCTGTTAAAACACTGTTAAAGACCTATGTGAGAGCTAGCTTAAGACACACTGATGCTGACAACAGTTGCTGACCCAGGCAGATCTATACAGCACTCACGCTTCTATGCACACGTCTAGATCAAGTTCAAGGAAAGCTGATGCTGATGGACAGTCCCTTATCTGCAGCCCCTCTGCAGCTAGGAAGAAATATGTGCTGCCCCGGGTGGAGGATGGCAGAGCCAGGCTCCTCGCGGCTCAGTGACACTTCTGGGTCCTGACTCAACCAATCGTGGAACCCACCATCTCTGGACTTCGTATATTATGAGAAATAAGTATCTTCCTTGCTTACACCACAATGAATTTTTGTTTTCTATTACTTACAGCTGAAGGCACCCTGAATCTACCCCAAAATAAGATCTGTGACACAAACACCTAGAAAGCTGACAACGAGTGACACCACTGGAAGCAGTGACGCCCTGTGGGGAGCACACCCATAGGGGCAGAGGCAGCTCGGGCAGCATGGGGAGCACACCCACAGGGGCAGAGGCAGCTCGGGCAGCATGCACAGGTTTACAGAGTTTCTGAATAACCTTGAGGAAATTATTTTACCTCCCTAAGGCTCCATTTTTGGAGAAGGAAATGGCAACCCACTCCAGTGTTCTTGCCTGGAGAATCCCAGGGACGAGGGAGCCTGGTGGGCTGCCGTCTATGGGGTCGCACAGAGTCGGACACGACTGAAGTGACTTAGCAGCAGTAGCAGTAGCAAGGCTCCATTTATTCATGAGGATAATAAGAGCATATCTTCCTCTTAAGAAAATGCTGAGGATTAAAGTAGATAATGCATGTGGAAGGCTTAACAGTTTTTGACACTTAATAAATGCTCAAAAACGTTACTCTGTTACCTTCAGTCTTTATACTTGGTTCTCTATATTTAATAGAGTCTTTCATTAAGAACCATTTTATCTGATTCTCCTAACAACATGATGAGTTATATAATCCCATTTTACAGTCAAAGAAACAGCCCCAGTACTTGTGTTGTCAAATAAACAACCGGAGACGCTTATGAAAAATGTCTACATACATAGCTGTAAGTCTAGAAAAACAGAAAGTGAGGGAGAGATTCAGAATGCAGAGAACTGCTAATGGTCTTAGTCACAGCATGAGGAAGAGCAGAAACACCGTGTCAAAGGAGCATGAAGTCTGGAGACTTAACCCTCTGTCCAGAGTAACTGGGTCTTAAGGTCTGACTGTCTAAGTGAAGTCATAGATTAACAGCAAGGCATATTCTAAGTGACTAAATCCACACTTCGAACTCACTAACCAGATAGTGCAAGCAACACAGAGTCTAATGTGTAACACGTGAAGTGATTTCACTAAGGAACCAACAGTTTCAGTAGCTGACAACCTTCGTGCCCCCACGGTGCACGCTCCCCATTAGATGGCAGTGTGAACTCAGATTACACCTTCCGAAGGGTTTAGCCATGAGGACCCAGGTACAGTGGGCAGGTGCAGAACTACAGGAATGTCCTCAACTCGGCAGCATTCACTTTCAAAGAGGAAACTGACCTGATGACCTCCAGTCAGCAGAAGAACAAAAGTCCTCCTGAGAAAAGTTCCCTGCCCCCGCAGAGAGCTGCATGGTTGAGCCCAGCCCGTGCGCTCCAGCTCCCGACCGCAGGCAGAAAGGCAGGAGGGAGTGGGGGAGCGCGTGGTCCGCACAGCTGCTACTCCAGCGCCCGTGCTGCTCTGTGCGTTAAATGTCATCAGCCTGTTCAGGGCTGTGTGCTTTTCCCCTTTTTTGGCCTCTCAGTTTCTGGACGCAGGCACTGCACCACAGTCCACAAGTCTGTTCTTAAAGACTTCTAAAAGGTAACCGTCTCCAAGGCGCTTCCCTTCCACACTCTCACTAAGAACTACTTTGTCACCTCTCCTTGTTTTCTAACTGGAGCAGGAAAACGGGTCACCTTTTCTCGTTACTGGAAGGCAGCCTGGTGTGGAACATACCAGACTGCGCGGCTTATAAAGCCTCTGTGGACACAACCCAGAAGCCAGTGGGGCATCAACGCACTGCTCGAGACACCTCTTCCCAGGTAGTAACTCCTAACACACGGTGGATCATACAATAACGGGGTATGGTGTCGGGGAGAAGCCCCACTGTAACGCCCTCACTCCCATATACGGCAGTCCGCCTAGTCACTCAGTCATGTCCAACTCTTCATGACCCCATGGACTGCAGCACACCAGGCCTCCCTGTCCATACCAACTCTCGGAGTCTACCCAGACTCATGTCCATTGAGTTGGTGATGCCATCCAACCATCTCATCCTCTGTCGTCCCCTTCTCTTCCTGCCCTCAATCTTTCCCAGCATCCGGGTCTTTTCCAATGAATCAGCTCTCCACATCAGGTGGCCAAAGTATTGGAGTTTCAGCTTCAGCATCAGTCCTTCCAATGAATATTCAGGACTCATTTCCTTTTGGATGGACTGGCTGGATCTTCTTGCAGTCCAAGGGACTCTCGAGAGTCATCACAGTTCAAAAGCATCAATTCTTCAGTGCTCAGCTTTCTTCATAGTCCAATTCTCATACCATATATGACTACTGGAAAAACCATAGCTTTCACTAGACGGACCTTTGTTGGCAAAATAATGTCTCTGCTTTTAAATATGCTGTCTAGGTTGGTTATAGCTTTTCTTCCAAGGAGTAAGCATCTTTTAATTTCATGGCTACAGTCACCATCTTCAGTGATTTTGGAGCCCAGAAAAATAAAGTCAGCCACTGTTTCCATTTTTTCCCCATCTATTTGCCATGAAGTGATGGGACTGGATGCCAAGATCTTCGTTTTCTGAATGTTGAACTTTAAGCCAACTTTTTCACTCTCCTCTTTGACTTCCATCAAGAGGCTCTTTAGTTCTTCTTCGCTTTCTGCCATAAGGGTGCTGTCATCTGCATATCTGAGGTTATTGGTATTTCTCCCGGCAATCTTGATTCCAGCTTGTGCTTCATCCATATATGTACCACCTCCAAAAGTTTCACTTACAAATACTCTCCTACTAGATAGAGAGGACTTTTAAGAAATAAAACCTAGGGAAGGCTTTTACTTATTAATATGAACCTGTTTTTATCTTCTTTTTCAGTTTAAATGGTTTGTCTCCATCATAATTTAAGCAGTGTAAAAAATGCCCATTTGTGACAATCAGTATAATAAATTAGAAATACAGACTTTTTACAAGCAAATCTTAGTCTCAGTTCAAAGTGAAGTTATTTTTTTCCAAGTAATTAGTAACATTTTTATAAGTTTCAAGGCACTGCGTGTGCAAAACATCAGTTAAAAGCCTAGAACCATGAAGGCCTTTTGCAGCCGAAGGAGGCCCAAAAAAGCCAACTGCAAGGCCTGTGGGCAGAAAGACAGCAGCACTCTGACGCGCATACAGGGAGAAGCGCCCCCTGCTGCCTCTCACTGGGGCTCACACTCAGAGGCCGGGCTCCATCCTGCGCGTGTGACTGTGGGACAAGAAACTCCATAAACATTCACACTGTCACAGACAGGAGCCGACTCTTCTCCCACAGGCGACCTCAGCACTGCAGTTTGGGAATAAATCAGGACCACAGCACTTTACAACAAGTAGTTCTAATTCTTCAAACCTTCTCAATTGATAAATTTCAACAAGTAAGTAAGTAAATCCTATTATTCCTTCTCTGATGACATTTTTTAAAAAATTAAAAATAGGTTGTCTCCCATCTTCTAATTATAAAAGAAGCCCCAAATGGCATTAATAAACAGAAATAAAAGAGACAGTAAGAGGAAATGCTCCCAGGGCTTCTAACCTGAGTGCAACACCATTCTCTACAGGGACCAAAGCTTTTATCTAAAAAATATGAAGTGAGTCAGGGAAATAAAATCCATACCCATATTTTAACATCTGCTCTTCCTTTCCCATCCTCTTTTTCTAAAATGAGGCTTCTCTATTTGAGGTCAGACTTCAATAAAACAAATGCAGCTTTCCTGACAGTATCTTTAAAAGCTAAGAAGGAACCTGAAAAGCATTTTTCTGGCCAAAACTACTCTCTTCTCTTGGTTTCGATACATTTTCTGACTTTCACCTTCCATTTTCTTGCTTTCTGGAATCTCTATTCATTCTTCCTTTTGATGAGAACACTTGTGAGAGACTTCACACGGGCCGTCCTCCCGCCGTGTGGAGGCCTGCCAGGGCCCCCACACCATCCAGGCACGCCTGCTCTCTGTGTCACAGAAGCGGAAGTGGGGGCTGAGAGCGACCAGGGGGCTGGCACAGAGAGGCCTGTCGGGTGAGGGTGCACCTGGGAGACTGCCGGGCAGGTACGGGGCCGGCATGGCGCCGCCCGGCACTGCGCACTGCCCACTCTGCCTGTGCCCTGGAACTCCCTCTCAGCTGGCTTAACACTCCACTGGGCTCCCCACTAATTAATGAATTAAATAAAAGCTTGGACATGTCTGCATTTTGTATTTGTATGACAGTCAAGCTTCTACCTTTTCTAAAACTATCCTTTAGTCATTCCATGACTGAGCAAATTATTATTGAAACTTTCAAGGAACAGCTTGAAAGAAATATTATAGTAAATTTTATCACCATTTGAGCACTTCTTGAATGTACATATTACTATTTTAAGATCTGAATACAATTTATCACCCTGAAATCCTAAGTCATGAAAAGATTCTTCTCCTGGGCAGCAGAGCACTGACTAATATGCTGTGAGCACACAGCCAGCCCCCCTGCCCCGCCCACTCACACGCCCACCACAGGCCCCTGCCTGCAGCCTCCAAGTCACCCTGCAGGCAGAGGGAGGGCCCGGAGCCAATTGAGAGAAGGGCTTGGACCCAACTAACTCCTTCAGAGGAGAAAGGAAAACCATTTCCAAAGAGTCACACCTTGAGTGCCTTCTGGCTGGCCACCATCACATAAGGGTTACCCTGAAACCTACTCAGAAAGAGGGTGCTACTGGATGAGAGGGGGTTTGGGGGAGAACAGATACATGTACATGTACGGCTGAGTCCCTTCACTGTTCACTTGAAATTACCACAACATTGTTAATTGGCTATACCTCAATACAAAATAAAGTTTAAGGTTTGAAAAATAAAGGAAGAGGGCAGTAAGAGAGAGCTCAAGCCCCCTTCATGGTTAGTGGCAGCAGCAGCGACAAGACAATCAAAAAATGAAAAGGTAAAGAGATTAAACTGTGGGTGGATTACAAGATAAACAAAAACTCAAGGAAATCATTTTATGATAGTGAAAGTCACTCAGCCATGTCTGACTCTTCATGACCCCATGGACTATACAGTCTATGGAATTCTCCAGGCCAGAATACTGGAGTGGGTAGCCTTTCCCTTCTCCAGGGGATCTTCCCAACCCAGGGATCAAACCTATGTCTCCCATATTGCAGGTGGATTCTTAACCAGCTGAGTGAGCCACAAGGGAAGTTCATTTTATGACAGGAAATAACCAATTTAATCCTAACTTTGATAGTTCCGTCTAAGGCTCAAACAAAAGTCACAATGTATTCCTATACTCCTGTGCGAATCTTTTTCAGAAGAACAACCCAGGGGGCCCTTCTGCTCCACACTGCACGTGGTGGACCTTAGAAAGAAGCAGAATCCAGGGCGCTAAAGCAGGCACTGGAGGATTTACTCTCAACCACAAGGTCCCCTTGTGCAGGAAACCCTGTTCAAATAAAGACCCAGCAATTACCTTTCTTTCCTGGATGTTCTTTATCCTTAAACTCTTAATTTATCAGGCACTGAAACCCTTAAAACAGCTCCAGAATGACCCATGGTGGCCAAAGAGCATCACAGCTGTGGCCCAGAACAGTCCACGCTCACTGAAACCTGCCTTTTAAAACCCTCAGGCCTTTTTCAAAACAGGACAACCTCCCAAGACACACGTGCCCCCTCCCTCTCAGCTAGCACAGACCCTAGCAGGGGAAAAGCAGCCTGCTGGTGGCCGACTGGTGGTCTTCAAGGGGAGGCTTGAAGGCTAAATACATCGAGGTTAGTGGCAACCTTCCCCATTCCTAGAGAAACCTAGAGAAGCTATGGCTAACGGATTAGCAGATTACTCTGTCACCTGCAGAAGTGTTTATGAAGCAACACTCAGCAGCACTATCGCCAGCAGAGTTGCTAAGGCCGAGGGACAAATCAGACAGGACTGATGTGCAGGGGAGCTCCAGCAGGAAGACGCAAGGACAAAGGCGCTGACGTGAGAGCGCTGGGAACTCTGCATCTGGTCCAAGACATTTTGAAAGATACCATTTACTTGCCGTAATTCTGGGAAAGTAAGTCTGAATTAAGTATGAATTACAGGTGGAGAACGTAAACAGAATGACAAGACCGCCCTGGGTCTAATTACTATCAAATATTTCCTGAAAAATCAAGTACATGGAAAACTCTACTTTAATCTCAAATACCATCTAAATAGTTAAACTTACCAGCTCCAGACAACACACTAACTCTCGTGTCATTAGAAGGATTAGTTATTAAAAATTTCAAAATACTTTTTTCCTTCACAAAATGAAAACTCAAAAATTAAAGAGGTAGGTAGGTTTTGCCAACATTTTAATTGGAACGTTCTCTCTAGCAGCTCCAGAAATGACACTGACTCCAACGACAGAGGCATCTTCCGTTGTGCTTCCTTGCATGTTTCTGGAGCCTGAATGCATGAAACTCTTCAGCACATGGAGAGCAAGGCAGCTGAGGCGAGGCAGTACTCACTTTTCAATCTCGATGCCGAGTGGGTTGGCAGGACGCAGGGACAAGGGAGGAATCCCTTTATTCCTGTCAGTGCGCATGTCATAGTAATTCATCTCATCAACCCACACAGCGGACTGATCCAAAATGCCTACCAAAACAAGGAGCACAGACTTAACAGGATACACGGTCCCCAGGTGTTGTCTAAATTTTACTTTACTGCTTTACTGTTTTAAGACCTAACACAAAATGCACACTAAAGTAATTTTTTAAAGATCTGAGGGCACAAAAGCTTTAATTTCTTTCTTAGTTAAAAGCACTAAAAATCCATAGAAAGGCAAAAATAACACCTCTTCATTGTACTGTACATTATTCAATACAGAAGATAAATTAACATCTGAGAAAAAGTTGTTAAAACAATTTTATTTTACAAATAATAAGCAGTACAGTTAATTTGGTATATCAACAAAGTATCCAACAATTCCTTATATAAAGAAATCAGTCAAATACCTTCCAAGGAATGCACAACTTGGGTGATGGAAATGACTGAGACATTCAGGAAAAACAAAACGTCATCTCTGAAAGCAGCACCCTCTCTCACATGACTGAGCCCTTCTTCACGCTCCCTGGCACGATGCTTCCCAGGGTCCCCGCTCAGACCCAAGGGCTGGGCAGGGAGATGGGTGAAGCAGAGTGCAGGGCGGGGCCTGAGCCCCCAAAGGAAGGGCTCTGGGCCCAGGCAGCCTCCAGTGGCAGGACTCCTTGTGAACCCTCTGTTTCAATCAGCACCACACTTGTGCCAGGACGCAAGGAGGCTGTCAGAGGGAAGTGCAGGTCCAGACACTCCCAAGTGCGGTTCTGTAAGCCTTTCCTGAGCCTGTACGTGCTAAGTACTGGGCAAAGCGTTTTAGAATAAAGTCAATACTTGATAATAAGTTTTCTTTATCTGCTGTATAAACATGATACAAGATGGTACTAGATTCTGTCAAAATATTTTGACAAAATCAAAAAGGTTCCTCCAGAAAACTGAAGACCAGCTCCTACTTTGTAATTTCACAGTTCAGTTTTCAAAGACATTAAACAAAATTAAGCAAAAATAAGAATACTGTGCATATAAAAATGTGTACATATATTTGCATACACATTTGTATATCTATGTACAGGGCTTCCCTGGTGGCTCAGACAGTAAAGAATCCGCCTGCAATGTGGCAGACCTGGGTTCAATCCCTGGGTTGGGAAGATCCCCTGGAGAAGGGCATGGCAACTCCAGTATTCCTGTCTGGAAAATTCCATGGACAGAGGACCCTGGTGGGCTACATCCATTGAGTCACAAAGACTTGGACACGACTGAGCAACTAAGCACAGTACAGCAAGTACCTATATGTAAACCACATTTTGAATTTTCCCTTAAATCCCTCAAATTTTTATTAAAAATTTTTTTAAATCATTTATGTATTAAAAATGTTAATGATATAATGGTAAAAAAAGGTTTTATGCTCTAAGACAGAAAACAATACTCACAAAATTCTTTGCTTTTCTATATGAGAGATGTATGGCCTGGGTTTAATTATGCCTGTGATAGCTCCACATTATATAAGTATTTATCTGCTGACCATGTGCCAGATACTACAAAACCAAAAAGATAAAGCAGGGGAGATGCTGTGCACATGGAGAGCTAGAAGAATTAAAATGATGGTTGATAGAGCACTTACTCCTACTTCCTGTAAGGGGTTTTGCTAAGCACATCCCTGAATGTTCCAGCTCATCAGCTCTCTGGCGTAGGACCCTGGGACTCCACTCCCACCTACAGCTGGGGGCTATGTGTATGAGCCGTCGTGTCTGACTGTTTGCGACCGCATGGACTGTAGCCCGCCAGGCTCCTCTGTTCACTCCAGGCAAGTACACTGGAGAAGGTTGCCATTTCCTCCTCAGGGATCATCCTGGGATCAGCCTGACCAGGGACTGAACCTGCACCTCCTGCGTCTTCTACATCGGCAGGCAGGTTAGGTGCCACCGTGCCACAGCTGGGGGCTGCCCCCAGACTATCCAGAGTCCTGCCTCACACCAAGCTCTGCCCCAGACCAGGAAGTGCAGCCAAGTGCACAGAGGGAACACAGAGCTGCCTGGTGCACAAGCAGCGGGCTTTTCTAATCTGGAGACGAGAGGCACACCTCCGCCATCAGTCTTGTCCAGGCCAGGAACACAGGAAGGAAAGAAAAATGAAACATGATTCAGATGGTATCACTGGCTAATCTGTCACAGAAAGAAATGCCATTACTGTATTCATGATCAAGAAACTAAAACTGGCATTTTGACATGTTAAATGAGCAGACTTTATACAGAACTTAAAACAACCTTTCTTCTAAGAATTATCATCCTTAGGGTTTACTGTTAGCTCAGTAAACTGCTTTTTCAAAAGTAATACAAATTTTAACCAATACCCTATTCCTAGAGAAAGAAACAAACTGAATCTGAGAGTAAGTAAATTTTATACTAATTTACCAATTGTCAATTTTAAAAGACAAAACCCAATTTTAGTTTATTCTTGAGAGAAAAGTCACAGGAGACGATACCTATTTTCTCAGGTTTGAGCAGCTTGAAAGACACTGTGGAGGTTCCTTTGCCACCCGACTTGGTCGTGACGATAATGTCTCCTTTGTCATTCTTGGCCTGTCCCACGCGACACACTATTTTACTTGCAGACATCCACTCTGCTGTCAGGAGGCAATTATGCCCACAAATTGTCAGACCTGAAAGTAACAGCACACACTGTAACGAGTCCAAAACAACGGCTATTTCCACAAGAGGACAGACCTGAGAGTAAAAGCACACACTGTAACGAAGAAAACAACGCTATTTCCACAAGAGGACAGCGCCGCTAGCGTCACTAGGCATTTTTCACGAGCTGAAGCAAATACGAAACGACATGTCCTGGTTCACTAGTTATTCCCAGTTTTTAATATAGCCAATATTATTTGCAAATAAACTACGGTCTCTACCGAATTCTGGCTAATTTGTTTTTTCCTCTAATATTTAAGACTTCCTTTAAATTACATTTAATTTTCTTCAAACATCAACAGAATAAGGAACTAATAACCATAACAACGGCTAGGCATTCTAGATTACTTAACTATAAGAATCTTAAATTGCCTTCATAGGAATTAGGAAATTGTTGCTATTTTTAGAAGCCTAACTTATTGCTATAAAGTTCTAAAGTGTATTATTAATAAACGCGTACATCATTCTCTAAAAAAAGTTTACCGTTTTCCTAACAACAGTCTGCACATACTTTTCCTGGTGTTTGCTGCTGCTGCTGCTAAGTCGCTTCAGTCATGTCCGACTCTATGCAACCCCAGAGATGGAAGCCCACCAGGCTCCTCTGTCCATGGGATTTTCCAGGCAAGAGTGCTGGAGTGGGGTGCCACTGCCTTCTTCCTGGTGTTTAGTTACACCTAATATTATAGAATGAACTAAAGCACACTTCACGTTAAGCACAGCCTGGAGTCTGCTGAGCCAGTAAGTGCTCGCAGGCATCACGGGATCACCAGTGCATTTTTCATGCCTGCGTCACTCCTGCAACGGTGCTGGTCCTGCCGCCTCAGTGTTTTCCTAGGGTCCTTTCGCTGCACTACACTCTGCTCCAAAAGCTCAGCCGGCGCCTGGCATCTTTGCCCACCCCACGTGAACTGTGAGGCAGTGAATACACAGGGAAGACATGGTCCCAGCAGGGCACCAACACCCCTCCATGCACTTTTCTGCAGCACACACACCAAAGTGGTAAACATTCAGGGAGAAAAGAGACCAAAGTGTATGTGTGGCAAACACATGCGCCTTTGCTTCTCATCATTTAACTTCTGATGCTGCTTAGCAGTCAAGTTTGAAATGTAATATTTTTTTTAAAAATCAGATACCAGGAACACCTCAATTTATGCCAAATTCAGTTTAAAAAAATGTAGCAAGGGATTCAAGCCATCTTTTGTTACAACTTAAAGCACTATTTAGTAAGAATGCTATATTAACCATAAACGAATAAAAACAACTCCACTTTATATATTGAAATAATTACTGAAAATAATTATGTTATAATAATTTATTGAAATATATTCAACCCTGAATATTCATTCACTGGAAGTACTGATGCTGAAGCTCCAATACTTTGGCCATCTGATGTGAACAGTCGACTCATAGAAAAGACTCTGATGCTGGGAAAGATTGAGGGCAGGAGGAGAAGAGGGTGACAGAGGATGAGACAGTTGGATGGCATCACCAACTCGATGGACAGGAACTTGAGTGAACTCTGGGAGACAGTGAAGAACAGGGGAGCCTGGTGTGCTGCAGTCCATGGGGTTGCAGAGTCAAATAAGACTAAGTGAATAATAATTGAAATAATTAATTTCAGAGATTTTCCTACAAGATCTATTATTATTTATCCATGTAAGAAATTTAGTTTTTCTATTGCTAGCACTTAAAAGGAGAAGGCAATGGCACCCCACTCCAGTACTCTTGCCTGGAAAATCCCATGGATGGAGGAGCCTGGAAGGCTGCAGTCCATGGGGTCGGTAAGAGTCAGACACGACTGAACGACTTCACTTTCACTTTTCACTTTCATGCACTGGAGAAGGAAATGGCAACCTACTCCAGTGTTCTTGCCTGGAGAATCCCAGGGACGGGGGAGCCTGGTGGGCTGCCGTCTATGGGCTCACGCAGAGTTGGACATGCTGAAGTGACTTAGCAGCAGCACTTAAAAGTTCCTTAGAATTAAGTTTTCTATTGTTTTTAATGTGATGACATTTACATATTTTAAAATGCAATCCTAACTCAAAATTATTTTTCAAAATGGGAGTGTTTATTGGTTTTCCTGATACTTAATTTTTATTATGAAAAATGTAAGCAATGTAAGAAGCTGTAAGCACCCATGGAACACCTTTCCATCTCCAAGATAAGCCTGAAAAACACTTCAAAACATATTTCCTCAAATACCTTTTATGCACACATTCATCAGACTATGTATTTAAATAAATGGAAATAAATGTTTTAATTTATGAACTGTTTAATTACAGATGCTGGATATTTTGATATCACTGTAGGTCAATACATAAGTTGATATTTTTAAATTTTATAATATCAAGATTTTGTGATTTAAATAACTTCAGAAAGGAAATAACCCAATGATAAATATCAGGACTCAATGCATTAAAGTTCCTAATATAAGTTCACTGTTGGGGAGCTAGCTTACAATTAAAACTGAGAAATGGGAGATTTCAGATATACAGACAAAGTTGTAAAAACACACCCAGATGAGCAAATACATATAACAGCCATGATGGCCCGCGTTTGCAGGAAAGGAACCAGAGTAACAGTTTGCTCATCCCGTTGCAGCGGTTACCAAGGTTGCTCAGATTCAATAGGCCCTGTATTTGTACTAAAAAAAAAAAATGAATAATCATATTATTTAAAACAGATTTAAATAGGTCATTTTAAATGTTATGGAAATTAAATAAAACCATAAGATCTATTTCTTAAGCATGTTCTGCTAAGAAATCTGCTTCATGAAATATAACATTTTTTTAAAATACCTTGTAGAATTCCAAATAAAGTGTTTTAAAAGTGTTTTACTTGGCTAGTATAGATGTCATCAGAGTTAAGAATGTTTAAATTGTTTAGTAGGTTAACTCTGCTTTTTAAAAAGATGGTTTCTTGGCGATGCCTGGACAAGCCGAGAGCTGAACTAGCAGGTTTGTGGAAGCCCAGCAGTGACCACACAGCCTGAAGTAAAGAAGTTGCCTCCACACAGGCCTGTGCAGTCCCATGTGGGGGCTCAGGGACCACCGGTTAAACTGCGGGGCAGAACTTCCAGCTAGACGGTCATTTCCAAGAATTCTAGGGATGTTCCCACTTTTTATAAAGAACAATCTGGAATGAGCTTTGTCCAGAACCAAGACATAAAATAAGACTATTTTCATAAGGTAATAAACTTAGGTTTTATTTACTTAACAATCACAAACCATAGCTAAAGAAAACAACATAAAATGAGACATATTTAGGTAACCCTAGTGAAAAGAACAAGCTGGGAAGGGTAAGACTTAATAACTAAATATGGTACCCAACTCCCGTCAACTTTCTCCTCGGCAAGGGATTTCTGGGCGGCCAAAAACCAACGTCCGCCAGCAGCGACACTGCAGGAGAAACAAGCGCAGCTCCTCGTCTCTGGTGTTTACCGTGCTGCTGTTGTTCGACTGCTCAGTCATGTCTGACTCTTTGCAACCCATGGACTGTAGCACGCCAGGCTCCCGTCTTTCACCGCCTCCTGGACTTTGACCAAACTTGTGTCCATGGAGTTGGTGATGCTGTCCAACCATCCCATCCTCTGTCGTCCCCTTCTTCTCCTGCCCTCAGTCTTTCCCAGCATCAAGGTCTTTTTCCATTGAGTCGGCTCTTTGCATCAGATGATCAACATACTGGAGCTTCAGCTTCAGCATCAGTCCTTCCAATGAATATTCAGGGTTGGTTTCCTTTAAGACTGACTGGTTTGATCGCCTTGCTGTCCAATGGACTCTCAAGTCTTCTCTAGCAACACAATTTGAAAGCATCTATTCTTTGGTGCTGAGCCTTCTTTACGGTCCAACTCTCACATCCATGCAGGACTACTGGAAAAACCATAGTTCGGAGTATACAGACCTTTGTCGGCAAAGTGATGTCCCCCATTTTTCAATATGCTGTCTAGGTTTGTCATAGCTCTCCTTCCAAGGAGCAAGCGTCTTTTAATTTCATAGGTGCAGTCACTGTCTGCAGTGATTTTGGAGCCCAAGAAAATAACATCTGTCACTGCTTCCACTTTTCCCCTTCAGTTCGAGATGAAGTGATGGGATTGGATGCCATGATCTTAGTTTTTTGAATCTTGAGTTTCAAGCCAGATTTTCCACTCTCTTTCACCCTCATCAAGAGGCTCTGGTTCCTTCATAAATTAAGAAATGAGTCAACAGAATGTCTGAATCCAAATAAATTAAAGTGGGAAATCAGAATACATATTCAGAAGCACATCCTGAGATGCCTCCCTTCCTCGTCCTGAATGTATCTGCACACCCTCAGAGTTAGTTCACAACTGACCACACAATGACATCGATGGTTTGCTCTCTACCCACAGGCATAAGTTTACAGACAGCCTGTGGCTGTACATCTGGAGCCTTGGTGCTCCCCACCCTGAAGGCCATCTTCGTGCAGACAGGTGGCCCGCAGGTCCCAGGTGTGGCCAGGAAGAGAGCACAAGCTCCTCCAGGTGGAGGGAATTTAGATTTGGTTCCAAGAGCAGTAGGACCAGAAGAGGCTAAGCTGACCTGAACCTGAAGAGGAACACAGATGGCCACGCAAGGAGAGGAAAGCAGAGCTGGGCAGCCGCACTGGCAATCCCGGCAGGGAAGCCAACACTGAGCAAATAAGGCAGTGCCCCACTGCAGGGGTTTGTGTCAGGACCAGGAGAAAGACAACACAGACAAGAGTTGATAAAATAATGATTTTAACAAAAAATCAGAAAACCAAATAATTCTTTCATTTCCATCCAGATAACCCTGCACAGACCTCAGGGGTGTTTTCCTACCACCTTCACTATTTCCAAACAGTGAACTGGCACCTTGCCTCGCTGCCAACATAAAGATGCCTTTACTATGAACACACAGCATCGGCCCTGCCCTTACCTATGAGGTCAGCTGGCCCAGTCCCCAGGTTTTCTCCTCTAATCGTGACCTTCGTCCATGGGATGCCTTCATTTGGAGAGATGCCTGTCACAAGAGGGGGCTGTCGGGATCGAGACATTGTGCTTGTTGAAGAAACAAGGTCGAGCTACAGAAGTGACCTATGAAAAGAAAAAGAAGAGTTAGTGCCAACTGAGACCAGCATCCACTAGAAACGCGAGAGGTACGCACACAGTACCAGCCGTCGTCTTCACACACCGGTGCTGGGTTTCAGCTGCCGGTTAGCCCACTGGCCACATCTCCTGAACATGAGTGACCCAGGACATGAGCTTGTGCGGGGAGGAAAAGCAGGCATGTGGACTTCACGTCAGGAAAGACAGACTGAGGCCTCCTGAGCTCCACACACCACCTCTGCACCCGAGGCACATGCTGGAAGCGCCTCAAAGAGGAGGTTCTGACCTAAACAGATCCATAGAAGTTAAAGAACGTCTCCGTTCCCATAGGTGTATGGAATTTCATTTTGTTTTCATATTAGACTTGGCATAGCAACTTTTAAACGTGTTCAGATCAATACACTGACATTTTCAACACGCAGGCAGAAGCAGTGACTTGCCGACTGTCCCAGACGCTGTGCTCTCTAGTCCTGGCACTCCGACAGGCAAAGCACAGCACTGAGTGCACGGGGCGCGTGTCTGTGCTCGGGCGCTGACCCATGTCCGACTCTCGTGACCCCGTGGACCGCAGCCCGCCAGGCTCCTCTGCCCATGGGATCCTCTAGGCAAGAGTACTGGAGTGGTTGCCAGAGCCTCCTCCAGGGGATCTTCCTGACCCAGGGATCGAACCCGGTCTGTCTCCTATATTGGCAGGTGGGCTCTTTCCCACTAGCGCCACCTTGGAAGCCCAGTAAATGAAGAGAACTCTTCAAGTGCTGAAGACTTGAGATGCCCCAAAAGACGAGGGGAGGGTGGGCTCAGGGGAAGAGCACTGAGAACTTGCTGGCTGCCTGTCTTTTTCTGGGCAGTCTAATAAGTTAGACTGTGGCCCCTGCCTTTGCCCTGCCATCAGCCAGGTGAGAAGTTCAGTCTCTGACGTGACCCAACAGAAAGGACCAGGACTCAGGCACATCAGGCACGGGGGGAGGAGGGTGCCCACCCTGTAGCCTAACTCCACCCTGTCCAGGCAACAACAGCCACTCTGGAGAAGCTAAGGGGCCCTGAGAAGAGGGAACCAAAGACTCCAACAGGGAAGGTCTTCCCGAGAAGAAGGCCTCGTGCAGCCACCATCACCCAGAGAAAAGCCAGACACAGACCAATTCTGCCCACGCACAGACGAGACGAACAGCTGTCACAGCCTTGTCCTAAGGACAGACAGAAATTGTAAAGTGGTCAGGGAAGACACGAGAGGTGAAAGATCTAAAAAAAGACCCAGAGGAAACAGAGATAAGGCTGGTGGTGTGGGCTAAAGTGTTTCCCCAAAACTTGTGCTGAAGTCTGTCTCTCTGTATCTCACTGTGCACACTGTTCGTTGAACCCATGGTAGGCAAGGCGTGAGCTAAGAAGCTGGAAGACAATGCACGGAGCCGTAGAACTGCAGATGCGTCTCTTCTCTCCTGGCTGATGCAGCAGCCGTTAGCAGCAGCCATAAAATAACTCCAAGTGCTTTCCAGGTGGCGCTTATACATGCTTACAGAACAAAAGTAGCCTGCGGCCAAGCGAGTACCTCGCAACGTGCACGTGTGGTGTGCAGTGCTGTACGTGGCCTCAGCTGTTCACATCATTATTTACAAAATGCGGGGCAAGCGGAAGAGGCCACGGGGCCAGAGAGCCTGACCGTGCTATCTTGGCTAACCTGCTCTCTCTCTACCAAGTCCTGACGCAGGACCTCAGAGAGTGACTGTGTTTAAGAGTCGGAACTCTAAAGACCATCCTCTCTAAAGTGAGGTGGACGCGGTCACTAGATGGGCTCTGGTCCCACAGGACCAGCGTCCTCACGAGAAGAGGCGCGAGGACACAGACACGCAGAGCACGGCCACACGATGACACGGGGAAGGTGGCGCCCCCAGGCCCAGGGAAGGGCTCCGGAGAAGCCAGGCCTGTGACACCCTGATCTTGGACTTCCAGCCTCCAGATCATGAGAAAATAATGTCTGTTGTTTCAGCCTACTGTACTTTGTTATGGCAGCCCCAGCAAATCAACACAGTGGATAACAGAAAAAACAACAACAACAACAAACCACCCTTCAAAAGTACAGTAAACTTTGATCCCAAATAAGTATCTGCAGAAGGAGAAAACTCTTACACTTAGAAGAACAAGATGCCATGAAAAGGAATCAATCCAAGAATAAAAGCTCTTGAAACACTCAGAAGAGGCAAAAGAAACAAGATTTATATTGTCCTGTTACTGTAGGAACTGTTGGTTTAACCAAAGTGGTAATAACGCTGCAAATAGGCAGGTGTGTTTCTGGGAAGAGGAGGGAGTTTTAAATTTCATCCAGAAATGACCATCAGGATACTGGCAGATTAGCCACGGAGTCCAGAAACATGGAGGTGGTGCTGGCAGAGAGCTCAGCGAGTCTGGGGTGTGGGGGATAATAAGGAGGTGACGGGCCTTTGCCCCTGGGTTCTGGTGGGAGATGCAAAGTCCAGGGAGTGTCTTCACTTTCCACAGCCCTAGTACCATTCGTACGTGCTCCTCAGGACAGCTCAGTATCAGGGCTGCCAAACCAGAGAGAGCAACCCTGTGAGTAGGGGGCTGGGGTTCGGAGCCAGGTGCCATCAGCTTGTCTCCTCTGGAAAAAGCGAGGAAGCTGGAGACTGGGTTCAGTCACACCTGTGTGACTCATCTAACATGACTAAAACAGCAAAACAGCAGCAGCAAGAGGGGTAGGGCCAGAGCACGTTACTGTTCATCCAATAAACCAAAATGGAACCCGAGGCTATCTCGACTCCACTCCCTCCCCATCGCACCCCGTGAATCAAACAGTCAGAATCCCCCTGCAGAGTGCGAGGTCGACTGCTTCTCTCCCTAGATGCCAAAGCCAGCCAGCTCCTACCTGGTCACTCTGTCCCTGCTAGCCCTCCCCTGCAATCTACCCTCAGCAAACACCAGAATCAATTCTCCAATTGAGTAGACCTCCAATTACAGGTCTAATCATCACTCCTGACTCAAAAACAGCCTCCATGACACCCACTGCTCAGTGGTCTCCAGTGCCCACAACACCCTCAGCACTTATTAAAACCTGGCGCAATCAGACTTGTCTACCCTACCTGGCATCCTCATCCTCTCCGTCATCCATCTGACACTAACTACACGGGCCCACTCACTTCTTATGAACTACTGAGTTCTTTTATGCCTTTCTGATTTCATTTACCTTATTTCAACTAAATGGAATGTCTTTCCAAGTTTGTTAAATCCTTACTGATATTTCAAAGTCAAGCTTAAATGTTACTGTCTCGCTGTAACATCTACCGACTATGCCAATTATCTTGCTGTTCTCACTGTTCACTGAACCCAGGGTAGGCAAGGTGCATGGGGAAGCTGGAAGAAAACTCGAGAAGCTGTAGGTACTACAGACACATTTATCCTCTCCTGACTGGTGCAGCTGCCATAACGTAGCCACAAGGGATTTTCAGGTGGAGCTTATATGCTTACAGAACAAAAGTAGCCCGTGGTCCAGCGTACATGCGCAGTGCTATGAGTGATCTCTGCTGCTGCGTAACCACGCATTTACGAAACGAGGGGTGAGAGTAAGGGCTGTGGGGCGACAGAGCCTGACCACCGCCCTCTTGGTTGACTGGCTCTCTCCCTCAGGTCACTTTCTCTAAGAAGTCTCCTGGATCTCTCCTTCCACAACACTTCATCCTGCTGTGAAGCAGAACTGAAATTAAAATACCTCTGGACTCAAAAAAAAAAAAAAAAAAAAGCAAGCATGTGTGTGCATACACACAACAAAACAACTAGGACAGACAATTCAGTTTACTCCCAAATTTCTAAATCCATTTTGAAGGCATTTACAGAGGATCATAATCTTACTTTTGACATCCTCAAAGTTTGTCCAAGAAAAACAAAGTGGTATCTGGTAATAACAGGTAATTATCTGGGCCACAATGGACAGCCATGAATCACAAGCACAAAATCTATTTTCTTATTTATGACTGAAAAAGTACAGCTCTGCTCCAGACACACACATCAAAGGCAGCTGAAAATCCAGTGTTCATTACATCGGTTCATATGCAAAAACTAAATGGCATCCCCTTGCCATGAAGCATCATCTACATATCTTCAAGCATGGACAAACCACTATCTCAGGAGACCAGTGAGCCATTTAAATTACAAATATAAGAGCATCTGCTTGCCACATTCCAACATCCACAATCCACATGACAGTACCCACCCACAAGGTATGCACTCCGTAATTATCTATGGAATGAATCCTGGAAGATGTCTCTTTTCAACCCACCTCCAGTCAGAAGCATCTTGCATTACAGATAATGTTTTAATATTTAAAGTCAGAAATACATGAAATATACTACCATCATTCTCAAGAAAGACTCTAAGCCTCAAAAAAACAGAATTTAGTTCATGAACATTTCAGTTTCATAACTCAGGCTAAATTAACAAGGATACTTTTAAAGGGAAACTTTCATCTATAGTTGTCATTAAGTGCCTATGGATTTTCCTCACAAGGATTTTACAAACGCGATAAAGCAACAGTCTGAAATTCTGTCTTAAGATCTTTCTTATATAAATACACTGAACAGAGGTTAACAAAAGTCTGACTTTGCTGTCATAAGCCTCCTTTTTAAATTAAAACAATATCCAGCCTTTACAATATACAGGCATATAAGAGTGAAAGAGGTAAGGAATAAAAAGTGAACCTATCTAAAATTACACACCACAAGCTAATTTTATCTTTTGAAAGCAGAATGACAGAAGCAGGAGGTAAAGGAGCTATTATTACTCAAGTAAGGAAAATTAATACAGATACAGAATAAGCCATTTTTAAGGCAATATCCTTACCCAAGCACACTAATAATGGAGGATTCAGTGATATAAATAGACAGATGATAAAGGCCGACAGCACTGGAGCAGAACTTTACACAAACACACGGGCATGGGCAGAGGGGCCACAAATCATTACACACTGGCTCTTAGCCTTAGCTCCACACTTAAAACCTGTTAGGTACCGATCAGGGCTATAGGTTTGCTAAAAAGGAATCATACAAAAATCTGCTGTGTTGCTAAACGGTAGTTTCTAAACATCGTTAGTTTCACAATTCATGCCAAATTAACAAGGGTATTTTTAAAGGAAAGCTTTCATCTATAGTGGTCATTAAGTGCCTAGAAAGAAAATAACCCCATTTAAAATCACACCAAAAGAATAAAATACTTAGGATAAAACTTAACCGAGGAGGTGAAAAGCCAATACTCTGAAAACTATAAAGCATTCATGAAGGAAATTGAAGATGATACAAAGAAATGGAAAGATATCCCATGTTCACGAACTGAATGAAATAATTTTATCAAAATGTCTGCACTACCCACAGCAATATACAGATTTAAAGCCATTCATATCAAATTCCTATCCATGACATTTTTCACAGAACTAGAACAAACAATCCTAAAACGTGTATGGAACCACAGAAGACTCCATATAGCCAAAGCACTCTTGAGAAAGCAGAGATGGAGGAATCGTGATCCAACTTGAGACGTACTACAAAATGATAATACTGGCATAAAAACAGATATACACATGAACAGAACAGAGTGCCCAGAAATATACAGTTATTCATGACACAGGAGGCAAGGCTACACAATGAGGGAAACTGCCACTTCAGTAAATGGTATTGAGAAAACCGGACAGCCACATGCAAACAAACAAATCACATTTTCTCACACCACGAACAGAAATTCAAAAGGGATTAAGGACCTATATGTAAGAAAACACAAGAACTGCACTCTTTCACATTGATTTTAGCAGTGTTTTTTGTCTCTGTCTTCTCAGCAAGGGAAACGAAAGCAAAAATAAATACACGGAGCTACATCAAACCAAAAATCTCTGGCACAGCAAAGGAAACATCATGAAAACAAAAGTGTAACCAACTGAACATAAGATGTTTGCAAATAATACCGCTAATATGGGTTAATATACAAAATACATTCATACAACTCAAGAGCAAACAAACAACCTGAATAAAAACTGGGGAGAGGACTCAAACAGGCCATTTTCCCAAAGAAGACACCCAGACGTGAAGAGGCACGTGGAAAGACGCTCAGCATCACCAGTCTAAGTGCAAATCAAAGCCACAACAAGATGTCACCTCACATCTGTCAAATGGCTATCCTCAAACAGAGGAGAAGAAAGCGTTGGCCAGGCTGTGAAGAAGCCTCATGCGCTGGGTTGGTGGGAGTGTAAGTCGGTGCTGCCACTACGGAAAACAGTACAGAGGTTCCTCAAAAAAAAACCTAAAAGTAACTACCATATGATTCAGAAAGTCCACTCTGGGTATATATCTGAAGTAAACAAAAACAGTTATTCAAAAAGATACACGCACCCTGCCAAAGTTTATGGCAGCTTTATTTACAATAGCCAAGATATGGAAACAATCCAAGTGTCCATCAACAGAAGAACAGATATACAAGATGCGGGGTGTGTGGGTGTGTGTAGATATACACACACGTACACACACAGATACACACACATTCACACACAATGGAATACTACTTAGCTATTATGCAGAATAGAGTCTGCCTCTTGCAACAATATGGATGGACCCATAGGGTATCATGCTTAGTGAAAAAAGTCAGACAAAGACAAATACTGTATCTTTTCACTTATATGTGCGTGCTAAGGTACTTTAGTAGTGTCCAACTCTTTACGACCCCACGGACTGTAGTCCACCAGGCTCCTCTGTCCATGGGATTCTCCAGGCCAAGAATACTGGAGTGGGTTGCCATGCCCTTTTCCAGGTATCTTCCCAACCCAGGAATCAAACCCACATCTCTAATGTCTTCTGTACTGGCACACGAGTTCTTTACCAGTCTTGCCACCTGGGAAACCCTATTATAAATAGGATTTAACAAAGAAAGCAAATGAATGAAAACAACAAAACAGAAACACACTCACAGATACAGGCATCAAGCCAGTGGTTACCAGCAGTGAGGGCGGGATGGGATGAGTCTTATCGGGGACGGGGAGGAAGAGGTACGACTACTGCATATAAATCACAAGGACGCAACGTACAGAACAAGAAATACAGAACTACTTTATAATAATGTTACATGCAGTACAATCTATAAATATTGAATCACTATGTTGCACACCCGAAACTAATACAATCAGTTCGGTTCAGCTCAGTCATGTCCAACTCTTTGCGACCCCATGGCCTGCAGCACACCAGGCCTCCCTGTCCTTCATCAACTCCTGGAGTTTCCTCAAACTCATGTCCATTGAGTCGGTGATGCCATCCAACCATCTCGTCCTCTGTCGTCCCCTCTCCTCCCACCTTCAATCTTTCCCAGCATCAGGGTCTTTTCAAATGAATCAGTTCTTCACATCAGGTGGCCAAAGTATTAGTTTCAGCTTCAGCATCAATCCTTCCAATGAATATTCAGGACTGATTTCCTTGAAAATGGACTGATTCAATCTCCTTGCATTCCAAGGGACTCTCAAGAGTCTTCTCCAACACCACAGTTCAAAAGCATCAGTTCTTCAGTGCTCAGCTTTCTTCACAATCCAAGTGACATCCGTACATGACTACTGGAAAAACCATAGCTTTGACTAGACCTTTGTTGGCAGAATAATGTCTCTGCCTTTTAATAAGCTGTCTAGGTTGGTCATAAATTTTCTTCCAAGAAGCAAGCATCTTTTAATTTAATGGCTACAGTCACCATCTGCAATGATTTTGGAGCCCCCCAAAATAAAGCCCCTGTTTTCACATCGATTTGCCGTGAAGTGATGGCACTGGATGCCTTGATCTTCGTTTTCTGAATGTGGAACTTTAAGTCACCTTTTTCACTCTCCTCTTTCACTTTCATCAAGAGGCTCTTTAGTCCTTCTTCGCTTTTTGCCATAGGGGTGGTGTCATCTGCATATCTGAGGTTATTGATATTTCTCCTGGCAATCTTGATTCCAGCTTGTGCTTCACCTAGCCCAGAGTTTTTTATGATGTACTCTGCATGTACGTTAAATAAGCAGGGTGATCATGTACAGCCTCAACATACTCCTTTCCCTATTTGGAACCGGTCTGTTGTTCCATGTCCAGTTCTAACTGTTGCTTCCTGACCTGCATACAGGTTTCTCAAGAGGCAGCTAATACAAGAGTATAAGTCAGTTATTTGTTGCTGTTTAGTTGCCGAGTCATGTCTGACTCTTTTGTGACCCCATGGACTGTAGCCTGCCAGGCTCCTCTATTCTTGCCTAGGATTTCCCAGGAAAGATACTGGAGTGGTCTGCCATTTCCTTCTCCAGGGGATCTTCCCAACCTGTGTCTCCTGCATCAGTAGGCAGGTTCTTTACCACTGAGCCACCAGGGAAGCCCAAGTCAATTATATTTAACTTAAAAATTTTGAAAAATTTAAAAAGCAATAATTCTGACATGTCTCCAGACTCATGTTAATTTACCAAGAAGTTTTCAACTACCTGAACCTGAATGGGAATAAACAGGACTAAGAGGACCCTTATGGGAATTAGACAGACAATTCTCTCATTTCTTTTTATGTTGGTATGGCGTTGATGTGTTTACACTGAAAAAAACATACACTTAAAGAGGGATTTTTTTTTTCAGTAATGGAATTAAAAAGTCACTGTATCTTATGAATTGCTGGTCTAGTTTTTAGTGAATTATATTTAGTGGAACAATAAAAACTACATTGAAACATTTCTGGATATAAGGAAGCACTATAATACTACATTCTGTCAATGATTTATTCTGTAGATACAATGAAAGTTAGAACCTAAGTGTTTTCTTGCTTCTCAGCACTGTTTCTCTAAAATAAAGAACTGGAAGAAGCTGAAATAAATTCTAAACTTGATGCCTTTTTTTTTTTTAATGTGAGGTACTGGTTTACCACAGCGTTATCATTTTGTGGCAAATATATTCCTTCCTATCTATAAGAACAAAGGACATCACACAAGGACAATAAGGGTATCTTCAAAAAGGTTTCAGACAGTCATTTAAATTTTATCTTTTTAGGTAATAGATCACATGGTTATCTAGATATATTTTAATAAACCAAAAATATTCCAAGCCATAGGTCTCTGAATGAAGCTTTGATAGAACAACCTCAAAAACTGAATATCTATTAATAGTGTGGAGATCTGGGCTCTAAGCTGGGCTCTGGCACCGACAACTGAAAGCCCTTGGTTACCTCCATGTGCCATCAAACAGTTTTCTCATCTGTATATAAGGCAGTTGGATGAGATTACTCTTAAGGTCACTTTTTAGCTCTTGATTCTATGAAAGTCTTACTAATTAGGACAAAGGTTTTAAATTCAATTACTAATGTAAGACTATAGAAACTGGCCTTCCTAGCTTTTAACAATTAAACTATAATAAAAGCACGTTGTTATTCATTTAAAACTTCTTGTACTTATTATAAAACATTTCTATATATCAGAAGAATCTGAATTTTTAAGATCTTATATTACAATGTTAGGGTATTTGATAGCCTAATTTTTTTTTATAGTAAGTACTCATTTAATTCAAATAATTTCACTCTCGTATTTCATCAGTTCTTGAAATATTCTAAGATCTCTGAAATTTGGATGCATCTTATAATTGATGGCATATCATGGTTAAATTAGCAGTTTTTCTTTCTTTAGTGGTATGTAAAATAATTGTACATACTACAAATAGGTAGCATCTAAGATCCAATATAATATGGTATCAATGATAGAAGCCACAGGAAACTGTAGCCCAGCTCTCTGTGAGCGAGACACTGCCTTGGCCTTGGCCTTCCCACTGTCCTTTCCAGCTTTGCCTCCAGCCATGGTCTCGGCCGCTCGTGCCCTCGGTCCCCCGAGCCGCCGCCATCGCTAGCGCAGCACCGACCGCCGTTGCCGCCGCGGCCGCAAGAGCCCGGACAATCTGATAGCCTAATTATCCCTTTCATTTCTGAAAGTTATATTGCAAAGAATCCAAAGTTATCCAAAGTTAGAAATAAATTATTATCCAAAGTTAGAAATTATCCAAAGTTAGAAATAAATTATTAAAAGTAAACCACTATAATGGGCTTCCCTGGTGGCTCAGACAGTAAAGAACCCACCTGCTATTGCAGGAGTCATAAGAGACGTGAGACGCAGGTACAATCCCTGGGTTGGGGAGATTCCCTGGAGAAAGAAGTAACAATTCACTCCAGTATTCTTGCCTGGAGAATTCCAGGGACAGAGGAGCCTAGCAGGCTACAGTCCATGGGGTCGCAAAAGAGTAGGACACAACTTAGCAACTGAACAACAGCAACAAACCGTAATAACAGTTACCACAGACTAAAATATGCAATTATTCATTTTTAAAGACAAACCACAGGTTTTTTTCATTTCCCCAGTTTCATTAAAGAAGAAACAGAGAAAGAGATGAACAGAGAGAGGGAAGGAAGGAGAGGGGATGTATCATTTAGGTAAAAAGAGAGAATTTAACTATAGCGTAGAAATTCTCATTTAATTAATAAACCAAAGGAAAATGTGGAAAAGATACTAGAAACAAGCATGATATGTCATTTCTGTGTGATGGCACAATAAAAAAAATACAGATCTTATAATTTTCTGTGTTAAAGATCTGTTTTGCATTTTTTACCTTTCATTTAAGGTCTATAAAAATGCCCACAAGGTCAAGGAATTTTAAAGCATTAAAAGTAGTTTTTAAAACAATCTTCACAAACAGCTTTGAAAATATTCACCAAGCACTTGAGTATAACTCAGGAATCGGAAAGTAAACAGCTTCACAAAGCTTAAACTTTCACTCTGAAATGGTTATGCATTATTAATTTTAAGACACTACTTTTGAAAACAAGAGTTTAATTGTCCTATATTATAACCTGCAAGAATTAGAATCTATTCAAAACCAAAACAGACTGCAGGAGCCAGACTTCATGGGACTTGCCTAGGTCTTGTGTTTCTGTGTTCTTTTCAAAACACCAGGAAAGGAATTCAGAAATCAGCAAGTAAAATAAATTAACAAAGTATTTTATCACCAAATCTAGTAGGAAATTATTCATTACTGATAGAAATAGAATTGTGGGAATTTACTGAGTATGTAAAAATAAAGGCTGCCAAGTTAGTGTTTATTGCCTTATTAACAAATGAACATTCAAAGTCAAAGAATATGAACCTCCCCTCTTCACAAGATTTTAACTCACTGTACTAGCCTTTTATGATCTCTTCTTCCTCTTTTTAAACTAATAAAGCAATAAGAATTATTTTCTAAATAGAATACTGGAATACCATGGGGAAAACAAGGGAATTTGGTTTACATAAATTACCCATAAAAACATCTTGGTCCACATCAACTTGACTGTTTCTTTGAATCCCTGTGTGAATAAGCAGCGCTGGGCCCCAGCTCTGCCCACCGTGAGCCAACACCAGCTTTGGGGTGCCCTGGAGCCTGCACCCAGCCCTGTCAGCCATGGGCCCCACCCAGTGGTGGGCTGGCATCAGCTCAAGGACCCCCAGGACCCTGCAGAAGATACTCAGGAATCTGCTCTACCCACCAGGGAACCCACTGGGCCCAGTCTCCGCCCAGGTCTGTAAATACAAATCTGCACTAGTTTCAGGCTCCTCAGTATTCCACTGTATGGGTACATCATCAAAACGGCATTCAGATGGCTTCTGATTTTTTGTTATTGGACCATAACAATGAACACTGGACCACAAAAGATTTTTGCACATTTACCCAGCTATTAATATTTCCTTTCAAAACATTCAAAGAGGGATTGCTGCCAAAGAGTGTGACATGAATACCAAACTGGCCTGCACACTATCATACACCCTCCCACCAGCAATGGTGGGCGGCAGCAGCCCGTCTAACCTGCAGCTATCTGACAGGCAAAGCACAAGCGACAGTTTCAACCTGCACTGTGTGTGATCCCATCTTCATCCCCTTTGCACCTTTTTATCAGGTTTAACTCCCTTAATTACAAACCTCTAACGCGAATGCTCACTCCCTGCCACACTGCCCAAGTCTCCCAGTCACTACTGTTCTTCACGTTGCTTATGGCGCTCCTGAGGGCTTCCCAGGTGCTGCAGCAATACAGAACCCACCTGCCAAGCAGGAGACGCAGGTTCCATCAATCCCTGGGTCAGGAAGATCCTCTGGAGAAGGGAATGGCCACCCACTCTAGTATTCTTCCTGGGAAATCCCATGGACAGAGGAGCTACAGACAGTCCATGAGGCTGAAAGAGAGTCAGGCATGACTTGGCAACTAAACAATAACAACGGTGCTCTTGGCCCTCCAGAGATTTTTAGTCTTTTAACAGCAAGCCTACTGACCTTTTCTTTGCTACTCTACAGTCACGCATTCAAAGTCAAGTCCCCTTATTTTAATGCTGTTTTACCTTTAAGATTATCTAACTCATTTGGAATCCATTTTAGAGTACTGAGAATAGCTGGCTGACCACAATACCATCTCACCAAATAGCCCAGCTCCCCCACTGACCTGAATGCCACTCTCATCACTGACGCAAGTTCTCGTTTCGAGTCTGCTTCTGCACCGTCTTTCATCCTACTGATCTAATTTGCACGATGACATAATTTTACTTTATAATCAATTGTCTGACAGTACGAGTAATCTTTAACAAGTTACCTTAGCCAGAGCACACAGATACTGGTCCAGATGAACTCTAAAATATTTTATTTCATTGTAAAACTAATCCTACCAGGATTTGGATGGGAAGTATCACCACCCTGAAACACTTTATTATTTTTTCGTCTGTGTCTACTGACTCAAGTTCCAGTAGAGAAGGGGTTTTGTCTGCCCCATATACTGCTGTATACCCAGAATGCAGAACAGAGTGTCATACGATGAATGCTTAACACATTACTTGTTAAATGAACAAATGTATCAATTACACAGAATTTCTGGGTAATTTCAGAACAGTTAAAATATCTACAACGTTGAATCTTCCCACATACTCATCTCTTTTAATGACTCAGTTCAGTTCAGTTCAGTCGCTCAGTCATGTCCAACTCTTCTCGACTCCATGAATCACAGCACACCAGGCCTCCCTGTCCATCACCAACTCCCAGAGTTCACTCAGACTCACGTCCATCAAGTCAGTGATGCCATCCAGTCATCTCATCCTCTGTCGTCCCCTTCTCCTCCTGCCCCCAATCCCTCCCAGCATCAGAGTCTTCTCCAATGAGTCAACTCTTTGCATGAGGTGGCCAAAGTACTAGAGTTTCAGCTTTAGCATCATTCCTTCCAAAGAAATCCCAGGGCTGATCTCCTTCAGAATGGACTGGGTGGATCTCCTTGCAGTCCAAGGGACTCTCAAGAGTCTTCTCCAACACCACAGTTCAAAAGCATCAATTCTTCGGCGCTCAGCCTTCTTCACAGTCCAACTCTCACATCCATACATGACCACAGGAAAAACCACTGGCCTATAAAACCATCTCATTCTAGTACCATGTTGGGTATAATTATTGGGTGTGATCTGGGTATTATTTGGGTATGATTATTTCCTTCATGATCATGAAAGTGAAAGTCGCTCGTTTGTGTCCAACTCTTTGCAACCCCATGGACTACACAGTCCACAGAATTCTCCAGGCCAGAACACTGGAGTGGGTAGCCTTTCCCTTCTCCAGGGGATCTTCCCAACCCAGGGATCGAACCCAGGTCTCCCACATTGAAGGCAGAGGCAGATTCTTTACCAGTTGAGACAAAAGAGAAGCCCTAACCCTAACCATGATTCTGGGTCTGTAGTTTATAAACCTGAATGATTCTGGGTCTACGGTTTATAAATCTTAAGACGATTTTCGTGTCTTTTTCCGAGAGTCAGTTATTTTGTTCCGATTTTCACGTTGACTGTCACACTACTTTCTCCCAGAGCCTTGGCTCTATTGTGCTCTTCACTGCCTTGAGCATCTGTAAACGTCTCTTCGTGGCTCGACTCATCAAGACTTTGTTTTAATGACCTTTTATAACAGTCCTAATGTAAGCTATACATTCTATCTTCTTTTTCAGGAGCAACATTACTAATTCATTTCTGACAACTTCAACATGTGTTAATTCCTCTTCCTTGTATTTTATTTTGCTTTTCTATCTGTCTGGACTGAACACTTAGTTAATTTGTTCTAATCCAATATAATTCTCACTCTTGATGCCCCACAGGTAAGGATCTTTTTCCTCTGGCTTACTCCAAGATGTTCTCTTTGTGATTCTCTGCGGTTTGAATGCAACATGGTCAAATGCAGATTTTCTAGCACTGATCCTGCCTGGTCTTCTCCAAGCTTCCTGGATCTGCAGATTGTTTAATACTGGAAGAGTCTCAGTCACTATTGTTTCACGTCGTTCCACAGAGAGGCCCTCATGCAAAGGAGACTCACCTACCTGCTACCTAGACCCCACCCCCCATGTTCATCCCTCCACCCCTCCACCCTGTCCCCTAAACTGTATGCTGAATAAGAAAACAACAACAACAAAAACCCTTTAAAGTGGTTTCTAACAGTAGTTCCTTATGAGGTCACAGTGAGAAACGGGCCAACAGTAGCTGCAGATAATCCACAGTGGTTTTCTGTTTTGGTCACAAGACCCCTTAAACTCTTTTTTAAAAAAGAGAGGGGGTACCCCCCAAAGGGCCTTTGGTTTATGTAAGTGATAGCAATTAATATTTACTTTATTAGAAATCAAAACCTGTAGGATGCTTCAGGGCTTCCCAGGTGTTGCCAGTGGTAAAGAATCTGCCTGCCAGTGCAGAAAACTAAGAGATGTGGGTTCAGTCTCTAGGTTTGGAAGATCCCCTGGAGAAGGAAATGGCAAGCCGTTCCAGTGTTCCTGCCTGGAGAATCCTGTGGACAGAGGAGCCTGGCGGGCTACAGTCCATGGGTTGCAGAGCGTCGGACATGACAGAGCACACACACAACACAGGATGCTTCAGTGGCTTTTCTACTTCTAGTGTGGAAAGCTGAAAAAGCTCATAATGTCTACACTCTAACTCCTTTCCTTTAAGCTAAGTGATTGGTCCAACTTTGCCAACAAAGGTCCGTGTAATCAGAGCTATGGTTTTACCAGTAGTCATGTACGGATGTGACAGTTGGACTATACAGAAAGCTGAGCACTGAAGAATTGATGCTTTTGAACTGTGGTGTTGGAGAAGACTCTTGAGAGTCTCTTCGACTGCAAGGAGATCCAACCAGTCTATCCTGAAGGAAACCAGTCCTGAATATCCATTGGAAGGACTGATGCTGAAGGTGAAACTCCAATACTTTGGCCACCTGATGTGAAGAACTGACTCACTGGAAAAGACCCTGATGCTGGGAAAGATTGAAGGCAGGAGGAGAAGGGGATGACAGAGGATGAGATGGCTGGATAGCATCACCGACTCAATGGACATGAGTTTGAGTAAACTCCGGAGTTGGTGATGGACAGGGAGGTCTGGCATGCTGCAGGCCATGGGGTCGCAGAGTAAGACAAGACTGAGCGACTGAACTGAACTGAAGTGATTGGCCTCAAAGTGATGCCACGAATTAGCTGATAGGGTGATACTCTAAATGTTCTGAAAAGAATGCAAGACCAAGAGAACATTTAAACAAAGTGGTTAAAAAAAAAAAAGACATAGGTAGGCATACGTGTGTGCGTGCACACACACACACACATATTTAGCTAAATATTTGTCATTTCAGAATACTTACTACCAGAAACCTTTTCTATAAATTTTAAATTATATATATATTTTTATATATACATATTACATGTACTTATATATTGTAACTTTTATAATACATGTATTTAGCAACTAAATACATAAACTTAGCAACTAAACAACCAAAAATACCTATACACACATATATATGGATGTAGGTGTGTATACACACACACATAACACAATACACAAAGCTTCCATGGGATAGCTTCCTGACCAGATGTTTAGAAAAGCTGCAGCCTGCATAGCAAGCGACCTTCCTGGACAAGACCCTGTTGTGAAGAAAGAGCAAAACCTGCCCAGCTGGCAGCAGCTCAGCACAGAGAGCCTTGAGTTACTAGGGAAGCCCCAGAGAGCCTCCAGGAACAGGTAAGCCTGGTCCTGACCTTGGAGGCCTGGGACCCCCAGGAGTGACACCGAGCAAGCACCACTGTCCTTCCTGGCCCCTGGGGCCACAGCCAACCTGCAGGTCCAGATGCAGGAAACAGGCCGGCAACCTCAGCCAGCTGTGTTTGAAGAGTATCAGCTTCCTCAAAGTGGGCCTAGAAAGTCCTAGAAAAGTGCCCCAAAGCTGGCAAGAAGTGACTGACTCTTGTTTCCTGCAATCAATTGAACGGAAATTCAACCTCTAAGCTAGTAATTTATATGAGCACTTTCAACTTTTGCAAATAAAAAAATATAATTCCTTTTTAATAAAATAATTAGATAATCTATACACTGGTAAATATGTTACTATATAGTTTATATATATATATTGATTTTTAGAATGTACAGAAAAAGTTTAGCATTCTAAAATGCTGAACAGTTTGATTAGTAATGGTAAGACATTAGAGATTAGCTTGTCCACAGTCACAGGTAGAGAGCAGCAGAGTTGAGATTCAAAACCAGGCCTCTGGGCCATGATATTCGATTCTCCATGTGATTTTTTTAAATTTTTATCATGGAAATTTTAAACATACGTAAAAGAACAGAGCCCAGCATAAGGAACCTCCCCATTCCCATTTTGTCCATTTTCAACCACATCTCCTCCTCAACATATGTTTACACTGTTTTCAGTGAGCGCTTTAAAGCAAATCCCAGGTACACTGTCTTACCCATAAACACTTCAGTGTGTGATTCTGTAAAGGGATACGCTAACTGTGCTTAAGAATTCCTGGGAGCATCAGGTTATCACTATCACCACAAACACAGAACCCCTCAAAAAAGGACACAAAGAGGAAATATAGGATTGCAGCACTTAAAAAAAAAAAAAAAACTTCTGACATAGCTAACTTCTAAAATCTTCTGATTGTGGCTCAGACGGTAAAGAATCTGCCTGCAATACGGAGACTTGGGTTAGATCCCGGGGTTGGAAAGATTCCCTAGAGAAGGGAATGACTACCTGCTCCAGTATTCTGGCCAAGAGAATCCCACGGACTGTGTAGTCCATGGGATCACAAAGAGTCGGACACGACTGACAGCCTTTCATTTTCAAGGCCAGGATGGAAAGCAAGCAAGGGACAGGAGGGAGGCTTTTCTTCTCAGATCATTTACCGAAGCTCAGGGTTAACATCAGCAGGAAAAGCAGAACAACCAGCCACCTATATGAGCTCCTCTGGCAAGTGTCAGTGGCCCAGCCTTTCCTTCCTAACAGGCATTGGCAACACTAACTCCACCCCAGCAAGACTGCTGGGAAGAGGAAGACGTGAAAAGTGGAAACCCCCAATACCACCAACAGTCTACCTGTGCTCACTTAAATCACAAGACACTTAACCTTCTCTGCGAGAGTGTTCAGGAACGATTGAGGAATGCAACTGAGAAACTATTGCTCAATTATTTACAATGAAAAAATTAGGGGAAAAAGATATTGTCCTAAATTTATATTACTGCATAAAAACAAAGTTTCATTTGTCCCATGGTGACATGGGCTCAGCACAAGTACTTCCATATGGGGCCTGTTGTCTCTTTTTTTTTGATAGTCTTGACTTGTCAGATCTTTACTACGTAGTCTTCACTTGTGTAATCTTTACTATGAATAGGTCAATATGACTGTTAACAAATATAACTACAGTAAATGGGTATGCCAAAATCACTGTCGATTTTCAAAAAAGGTCAAGGAATCAACTGTCAGTTTAAACTGGTCACTTTTATTGAAATTGTTAAACATGACTGAATGTCACTTAACTCCCAGATTCCTTTACATGAGTAGAGCTGGATTAATTTGACCCAAATTTTACATAATACCTTTCCCAATTTCTAAAAATGCATCAACTTCGTCACTTATCTTAAAACTTCTGCTTTAACTGCCTAGCTCTACCTCAAAAGAAACTTCCCCAAGGCCACAAATCTTGACACAGTGAAAGCAAAATCCCGCCGCACTCAGCAGCGCCATCATTTCTGAGCCTGGGGATCAAACGGGGAGACGCCTCCGGAGGAGGCTGCAGCCCAGCTGTGAAGGATGAAGCTGCGGCAGCGGAGCCGGCTTAGGAGGAGCTCTGGGCTCAGTCCCGGCATCTGAAGCAACGTAAACAGTCGTGCTCCCTCCCATCCAGCCTGTTAGCAGCCTCTCGGCTGAGGGAGACCACACACTCGGACCACACAGCGCCAGCTCAACTCGCACGCAACGTCCACCAGCTGTCACTGGGGGGAGGGGAACGCAGGAGGAGACGGGCGGAGGGGAGGGGCGTCCACCAGTGTCACTCCGGAGGGAGGGAGGGGAGAGGGAGACGGGCGGGGGCGGGGCGCGCCGCCGAGAAATGCGGTTTCCTGAGAACACACGCCGCCAGGCCCGGTGTGGCCTTGACCTGCACTCCCCCAACCAATTTAGTAGCTGATGAAGGATTAACAAAGCATCCATTTACCATCAATTAACCTCCTGTCCATCACAGGTCAAAAGAGAAAATTACCATTATAAAAGCCTTTCATTAAGATAAAGACCGATACGTTTTCTTATAATCTATAATAAATACTTAAATAAGGGCACATTCTTTTAGATTTATATTACCGTTGATTTTAACCTGCCTTCCTCTTTTCCTTTAATGAAGCACACTACAAGAATGTGAAGTGTTTCTGTAACAGAGGTCAGAAAACTTTAATTCTGAATTTTTTCCGTATTTCACTGTGGCACAATCTTTAATTTTCCAAAAGACTTACTGGTACAATAAAAGACAGTAAATGGTTTTTTACATAACTTCAGACTAAATATACATAGAAAAACATAACAAGTAGTGGCATTAGGGGAGAAAAAGCAGAAAATGTAAGCCCAAAAACAGGATTAAAAGGATTTAAATCAATTTTAAAGGATTAAAGCACTTTTTTTAAACTATTTAGTATGGAAGAATTTTTATCTGAATGCAGACAAGAAATGTGAACAAAACAAGGGATCAGGTGACCTTTCAGAGAAGAGGGCAGGCACAAACTGTAGAAGAAAGGCCACTGCTGAGGACACGACATAAACATCTGTCCCATCACTTCATGGCAAAGAGATGGGGAAACAAATGGAAATAGTGACAGATTTCATTTTCATGGACTCCAAAATCACTGCAGACAGTGACTGCACCCATGAAATTAAAAGATGCCTGATGCTTGTTAGAAAAACTATGAAAAACCTAGACAGTGCTTTAAAAAGCAGAGACATCACTTTGAGGACAAAAGTCCACATAGTCAAAGCTTTGGTTTTTCCAGAAGTTCTATATGGATGTGAGAATTGGACCATGAAGAAGGCTGAGTGCTGAAGAACTGACGCTTTTGAACTGTGAAGTTGGAGAAGACTCAGTAGAGGACAGCAAGGAGATCAAACCAGTCAATCATAAAGGAAATAAACCCTGAATATTCATTGGAAGGACTGATGCTGAAGCTCCAATAAATTGGCCACCTGATTCGAAGAGCTAACTCATTGGAAAAGACCCTGATGCTGGAAAAGATTGAGGGCAGGAGGAGAAGGGGATGACAGAGGATGAGATGGTTGGATGCTATCACCGACTCAATGGACATGAGTTTGAGTACACTCTGAGAGATGGTGAAGGACAGGGAGGGCTGGCACGGTGGAGTCCATTGGGTTGCAAAGAGTCGGACACAACTGAGCAACTGAACAACAATAATGCAACAAAAGTTATCATACACCCCCTGCCTAATCACAGCACTTTACAAGCGGTAAGGTCCTAAACAATTCACAGAAGCAAAACTAAAGGCCAACCTTGCCAAAAACAGGCCATTGGCAAGAGGCAGAGGGCCAGCTCTTCAGGGTTGCAGGACTCCTGAGAGCTACCCTACGGCAGGCACACCCTAGGTTGGGCCGAGGACCTACACTGTGCAGCTTACATTCTAACAAAGATCCAGGCTTCCTGAGTCCCGCGGTCCACCGTCCTTTCCATACTGGCACCAAGCTGTAAGTGGGAAACAGCAAGCAGAAGGAACCACTAACACCAAAACCAAAACTTAATCCAAAATGTATAGTCCACCCCAGTCTTAAATGCCACAAACAGTATTAAAGGAACTCAGCAGTGGCCACAGGACTGGAAAAGGTCAGAGTTTTCATTCCGATCCCAAAGAAAGGCAATGCCAAAGAATGCTCAAACTACCACACAACTGCACTCATCTCACATGCTAGTAAAGTAATGCTCAAAATTCTCCAAACCAGGCTTCAGCAATATGTGAACCATGAACTTCCAGATGTTCAAGCTGGTTTTACAAAAGGCAGAGGAACCAGAGATCAAATTGCCAACATCCGCTGGATCATGGAAAAAGCAAGAGAGTTCCAGAAAAACATCTATTTCTGCTTTATTGACTAAGCCAAAGCCTTTGACTGTGTGGATCACAATAAACTGTGGACAATTCTGAAAGAGATGGGAATACCAGACCACCTGATCTGCCTCTTGAGAAACCTGTATGCAGGTCAGGAAGCAACAGTTAGAACTGGACATGGAACAACAGACTGGTTCCAAATAGGAAAAGGAGTTCGTCAAGGCTGTATATTGTCACCCTGCTTATTTAACTTATATGCAGAGTACATCATGAGAAACGCTGGACTGGAAGAAACACAAGCTGAAATCAAGATTGCAGGGAGAAATATCAACAACCTCAGATATGCAGATGACACCACCCTTATGGCAGAAAGTGAAGGGGAACTAAAAAGCCTCTTGATGAAAGTGAAAGTGGAGAGTGAAAAAGTTGGCTTAAAGCTCAACATTCAGAAAATGAAGATCATGGCATCCGGTCCCATCACTTCATGGGAAATAAATGGGGAAACACTGGAAACAGTGTCAGACTTTATTTTTCTGGGCTCCAAAATCACTGCAGATGGTGACTGCAGCCATGAAATTAAAAGACACTTACTCCTTGGAAGAAAAGTTATGTCCAACCTAGATAGCATATTCAAAATCAGAGACATTACTTTGCCCACAAAGGTCTGTCTAGTCAAGGCTATGGTTTTTCCCGTGGTCATGTATGGATGTGAGAGGTGGACTGTGAAGAAGACTGAGCACCGAAGAATTGATGCTTTTGAACTGTGGTGTTGGAGAAGACTCTTGAGAGTCCCTTGGACTACAAGGAGATCCAACCAGTCCATTCTGAAGGAGATCAGCCCTGGGATTTCTTTGGAAGGAATGATGCTAAAGCTGAAACTCCAGTACTTTGGCCACCTCATGTGAAGAGTTGACTCATTGGAAAAGACTCTGATACTGGGAGGGGTTGGGGGCAAGAGGAGAAGGGGACGACAGAGGATGAGATGACTGGATGGCATCACTGACTCGATGGACGTGAGTCTCAGTGAACTCCGGGAGTTGGTGATGGACAGGGAGGCCTGGGGTGCTGCGATTCATGGGGTCGCAAAGAGTCGGACACAACTGAGCGACTGAACTGAATGAAGCTTTTGAACAAACGCAGTACAATTTTCCAGGAAAAAAAACAATACACAAACAACCTTATTAAGTCAGTTCCAAACTCCTCTTCCTGAACTCCAGGCATTCCATAATCTAAATGCACTCACATCTCAGCCCTGGGCCTCTGTTCCTAGTAAGCCAGCCAGACATTCATGTGCCTTCTCTCCAGAGGGCCACATTCTCCCCCATTAGGGTCTGATTTCCCTGCTGCTGCTGCTGCTAAGTTACTTCAGTCGTGTCCGACTCTGTGTGACCCCATAGACGGCAGCCCACCAGGCTCCTCTCCATCCATGGGATTTTCCAGGCAAGAGTACTGGAGTGGGGTGGCACTGCCTTCTCCACTGATTTCCATGAAGCCTTCCCAATTCCTCCAACCCCAAAACATCCTCTCCCCTCTCCGAATTCCTATTGTATTTACACTGAATATTGCAGCTTAGTTCTTGGCTATTTAATGGAGAAGACAAAAATATCCCCTTCTGAATCCAGACCACTTTTATTTCTAACATGTGTCAGACATATGTTAAAATTGGGAGACACAAAAATGACTAAGACTAATCCCTGTCTGGCAAGAGCTTCTTCTTTTGACAGACGTGTAAATAGCTACAACCCCTAAGATAACACAGGACAAGTGCTAAGTGGTTACAGGATCCACTGATTTGGAAACTTTCAAAGCAGGAAACTCTGAGATAATCTAGTTTTCTATATTCTCAGGAACAAGGAAACTGAGGCCCAAAAAGACTGCTCAACAGCTCAGCCCACACTACAAAGCAGGGAGTGGCAGCACATGGACCCGGAGGTGGAGCTTCAACTCCACCTCCAACTTTCCAGACTGCAGTCTAAGGATGCCTGCAGGTGTGTCCACAGCTCCAAGGTGTGTAATTTCTCCACAGTCGCTGTAAGTTTGTGTGTTTGTATCAATATTTCTTTTAAGCTAACATAACAGTGTGGAAAATCACATGACTGTAACTCAATACTTCCACCACGCGGTCTTACCAGGGGACCATGCACTCCAGGGGACCCAGGAACACCTTCCTAGGAATCTGAGAACAAGCAAGGCCCTAGCACACTGCTCACCAGAGTTACCAGCGTTACTTCCCATTCCAGTCCATCTAAAATCCTCTTAAATCCTAAATTTAGGCCAGTCTAAAATTGGCCTAAAACTCACCTACTCAGCAAACATGTTAGCTCCACTCTGTGGAGGTGCTGATCTAGGAATCCTGGCTAGATGAGATGAGTAGACTAGAGAAAGGGTGAAAAGTAATGGAGACACTAACTGTACAAGGATGCCAGGCCTGACACTAGAAATTGTTCTATATGTATTCAAGGACTGCCTGTGCAAAAATGTTAAGTACTAATTTCATTTCCCACTAGGTTTATCCATAACAGGCTCTCAAATTTTCGTGGAATGAATGTAAATTTAACTTGTCAGGTTAATATCTTTTAGAGAGGTAATTTTCAATATGATATTCGGTTTAGGAAATTAAATACCTGAAAGATCATTTTCTGCAACTTCCAAGCATTGTTCCATGTTACACTGGGGGACTCTCTGTTTAAAACCACAAAATTTTTACTCAACCAGACAGAAGAGAAGATTTCAGTACTAAGCACACATCACCCTCTTTCTATTGTCTCCCTTTGGGTCAGCAACTTTTAACACAGAGGTCCCTTAGGAAGCTTTCTGCTTCCAATCCCAGTGCCCTAACACCAAGCCTGCCTAGAAAATAATCAAAATATTACTATGCATTGGAAAAGGAATCCACACAACCTCGGCTAGAATTAGCTTTTCAAAACAGTACACTCAGATGAACTCGCTAAGATTTTTTAATATTTTTAAAAAATTTTTCCTTATAAGTTTACTCAGACTGAAAAAAAAAAAAGACGTTTTCTCACACATATTAGCAGGAGCAGTCTTCAGCGATGTAAGAAAAGCTTACTTCCATTCAGACAGCTGTTTCTTAGGAGAGTACACAAGAGTTCGGGCCCCAGGGCCTCACTGCAGGCTGTCACTGGCCGATAAACGCCATTTCAGGCTACTTACACAAGCATTCTGAGCTTCCGTCTCCCCGTCTGTAAAACGCGGATGACACCGTCAACCCAGAGAAACACTGACGGGCACCGAGTAAGTCTCAGTATAGCTCTCCAGTGACGCAACCGAAGGAAACAAGCAAAACCTGCCTCTGGGATTCGCTCTTCACCAATAATTACTCCAGCTTTACAGAGTCACAGGTAAGCAGGTGCGCCAAGGGGCAGGAGAGGCCAACTGCAACCCATTCCCGAGCGTCAGCCCGCTCCTGGGGCGCTAGCAGAGAGGAGGGGCCGGACTCCGGGACGCCCGCAGCTGCCCAGGAAGCTGGGCCGGGGCTCCAAGACCCTCTCGGTTCCCTGGTAGGCAGGGCTGGGGCTCCGGGACGCCCGCAGCTGCACTCCAACAGTCCGGGCTGCAGAGCGACTCGGGCCTGACTGCGGCTGCCGGCTCCCCGCCCGCCGCCCGCGCCCCCGGCAGCCTCTCCAAGGCCTTGGCCCCCACACCTACCTGCAGGCCCGCACGGACAGGGCCCCGCGCCGCGGCGGCCAGCGGCCCGCACCCTCACTTCCGCCGTCGCCGCGCCGAGGGCGTCGATCGGCCGCGCGACCGAGGGTCTAGCGCCCGATGACCGGGCCTCAGGGGCGGGGCGGGGGCAGGAGTTGGGAGACGGTTGGGAGCCGAGGGCCCGGCCGCGACCCCGGTCCCTCAGAAGCCACGGACTGACCCGCGTCTGGGCAGCAGCGACACGCGGCCCGCGAGGGCGCGGTGCTAGCGGCCAGCAGCCCTGAGCGCGGACACTCGGGCTCGGCCGCCGGCCCGGACACGGAATGACGGCCCTTGCGGGCCGGGCCAGAGGAAACCGGCTGCCTGACAGGGAGCTCCGGCCGCGGGTCGGCCGGAAATGACGCGCCGCCCCGGACGCGGCGGGACCGGAAGGGAGCATGCTCTTCCGGCCGCCGGGCTCGGCGCGCGTCCAGGGCTGAGGTTTGGCGGGGCGGGCCGGGGCCTCCGCCGCTGCCTGCCCGGCCCTTTTCTCCACGCGGCTGTGTGGTCACTCCAGCGGGTGCCCCAGCAGATGGGCCCGGGTGTTGCCCCGGGCCCTGGGGGTGTCGCGGTGCTGACCGCGGTAGAACGGCGCGCTGCGTCCGCCCCGCGGTGCAGCCGGGGGACCGGGCCTCCCTTCCCGGAGGTCAGGCAGAAGCTGGTGGCTGGCGGTTTCCTCAGAGCCGGATACGGGCTCGGGTTCGGGTTAGTCTCCCGTGACGGCAGGGCTCGAGCAGGCGCTGAGCGTCGCTCATGGTGTCTGCTGTATTATCCCATCTGCTGCTGGCACCTGGGACAGGCCTTTCAGAGGGAAAGCGCTGTGACAGAGGGGCCGGCGTCGCAGGACGCACTGCCCTGCCCCGCATCCCGCACCAAGAAGCCGCCATCCCCCTGGGATGGTAGAACGGCCTCAAGGGCACGGCTGTGGCTCCGGCCGGGAACAGCGTCTTGCAGCGCTGGGTGCAGTGCGGCGGTGGTGCAGTGCTGTGGGCCGCAAGGACTCCTGTGAACCTCATACCACACTGGTGCTGTGTCTCCAGTAGAGCCCTGGCTTCCGCGGCAGGGAAGGATGCTCTGCCAGGGCGTACGAAGGTCCCCTCAATCCTAAGCCCTCTCCTCTGGGCTCCTTATACAGGCGACAGAGAAATGACCCTTCTAATTAGGGGAAAATCGGGGCAGGGAGGGATACTTCTGGACTCAGGGCGCTCCCTGGGCATCTTTTCTGTGCCTGGTGATTCCAGCAAATGGGTGAAGCAGCACCCCTGGCAGGGCAGACATGGCAACAGGAGCTCAGACCCCACCAGGACAAAGGTCTGGTCTCATGGTCAAGCAAGCAGCCTAGGCTGGCTGGTGGACAGTGAGGGAAATCCAGAATGAGTGGTAAAAGTGGAAGATAAATCTGGCCCCAGGCCCATAGCTCCACCTGTCAAACACTCCTGGTGGGGTGTGACATCAGTGTGAAGAACCAAAAGACCACCTGAGCACAACAGGGCGCAGCCATGCTCACCAGAGCCCACCCCTCTGCTGCCCTCTGCTCTCACAGCTGTCCCTGTGCCTCGGGACTTCTCCCCTGGACACATGGTGGCTGAAAGCAGGCTGCAGCAAAAGACCAGCTGCCTGGCTCCCTGGGCAGCTGGAAAGTGGATCAGCATGTCCAGAGTTCCCCTCCTGGCTGGGGCCCGGTACCCAGGGGCCCCCCTTCACCCACACCTCTTTTTGCTTCCTCTCCTTTCCCACTGACTTCCCCATCCCCTCCTGATGTTTCCTGGCCTCACTTCCCAAGTTAAATACTAGCGTGGAAACCATATCTCAGGGTCAGCTTCTGGGGAATCCAGCCAAGATAGTCATTATCACAGAAAAAAAAAAAAAAAAAGGAACCGATACTTATTACAATTTGAATATGTGTTGAACACCTGTTAGAGAAATACATCCTGAGAAAAAGGTAATAATTTTGAACAAACACTCTGAGTTGTGGGACTTGGTGTGACTCAGTTTTCTCCCCCTCACCTCAGAGGGAATACTCCCTCCTGTGCGCAGTAACTCAGCTGCCCCAGGATCAGTCCCCTTAAACACAGGCAGCTGGCGGTACCGCCTCATGGTGAAGCTGAACCTGTTTCTTGTTGCTCTTTCTGTCTCCATGATGCGTCATTCCCAAGTCAGGCGATCCTGCCATTAAGCTGGTTTGAATGACTCTTGAGGACTCACAGGTCTCTCCTGGATCAAAAAGAGACAAGTAATACTGTATCCCTGAGACAACAATCAGAAGAAGGAGAGAGTCTTTTACTAATGTAAAAATTACTGGAAGTGTTTCCCTTCTTTTTTCTTAAACTTCTGGTCCACATCCTGGAGCCAGCTGGCAAATGTTAGTGCCATACATGCAGAAGCTGGCCGGAAATGAAAGCATTAAACCCCAAATTGCTGTAGTAGCTGTTGAAGCAATTAAATACCATTGTATAGCTTGTGTTTTCAATTCTGCATCAGATTTCGTTTGACCTAGAGAGGAAAAAATAATTCTGAAGCATGGAATTCCTTTGGTTTCAGTCAGGAAACACTGATGTCACAGTCCGCTATTCTATAGGTTTGTTGTTTTTATGAACATAAAGAGCATCTGAAGCGTTTCCTGCTACATGCATGTCAGTTCGCAATGGACCGTAGTCAGTACAGAGTCTAATCCTCAGACCAGTTGTAACCTGTCATATCTAGTGATCCTTTTTACCAAAGACTGACCGTTGTTTTGGAGAAGGCAATGGCAACCCACTCCAGTACTCTTGCCTGGAAAATCCCATGGACGGAGGAGCCTGGTAGGCTGCAGTCCATGGGGTCGCTAAGAGTCTGACACGACTGAGCGACTTCCCTTTCACTTTTCACTTTCATGCATTGGAGAAGGAAATGGCAACCCACTCCAGTGTTCTTGCCTGGAGAATCCCAGGGACGGGGGAGCCTGGTGGGCTGCTGTCTGTGGGGTCGCACAGAGTCCGATGCGACTGAAGCGACTTAGTGGTAGTAGTAGTAGACCGCTGTTTGTTCTGTTAATGCACAGTTTAACAAAGCCCCTTGCCGACAAATTCCTGTCTGTATTGTAGATACCACAGAGCCTTACACAGCAGGTGTTCAACACATCAGGCCAGCTGCCTTGTAATAGCACTAACCACAACCTAAATAAGTGTTGAATCGAAAACTGAAACTACCATGACGATACGTTATGATAGTGGCAGAGTTGAGAGAAGGTCTGTGTCAACATGTGCCACGGCTTACTTAGAAGCAACAGTGGTGAGCCAAGCGTGCTCTAAATCGTGACGATATGTGAATTGTGGAGATGTTTTATTGAGTACCACCCAACTTTGTCATTCTTTGCTGGAATCCTTTATGGTTTAAGACCACAAAGATGATTTGAAATCCTCCAAGGTTGTAACGGTCATGAGGCTGTTTTAGCAATTCTTGGATTGGGCCTACTGAGTTAAAGAGTCTTGCTACCCTGTACTCCTAGCAAATGCCTTTGTGGACGCTTGATCTATCTGTCTCCAGCTTCAAAGCTCTGTAGCACAAAGGCCTCAAAGTAAATGTCTCTAGTTTTACTGCAAAGCAGAGCCCTTATATTTTTCTGCTTACCTTCTATTTGCATATTTTGTTAAGAAAACTGTAAATAAAGCTTGGTCTACACAAGGATATGGCGTAACTCCACGGCTGCCACCCGGCACAAAGACGCAGCTGTGTTTATTTCGGGCTCTCTCCTGGGTGTCTGTAGGTGGTCTGGAGGAGAACAGAGGAACTGTGGGAAGTCACTGACTGCTGGGGGATGAGAGGTGTGCAGCCCTGCTAGGTCCTGCTGCTGCTGGGGATCTCCGACTAGGAATTTAGACCTCTTTATGCTCTAACTGAAGGTCTTCACTGAATATAAGGTTGCATTTTAATTCATTTTAAATCGCTAGGCAGTTGGAGGTGGTTGGGGGCTTTTTTTGTTTTGTTGTAGGTTTTTGCGTGTGTGTGTTTTGTCTTCAGACTTTCCACTTGAAGGTCCTGTGTGCTTTGCCTCTGTCAGTGGCCATGGAAGATGGTGCCATGTTTCCAGTTGATTCCACTGATGTGACCCTGCCCTGATGAACTGGGGCTCGGAGCCGCTGGCTGGCCGGGTGGCCCTTCTCCTCTGCTGTGTAGGAATGTCATCATTTCGGTTCCACCCAGGCAGGGAGAGGTAGTTGCCAGCCTCTCGGCTTTGATGTAGGATCCCAGTCCTCTGGACACTTCTTTGTGAAGGCTTCCCACTTCTCAGGAGTTTCAGGAATGCCTCGCATGCACACATAGTCAGCCTGGCCTCAAATCTTATTCCTTTGATTTTTATCTGAGTCTTCATTACTCAGCTAACACCTTGTTTGCCACAAAGTCGATTAGAGATTTTAAACTCCCTGAAGGCAGTTTTCTCATCCTGTCTTTGGTAGGTTTCACCTACATCGTGAACTAAGCTGTCCTCTCTTGGGTAGTGAACATGAACCGGGGGGGCTCGTCCCAGCCCCCGGCCCCCTCCCGCTGGGAGCTCTGCCCTCTGCAAGCAGCAGCTGCTGCCTTCAGGGCCCATTGTCAGCTGGACCCCAGCAGGGATGAGCTCCCTCTGCACTTTGCTTGGCACAGAGGGGCAAGTACACAAAAAATTAAAAGCCAAGGTAATGTCCAATTCACTCTTCAGACAACAGCCTATACCTTTGTTCTTTCTGACTGGACCCTTATAACAAAAGTGATAACATAAAGTGTAGGCAGTAGATTTGAGTAAGAACTTATTTTTGTGCACTTCCCTGGTAGCTCAGCTGGTAAAGAATCTGCCTGCAATGTAGGAGACCCCAGTTCGATTACTGGATGGGGAAGATCCGCTGGAGAAAGGGAAGGCTACCCACTCCGGTATTCTGGCCTGGAGAATCCCATGGACTGTGTAGTAGATGGGGTCACAGAGAGTCGGGCACGACTGAGCAACTTTCACTTTCACTTTATTTTTGTGCTCCTGGTGGAGTTTGAGCAGTGAAATACTAAAAATAAAGAAACAAATATCCACGGTCCCTGAAAAACCAGGAATTGACTATATTGCCATTGGTTTAAATATACATAGTGGGCTTCCCTGGTGGCTCACATGGTAAAGAATCCACCTGCAATGCAGGAGACCTGGGTTCAATCCCTAGGGAACACCTTCTGGAGAAGGGAATGGCAACCCACTCCAGTATTCTTGCCTGGAGAATCCCATGGACAGAGGAGCCTGGTGGGCTATAGTCCACAGAGTTGCAAAGAGTCTGAGACTAATGACTCTTTAGTCTCAGACTAATGACTCAGAAAATGACTGAGAGACTAATACTTTCACTTTCATGGACAGGAAGATAGGGATATAGATTAATTACACTGAGAGTCCAAAAACCCACATTCTGAGCCTGGCCTTATGTGAACCCTGATCAGAGACATTCTCTGACCCCTTGAGAGTTCTGGTCATCTCATTTTTAAAATAAGGCGGTGGGTTGGAGACACTGAAAAGTCCTTTAAGCTCTCAAATCTCATGACCCCTCTTCCCAACAAGCAGCTATTCCACAGTGAATTTTGGCTGAACTGCAGGCCTTCCTCTGGCAACTCCATCTGACCATACGTATAGGACAGGATATGGGAGGAGCTAGTGGCGTTTTTCCGAATAACTCTATGTGCCAATGGTAGTGGGTCACATTAATTGTTCTTGGTATTCAATTAAAGGAATTTTTTGTTCCTTAAATTTGCCACCTATGAGGCAGTCCATTTTAAAACAGAACTCCTAGGTTACTTTCTCTGAACTTGAAGCCAGTCATTGATCCTGTGCTGTTTGCATGACTTTTGCCCCTCCGTCCTGAATCACATTCACCCCTCCGAGCTCCCTGCAACCCTGTGAACTGATTGCATTGCTTCTGTTCCCCTGGCCCAGTTTTGAGTGGAACACCAACAATAGGTTAGCTGTAAAGGGAAATAAAAAGAGAAGAACAGTGTAATGTAGACATGTGGGGTGATTGTCAGCCTTGTGTTTTTATTGAATTCCTACCTTTCCATAAAGTAATTCCTTCTAAGCTTGGCCTCATGTTTTTGGATCCCAGATGTGCGGGGCAGTGTTGGTTTGCACTGTTGCACTTTACACACACGAGTCATGCTGTGTGCCCACCCCACTAGCAGAGGCGCTCAGACGTGCAGACACACGGACAGATTTCCCCCTGTGCATATGCTGTCTTTCTAATATTCAAGAGCTTTTCAAACTGTAGACTTGTGAGTCTCCCTAACAAAATTTTGTTTGAAAATTTGTGAAGACTATGTCTCTAATGCTGTAATTATATTTTATCCTAGAAATGTATATGCTCTATTTGCTGATTTCAGGTTGTGGAAGGAAACTTCAGTGGCTGCTGGTAGTCCTTTCACATTATTTGAGCTTTGCATATGTTTAAATGTGTCATTCTCACTGCTGTTAAGTGGCCTTCTGTTTGTAAGCATGTATTTGTCAGAACACATTTAAAAGGAGGTTTTTGTTCTTTGGGAGAATAATTTTTGAACCAGAATTTATAAAACATATTTTCCTCGGTTACAATGCTGGCTTGGTCTGAAGCGCTAATTCTCTTTCGCTGTCTAACAGAAGAGCGACCAGCCATGGTGTGACAAGACACAATATGGATTAATAGCTAGAAAAAAAATCAAACACCATCCAATTAATAGTACTTTGCATAAACATGCTGGTAACTGTCGTTGCTGTAGTTTAGCCACTAAGTCATGTCTGGCTCTTTGCAACCCCATGGACTGTAGCCCAACAGGTTCCTCTGTCCATAGGATTTCCCAGACAGGAATACTGGAATGGATTGCCATTTCCTTCTCTAGGAGATCTTCCCTACCTAGGGATCGAACCACATCTCCTGGATTGGCAGGCAGATTCTTTATCGATGAGCCACCTAGGAAGCCCAGCTAGTGACTGACTTTAAATTTGGCTTTTAAAAATTGGCAGCAATTTTTCTAGTAATATAATTTCAGACCAGAAACTATAATGTAAAGTGGGACATCATCCATATAAAGGGTGCAGTGCATTGCTGTACAGCCCTGTCTGCACCTCCTGCCACGCCGGGGTGTTGGCATACTTTAAGAGAAATGGAGACAAATTAGTTCTTAAAGAATTGAGAATGTCTTCCTGAATGAGACCAAGCAGTGTCCTACATCAAACAGAGGCAAGCTTTTTGAATTTTTAGTTTATCTCCTTTACTTACAGAATTTTCACATGGCTTTCCTTTCTTGGTTTACACACCATCACACTCTTTCCTTTAAAGATGTCTAATTTCCAGACTCACCAAATTGTATACATTAAATATGTGTGATTTTTGTGTTCAATTCTACTTCAATAGAGCTGGTAGTAATTTTTTTAAACGTTTTAAGATATCTATGTTTAACTGATGCTAGAGGCAGCTGAATTCTAGAAAGCACTTTCAGAAGTTTATTTTCTGCATGAAACTGATCGTCCAACCAGTGATGCAGACACTCTCTCTGTAGGAGCCCTTGGCAGCCATCCGAGCTCACTTTCAGATCAACAAGCACTGACGCAGCGCCTCGCAGTCTGGGTGCTGCTCTCCTCTCCTGCACGTCCTTTCCTGGTTTCTGTGAATTAAGCTTATCTGTCATTAAAGACATTATAATTATGATTTTTTGCAATATTTATTTTTCAAAAGTAAAATAAGAAAAATATATTTTGGATTGGTGGGAGTTGAGGATGATAAATGAAAAATCCTGTTTTTCGTCTTGGTATTTTTTGTGTGCAGGTCCTGTTTCATAAATATTTACAATTCAGGCCAAAACAAATTGATTGCCTGAGAGAATCTTTTGGGGGAAAACATTTAACAAATAAAAAAATAGCAGCTAAACACTGAAGAATCTGATTCTCCTGCTTGCTTTTCAAGCATACGCTAACATACTTAAATCAGTAAATTTTGAACGGAGACAAGTAAAGGACTGGGTTATTGGTAAGGTTAGAGCTGACAGTTATGTAAGCCATTAGGGGTGGAAATAACCCTGATAAACTTGCTGCTTTCAAAGCAAGTGACCTATACACTATTAACCTTTGAATTTTTTAATGTAACCTTATTCGTGTAGGAAGCAATATATATATCCACATTCTGTGCACACACATTCACGTTGTTGTGGTCTCTATGGAGACAGAGATATAGGCCTTTGGTAAGTTCATATGAGAATACATTTGCAATTAAATATACATTATTACCACTATTTTGGAGAAGGACAATAACAAATCATTCAAACGTACTTTGAAACTATATGCCCATCCTGACTAGGAATCTAATAACTGCATGTTAAACGTTTTAAATTACTATAAATGTTACATATTTCATGACATTTTGTGAACCTAAATTTTTAGAACACTGGCCTTGCTTATAAAATATAGGGTCCAGGTAACTGTTTTGTGGAATCAAAGCCATCTCCTTTACCCAGTGAGATTTCATATTGTCTTAGCATTTAAACAGCAACAGCAAATTAACTTTTATAACCTTTAGGAACTTTACATTTTTTAAAGTGGAAATTAAAATAGTTCTCTTTGTAGAACCATTTTAATGAACTGCACTTCTAAGAAGACTAAACAAGCAGCTGATTTAAAGATGAAAAAATTAAAAATAAAACATTTTAGTAACTCTGGCATATGAATTTAGGCTGACTTAGCTTTTTAACATACCTGTAATATTTATACTAAAATTAATATTGCTAATAATAACAATTAATTATAGTCACCAACTGCTGAGAAACAGACCAAACCTTCCCTCACGTACAGCCTCTGTGGGAGTCTGGGGTGTAAACCTCTTCGTCTGGTGTTGAGTTCTCTTCAGGCCACTGTAAACCTAATGGCAGGGAGTTCCTTAAGGACAGTTTGGGGCTGCCAGCCTGGAGGGCAGGGGGTGGTGACCTTGAACCTACCAGTGACAGGAGCAGCAGGTGTCAGCTTCTTACCCCTTTTGCATAAACAATTCATGATGGATTCACAGGGGTTGATTATATCCTGTGGCTTTTGATTTTCTGAAAATTGCACTTTCATAGTGTAGAGAAAAATTGTTAGGAAACCAGAAAAGGCAGGAGCAGCAGGCAGGCAGACGAGGACCCTCAGCTGACGAGTGAGGATGGGGGATCGGATGGAGTGGGAATAGGGGGGTCCACATATGGGGCCCTCCCCTCCTGCACACTCCCCCTTCCATTTCCATTTCTCAACACAGCAAACACTTCTGAGAAAATTAAAAGAGTCTTAAGTGACTTCAGGGGCTTTGGCTTTCACCTTCTTTAGGCCACCTTTTTTATGCACACACACACACACATGCACATGTATACACCCCCACACTTGTGCACATGCACACCCACACGTGTGCACACACCTACACATACATGTATGCACATGCATAAGCACACCCACACATATACATATGCACACATGCATGTGTACACAGCCACATGTATGTATGTATACACGCACACACACCATGTCCAGACACACACCCACAGAATGAAAAGCCGAGTTTGGAGATATCAGCAGCTGATAAGACTACAGGACAGTGAGCGGCTGCCCTGGGAGGCCCAATCCCACAGATGCCGGCGTGAGGATTGGGGCGCTGTGGGAGCTGCAGGCGTTGGATGTTCAGATTCCACTGTCTTAGCCTGGTTTAACCTAGCTGCGTTATCCTGTCTCATCAATCACAGTTCAAATATTTATTTTCCTTGCATCTCTTTAATCTTTCCTGTGAATTGAGGCCTTCGGCAGAATTCTGTGTGTGTGAAAAGAATGCTGACAGCAGTGTTCTAATTTTTAAAACGTTCTCCGATTGACACCCTTCTCTTTTGTGGCCGACCTCCTCATCACAGGAAGGTTGTAAACCGCGCTTTGCTTTCAACAGCTCTTGAGAGCGTCGGAGGCCGTGTAACTGGGGAACCGTGTTTGGGAGGCTCTGGGCTTCGTCTCTTCGTCCTGCAGTGAGTGGACAGTCCGCACTGGCAGAGCCTTGGCCTGGAAGTCTGTTAGGTGTCTGGCTCTCTTAGTTACGTACTGCACTTTGCCTCTTACAGAAAAGTGTTCAGAAGAACCAGCTTATTTTCTCAAGAAAAAGAAATCAGGACCAACCTGGTTTATTTTGCCTTGCGCTTTGGATAAACTAATCAGAATCAGGTGAACTGTCAGTTGTGTACAGTTGGACGTCAGACGCTGAAAACGACACACAGATCCAGCAGTCCCGGTCTCCAACAGTGCTCGTGCACCTCATTGCTGTCCGAGTTGTTACATTCCAAGAGGAAGCACAGACGAGATGTTCATACTCAGGCTTTCAGTTTTCTGTTCTGCGCGACCCTCTTGGCCGCCTGTGCCCCCAGAGCCCGCACTGCAGGTAACAGCCACCTCGTCATAGAAACCCTCAGCCCAGGCTGGGAGTTTTATCAGGAGTAGTTTAGACATTTTCAGAATTAATGTCTGCCGGGCAGTTCCTGAATTCGGCTGTGAGCTATGTCAACGCACAAGCTCAGTGTCGCACAGCCCGACCTCAGGGAGCGGCAGCAGCTCTCTGCCACACAGGGCAGGGCTGGTCACAAGCAGGGCTTTGGTTCTCATTTCCCCTGTGAAGTACATTTCGTTTTAAAAATATTTTGCCATTTCACATCACATCAGCCATGCTAAAATTTATTGTTAACTCCAGCAAAGTGGAAACAATAGCGGGAAATATTAAAAGTATATAAGTTAGTTTTGAGACTTTGTACAAGTAGTGAAGTGTTACCTTCCCCCGTGTCTGTTCTGACTTAACGGCAGAAGGCGAGTCTCCTAATGGACTGCATCCGATGGCATTTATTTTCTTTAGAGGTCTAATTTACCCAATAAGACAGACATGAGAAGAGACCACTACTGGAAGAAATGATATGAATGTGGATAATGTGATTTCTTTTTAACATTTTATTAAAACAAGTGAAATGAAAAGAAAAAATCCTAAAAATTTATCTGAATTTACCAAATTAGTGAAAATCTGCCAGCCTGTTTTCTAAGCTGTTCAGGTCAAAAGAGCTACACTGGATTAAACATTTGGCACGGCTGTCCAGGGTCAAGTGTCTTCTTTATTTAAACTGTAATATTTTCCTATTTTCATACTTGGTTCCATTACTGTGTCTGTATTTTTAATAAACACAGACTTAGTTTCCTTTAATACCTTTTCTTAAAGTACATACTTTAATGTGCTTTTTAAACAAGCAAGCCTCAGAGAATTATTGTGAACCTCAATTACATATGTTGAAAAATACTTTTGTAGTTTATGAAGAGCTGTGTAAACATGAAGTGTTACCGTTATTACAGGAACAGCATTTCTTATAGAGTGACTTTCAAATACATAATCAGTAGCACATGAAAAACCATAATTATGTTATTCAGCTCACATCTGTATATTCAAAATCAGTACTTCAGCAATATTTGCATAGTCCCAGCAGACATTTTTTCTCTTTTAGCACCTTTAATTTTAAGACAAAATATATATGGAAAAGGAGTTCTATTTAAGAATTATAGTGAAGTTTTAATAAGTTTGATCACCGGAGCAGCCAGACACCTTCATGTATTTATTTTCATACGAAGATATGTGGCATTGTCATTGATTTTTTTTACAGTTTAGCACTATTTTTCATTTTTTAAAAAGTAACTCAGAATAGCAATTTAATGTTATTGGTTGTTTGATTAAAATGAACGGATGAAAACTTTTATTTCCCACATCAGTTGCCCAAACTAATTAGCACAGATATGTCTGAAGATTTCACTTTCAGATTGCAGCCTTGGAAGTCTTGCTGCATGGAAAGGTCTTCTAATGTCCCATTTGGGGTGAACTGACATGTGACTGGTGTGCCCATCAGTTACACCAGGGGCAGAAACCTGCACAGACCATGGGAAGACAGCTCTCCCGACTGAGAAAGTGGCCTCGACCAGCCCTGCATAAGACGCAAAACTGAAAATTTTTTCACCCTCAACTGGCATTCTTTCAGGGAGTCAAATTAAAGTACTTGTCTTTGTTAACTAATTTACTTAACATGTGCATTTGTTTTTAACTGTTCTAAATTATGATTTTAAAATATTTCATGCAAAATGTATCAGATGTTAAAAATTCACTCTCTCTGTATACACTCATCTCAGAAATGAAAGACGCACACATTCAGGATGAAATGGAAAGTCAGTTTTAAGGTGTAAATTCTCTAAGCCATGTGTATAATTCAATTTTTGCCAACATTGTGTTTTATACAACTTCATTGAAGTAGATTCCCCTTTGAATATTAGGCAATACAAAATTTACAGCAGTGGTAGATTATTAGAACAACATGGGATAACATCTTGATAAAATTAAAAATTCCACTGTTAGCCTTCATATTCCTAAAGAGAAATGCCCATGCCAGCCAGGCTGTGATCTTTAAGAAACTCTGGTGCTGCCATGAAGCCTTCTTACACGCAGGAGTCCGACAGAGGATTTGAGCCAAAGCCTCTTATGAAGATTCAGACATGGACAGTCAATTGTTGAATTTTACCAAAGAGTTCTGAATTTTACCTCCTATTCATTGTTCATCTTCTCTGGTAACTGAGTCCATCACTGGGTTTTCTTTCTTTCTTTCTTTTTTTAAAGGAGAAAGCCAACTTGTCTTTTTAGTTTCCTGAAAAAAACAGGCATTTCTGATGGTTTGCATTTAGTTGCAATTTATAAACGCTGTCCTGCAAAGCCAAATGAGGCACAGTCATCTTTTGCTGACGAGGACTGGCTTTTCTTCTCATTGTCCTAGTTTGAAATGGAAACACTGAACTGCTGAGAAAATGCCATGAAAATATAACCTACTGCATTCCAGGAAAATAAATAAGCAAGGCCACCCAAATTTTCAATTAGAGCTTGTGCAGAATGCAGGAAGTGGCAGGAGATCCGTCCCGGCGCCCCAGGCAAGGTCGCGGACACGGCGCAGTGCAGGAGGCTGGAAGGAGCTGCAGGGCCTGTGGAGATGGCCCGCCTCCAAGGAAAACTGCAGTCCACTGTGGGCGCTGAGGCTGGGGCTGCCGGCGGCCTCCCACCCTGCCCGGGAGCTGCCAGGCTGCACAGCTCGTGAGTGTAGTGGTGGAGGAACACTTGAAGGTTCTGCTGCGTTATGTGTTAAATACCAAGCTTCCTGAACATTCTCACTGTCCCTCACATACGGAGTAGTAGCCGCTGGAAACAGACACGCTCCAGACACTTGGTAAGAATTGGAACATGCTCGTGAGTCACAGTGTCAGGCAGGCGGGTGCCTCCCCGTGGTGGCACAGCCTGCAGTCGGTGGGTGTGTCATGAGCCGGGGACCTGGGGCCCTTCCTGCCCCAAAGCGAGGGTGGGCTTCTTCTGAGGACAGGTGTCTGAGGGGTAGACAGTGACGCTGCAGAACTTCCTTTCCTTAAGTGTGTTACTGAGATGCTTAGTCACTGGTTTAAAGGCAGGAGAGCTGGAAGACAGCAGACTCTTCAGGGCTGTGTGTCTGTACCTGACTCTGTTCCCTCACTGGCTTTCTCTTTCACTTCTCAGGTTTCACTATGGCATTTGGAGTTTTTCAGCTCATCATGTTGAAGTTAGTTAAAGAAAAAGGGTTGTTTTCCAGCCACACAATGTTGGTTGAGCTCACAAAGCAGCCCCTGTTATTTCGATGGGTTTTATCTGTGCTGTGCGTCTACTTGTATTTAATTTCAATCCACACAAAAGCCTTGAGTCACCTTCACACTACCTTGATGGAAAGTGAATCTATACATTGGATTTACTCTTACAACAAGGGGTGAAATAACTGAGGCATTACTGTGGACTACAATTGTTAAAACAGGGAGAGAACTCACAGGCGGATCAGGGCTGGTGGAAGACTATGCCCGTGTCTGCAGCTGAGGATAAAGCATGAAATCCAAAGGATGCTTTGTCATTGTTGAAGCAAGGATACCGTGCATTTATTGTAAATGCAGGAGAGCTTTTAAACACCAATTATTCATCACCTTACAAACACAGAGTCAAGGGGACCTGAGCACTGGCTATTTTTATTCCTGGAGAGTTCCTTCTTGTTGGAAACATTTTCTTGGCAAATCAGCTATTTTGTTAGGTTTGAAAGGCTATCGTTTCCTTTTCACAGTAAAGTCACGAATGCCCATTTCACACAATGCTGCAGCATTTCCTACAATAATTGAAGGCTTATGGTTTGGGGGTGTGCTCTTCATCCAGTTTTCCTACACAAAATAAGAAACAGGGGGAAAAAAGAAACCTCTTTCCATTTGCAATAGTTTCTCTCTCTATGTATATATATATGCCTTCACATTTCGTAAGTGAAGCAGTTTCCAGCCCTGGGGAGATCTGGGGTCCCGCCCTGTGGGGAGGGAGCTGCCCTCGGGGGTCTCCACAAGCCAGGTACCCCAGGCCCCCAACTGCCGCCTCCTTGTCTCTTCTCCCTCTTCTCTACCGTCTTTGCTGTGACCGAAGCCATCAAACCTGCTCCCGGGAAGTCATCTGAGGAATTCCCACTCAAGTGTGTTATTCGTTAGGTTGAACTTATTTATTCAGCAAATGTTCTCATGCACCACACTCGGTGAGAAATACAGAAATGACGTTGGTGTTTGCCCTTTGGATAAGACACTGAAACAGATGACCGAGTGGCAAGTCTTCAGGCTCGACTCAAGACCACGTGGACTAAACCTCTGATTTTATGGATGAAGAAGTTGAGGCCTAGAACCTGACAGCCGATATAGTGACTGTTTTCAGTAAAACTCTGCAGGAGCCTGCTGGGCTAGTTTCTTTCTGAGTTGCTTTGGTGGTTTGTCTTTCTCACAGGTTGTGGCGGGTGACAGTCTTCCCTTCCCTGCGATGGGCTCCCTGTCCCCCGGGCTTGTTCTTTCCCAGGCTTGTTTTCCCAGGGGAGCTGCAGCAGCAGTGGAGGAATGGCCATCACCGGCTCTGTCCCCTTCTTCCCCTCTTGGAGGACGTCTGCCTTGTTCTGGATGAAGACGGCTTCTTCAGTCCGGGTCCTGGGAGAAGGATTGGGTGGAGCAGAGCCTCAGCCAGGATGGGGACCCCAAGAACCAGAGAGAAGTGCTGCTGTCATCAGTTCCGAGGGTCCGGGATTGTTACGGCAGCAAAGCACCACTCAGGTGACGTGGTGTTGCTGCGAAGGCAGACGAGGTCCCGTCCTTCTGCACTGCTTCACCATGATCGGGGTTCTCTACATCACTGTCCCAGTTTTTTGCACTAAGTTCAAATAGTGGGCTTGTGGAGGGCAGAGGCCCACACACCCAGCTTCAGGGACCTCATCTGACCAAATGTCAGAAGCATCAGCTAGGTGCCATGAGAGGAGGGTCTTTAGAAGGAAGGAGGCAGGAGAACTCTCTGCCTTTGGTGCCTTCAGGTCACCTCCACCAGGGCCGTGTGTCCCGCAGGCGAACGCCAGAGAAGGCTGCCATGTCGGGCAGAGGATGGTCTGTCTCTAAGATAGTCGGAGAGCTTGCACAGAGCGCCCTCGGGGATCCAGAAGGCCCTCTTGGAGGAGGTGGCCTTTCTGCTGGGCTCTGAGGAATGAACAGGAGCTCAGCAGTCCAAGCTCATGGGTTCACCGTGCTGAGATGCTGCAGGGGGAAGGCCTGGAATTCTTCCAGAGTGAACCTTAAACTCAAAGAATCCATATTTACTACATCAGGGCGAGTGTTCGTTTGTTTAGATGTGAGACAAGGTACTGAAATGCAATCTGTCTCTCCCAGCAGTTGCTGACAGTTTGGCTCAAGTCCTGCATTCGCATGGTTCCTCTGCCCTCACTCCTGTGTCCCCACTGAGTGCCCGGCGGTGTCTGGCTAAGCCGCGATCCTGAACCCGGGTGCTCAGTGAAGAGCAATCAGTCCAACTTGCCGGCCTTCCTCATGTCAACATAATGTAGGAAATAGTCACACTTTAAGAAGCAAAGGAAATCCAGGCCTGTACTTAACATGTAGAAAAAAATCAGAGATGTCAAGATTTGCCCAACATTTACGACGACTTTTCCTGAGCAGCAAGTCACATGTCTTCTTTCCATGAAGATCATAATTCACAGCTAAGCCTTATATATTCCTATTTTATGTGGAACTGTATGTGCCTTTACAATTTCATCAATGACTAAAATTAAAAAAAAAAAAAAAAAACTGGAAAAAAGCAATGTCTGATTGTCCTTAGAAATTGACTGACACACCATGGCTTTATTTCAGCTCAGTGTTTTAAAATGATGTTCCCCAAAATCTGAATTTCTTGTCCTGTCTCAGCTCCCGGAGGCACTGAGTATGTCCCTGAGTCCAGAGATAGAGGCTTGGTGTGCAGGGCAGGAGGTCCTTGGAGGAACACACTTGTCCGAGTGCATCTGTCTGCTGGTCAGTGGGCAGATGGTGGGAACTGCCAGGTTGGGTCAACATGGAAAGAACCACAAAGACTGTTTAGTCCAATATAGATTTCCAAGAGGTAACAAATTTCTTAGCAGAAAAATGACCAGACCAGAATGATTTATATAAATAAAATAGTCACCGTATAAGTCAGAGTGTATTGCTGCCCTCCTCATTGGAGGCGGTGTGGATAAACACGCAGAGGTGGAAATGGGCTTTGGGACCTGAGACATGTGTGAAGCCCTGGTTCCGCCTGGCGGTGCTCTGGGCACGTGAACCCCTCTGATCATCAGCCGTGGAGACCATGTCTTCTGTTTCCAGCATCATGGTGTCTGGCACCAGGCAGTTGCTCCTTCTCTTCCATCTAAGTAACTATGGACGTGGTGAATATGAAATACTCATCAAGTTCCTTCTTGCTCGAGAGGTGGGCTCAGGGCACTGCCCAGGACTCCCCTTTTCCTGCCCTTCAACCCCCCTCCCCCGCCTCCCGCTGAAAGACAAACCCAAAACAGAGCCTGCTTAGAGGTCATGGCAGAGGGCCACCTCCAGGGGAGCAGGCCACTCTGGATTTGAATTTGTCACCATTTTCCTTAGAGGGAGTGAGAGGAAAAATGAATTTAATTTAGTATAAAAAATAAACATTTCTGGTACTGGAAACGTTTGTGGGGTTTAAGAGCTGTTATCATTAATCAGTCAAGCGTGTTTACCCGGAGTCCTGACGGCTGTGAAACTGAGCCGCTCGCCTGAGCTGGTCAACAGAGACGCCCCCACAGCTGGGATGGAGGGAAATGTGTCCACAGCCACCACCCTGTGCCCACCGCCTTGGGACGGGGCTGGCCGCAGAGTGCCTTCCAGGGCTGGAAGTGGGGTGGAGGCGGGCTGGGAGAGTGGACCAGAGCATCGCAGACCCCCTGCATCTGCGACCAAAGCCTGTTCTTAAGGTTGTGTTTGAACAGTTTCCCCGCTGCAGTTTTGAGAGGCAGCATCTCCTGTGGGCTGTCTTTCCTTGGTGTGAAGTTGTGGAAATTATCTCCACCAGCTGATCCTCTCCCAGAGAAGGAAGCACGGCTCTCAAGGGGGTGGGACAAAGTTGCTCAGGAGCAGACTCACAGCATCCCTGGTCCGACAGGTGGGAGGCCTGCGATGGGAGCATAGCTGGGACCTTGTCCTGTGACTGTGCTCCTTCCGTCTACAGGAGGAACCTTCCTAAGAAACTAGGGCACAAGGGAAGCCCAGAGCAGAGCATGTGAAAACTTGAGAATGAGCAGGTTTCCCGTTGAGAACAGGAGTGGCCTCTAATGGGCATATATGTATTAGTGGGTATCATTATCATCATTAACAGTGAGTTCGGTGCCAAGGGTGGTGATGGAGACGCTTGGAGGGGACCAGCAGGAATCCTGCTTGAAGGTGTTGCGTGGATGAAGGCTAAGCCCAAGTGGGCAAGGGCAGAGCTAGAGACACAGATGTGATCTTGAGAGCAAGGGTCCTGAGGACAATCATGAGCATGGAGCAGCTGGGGAAATGGAGGGGCCAGGAGAGGTGCAGGAGGGCCCATTGGGCTGGAGGGTGATGGAGCTTCAAGCAGAGGCGTGCTTGGCTGTGTTGATTCTGCCCCAGCAGTCAGTGCAGTGGAGTGTGGTATTTGGAGGTCTTGGAGACTGGGGCAGGAGGGGCTTCCATGTGGTCAGAAGTGGCCTGTGTATGCTTCGCGGGAGGAGTACAGGAGGTTCAGGGGCCCCTGGGGACAGCACCCTGGTGCCATCACTCATGTCGTCCCACCTGGGGTGTGCAAGCTCTGATCTTCAAGCCCTCAGCCTTCAGCTGGCACTTCTGTAGGGACCATGGTGTCCTCAGCACTTCCCAATCTTTCCAAGAAGAATTGAGAGGCAGCAGTGATAGTTCAGGCACTTAAGGAGGGAACTCGCCAGACACTTTATCCAAATGACACAGAAACTGGCTTTAAGAGGTTTGCAGGTGTAGTTTGGAAGCTGAGGGATCCTTTGTTCTAAAGCTAATCTATAGATTGTGCTCTTCAAGTAACAGAAGGTTTTCCTGCCCTTTAAAATGACCATATGTCCTTAATTTTTCCAGTAGTCATGTATGAATATGAGAGTTGGACTACAAAGAAAGCTGAGAGCCAAAGAACTGATCCTTTTGAACTGTGGTGTTGGAGAAGACTCTTGAGCATCCCTTGGACTGCAAGGAGATCCAACCAGTCCATCCTAAAGGAAATGAGTCCTGAATATTCATTGGAAGGACTGATGCTGAAGCTGAAACTTCAATACTTTGGCCACCTGATGTGGAGAGCCAACTCATTGGAGAAGACCTTGATGCTGGGAAAGATTGAAGGCAGGAGAAGAAGGGGACGACAGAGGATGAGATGGTTGGATGGCATCACTGACTCAATGGACATGAGTTTGAGTAAACTCTGGGAGTTGGTGATGGACGGGGAGGCCTGGCGTGCTGCAGTCCATGGGGTTGCAAAGAGTCGGACACGACTGAGCTGAACTGAACTGAATGTCCTTAATATATAAAATAAATAATACATCTGTAATAGCAAAGGCTGTATATTGTCACCCTGCTTATTTAACTTATATGCAGAGTACATCATGAGAAATGCTGGGCTGGAAGAAGAACAAGCTGGAATCAAGATTGCCGGGAGAAATATCAACAACCTCAGATATGCAGATGACACCACCCTTATGGCAGAAAGTGAAGAGGAACTAAAAAGCCTCTTGATGAAGGTGAAAGAGGAGAGTGAAAATTTGGCTTAAAACTCAACATTCAGAAAATGAAGATCATGGCATCTAGTCCCATCACTTCATGGGAAATAGATGGGGAAACAGTTCAGACTTTATTTTTTTGGGCTCCAAAATCACTGCAGATGGTGACTGCAGCCATGAAATTAAAAGACGCTTACTCCTTGGAAGAAAAGTTATGACCAACCTAGATAGCATATTCAAAATCAGAGACATTACTTTGCCCACAAAGGTCCGTCTAGTCAAGGCTATGGTTTTTCCTGTGGTCATGTATGGATGTGAGAGTTGGACTGTGAAGAAAGCTGAGCACTGAAGAACTGATGCTTTTGAACTGTGGTGTTGGAGAAGACTCTTGAGAGTCCCTTGGACTACAAGGAGATCCAACCAGTCCATTCTGAAGGAGATCAGCCCTGGGATTTCTTTGGAAGGAATGATGCTGAAGCTGAAACTCCAATACTTTGGCCACCTCATGCGAAGAGTTGACTCATTGGAGAAGACTCTGATGCTGGGAGGGATTGGAGGCAGAAGGAGAAGGGGATGACAGAGGATGAGGTGGCTGGATGGCATCACTGACTCGATGGACGTGAGTCTGAGTGAACTCCGGGAGTTGGTGATGGACAGGGAGGCCTGGGGTGCTTCAATTCATGGGGTCGCAAGGAGTCGGACATGACTGAGCGACTGAACTGAACTGAACAGACTGAATAGCAATGAAGAATAATCAGGCAGCTCATATCATTTTGGAAACCATTATAAATGCTTCTTAATCTAAATGAGTCTTCTTCCTGTTATGGACTGAATCATGTTCCCCACAAATTCATGTTGAAGCCTCACCCCAGTGTGGTGGTATTTGGAGATAGACCTTTCAGGAGGTAATTAAGGTTAGAGGAGGTCACTGGTGGGGCCCTAATCCCCGAGGACTGCTGTCCATATACAGACACACACTGTGAGACGTGGCCACCAGCAAGTCTAGGAGAAAGGACGCCTCAGAAGAAAGCAGGACGCCTGGTCTCGGGTTCTAGCCTCAGAACTGGGGGTGTGAGCGTGGGTCGTTGAAGCAGCCCCGTCTGTGGCGTTCGTTGCAGCCCCGCTGTCGGGGACTCTCCCAGCTTCTCACCGGGATGCCAGTTCTACCGCCGCAATATCTCTAGTGTATTCACTGTCCGCTAGTCCTCCTGGGGCCGTGTCTCAGGCACTTAGCTCTTTCCTAGACTGTTGAAGTTGCCTCCATGTTTGTCTCCACTCATCCTTCGTTAGCCTCTGAGACCAGAGCCAGGAGAGCAGGAGGGGGAGACCTGCCTGGTGCCGGGGACGTGGAGCTGAGGTGGGGATGGTCACAGGGGTCCAGCAGAGTGACCAGGACAGTCCCGGGCAGCTCACCGCACCATTGACTCCTTCGTTGTTTGGTTCACTAAACAGGCCACGTCGCGAGTGCTTGTATCCAAACTTGGTGGTGGCTGAACAAGAAGAGACCCTTGACCAGGATGAGTGTACATTCTGCTGGTGGAGCACCCCACACAGCAACTGGTGAGATGATGCAAGATGGGGAAGGTGCCTGGAGGTTGAGAAGGTGATGCAGCTGGGGGGTCATGTGTGGGGGTCAGGTGTGAGGGGTCAGGTGTGAGGGGTCAGGTATGAGGGGTGGGTGTCGGAGGGCGTGTGTGGGGGGTGTGAGGGGCGACTGTGAGGGGGTGGGTGTGAGGGGCAGGTGTGAGGGGGTGGGTGTGAGGGGCAGATGTTAGGGGGCGGGTGTGAGGGGTCAGGTGTGAGGGGTGGGTATGAGGGGGTGGGTGTGAGGGGGTGGGTGTGAGGGGGTGGGTGTGAGGGGGCGGGTGTGAGGGGCGGGTGTGAGGGGGTGGGTGTGAGGGGTCAGGTGCGAGGGGCGGGTGTGGGGAGCGTGTGTTGGAGGGTGTGAGGGTCGGGTGGGGGCAGGAGCAGAGGTCTGGCCGGCACTGGATGACCCAGCGTCTCGCAGGCCTTGGGGTTGTGTTTCCTTCTGTTTTCAGGGGCAGCAGGTGGAGGTTCATGACCTGGGGGGTTGGAGGGGCCCAGACCCCCTTAGGAAGTAGGAAGGGCATCGAAGAAGCATTGGGTGTGGCCAGAGGAAGGTGGGGTGCATTGGATCACGGGAGGGAAGGCGCCACAAGCTCGCGAGCGTTGACGAGAGAACAGGCGGCTGAGGGAGAGGCCAGGGCAGCTGGAGGGGACAGCTGTGCGCAGAGGGCCAGGCTGTGGGAAGGGGCTTCATCCCAGGGTGGTCTCGACGGAGGGACTTGGCGCTTAAACAGTGGTGCCAAAGAAACTGAAGTCAGGCAGGTTGGTTCCTCCAGGTCATTCTTCTTTCCCAGGATTGCTTTGCCTATTCGAGGTTTTTTGTATTTCCATACAAATTGTGAAATTATTTGTTCTAGTTCTCTGAAAAATACCGTTGGTAGCTTGATAGGGATTGCATTGAATCTATAGATTGCTTTGTGTAGTATACGCATTTTCACTATATTGATCTTGAATTGAGAGAATAACACTGAAACATGTATATTATCATATGTGAAATAGATTGCCAGTCCAGGTTCGATGCATGAGACAGGGCGCTCAGGGCTGGTGCACTGGGATGACCCTGAGGGATGGGATGGGGAGGGAGGTGGGAGGGGGCTTCAGGATGGGGAACACATGTACACTCACGGCTGATTCATGTCAATGTATGGCAAAAACCACCACAATATTGTAAAGTAATTAGCCTCCAATTAAAATAAATAAATTAAAAAAAATAAAATGAATTAAATATAAAACAATTGAAATAAGGGGAAAAAAAGAAACTGAAGTCAGAGAATTGAAGTTTCTCCTAATTTTAAATGTTCTAAACCTTTGCAAAGATATACAGTTTCTGTCTTCCTAATTTTTGTAGAGCAGACAATTCACAATTAAAGAATGAACTTTTGTCTTTCTGCACTTTGACTATTAAACACTGTCTTTGATAGGATGTATAAGTATTAACATTAAAATTATAATATTAAGGACTGGTTTAAAGAATGATTAAGCAAATGCTGCACTAAAGTTTGCCACAAAGTAAAACCCTGTCCCTATATTTCCAGTGCAGTGAGGAAAAGGTACTTTTTCTCAGAGGGGTCAGGCATTAGCCATGGAGCTGTTTGAGGACTTGAAAGTCCACCTTAAGTGCTCTTTGTGGAGTCCTGACATGCCCTGTTCCCTGGCTCTGAAGGAGCTGCCAGCAGAGGGAGTCTAAGGGCTCTGGGAGCACACGCCACACAAAGCCCTGAGCAGACCTTCCTCCCGGCAGCCACCTCTCGCTCTGGCCACTGTCTGCTAGGTGGTGGACTTGGTGGTAATGCCAAACGCTGAAGCTGGAGAAGTAAAATTTCTCTTTATTTGAATATTTCTCCCGTAAAAGCACACCTGTTAACAAAGTTTCAGTATTTTTCAAAGTTTGCAAAGACACATCCCTTCCTAATGTCTGTAGAGATGTAAAAATGGGATCCAAATCCAAAGTGAAACAATGACATATTCTGACATAACCCCTCTGCTGTATTATGTTCTTAACTGGCCTTAATGGGAAATAAAAATGTAGGCTTCAACTGCTATATCTTTGTGGAATTGAAACCTAGGAGACTCCCTTCCCCTTCTGAGCAGTCCGCTCACTGATTTTAAACACTCAGTAAGTTCCCAGCCCTGAATATTCACTGGAAAGACTGATGCTAAAGCTGAAGCTCTAATACTTTGGGCACCTGATGCAAAGAACTGATTCATTGGAAAAGACCCCGATGCTGGGAAAGATTGAAGGTGGGAGGAGAAGGGGATGACAGAGGATGAGATGGTTGGATGGCATCACCAACTCGATGGATATGAGTTTGAACAAACTCTGGGAGATGGTGAAGGACAGGGAGGCCTGGCGTGCTGCAGTCCATGGGGCCGTAAAGAACTGGACACGTCTGAGCAACTGGAGTTCCCAGGCAGGGAGCGAGTTCCCCGCGACGCTTCCTGTGGCCCCTTGTGGTGGTGGCAGACCGCTCCGCGGCTCTGTTCACCTCTGCCTGCCATTCCCAGACCTTTGTGGTTTCCTCTACAGCTGTGGGTCTTTCTCGTGTGAAACCACAGGTCAGTCCAGAACCACAGAACTGATCCTCACACTTGGAATTCTAGCCACTGTCCTGCAGGGTTTTCGGAGTCACAGCTGGTTCCGTACCTACATCCAGATCATAGATGATGACCATCTGATGCTCAGATAATCACTGTTTCTCCAGTGGCCCAGCCAGCCTTTCTCAGCTGTGCTGCCTATTGGTGGGCGTCCCCTCAGAGGGAGCCCTCTCTGACTGGAGACCCTATAGGAATGAGGGTGCCACAGCCCCAGCGCTAACCCCCATCCTTGTCTCTGCAAAAGGAAAGTGCCCTTCACAGGGTCTCAGACTGAGGTCATCACCAGAAACCCCCGAGGGCTGTGCCCCACCCTCAGAGTTTCAGATTCAGTGTGTCTGTGAGTCTGTGAAGGGTCATTAAGGAAAATGATTATTCTGATGCTTGTTAAATATAATAAGGTTTCATTCAAGAGGGCACTTCTGCTGAGCTGGTACCCAGTTGGATCTCAGCAGAATTCAGCTCCATCCGCACAGCCAGCTCAGCACCCTCTGCCCGCCTCCCCCGCCTCCCCTTTCTCTCTCTCTCTCAGCCCTCACTGCACCCAAGTCTTTTCTCAGGCTCTGCCCTGGGGAAAAGTCAACACTAGGACACAGACTACTCAATATCGTTCAGATGCAAAGTAAGTGGAGTGCAAAAGGGACACAAAGATCTGAGAAACACACAGTACTTAAAGAACTGAGGGCGGAGCTGCAACGATGGAGCAGGCAGTCACTCTTCCTTCCAAGGGAGAGAAATGGAGAACGATTGCTCTACATTCTGCAGAAGACTCTCTGTTGCCGATGTTCCCATGGCAAGTTCACACCCCAAATCCTGCTACTTGGGCTCAGACTCACCTCACAGCCTAACTCCCAAGCAGCGACTTCTGACGAGCCGAACCCTCGACCCTGCACCGTCTTCGACAGCAACGCTGCGGCCTCCTTCTGGAAACTTGCCCTGCTCCAGACACAGGCTCTGCAGTCTCTGCGCCTCGTTCTTCCTCACGCTGCTCACTTCCTGAAGTGCGGCTCTTCTGTCGCTTTGTTTGATAAATAAGAGTTGCTCCCTCCACCCCACGTTCCACTTATTTGTGCTACTTATTCTAGAACGTAAGCTAAAAAGCAACCATTTGAAAATAAGTTTCCTTAATTCATTCTATTTTCATTGATGTGGGGATAGAAATATGGTTGGAACACCTAGAATATTTATACTTGACCCCAGACCTGCAGAACTTGTAACATCGCAGGTATGGGGTGATTAACATGCCAGCTGGTGCGATTTGTCATCTTTGAACCATGTAAATAGTGATCTGTTTGACACCTAGTAAACTTCAAAGAAGATGGTCTATCATGCAATCCTGTGTAAGAGAATATGGTGATGAGTATGTAATCATGAGAATGATGGGAAAAATTGAAACTCCAGAATAAGATTTAGATGCCCGAATAAACATAATATGGTTCTTCTGAGATGTATTTTATATGATAAGTGAATGCACCTTCAATAGTTATTTTCATATGAGAAGATTGGAAACCATATTCTAGCAAAATACTGCCAAGCAGGGTGTCGTTTTGGGGCCAGAGGTGCCTACAGTTGATGAGGCACCAAAATACAGGTGTTTTAAAGATCGGAGGGAACAGTCTCAACCTGGAGCTGAAAGAAGAACTTGCCCCTGTGACGTTAGGAGTGTCGACTGAACCCGTAAAGTGTGGACTGAGAGGTTCTTGCTTTATTGGAACACATTTGATTCCAAGGATCTGCTCTAATATTAAATGCTTGTTCACGGGAAGCAGAAGCGACCTGTCTTCCCTAGCAAAGCTGATCTGCGTGGGAAGAGGGCTGCTCTCCCCACAGGAACACTGTTGCCCATCAGTTGCTGGGTTGTGCCTGCCTTCTCTCCCCCGACCCACTTCTCTTCACACTCATGTTTGCACCATGAACTGTGCACGTCACTCTTCGTAAACATCGTGATTTTCTCTTTAGCTCATGACTGAGCTCCTCGGCCAAGCGCTTTATGGTCATGCAAGAGTGGGAATGTCACATAAAATGGAATGGGTTGTGAAAACAGGCAGTTCCCATCTCTCCCAAGACTCGGAGGTCTCTGGACAACCTCCCAGGAGGGGAGCGCCAGGGCATATTCCAATTTTATAGCATGAGGCTCAGGATATTGAGTGAAACACAGTTATGCCATGATTGGAAATGAAATGCTTTTCTGAAAGCCTTTAAATGTCCAGTGGCGCTAAGATAAGTTTTACTGCGTTCACGATGATTCTCTTTGCTCCTTTTCCTCCCGTGCAGGCCGGCAGCGGTGTGGAACAGAGGGCTGCGTTCATACACTCAAAGCTATTGTCATTTTTCTTGTCAAAGATGGCATTGTCGGAGGCAGAGTGTATAAAATTTCCTTCCTGCTGAGTAGACCACGTGGAAAAACGCTTATTTTATTTTTTCTTATAGGAATAAAATTGCAGTCTTTCAACAGAACATGTTGATTATGCCATCTGGCACATAATTTCCATGTTTAAATTAAGCTGAGAAATCAATTCAGTGTTGAAAGATATTATCCGTTTAACATTTTTTCACCTCCAAGCAATTTGAGAAAGTAGGGCAAAAATAAGTTGTTTTCATTGCTAAGTATGTGAATGATATAGGTCTTGAATATTTTCTTCTACACAGAGGGAAATTATAATTTATAAGTGGATCACAGTGACCCTTGGGATTTCTTGTCCCACAGTTGAGCCAAAGCTCTACTGTGTTACTGGAGCCCAGCAGGGGGTTCTGGTGCCTGGGGGCGGCGGGAGTGGCAGTTCCAAGGATTGGATGTGTAATTACCCAGTTAGTGCACAGACCTGTCCTGGGACTTGTTCATTTTGTTCAGACTTTTCTTAGTTAAGCAGTTTGTGAGTCCAGGTTGTAGTCAATAGTAAAGCTCAATAAACAGAGTATAACACGCAAATTAGGGCTGTTAGTGAAGCTGAGTAACTAACAGGTGGTGGAAACTCAAAACAAACGGGGTGAAGCAGTCACTTTCTGCTGGGGATCCAGGTTCCGGCATCAGACTCTCCTGATGTCATTGCCCAGCACCAGAGAGCTTCCTGCCAAACTCTGAAGCCCCAGGACCTTTGCCCACACCCTGAGTGGTGGGTCGGGCAGCCCAGGCATGCGCCATAAACTGCCAGCAGAAAGCAGGTTTGAAAATGAAGGCCTAGATTCATGTGGTAGATGGGAAGAGGTAACAACTGGTTAGATATCTGCTTTCATTTCTTTGATTTTAAAAAGTCAATTTTAAAATAATAGTTATCATTTTGCTATTTAGATAAAGAGCAATTTTTTTTTTAATTAAGAAAGAAAGAATGGGAAGTTCGCATTTATAGAGGAGGAAGAGTTACAGAGTTTTAATGTTCTGGGGTCACCCTGTCCCTAAGGCTCTGGTGGAGGCGCCAGAAGATTTGAGTGTTTTCACACCAAACAGAGCTTGTGGAGCTGCTGCAGCAGGCAGATGGAGTTTTTCAGATGGTTAGATTCTAGTTCTAGTTCAGCAATTCAGTTCACCCCATGAACCGCAGCACGCCAGGCCTCCCTGTCCATCACCAACTCCTGGAGTTCACTCAGACTCATGTCCATTGAGTCAGTGATGCTATCCAACCATCTCATCCTCTGTCATACCCTTCTCCTCCTGCCCTCAATCTTTCCCAGCATCAGGGTCTTTTCAAATGAGTCAGCTCTTCACATCAGGTGGCCAAAGTACCAGAGTTTCAGCTTCAGCATCAGTCCTTCCAAAGAATATTCAGGACTGATCTCCTTTAGGATGGACTGGTTGGATCTCCTTGCAGGCCAAGGGACTCTCAAGAGTCTTCTCCAACACCACATTTCAAAAGCATCAATTCTTCAGTGCTCAGCTTTCTTATAGTCCAACTTTCACATCCATACATGACTACTGGAAAAACCATAGCCTTGACTAGATGGACCTTTGTTAACAAAGTAATGCTTCTGCTTTTTAATATGCTGTCTAGGTTGGTCATAACTTTCCTTCCAAGGAATAAGCTTTTGTTAATTTCATGGCCACAGTCACCATCTGCAGTGATTTTGGAGCCCAAAAAAATAAAGTCTGTCACTGTTTCTATTGTTTCCCAATCTACTTGCTATGAAGTGATGGAACCAGATGCCATGATCTTCGTTTTCTGAATGTTGAGCTTTAAGCCAACTTTTTCACCCTCCTCTTTCACTTTCATCAGATAGAGGCTTTTTGGTTCCTCTTCACTCTCTGCCATAAGGGTGGTGTCATCTGCATACCTGAGGTTATTGATATTTCTCCCAGCAATCTTGATTCCAGCTTGTGCTTCCTTCAGTCCAGCGTTTCTCATGATGTACTCTGCATAGAAGTTAAATAAGCAGGGTGACAATATACAGCATTGGCATACTCCTTTCCCTATTTGGAACCAGTCTGTTGTTCCATGTCCAGTTCTAACTGCTGCTTTCTGACCTGCATACAGGTTTCTCAAGAGGCAGGTCAGGTGGTCTGGTATTCCCATCTCTTTCAGAATTTTCCGCAGTTTCTTGTGATCCACACAGTCAAAGGCTTTGGCATAGTCAAAAAAGCAGAAATAGATGTTTTTTTCTGGAACCGTCTTGCTTTTTTGATGATCCCGCAGATGTTGGCAATTTGATCTCTGGTTCCTCTGCCTTTTCTAAAACCAGCTTAAACATCTGGAAGTTCACGGTTCACATATTCCTGAAGCCTGGCAATAGATTCAGTCCATTTAGAAAGTAGATACTGGAAACGTTGGCACAGGAGCCGTGCACAATAATAGTAACAGTGAAGATCTCAGTGGCACTGCTTCCTGTGCCCGTGACGCCCGCGACTGAGGCTGTGACTGCAGCTGGGCAGGCAGACCCGGGCGCGCCAGGGAGACCTGCAGGGCCACGGGCGCCTGTCCTCGGAAAGCTCTCTCATTTGTTTCTAGATTGAAAATCGTAGGGAATTTCCTGCATTTATAAAAACAAGGGCAGCATGCCTGGGAGTCTGGCCGGGGGCATTCCTGGGTGAGTGTCCACGCACGGCTGAGCCTGAGACACGAACACTGAGGAGCCTCTTCCCGACTGTGGCTGCCAGTGAGGACTCGGGCTGCTTCCCTTTCTTCCGGACCCAGGCTGTACTTTTCTCCTAGACAATGTCGTGGAGACTGGGCACCATCCTCCTGAGATGGAGAGACAGAGACAGAGACGAGGAGAGACACAGAGATGACAGACAGACTAGGGGGACTGGGCACCATCCTCCTGAGATGGAGAGACAGAGACAGAGACGAGGAGAGACACAGAGATGACAGACAGACTAGGAGAGACATGAAGATGGAGAGACATAAAGACTGAGAGTCACAGAGCTGGAGAGAGAAACCGAGAGACGCAGAGAGAGACAGAGAGTCAGAGAGACACAGAGATGGAGATACGGAGAGAGAGGAGAGAGGGGCCCAGACAAGAAGCTAGAGGAGACAAGCACATCGGCAGGGACAGCCGTGGCCCAGCTCTCTGGCTAGAAGACTCCAGCTGAGTCCACGGCCAGAGGGATGTGCACAGTGGCGGCCTGGGAAAGAGCTGCTCTGATTGACGCCTTAGCTTCCGGATGCTTGTCGCAGTGGATCGAGTCCCACTGTGGAAGGAGGGAAGCTGGGATGGACCACAGAAAGCACAGAGCCCCCGCTGCCTGGGGGCCGTGGGGCCAGACTGCCTTCCTTTCCTCGTCCGGCCCCTTGACTCCAGGAGCCACCAGGGGGCTTCTCCAATTTTTCTGTTTGTTCAAGAAATTAATTTAAAAGTAGATTAAGTTGACTATTAAGTTCAGATTCGTCTGGTTCACCTCTGGGCTGTGCTTCACGCCCAGCAATGTCTCCCAGCTTGCTGACTGTTTTGGCAACTCCTGCCAAACCCTCCCAGTTACAAAAAGTCATCGAAATGATTGACCTCATTTTCAAGGCTGGGAAAAGGCATAAGTAAGAAACTCTAATAAAATTCAGACTCTCATACAGCTTGAACTTCCTACCTCTGCAATATGAAATGTACATTTTATACACAATTTCCATGGCCATTTACAGGTGTTAGATCAGAAGCAGGAGTCAGGGCAGACGGGACAATCGAATAAAACAGCCACGCGGTTCAAGCAAAGTGTGTTTCCTTTTTATATTATAGGGCATCTGCAAAGTTTCATGCAAATCAATCTTAATTTACCACGCGTTTTGGCTCTTTCATAAAATATTCTGACTGTGGTATTTCTCCATTTTAGCTGTAAAATTCTCCATAACTGGGGGCACTTATTACATTTTTAATATGTGAAACGATTCAGTTAGTACAAGAATTCAGGAGAAGTACTTATGCCCGGTAGAGAAATCAGCGTCTCACCGGTTCCCAGGAGACTGATAACACCTGTGTGTCTTTCGGGGTGGGGGCGGGGGGCAGTGTTGGAAGGCAATACCCCTCGTAACTACCTGTTTTTTTCCTACCACGATCGAGGGTACCTGTGGCCCAGCCCTGCAGATAGACAGGCTGTCACACTGAGTGAGGACTTCACAAATGCTCTCAAGTAAGTTTGGGCTGAACCGAAGAGTTGTGTGGGTCACTGAGCCGGGGCTTGGCTGTCCTGAAATCCACCGGTTCACGATCATTTTGGAGGATGGTGAGGAGAGGCCACCACAGTTTAGGGTTTGAAGAGAATCAAGTATGAAGCGGGGAGGTTATTCTCAGACAGGGGTGGATTAGGCCAGTCCAGTAAGCGTCAAGTTAGGCGAACACAGCAGAGCCTGGCACCTGGGGTCACTTAGGGAGGGTCTGAGGGCTTCCCAGTGGCACCAGTGGCAGAGAACCTGCCTCCCAAAGGCAGGAGACATAACAGACGCGGGTGTGATCCCTGGGTCAGGAAGATGCCCTGGAGGAGGGCACGGCAGCCCACTCCAGTATTCTTGCCTGGAGAATCCCACAGACAGAGGAGCCTGGCGGGCTACAGTTCTGGGGTCGTAAAGAGTCAGACACGGCTGAGCGACTGGGGACGCACATGCACAGGGAGAGTCTGAACAGTCCGAGGCTCTTCAGCTGTAGCCAGAGGAACTGGGGGCCAGGGATCCCCTGAAGGCCTCCTCAGGGAGCTCTCTTGAGCATGTGTGTGTGTGCCCTTGTTTTCACAGGAGGACCCGAGCTGCAGACCACCCGCCTATCTCACGCAGGGTCCCGCTCCCGGAGGGAGGTGAGCATCCTGGGCTTTCTGCTCTTGTGCTGACCTATGACGAGGGCTGGTCAGGGCTGGGGGATCTGGATTTAGCATGCTCAAACTCATTTCTTTTCCACATTCCAAGAGGATTTCTTCCCTGAAAAAGAGGGGACACAGGAAAGCAAGTTCCAGTGTTTTTATTCAAACATAATCCTTAATATCCTTTCTGGGCGCTCCCCAAAAGGACCGTTGTTTTTAAAAGGAAAATATCAGTTAAGACGAACCGTGTCACTCTGGGACCTTTAAAAAGCCAGTGGGCCTCTGCTGGACCACACTCGATGCAGAGATCACAATCTATCCCTTTCTTGAAAATCTCCAAAGTGTTTTTGAAATGGTTAGTAATAATAAACGAGACAAGGGAAGCCAGGTGGCCGGCCGGGAGGTGCCCGCAGCGGCTCCTCTGTGAGGCAGGTGTCTGAGCCGTGTGTTCTGAGCCGCGGCATCTTGTCCCTTTGGGAACTCGTGTTTCTGTTTTCTCTCTGGCGGCCGGGACACCTGAGTTAGCTTCATGCCGCCGCGTGGGCTCTCGGAGGAGGTGGCGCTGGCCAGCCAGCTGCTGTCTCACCTGTGGGAGCAAGGAGCAAATGCCTCCGGGGACTTGGAAGCACAGAACCGTTTGGAACGCACCCCACATTTGTGGTGAATCAGTGTTACTTCTGTTTATAAACTACCTGATTTTAAAAAAAGTGAACAATAAAACCTCGGCTCTTCTTGAGGGTAGAAACAGTGACAAGTGGAAAGGCTCGCTCAGCCCCATCCTGACCCTGACCCTGACCCCTGACCCTGGCCCTGGCCCTGGCCCTGACCCTGACCCTGACCCTGGCCCTGACCCTGACCCTGGCCCTGACCCTGACCCTGGCCCTGACCCTGGCCCTGACCCTGACCCTGACCCTGACCCTGGCCCTGGCCCTGGCCCTGACCCTGACCCTGGCCCTGACCCTGGCCCTGACCCTGACCCTGACCTTGGCCACCACTCCTGTGCTGTTGGCTGTGGTCACCTTGAGAAGAGGCAGGGCTGGGCCCCGTGTTGTTCGTGGACACTGGGAGCTCCTGGCTCGCTGTCCAGCAGGACTGCCCTGGGCAGGGCAGTACCTGTCCCGTGGATGCCTCTGGGGACCCCAGGAGGAAGCTCTTTGCAACCTTGATCTCCAGATGAAGAGGGGGAGCCTGCTCAAGGGGTGCCAGGCAGGACCTCGGGCGGCAGCTGGACCTTGGGCGGCGGAGGAAGCCACGCAAATCCCCGTCTACTCTGCATGCCAGGACAGCACTGCGGTTTCACGGCTGAGCCTGCAGAGCATGGGCTGACCCTGTGTTGCCAGCGGGAGCTGTCTGGGCCAGGGCTCCCGTCCCGAGCATGGGCTGACCCTGTGTTGCCCGCAGGAGCTGTCTGGGCCAGGGCTCCCGTCCGGGGGGCTGTCATGTCGCTCAGGGCTCCTGGTCACCATGCAGGCCTCAGCACTCCCGTCCTGATCCTAACTGCTTTCATCATTCCTTAGTGAACACGCACCACTGAAAATGCCAGGAGTTAGATCTCTCACCAGGAAAAGCAGCAGAAATGAGGAGAAAAAAATAAGGTGTGGAAAGCGCCCGAGAGAGGCGGCCGCTGACTGCCGCTGGGCCTGCTCCCGGCCCTGGGCTCCAGCTCTGGGGGCCCGGCCCTGGAGTTACAGGGCGGGGGGCGGTGGGGGGGTTGGCAACATCTGCTGATGTCAGGGAGCTTTCTCTAACATTCACCTAATTCAAAAGGTGGGCAAAGCGGGGTGTGAGCGCTAACGAGTGTCCCCTGCTCTATGATCCTGGTGCGGCTGCGAGGCTCAGAGGCCACCCGATGGTTTCGGTGTCAGACACCCCGGCCTCCCCGAAGGCCCTCGGCGCTTCTACCTGAAGCAGGTGAGCTTGGGCAGCCCCCTTCTATCTGCTCACTTGAGAACACTCCCTGCTGTCTGCTGAGTTCTGGGCTGTCTTCCGGTGCTGGAGACGCAGCAGGAACAAAACAGAACTCCCTGCGGGCACAGGGCTTACACTCCAGCAGGGAACACGGACAACAAAACACGTGAGGAGTGTGGAGACGTCAGACGCGATAGGGACCGTGAGGAAGCAAGTGCTGAGGACCTCAAGCCAAACACGGTGAGCAGAGACAAAAACGTTGCTATGTGGCAAAGGGTCAGTCCAGCAAGAGGATGTGATGTCTGTAAAGGTTTGTGCACCCAACGCGGGACTCCCAGACAGGCAAAGCAGGTGTTGACAGACGGGAGGAGAGGCGCGGCGGGGTGCAGACCAGGGCGCAGGCGTCCAGCCGCAAGACGGGTGAGGTCTGGGCGCCTTGTGTTCAGAGGGTGACTGCCCCGTAATGCATACGTGACGTCTGCTGAGAGAACAGGACCTGAATCTTCTCACCAAAGAAGACAAGGAGGAGGGCTGGGGCCGGGGGCCTGGGCAGGGGCTCACATAAAGTGAGGACGTTGAGGGAAGACGCGGAGACCTGGACGGGGGCGCCAGGCTGGAGCTATCTGTGTGGAAGGGCCAGCAGGGGCACAGGTGCCCAGGCAGGAGTGCCTGAGTGGGTTTGGGGTGAGCAGGAGGCAGAGTGGCCGGTCTAGAGTCCTACCCTAAGAGCTGTGTGCAGGGCCATTTGCTCTTGGCTTGCAGCTGTCCTCAGGATGCTAGGTCTGAAGGCTATGGGTATGCTTCAACTGAATCTAATAAAAATTGCAAATCACAACATCTATTTTAATTTCTTCAAGTACTTAAGAGAGAAAATATTAACTTTACTATTTCAACAGCTGGCATCTTCCATAAGTGGTTTGTGGGCTGTCAGAAACAACTCCCATTAATAAAACATTATTTGGTTATAATATAAATTAAGGAAATCACTTTAAAAATATAACACAAAGTTTTTGAGTTTGGAGTGAACGTTGGCCTCCTCAGTGTTGTTGTTTGGGAAGCTGGACACGTATTCTGCTGAGCAGCCATTCCTTGAAATGAGTACTTTACATCTCTTTTTTGGGGCTGTTTTCAAGTATTGGAAAATTAAAATAAACCCCATCTGTGGCCATTGCTTGGGATGTGGATTTGGGTTTTAGAAACTTGCACGTCATTCTCAGTGATCCCAGTGATTCTGAAGGGTCACCTGTGAGGGTATGACAGCACAGTGAGGACATGGGCCGCTTCAGCACCAGACAAGGCCCAGCTCGGTGCGTCTCTGATTCCTCAAGAGCCGGGTGCTGGTGATGAAGCAGAGAGGCAGTCATTGTGAAAGGGCTGTGAAAGCACGTCCTCGGGAGCGACTGTGGCCACACAGAGGTTAACATATTCATCGTGCTTTTTGTGGGCAACAAAGGCCATTTTCCAACTTGAAATTGCCCTTGATATTTTGACATGGGCTTGACTTCAGTAAAGGTATTTCACATCAAGCTAAAACAACCTGATGGAAAGAACGCGTGGATAATTTGGGGAATAAAAAGAAAGCGAGTCCTGGGCGCCAGCACTCAGGTGAGAGTGGGGTAGAGTGCAGCGGGCCTCCTCTTTTCCTGGGTCCCCCTCCCTCCCGGCTGGAAGCAATGCCCCTCCTCCAGCTGTTTCCTGGTCTCTCAGCGAATCTTCTAGCACTACAGGCCCCGGCTTTGTCCCTCTACTCCTGAGGGCAGCACAGAGACTTAAACTTGAGGTACCCGGGACGAGCACAGACCCGAAGGCCCTCCCGCAGGCTCCAGAGCCTGCCTCCGCCTGGGGACCAGGGCCCGGCTCGGCCAGGCGGGCAGGCGTCCGGTACCCGGCACTTCCACCACACCGCCTGCTCCCTCAAGGACTGGTTTCTGTGGATATCCAGTCCTCCAGGCTTTATATCAGACTGCCAGAACAACTAGTTCTGAAAGATGGTCTTGTAACACTTTTGGCTTCCTTTATTCAATGAACACTTTTTGGATGATATGATGCCAATAATTTCATGACAAAGGGGAAAAACCGGCTTCCAGGAGCTGCCATCAGCTGAGTGTTCTGTAACAAGGGAAAGCAGTTATTTTTAAAGAAAAAATGCTATAATATGGCAAGGGAAATAAGCGCAAGGAGAAGTTACGAGCCACTAAGGTCTAATAATTTCAAAAGTCATATGTTCCTTCCTAGGACTTATTTAATGACAGCGTCAAAGCCAGACGCCTATTTCCTTGCTTTTCCTGATGCACCGAATTAGAAAGCGTCTAGGCGAGTGTTTAGTGGGAAAGGATTGTCCTCGTAAGTCAATTTTTCACCTCACACCAGAACTCTAGCAGTGTTCAAGTGTGTCACCAGCTTACGAAGCTTCGCAGAAGGAGAACGTGCTTCTATGTGGGAGGGGATTTAACCCTGGGAAGTGGGTCAATTCCCATAATTCTACCCTTGCGTTTGAAGTTCTGGCCGATGGGCATTAAATGCTGCCATTAATTAGAATTCATTTGACAAGATGTTGGACAGTCAAGCTAAGTTCTTGATTTAAAATTGTGATTTGCGAAGAGCGACCTAGTGAAGCATTTGCCTCCATGTCAGCACCCAGTACCCACATGAGGGGAGGAGGGTGGTACAGCCTCAGGCTTGCCCAACGGGAAGTGCTTGGCAGCTTTAACATGGGTCGCTGGCCTTTTGCTTTAATTAATTAATTCCTTATCTAAATAGTAGTTGGACTGTTCTTATGACTCCCTCATTTAATTTTTAGTGAACTCCTTTATATCTTGAACACTTGTTTCAGCATTTCTCCTCCTTCTTCATCTGAAGCCTGGCTCTTCCTCTGTGCCTCCCCTGCAGACCCTTCCATGAAGGGGCTGGCCCTTCTCTGCAGGCGCTTTCTTTCTCTAGACCCCGCCTGCTTGCATTTCAGAGAACTGTCCTGGATCTCTCCTTCCATGTGTGCCTCACTCACCCTGTCTCCAGCGTCCAGCCAGCACCGTGGACGCTCTTGACAGCTAGGCCGCTTGTCTTCCTCCCTGACCTCTTGCTTCTGGACTCAACTGGGTCCCCTGCCCGGCAAAGCTGATCTACCGACTTGGGGCTGTGCTGAAGGAAAGCCCAGTTTCCTGAAGGCTCCCAGCAAGGAGAACAGGCAGCTCAGGCTCCGAAGACCAGAACGTGGTGGTGGTTGTCAGGGAAGGCATTCTATGGGAGGAGGAGGCAGAGGGTTTCGGGAAGCACGATCAGCTTGTGGACACCCTCTTGATTAGTGGGTGGTGGGGTGACAGGGTGGTGTTTTGGGAGGCCACATCCTCAACCTTCTGGTCCTAACCTGTCAGGGGTCCGCGTGCTTGTTTCCATCAGGGCGAGTCTGGTTTCCTTAAAACCACTTAGGAATGCATGTCAGACATTGTCTCCTGCGCCCTTCAGGGGGAGCCAAGGTCCCGGACTCTGCTCTGTTGTTTAACTTGTCCTCTGTTCCCTCGCACACCAGGCATTCACGTTTTCTTACTTATTAACTCCTAAGTCGGGCATCTGGGGCTTCAGGGAGGCCTGGAGCGAGGCCCTTGAGTTCAAGAGACAGGGGCTCTTGGGTGGGGGCTGTTAAACCCAAGAGGGTCCTCAAGGGTCCTGTTGCATGTCTGCTGCCAAGACTCAGCCCCACCCGGGCGTCTTCCTGCTTCTCAGCCTGCTAAGCCCCAGCTTGCATCTGCACACCACTCCATGGAACAGACTCACAGTGTCTTACCCATGTCCCCCGGGGCCCCCCAAGTGTGGCTTCTCCCCAGCACCTCCCACCAGCCCTCATGAACAGGGAAGGGAGCCATTTGAGTGCAAGAGTCCTCCGTCTAGACCTTGGAGGTGATGTGTGAGAAGGCATCTAGCTGTCCACTCCAGACTGTGCACCTCGTGGAATGCACCCTGGACAAATCAGGCTGCTTGCAAAAAGCTGGCGTGCGTAGGTTCCACGTGGGTGAGACTCGCCTATGGACACGGTGGGGGCTGCTTGTACTCTCGCCTCAGCCAGGACCCACCTCGTCGTGCACGTTAGCTGTACAGACGACCAAAGACAGAGCCAAATTCTTCTTGAATTTGGGAGCCTGGATTTGCTCGTGTGGAGGGTGACTGCTACCTGAGAACTTAGAATTCCGTCCATAGACAATAGGAGGGTGATTACAGGAGTTGTGTCAACTGTAGATGAGCTGCGAGGTTTTGGTCCCGTGTCCAAAGGGCCTGCTTGGCTGGGTGAGTGGCAGGGACGTTCCCACGCACCCAAAGCCTCAGTTTGGTTGATGTGAATGTTATTTAGATTCTGTGCAGTTAATACAGATCTCTTCCTTCTCATGGCGACTCAGTTTCTAAAGATTGTTCTCAGCTCATGAAAGTCAAACTACATCCTGTGTACAATTAAGTTTTGCCTTTCAATGCATTTTATCATATGATGAATCTTTGAAAATGTATGCTTCACATGTGAACAAGAGGGCAATGATCATTCAGGACATTTAATGCTGAATCTGTACCTCCAGCCCCACTGCAGAGCTTCCGTTCCACACTTTGCTGATTGTCCTAAACTTTATAAAATAAGCCTGTATTACTTTTAGAGATGTGGAATAATTCTATATAAAATACATATTTATATAATTTGGAGTGGGTAGCCGTTCCCTCCTCCAGGGGATCTTCCCCACCCAGGGATGGAACCCAGGTCTCCAGTACTGCAGGCGGATTCTTTACCAGCTGAGCCTCAAGAGCAGCCCAAGAATACTGGAGTGGGTAGCCTATCCCTTCTCCAGGGGATCTTCCTGACTCCGAAATTAAACCGGGGTCACCTGCATCGCAGGCAGATTCTTTACCAGTTGATCTACCAGGGAAGCCCCTATTTTATGCATATTATATATATATATATATGTATATACACACACATATACATAATACACATATTTGCTCTGGTGATCCTTCCTGAATTCTATACCATCTGCTGGAAATTCAGCTGCGATGTTTTTGGTTGTTGCTGGTTTTTAGGCATCAGCGAGGAGCTCGCAGGACCTTAGCTCCCACCGGGGATTGAACCTGCGCCCTTGGCAGTGAGCGTGCAGCGTCCTAGCCTCTGCACCGCCAGGAAAGCCCCTCAGACACCGTGTTTCCCAAGCGCCTAAGACCATCCGGTCTCAGATCAAACTCCTTCTTCCTTGCATCTGGGATGAGCCCCTCCATGGAGGCAGCAATCTGAACCACCTTCATCAGCATCCTCATCCACCTAACAAGGAGGCTTGGCCTGAAATTTTCAGAACTTCTCCTCCCACTTGGTCTCTCTTTACTGTCCCTCCGACCCACCTCCATAACGTCATAGGGTGATCATTCTGAAACACAGACTAGCCAGACACCTCTGCCACTTGGACAAAAGTCATACTCCTCAGCATGTCCAGGGACCCCATTGCCTGACTCAGGCCAACCTAAGGTCATCCCCCATCTACTCCCAGAGGTCCTGCTCCAGCCTGCCAGACTGCGGCAGTCCCCCTCACCTGCCTGGCTAACTCAACCACGCTGCTTGTCCACCCACCACCGGCCACCCACATGTCTTTCCAGACTGAACGTAATCTCCTACTCTGAGTCGTTCAATCCCCCCATTTTCCACCGCAAATGCTCTATGGTGTTTATCGCCTGTACTGTGATGAACTTGGAGCCTTTGTCAATTCCCTCTGTGTTTCCAGGCCTGTTTGCATAGCTAGCAGAGATCATTCGAATCAGGGGCCTATTTTGGACTGCAGAGCTGGGGTCTTCCTGTTTATTTCAGGACATCCCAGCACCTGTGCTGAGGAGCAGACTGGCAGGGACTAGATCTCTCAGCCTCATGGTTAAGCCTTGACTGTACAGGAATAGGCTTTAAGTAAGCAGAGCAAACAGCGCACTAAGAAACTGGCCACCTTGGGGCTTTCCCGAGAGCCATTCTGGGTGCTCAAGAAGAACAAACGCCTCCAGACTCGGGCTTGGATTAAAGGAGTTGGTTCGTCAACTGGTGCTTTGCTGTGTAGACGCAGCTGGTGTTAGGCCTTTGCATGAGATTGTATTTGACTTATTCTGACATCTAAATCTGCTTTTTGACAGGGAAACCTAAAAGAAAAAAATCTGCCTTGAATTTTGGAATGAAAACCACTGCACAGATTCCTTGTGAGACAGGGCTGCATTCAACTCGTGTCTTCCACAGGAATCAGAACTGTGTCTTTAAAGGAAGAAGGAGTTCTGGGGGACAGTGGAGCCAAGTTTCTGTCACGCTCTGTTACGCAGTGGGAATGGGGACAGAGAAGAAAGGAGTGTGTCAGAGCACAGGGGCGACCCACCACGACCCTCTTCCTGTGGCCTAATTATAGCTGCTTTGTGGAGGGCCAGTCATATAACAGATAAGTTGAGAGATTCTTAAACTAGAATGCTCTGCGTGGAGAACGAGGCCTGCAGCAAACAGGCAATCCCACCCGGAGACTAGCTTTGCTCTGCTGCGGCGCCCGCATCCCAAGAAGCCTATTGTATGAAGCATTACAGTCTGGCAACGTTGTAAAGGATGGTGGTTGTATTGTCTATTTTAGAATCATCTTTCCCTTTTTTGCCATCACCAAGCAGCTGCCCCAGCGTTTGCAAAGCAGCTGTTTCATGGCTAAATGGACCCCAGCTCCAGCAGCCACCAGCTCACTAGTGATTCACCCCGAACATCTCCATGATAAGTGATAAAGTCCTCATGTTTAGGTATGTTCTAACATGAATCACACCCAGAGAATCTGGGGAAGAGAAATGGGAAAAAGAATACAAGTGTCCAAGCTTTTTGTTTGTTTGTCTCAATGTCACATGTAAGGTTACTGTCGGAAGGAAGGAAGGAGTTCTGGGCAAAAGCCTTCATTCAAAAATGTCAATATCATTTAACAGCAAAAGCAGTATAATTACTCTATTCAATAAACAGCTAACAATACACAGACATTTTCAGCTAAAAGAGGACTTGCCAGAGTGTACCTTTTAGCAATTTAGTAGTTAATTAGTAAAAAAAAAATTTTAACAACATCTGGTGAACAGTCTCTAATTTCTGAAGTTTTGGAATGAAAATCCACTGCACAAATTCATTGCTATGAACGATCTTCCAGTTGTTTACCTTTATGCCAATCTCATTCCCTACCAGGAAAACATATTTCAAATGTGTTTCTGTATTAAAAACCGAAGCATAACAAAAAGAAATTTCAGATTTCTGGGCATGACATTAATGCCATGCAGTTCACCAGCTGCCACACATGGGTTAAGACGCCGTTATGGCCTTGGCCATAAAGTCGGCTGTGTTGGACAGAAAAAGGACGAACGGCTATCCCTCCGCTTCCATTCGACGCCTCCTCTACACCAGCCGAGCCCAGGAGCTGGAGGCGGGAGATGGGGCTGGGCGCCCGCCTCACAGTCCTCTCCGTGTCCTCTCCTCCGTGAGAGCGGGGTCGGCCTCAACGACCTTAGGGACAAGTGTGGGCACGTCTACACCCGCGGAGGCGCCGGCCTTGCCAGGCCGCGGGTGTTGCCGCCGTAACCTCCAGGCCGGCAGCGGGCAGCGCCGACAGCCTGAAGTACTTAGGCTGTTCTGCAGTTTAATGACTTGCCAAGGCCTGTCTCTTTTAAAATTTTTAAGAAGGTTTTACGGCTGAGTTAATTTACATGCCTGGTTTACCCAGACAATATCGGGCTACATTTTGCTTTGAAACGCATGACATTAGTCACTGACATGTATCAGGGTCAAAACTCGATCTTGGTAGAGTGACGCCTTGAATTGATTAGAGCTCTTTCTTCTAAGAAACACACAGTGTGTACACATTCACAGCCTGCGTCCCCAGAGCAGCCACTTGAATTTTCCAGGATAAAGTATAGCTTCAGTGTATCAGTGAGAAAATAAAGATGAAGGAGCCAATTTAATCAGAAAGGCGGTGCTCACTGGGAGGTGCTCTTTCATGGTCAGAAGGTCAGGCTCTAAGTCTAAGGACGGGCTGAGGACAGGCTGACCGCCCATCGGCTTTGAGGACTGAACGGGACACCCGTTCTTCCAGGGACCTGGCTTCCCCATCTCAAGTGGAGGTAAAGTTCGGTTCATTTTTGTAGCTTCTGTAGAACTGTAGACTCAGAGTTGCAATGGGTACTAGGTATAGGATTTCTATAAAAACCTTTTGGAAAAAGCCCAGTTTAGACCCTGTCCAGGCAAAGGCCTCCTAAGAAGGCAGACCTGGGCGTGTATGTACCCTGTCCAGGGAAAGGTCTCCTAAGAAAGCAGACCTGGGCGTGTATGTCTGGGGGTGCAATCTGCCTGCCCTGGGAGATGAGACCCACCCCGGGGAAGGTGGGTGTCACTGCGAGGCTCTGAGTGGGTTCTGCAAAGTGGATTTGGGGAGGAATTGTCACAGGTCTTGTAGGGAAAGAGGCGGTGGGACCTGAGGTCATTCTCAGGGAAGGAAACCCAGGGAAAGGACGAAGCTGCCCAATAGGAACCTCATTACCCTCCCTTCTGACTGTGTGCGACTGGGATCCTCATCCACGCACCCGACGTTCTGTGTGGACAGCCCAGTGTCACCTGCATGGGTCTGGCTGGACTGCAGTGCAGCTGGGGAGAGGGGCTGGCCCGCGGGTTTCAGGAAGGTTGCGCCAGGGGCTTCCTTCCATCCAGGTGACAAGTGAGTCGGGGAGGACCGTCTGACAGAACCCGGCAGGTCACCTGCGCGGTGCGTCCCGTCGCTGCGGCGGTGTGCCTCGCTGTACTAGTTAGATCTCTCTGGTCACTTGATCTGTCCTGGGCTGAGACATGTGAAATAAAGGTTTCTGAGAATAATGGACTTCTGTATATTTCTTCTTATAGTAATTATTAATTTGATTTATGAATGTAGGTACTATATTATTTGGCTTATAGAATTTAATGCATTTACCTTCTTTGCTTGACTTAATTCTTTTGCTCTAAAATCAGCTTTAAATAATATTAAAAACAAAGTTTTTGGTTTGTATTTGCCTAATATCTTTCACCATCATTTACTTTAATGGTTATATGGCTGCTTGCTCAGTTTGTCGTATCCAGCTCTTTTGCAACCCATGGACTGTAGCTGCCAGGCTCCTCTGTCCATGGGGATTCTCCAGGCAGGAATACTAGAGTGGGTCACCATGCCCTCCTCCCGGGGGTCTTTTTGACCCAGGGATTGAACCCGTGTCTCCTGCTTGGCAGGTGGATTCTTTACCGCTGCGCTATGTGGGAAATGCTATGGTTAGATTACATATAACATAATGTTGGGTTTTGCTTTGTGGTACAACTTCTAAGTCTGCTTCTATTATTAAGTATGTTTTGCCATTTGTACTTGTTAATCTGATTCTTATACCAGTTGCTACATGCCATGATTATTAACATTATACCTTTTCAGTTCAGTTCAGTTCATTTGCTTAGTCGTGTCCAACTCTTCACAGCCCCATGAATCACAGCACGCCAGGGCCTCCCTGCCCATCACCAACTCCCGGAGTTCACTCAAACTCATGTCCATCGAGTCAGTGATGCCATCCAGCCATCTCATCCTCTGTCGTCCCCTTCTCTTCCTGCCCCCAATCCCTCCCAGCATCAGGGTCTTTTCCAATGAGTCAACTCTTTGCATGAGGTGGCCAAAGTATTGGAGTTTCAGCTTCAGCATCAGCATCCTTCCAAATGAACACCCAGGACTGATCTCCTTTAGGATGGACTGGTTGGATCTCCTTGCAGGCCAAGGGACTCTCAAGAGTCTTCTCCAACACCACAGTTCAAAAGCATCAATTCTTCGGCACTCAGCTTTCTTCACAATCCAACTCTCACATCCATGCATGACCACTGGAAAAACGATAGCCTTGACTAGATGAACCTTTGCTGGCAAAGTAATATCTCTGCTTTTCAATATACTATCTAGGTTGGTAATAACTTTCCTTCCAAGGAGTAAGCATCTTTTAATTTCATGGCTTCAGTCACCATCTACAGTGATTTTGGAGCCCCCCAAAATAAAACTTGACATTGTTTCCACTGTTTCCCCATCTATTTCCCATGAAGTGATGGGACTAGATGCCATGATCTTCGTTTTCTGAATGTTGAGCTTTAAGCCAAATTTTTCACTCTCCTCTTTCGCTTTCATCAAGAGGCTTTTTAGTTCCTCTTCACTTTCTGCCATAAGGGTGGTGTCATCTGCATATCCGAGGTTATTGATATTTCTCCCGGCAATCTTGATTCTAGTTTGTGCTTCTTCCAGTCCAGCGTTTCTCATGATGTACTCTGCATGTAAGTTAAATAAGCAGGGTGACAATATACCTTTTATCTTCATTTAAATGTTTCATAATATGGTTTTATTTCCTTTTTAACTATTTCTTCTGATAACTTGGATGGGCTAAATTTTTGTTCTAATGATCAAGTTTATAAGTTTTCATTTCTTTAGACAATATCCTTTGACTTCCTTCTATTAACATTATGATTAATATATTTTCCCTTCTCACCTTTTTATTCCCCCATCACGCAATTTTATTTTATTCTTATGTTATCTTATATCTTTAAATATACCTTTATTACCTGATTCATCAGCTCCAAGTGGCATCACAGTCTGTCCAGAGTAAAAGATGAGGATGAAACTAGCAAATTTATGCTTTATTTGTACTTTCTTCTTTTTTTCTTCTCACACTGTTTGTGGCATTACTTCCACGGACAAGATTCATGAATTCACTGTTTTCGACCCGCATGTAAACTCCCGCTCCTGCAGTTTGCTGGGCTCGGTGCTCACTGCCGGCTTTCGGCCCGAGTCCAGCCTTCAGTGGTGTCCTTAGTCCAGGGTCACGGGAGCTGAGTCCCTTCATGTTCTGTGCTCTTGCTGTTGACTCCTATGTGAGAATTCAGTTGACGTGTCAGTCTCGGGCCTTCTCCTGTGTCACTAAGCCATCACGGGCACTGTCACCTGTCTCCTGAGTCACTTTTGACTTTGGGAGAAGTTGAGGCTGGCCTGGCAGTTTCTTCACAGAGAGATTCATCTAACGTGTGCTTCTTGTCCATGTACTTTGGATACTCAAAGAGTTCTTTCCCAAATTCCAGCTACTTTACTATGGTTGTTTCTTAATGTTGATCATTCTCCGTGAGCTTTTTTGGGGGACTTCTCAGTTGTTAAACTCAAAGCTAATTGTATTACTTCTAAGCGCTCCTGAAATATATATATATTTTAAAATTATAAAATAAACACAAAAGTATAGAGAATAATAGGAAGAAATTCTCCGTAACTATCCCACACTACCAAATCTTAAGCTTTACACCTTTTTTAAACCAAGATTTGTAGGAAAAGTGTGAAAAGATTCCTCTATCATGGATCTGTTGCTACAGTTAAGTTGGTTTGTTAAAGTGAGTCTGAACTTGTTAGCCTTGAAATCACTGGCTTCATTTTTTGAGATTGTATAGAACGGTAGCATTCCTCAGAATCTTTGATAGGTGTTGATAACTTAAGATATTTGTGACTTTGTGTCCTTGATGATGGCTTTGTGATGATCATATGGTCATCGTGTGAAGAGACTCTCTGGTTGCAAGACAATCACAGAAAGGGCAGACTGCAACCATCAGAGAAGCCTTCGTGCCAGTATCGAGACGTCACCTCAGATGCAGGATGTGTTTAAAGCATGGTCCTTGCCTTCAAGAAGCAAGTAAGTGGAGCATACATCCGTGAGCAGGCAATGGTGCAGACCAGCCTGCGGTGAGGCCGTGACGGAAGCAAAGGGCAGATGCTCATGACAGAGGCGTGGTGCCTCCACGTGTGGGAGCGACGAAACATTCCCCTCCTCCCCGACCCAAGCTGCCCCACCGCGATGCCTGGAAACTGGGCCAGCCTACCTCCCACAGCACAGGGAAGCTCAGGTTGCCAGTGGAATTAAGGCTGCTAACTGGCTGACCTTGAGGTAGGGGGACGATGTTGGCTTATCTAGGGGGACCCAGGGTCACCAGAAGTGTCCTTAGAAGTGGACTCGGTGGCAGGAAAAGTGAGTCGGGGGAGATGTGACCACAGAAGGTCAGAGAGATGGGACACGGCCAGCTCTGAAGATGAGGAAGCATCCTGAGCCCCGGATTCAGGGCCTCCGAGAGCTTGAAAGAAGAGAAGACGGAGTGTCTCACAGAAGCCCAGTAGGGCCGCAGCCCCGTCAAACGTGTGATGTTAGCCCGAGGAGCCTGAGTCGACTCCGTCCCTACCGATGGTGAGAGAACTGCCCTGAGACGAGCCCCAGTGGCGGTCCTCAGTTACCAAAGCAGCGAGGAGACTGGAGCATCACGTCTGGGAGGGAGAGAGGAGGACGTCTCAGGAGAGGGTCTGGGCTGGGGGCTTCCTGCTGGTAACACAGGCGGCCATGGGCTGGAGCTGGATCTGGAAGGACCTCAAGTACTGGGCCTGGTCAAGAGTCGGTGAAGAGTTTGTGCAGCCGTGAAACTCTTGGTTTTGTCTTTTACAAGAAGTGGTGCTTCCAAGTGGAGCAGAGCCTGGGGTCCTTGGGAAGGGCAGAGGAGTGTTTTGGTTTTGATGGCCTCTGCAGAGGCTCTCTGCTCTGTTGGAATTCCCAGGATGGAGACTCTGCACCCCAGCTTGTAGGGCAGGGGTGTGGGGCAGGGGGCTGCCCATGCTGCTTGCCTGGGAGGCCCCCGATCACCAGCTGGCGGGTCCATTTTGGCTCCTTTATCACGTGTCCACATGAGGGCGGCTCACTCCAAAGCTGACTCCTTGTTGTTCTGCTGACAGTTGCTGCCTTGGGTTGCCTCTGTCTCTAGGTCCTGTCGTTGGTCTAAAAAACCAACTGCACAATTAGCCAAGCTGATGGAAGAGGAATTGGACATGAAGACAGCAGGATATGAAAGAAAGGCTGGATCAACTCTCCGCCCTCTTCTTCCCCCACTGTGCCCAGCCCGTGGGCCCCAACTTCTGCTACCCAATGTAAGTTGGGAAACCTCTGGGTAAGTACAGTGATTTAACTGTGAAGACCTGTGCGGAATACCCACCACACAGCCTAGCACGTCACTGGCTTATTTATGAAGTCCTTTTGCTGGCGTTCCTCCCAGCTGATTGCATTTTTCCTGAGGTCTCTGTGGCACCAGAGCATGGAGAACAGGGCATTATTATACTGCTGATTATGTTACTATATTATACCAGGCCTTGAAACTTGACAGAATTTACCTACTCTGTTTTGTACTTGCCCGAGACAGGCGGCCCCTTTGGCCCCTTGCCTTGACTAGAAAGCCAGTCCTCCCACCTCCGAATTTTCCAGCGTCTCATCCATATCTGGCTGATACGATGAGATTTATTTGCAATTTTGCACTTGGAGCTGCCACTGAGATAAGACCTTGGGGAAGCTTGGGGCGGTGAGTGTAAATTGCACTTGGGACAAATGCACACTTGGGGGGCCAGTAGGGGCTGTGCTCTAGGGTGGGAGAGCCACATGGGGGCCAGTAGGGGGTGTGCTTTAGGGTGGGAGAGCATCCTTCCAACAGTCACATTCACCTGGGATCCTAGACCCGCCTGGGATCTCAGTCGCATCCACCTGGAAACAGGGTCTTTGCAGGTGTTCGTAGTTAGGATGTGGTCGTACCTGGGCAGGAGGAGGCCGGGTGGCCAGCTCCAGAATCGCGGGAGGAGGAACGCACTGCTGCCGTCTGAGGTCGTCCGCTGAGTGCTTGTTCTTGCGTCCGTTGGTTTCCTCAAGTCCGCGTCTGCATGAAGAGGCAGGAAGCAGCGAGAGAAAGGGGAGCTCACCACGCTTTTTCCGGCCTGGGTGGCATGTGCCCCCTAAGAGCCCGTGACAGGCGACATGAAGTGTGAGGGGTGAGACAGTCCAGATGGTCACTGGGGCCGCATACAGTCCGGCTGGCTGCAGTCCAGGCAGCCGGGCAAGGAGCCACAGGCCAGCCTTCCGGCCCGCCCGCCCCGGGAGCTCCCGAGATGCTGAGAAACCGGCGTCTTCTCTGGTCATCGAAGACAAACAAGTTCCTTGTGGCATTTAAGCCTCTAATTTTCCTTTTATTGCTTTCTGATGCTGACTGCCTTGATCAAGGTTTCCCCTGGGGATTCACACACCTGAGCTTGCACTCAGGTCAGAGTGTTTACTCTGGGCAAAATGCAGCTTCCTGTTTCAGAGAAGAAGGATTTAAAAAGGATTTTAAATGGGCTCCCAAGACTCCTTGAATAGCAAACAGCTTTTAAAAGACAACGCTTTAATGGGGGTATGGGTAACCAGTTCAAAAACAAAAGGATTGAATATCCCTTTAAATGTATATGGGCTTAAAATGCAAGAAGGGAACAGATTTGGCAACGTTTCTTCTGGATTTTTACCGAATTCAAAATGCTTGAAAAATTTCTTCACGTGTGACCAAACACAACTGCAAAAAATTTGTAAACGATCCAGAGAGACAGCAAAAGTGATCGTGGAAATCCAAGCAGCTCGTGGGCGGCTTTGCCTGAGAGGAAGGGTCCTGTCTCCTGGGGCCCCCTCTGGGGGGGAGGGCGCCCAGTGGGCACCATGTGGGGCTCTCATTCCGACAGTGGACGGCGGGTCTTCATGTAAACAGTGGATTCTGTGAATCAGAATCAGCGCGTTCACTCAACGAAAGGTGAGCAGCGCCTGGTGCCGGGCCCATCCAACGGAGAACCTTGACCTGCTTAGGGAAGTGGTGCCAAGGAAGCCCAGACACTACCTGTGCTTTGTAAGCCCAGGAACCTCCTTCTGGGTGGAATCCGCGTGGTCGGCAGCAGGCCGGTCCTGCCTGGTCCATAGGCCTCTGGGCGTGCAGCCGCCTCTCCTGGGCAACCTGGGTCTTGACCTCATGAGTTACCACGCTGGTTTCAGGGCAGAGAAGGAGGATGCAGACCCAGTCAGTTCTGCAAAGCCCCAGCCTCTGCTGAGCGCAGAAGGGTGGCAGGAGAACCTCCCAGAGCTCCAGGGAAGGGGGACGGTGGGGCCTGCTGGTCTCTGTTTGGGCCCCAGAAGCAGATGCCGGCATGAGGGTTGAGGACCACCTGGGTGTGTTTAGGGGTGACCCCAGAGCCAGGGCAGAACCACAGAAGAGGGGAGACCAGCCTAGTGGGCGCCAGCTAGTCCCACTAGGATTCCCCGGGTGCGGCACAGAGGGCCTGAAGCTGGTCCACCCCCATGCGGAGACGGTAGCCACTCCCAGCCTCCCCCTAGCAGGTTGGTCGGGACCAGTGGAAAGCGGCGGGTTCTGGCAGCAGCTTCTTGTCAAGCGCCGAGGACCAGTCGGGAGCTCTGTGACGTCTGCTGTCGTGATCACTGGGTGAAGGGGTGCGTAGCAAGTGCCGGAGTTCAGAGGAGGGGAGAACTTCATGGGATGCGATGAGGGGCAACCTTTATAGACAGTCGGGAAGGTTGAGCGGGGAGGTCTTGGGGCTCCTCCTGAGAGCCTGAGCTGGTGAAGGAAGTTGAATGAGCAGCATGGCACGGGGCCCGGTCCCTCGTGGACTGTGTTGATAGGGGGAACTTTGAGCAGAGACGCATGAGGAAGGACTAGGTGTGGAGACTCTCCTGTGTGTCGCCCAACACCATCCTCACGTCTCCCAGAACAGAGGGATTTTCATATGCATGTGCCCGTATGTGAACGTTGGCTCCCACGACTGTGACGGGTGTACCTGGCTGAGAAAACGGATGGTTGGTGCTTCTTGGTAGGAGTTGCAGGAGCAATTATGTAAACCGCTTAAGTTGACATTGAAAGTGAAAGTGTTAGTCACTCAGTCGTGTCTGACTCTTTCCCGCCAACTGACCTATCAGGGAAGCCCCAGCTGGCATTAGGCAATTAATAAATTGTAATGTTGCCCATTTACAATCTAAGCAGGTAATGTAGCCCAGATTTGTGTAACATAGCCCATCAGAGATGAAAGGCAAATGTGCTTTTACTCTCAGTGGCTTTGTGATGCTTATTCTAAACTGAGATTAGAATTGAAGAAAGTGAAAGGTGTGAAAGTGAAAGTGTTAGTCGCTCAGTCGTGTCGCACTCTTTGCAACCCCACGGACTGTAGCCCACCAGGCTCCTCTGTCCATGGGATTCTCTAGGCAAGAATACTGGAGGGGGTTGCCATTCCCTTCTCCAGGAGATCTTCCCAACTGAGGGATTGACCCCAGGTCTCCCTCACTGCAGGCAGATTCTTTACCGTTCGAGCCACCAGGGAAGCAAGGCACCAACTGTGTGTCCCTGGTGGCTCAGCTGGTAAAGAATCTGCCTGCAGTGAGGGAGACCCCGGTTTGATTCCTGTGCCGGGAAGATCCCCTGGAGAAGGAATAGGCTACCCACTCCAGTATTCTTGGGCTTCTCTGATGGCTCGGTCGGTAAAGAATCTGCCTGCAATTGGGAGACCTGGTTTCAACCCTTGGGTTAAGAAGGTCCCCTGGAGGAGGGCATGGCAACCCATTCCAGTATTCTGGTCTGGAGAATCCCCAAGGACAGAGGAGCCTGGTGGGCTACAGTCCATGGGGTTGCAAAGAGTTGGATACAACTGAGCGACTGAGCACCATGTGTAGGGCTTGTCTCTTCATCAGAAGCATCACATTAGCATTATCTGCCAGCATCCCAGGGATGGTTTGGGGCAGTGAGCAGTGGGGTGCCCAGGAGCCACCTTCCAAAGACTTGGGGACCACGTCTCCTCTGTTGGGTGCCCAGTGCGACCGGCACCCTGGGCCCATGTCTGGAGCATCTGGGGCAGGGGCCTCAGTGCTGTGAGCCTTGTGCCTTTCAGGAACTTGGTGCCTAAATGCCCAAAAGAGCTTCCCCGGGATGGTGACTCTGCTGCAGGGTAGAGACTCAGGATGTGTGTGGAGTAAGTGAGGTGATGGAGAGCAGGGCTGAGGGGTGCCGGGCCTGCCTGATGGATCGCTGGATGACCCAGGCCTTCAGGAACCTCTCGCCTTCCAGAACCTTGGTCCCTGGGGGCGGTGTCCATCCCAGCTTTTGTTCAAGTTTCTTTTCTCTGACGAGGGTTCAGAGAGACTCTGGCCCTGCCCTTGCCTAACCAACCTCTTTCTGTAGATCGATATGTAAGCTCATGTCTTTAGTTTTTATTGGGCAGTAATTCTGCGACCCATATGTAATTCATTAGCATGTAAAATGCTCTGCTATTTGAGCCAAAATAATATCCAGGCTGTCTGAAAAGTCTGGCAACAGAGGATAAACTTATTTCAAATAGTTTATTAGTTACATTTTCAAATAATATACTTAATATGTTTCCCCTCAACCTCCAGACACCTTTTAGGTAAAGTAACTAAATTTAAAATAAGAGGTTTGATCTTTAGCCTGAAAAAATACAATAAATATACTATTTCCCCCATGTTTCCAGAATATTTGGAGTGTACTTATTGCAATTTTGTTTCAGATTAACAATAGGATCATTGCTTTAAATTTAGAGGTACTTCATCTGAAAAGCTGCCTGGAGGTTGAAGAAAAACATGTTGAAGATATCTTTTTTATAATGTAAATAACATGTTTAAAAGTAAGATTTTCATGTGTTTGCGGAATTTTTGTACATCGTGTAATTGATAAGCGTCCTGGGAAGTTTATTTTAAATTCTTTGTTATGGATTAGTTAAAAGAGACCAAGTGCTTCGACATTTATTTTCAAGTGTCTACTCTCAATACGTTCAGAAATAAAACATGAAGACTGAGGTTTGGCTTGATCCAAATTTTACACTCTGCAAAAAATATTTTAAAAGGAGAAAATAATACATTCAAAGTAGGAAGTAGGGCAAAGTGCCCAGCATTCTGCATCAACCACGTGTCTGATTAGAGTCCGCAGGCTCTGTAAACCCTACGGGGTCCTCATGGGTGGGGTCTGCAGGGGCAGAATGAGAGTTCTTCCAACTGATGCTCACAGGCCGAGCCTTCACATCTGAGCAAAGCCGTCTTGGTGGAAGATGGGGCACACTGTTTCACCGTCAGCCTGGGTCAAGTGCCCTTGGGATGCCTGGGTCGCCTGGAATGGTAAACAAATCTGTTTTGTTCCCAGAGGGGTTCACATCCAAGTTCAAGGTTGACAGGAGCAGCTCAGACTCACTCTCTGCACTGTGACATGAGTCAGGCGAGACCTGCTCCCAGGAGCCCCTTCGGATGAGTTTGTATATAAGCCCTTCCCAGGGACCCAGGACCAGGGAGGGCTGTGCTCACAGGGTTCATGGTCATCAGCCATACACCCAAAACTGCCGTGGTTGGCAAACTTGAAATCCCAGAAAAAAGTAGGAATGAGAGAGATTCAGTAGAAGTGGTAATAGCCCATTAAGACATTCTAGAAGAAATCTGCTTCCAAAACAAACTGGGTTTATTAATGTAAACCCTGATCACGGACCTAAGCCTCCCCAGCACCCTCCGAGGCCCGGAGCAGAGCTGGGCAGACCGGCTCCCAGGCTCACGGTGTAGCCGCACCTCTTTACAGCTTTTCAACTAGTGCTTACTGGCTTGAAATGTAATATATTTTATGCTCCAATTTTCTTCTAGCTCTGTCTACATCTGCCTCAGGGGGAAAGTGCTCACATGTCCCCTGACCTTTTAATAAATTCCTGCTGTTTTCCCTGCACCTAGCATTGCTGCCTGTGCATTGAGGTCCTCTTTGGGGGCGTGTTGGAGACCCGTCTCGCTCGGGGGTGGAGGGGTCATGACAACCGTGGAGCTTTCCGTTTAAAGGGCCCGTCCGTGTAGACCCAGGACCGGCAGTCAACAAACACAGGGCCTGACCGTCTCGAGGCGTGCGGAGACTGACTCTCATGCTGGTGCAGAGCTCTACAGCCTCGTGATGACAAGCGGCATCATGTCCTGTGTGACCTGTGACTGAGTGGGGCCCCGCCTCCTGGGGTTACGGAGGTGGGGGCCCACCGTGACCACCGGACCCCCTCCTTCCCCATCATCCAGATAGGCCTATGTGACCAGCGCAGACTCTGAAAGTACAGTTTACGTGCTCAGCCGCCGGCAGAACCGTTCAGGACCCGTAACAGGCAGCCATTGATCTTGGATGAGACTGTTTCTGGTGAGGCCGCTGGGCATCCGTGGGCAGCGGGAACGGACCATCTACTGATGAGAAAAGGAGAACCAGGCAGGGAAGGTGGGGTTTGAACTTGGCCTTGAAACGGACAGGGTTGTCGTGTTTCCAAAGCTGAAGAGTGGGAGAGACCTTGTTACAGGTAAGCGCGGCCCGTGGGTGTGGCCGGCGTCTGGGTGGGGGGTGGAGGAGGGGGCCGCAGGAGGAGTGGGGTGTGGAGCCGGGATGGTGGTCTGGCCTTGGGCCGAGTGCTCGGGGCCGGGGCCCCACAGACCCCGTGATGGGACCCTGAGCGCCCAGCCACAGCACCTCTGTCTGTCTCTGTGGCTCCTCACCCCAGGCCTTCCTCCAGAGCACGACGCTGTCTGTGCTGGAACCGTGTAATTATTTCTGTGAAACTGCAGTCAGAACTCTGTGTTTCTTAAACTTGCATTTCTAATAAATTTTGGCGGTTTGTTCTTGCCTCCTCTCTCTGGGCCGGCGGTCGCTTGGCGTGGGCCATGTCTCCTGCACCAGCCATCCCTGCCGGCCTGGTGTCTGCTGCGGCGGCATCACTGAAGCCGCCCCACCCAGGCCACAGGGAGCCCCTGGCCAACAGACACGCCTGACAGTTTCCTTCAGTTCTCTCTTCTCCATGATTCCCCAGAGACGACTAGATGTGGTCCACTTACGCTTCCCAGAAGGGCTGTATCCAAGTGCCAGTAAAAGGTGCCGGGAAGGCGCTTCCGGACACAGGCAGGTGGCGGCCACGCGGCCCTCAGGTGGCACCCGCGTCTCACCTGCAGGAAGCCCGGGCGACGGCCCAGGTCCTTCTGCACCGCCCGCCACCCCAGCCTGTTCCCAGGAGACGCGGGAGCGGCGACTGGCAGAGTCACAGCCTGGCAGGACTGTCGCAGGAAATCCAGCAAGTGTTCCCAGGAAGGCCTGAGAGAAGCAGGTCTGGAATCGATTAGTAGCTTTCCCTGACTCCACTCTGCCTGACTTCGCTGACGGGCACTTTAACGGAAGATCTGCCCTGGTGGGGCGGGCGGCCCTGCTCCCCGGGGGCTGTGGGCCCACAGAGAAATCTGGGTGTCTCTGGGCTCCAGGCCCACCCAGGCTGAAATGAAGACCACCGTCTGTGCCTGCAATAAGACTTCACCTCTCCACAGCTGCGCTTGGCGATCACGCAGGGCTGAGCCTGTTCTCTCTCTGAGAGACGCGGGCCTGCTATCCCACCCCTGACGCCCAAGGGATTTATGAAAAGACACCTGTGAGGCAAGGCCGCTCCATCCAAATAGCGAGACCGTTTCTCCTTTTCCTTTTGTTCAGGCTAAATGCCCATCCTCTTCTGTCCAGCTGTTGGCGTGCACTTGAACTGGCTTTTCTCGTGTGTCTTCTTTCGTTTAACACCGGAAATTGAAGTGCTTCAGGCTTTTCGTTCTCACATAAAAGCTTGGCTGCTTTTTCTCTCAATATTGGAAAAGTCAAGGTGCCATGTGGGTTGCCCACACATGGGATGGGGCTGGAAGGGGTCCAGGGCCCTGTCAGTCGCCTCCCCTCCTTCCCTGCCTCCCCTTCCCCTCCCCTCATTCCCCTCCCCTTCCTCCCTCCTGCCTGGGACTTGTTTGTCCACCTTCAAGGTCTTTAAAGTGAAAGTTGGTCAGTTGTGTCCGACTCTTTGCAAACCCCATGGAGTATACGGTCCATGGAATTCTCCAGAATACTGGAGTGGATAGCCGTTCCCTTCTCCAGGGGATCTTCCCAACCCAGAAACTGAACCCAGGTCTCCCATATTGCAGGCAGATTCTTTGCCACCAGGGAAGCCCAAGAATACTGGAGTGGGTAACCTATCCCTTCTCCAGGGGGTCTTCCTGACCCAAGAACTGAACCGGGATCTCCTACATTGTAGGCAGATTCTTTACCAGCAGAGCTACCAGGGAAGCCCCAAGGTCCATAAAGTCCCCTGTAAACTCCCATCTGTTACCCACTCTCCCTGGAGGCGTCTAATTCTAGAATTACTCGCTAATGGGGACTGGGTTAGCAGTCTGCTGTGTGGACCGACTGGCACGGAAGCTCTTGGAACCACGGCTGCCTCGGGGGTCGGGGACGCTGCTCACAGACCTCAGCGGGCTGCTGTGTGGTGAAGACGGAGACCCGGCTTCCTTCTGATTTCACAGGAATAGGTCAAAGGGCCCCTGAACAGTATACAACACCCAGCTCAAAGTGGATCTTAGAAGACTCTGAAAGGAAGACCAAGACGTGGGATGCTGTGGGACGGAGTCTTTCATCCTGACCCTGTCTCGATTTTGATTAGCTGTGGATGTGAGACCAAAGAGAGGCTTCCCCCATGAGCGGAAGTTCCGAGGAATGACAGATATCCTCTGTCTCAGCATGATCAGCTCCCCAAGCCCTAGAACCAGGCTCACCATTTCTTATCCTTCTGCCCTAACTGCTGTATTACTATAAATTGTGGTCTTGTGGAAAGGAGGGCACAGTACTTTTATATTAGGCAAGTCCACTAACAAGATATAGCTGTCAAGCCATCGATCAGCTGACCAGTACTGAGTTCCCCGAAGTCTGTGTAGAGAGGTCTGATAACTTACCTGAAACTAGGGTGAAACAGGAAGAAACTGCAGAAGTAACAGAAGCTCATGGAAGGCAAAAAGAATTCTAAGGTGACAATTGCGAGGAAACATAGAAACGGTCCTCTCCAAACTCCTGTCCTGTGAACAAACCCTCTCTAAGTCTTGCCTTACCAGCAATCCTACAGTCTTTGCTGAAAGATTTTCAGTGTTCAAACCTGTGACCTAGCAGTGCGGCCGTTCTGCCTGCCCTGCAAAGAAGGGTCAGCAACCTTCTTTATCCTCGGCCAGAGTACATCATGAGAAACACTGGGCTGGGTGAAGCACAAGCTGGAATCAAGATTGCCAGGAGAAATATCAGTAACCTCAGATATGCAGATAACACCACCCTTATGGCAGAAAATGAAGAAGAACTAAAGAGCCTCCTGATAAAAGTAAAACAGGAGAGTGAAAAAGTTGGCTTAAAACTCAACATTCAGAAAACTAAGATCATGGCATCTGGTCCCATCACTTCATGGCAAATAGATGGGGAAATAGTGGAAACAGTGACAGACTTTATTTTGGGGGGCTCCAAAATCACTGCAGATGGTGACTGCAGCCATGAAATGAAAAGACACTTGCTCCTTGGAAGAAAAGTTATGACCAACCTAGACAGCATATTGAAAAGCAGACATTATTTTGCCAACAAATGTCTGTCTAGTCAAGGCTATGGTGTTTCCAGTAGTCATGTATGGATGTGAGAGTTAGACTATAAAGAAGGCTGAGCACTGAAGAACTGAAGCTTTTGAACTATGGTGTTGGAGAAGACTCTTGAGAGTCCCTTGGACTGACTGCAAGGAGATCCAACCAGTCTATCTGAAAGGAAATCAGTCCTGAATATTTGCTGGAAGGACTGAAGCTGAAGCTGAAACTCTAATACTTTGGCCACCTGATGCGGAGAGCTGACTCATTGGAAAACACCCTGATGCTGAGAAAGATTGAAGGCTGGAGGAGAAGAGGACAACAGAGGATGAGATGGTTGGGTGACATCACCGACTCGATGGACATGAGTTTGAGTGAACTTCAGGAGTTGGTGATGGACAGGGAGGCCTGGTGTGCTGCAGTCCATGGGGTCGCAGAGTTGGACATGACTGAGTGACTGAACTGAACTGAACTAACAGAGGGGGGTTTGCTCATCAGATGGGGGAGGGGGGTTGGAAAGCAGGCCTGGGTTATGCCTGGGTTCCACCTCCCCTGACAGGTGAGGGTGCTGGGGACTCAAGTCACTGAGAATGGAGACAGTGCGGGCCCACTCCACCTTCCCCTTCGCCTCCCATGAAGTCAGCTCTGCTCCTGTCAGTCTGAACCAGAGCCAGTAGCCCAATACTCAGGAGTTTAGGGTCCTATTTCTTACACAGGACTTAGAGTAGAGGGGAAATTGAGAAGTGCTCTATTCTGCCTACTGTCTAATGGGACTTGAGCTCTAAAAGGAGAAGTTGCACAAAACAGCAGCAAGGACTTCTTTTTCCAAGGGAAGCAGCGTGGCTAAGTGGCTGACAGACTCAAACCTCCTTCAGATGCTCTTGGCAATGACATAGCCTTGGATGCATATCCAGTGCTAGAAAAACAGATAGTGCTGGTTGCTAATTGTAGGAGGGGTCTTTTAGGTAGATCTGCTAAGAGAAGTCTGTGCCAATCTTCATATATTTTTCATCAGCTTTGATTATCATCATGCTCAGTTGCTCAGTCATGTCTAATTCTTTGTGACCCCATGGACTGTAGTCCTCCAGGCTCCTCTGTCCATGGGATTTCCCAGGCAAGAATACTGGAGTGGGTTGCCATTTCTTTCTCCAGAGGATCTTCCCTCCCCAGGGATGGAACCTGTGTCTCCTGTGCCTCCTGCATTGCAGGAAGAATCTTTCCTGCTGAGCCACCAGGGTCATCAATATAGCTTTAAATCCTGGTCTTCGTGGGAGGAGGTGTGCTCACCTGCCCAGTCAGTCGTACAGAAGCCTGTGAGTGTGTGCTCTCCCCGTAGACTGTCAGCCTGCTACAGACAACATCCTCCTCCTTCTCACCCACAATGGGGGGTGGTGGAGCCATGCGCACCCTATCCCTCCAGGATTGGGTTTCTGTGCTATAGATCTGAAAATAGTTTATGCCCATGATCTGGGGACACCTCCAATTTCACCACCTAGTGATGTGATGCATTTATGTTAGAGAGGCTTAGAACGGGGCAGAACTGGCAGTTACAAGCAGGGTGAGTGGGAGTTTGCTTTGAGCCTTCTCTTCTGAGCAGTGGGCACAGGGTGTCTTGGTTATTCAGTATGTTCACCAGAATTTTCTTTAAAGTATCTAGGGCCCTAGACCCCAGTTATAGTCTGCTTAGGAAAGGTGATTTTTCTTTTTAAAATGACAGTTAGAAATCATTTTGCTGCTTTTAGCAAAATTTAAAGGAATTAATTATATCAGTTTTTCATATGCATTATAAGGCTCTTTTATTCATGGAATTCTCCAGGCAAGAAAACTGGAGTGGGTTGCTATCGTCTTCTCCAGGAGTTCTTCCTGACCCAGAGAACAAACCAGCGTCTCTTGCACTGTAGGCAAATTCTTTACTCTCTGAGCTGCCAGGGAAACCCAAATACATATATACCTGTGACTCTTTATTGTGTTCATAGGAAGCACTTAAGTGTTCAAAATCAGCGTGAATTTGTGACGTGCACACTGGTCTGGGATGTGTCATGAGAAGTGATGATAAGTTCTGAGTTTAATCTAGTAAGTGGACTCTCCCATAAACCAGCAGCAACTTGGGTCAGATGCTTCCTTAACACTGGACGTTCCTGAGTGACTTTTGTGACGGTGGCTTCACCCCGTTCCTTGACTTGGCTGCTGTGCTGGGGAGGGTCCGTGTGGGGTGGGGTATGGAGTGGGAGCCCAGGATGACCATGACGTCCACTCTGAGGAGGCAGTGAGGGATCTGCTGGAGGAGGGTGGGGTTTCCAGGCTGACGGGCCCTCTGCAGCCCTTTCTGCCTCCTTCTGGTCTACTTACTTGTCTGTTGGGGAGCTGCGGAGTCCTGTCCTCTGTCTGGGGAGCCCCAGATGCTGTCAGGCCCCAGTCCTCTGGTGCAGAGAGCAAAAACGAGAGAGGAAGATTTGGAGGTTACACCTTCACGTTTTTTTGGGAAATTAAAAAATGGTTTCTTCACAGATAAGATGGCACACAGGGCTTCGTACCCACGTTCATGTGAGATGCATTCAAAACATTCCTGGGAGGTCTTTAGGAAACATCACATTCACACGTCACTGGTTCAGAAGATGCCAGTGTGCGCTGTGCAGACGGAGCTGTGACCCTGGGCACGCAAGCCTCCCCATCGCCCCCGGCCCCGCATGCAGACGGGACACGCCCGTCACTGCCGCCTGTTTCTGGGTCCCCACAGGGACTTAGGTCTGAGACGCAGAAGCAGGTATGAGAAGAAGCTGGTGAGAGACGAGCTACAACCAGACACCCCGAAGCGAAAACAGGAGCTCCTAGCTGCGTGGAGGTGCTCAGGACCTCTCGGGGTAGTCGGTGAACTCTGTCAGGGGCTTTACCGGGCTCACCAGAGGCCAGAACAGCACGTCTGTCTCCGGGAGACACTCCCCCTTCACACGCCCTCCGGCCAGGCTCCTGGTTTGTAGCTTCGCCCGCCTTGGGGCCGCTGTCAACGTGGCTGCTTCTGTCGTGATGCCTTTGTCTTTGTTCCCAATCTCTGCCTCCTCAGCAGAACGTGTGTTTCGCTGCATTGACACTCCAGCTGCTTCCTCAGTACACACCAGGATGTCCAAGGGCCACAGAGGACTCACCGATCTCATCACAGCCCGTGGAGCCTGAAGGGTGACTGGCTGTTTTCTGAGGAAAGAGCTCCTACGGCACAGCCGCTCCCCTCCCACAGCTCGTGGAACTAGACGCTGCCATCTAGCACCCCCGGCCCAGAGAGGACGGCATCCTCTGACTGTCACTACTTTTCTCTAGGCGGGAGGGATGCTTAAGCTAGTTTCTTACCAAATGCAAAATAAATTAACTGATAAAAATACTTAAGAAGAGTTTCTCTTTGACTTTTTGACAAAAGTGAAAGCAAAGACACAAAAGCACAGAAATATTTGTTTAAAAGAGAACCCACAGGAAATGAGAGAAGCTAATATTCTTTGTAGGCTTGAAACATATGAGAAACGAGGCTGTTTTATTTAAGAGGGGACAGGCTGGATCAGTCTTGTGGGCAGTGCTACATAATAAAGAAGGCCAGGGGACCCACCCAGCATTATTTTCTATATTAAAGTATGTGCATTTTTCCACCAGCAAAGGGAACTGATGGTAGTGAGTAGGGAGTACCACATGCTTTAAATGTGGCAGCACACACCCACACACGCACACACCCACACACACGCACACACACATACACACACGCACATATGCACACCCACACATGCACACACCCACACACACGCACACACACACACATACACGCTCACACATATGCACACACACACACGCACACACCCACACACACATGTACACGCTCACACATATGCACACACACGCACACACCCACACACGCGCGCGCACACACACACACACATACACGCTCACACATATGCACACACACACACCCACACACACGCTCACACGTATGCACACACACATACACATGCACACACATACAGACACACACATGCACACACATACACATGCACACACACACACATACATACACACACACACAGGTCCCCCTGGCAGCCCTGAAATGCCCTGGTCTCCTCTGGGACGACGCTGGAGACGCCGCTTGGCCCCTCCTCCCCAGTGACAGGTGCTGACTGAGGTCCCTGGTGCAGAGCGCAGGAATGGGCTCCTGAGCCTGGTCTGCTTTGTCAACCTTCAGAAAAGAAAGCTTTATGTCCAAATGCAGATTCAATGCAAAATTCCCTCTTCCTGTATGTTGCACATATACAAAACTTTGTATTTTTCAAAGGACATAATTTATTATCCATATCTTATTTATACATTAAAATATTTTATTAAAAACTTAAAGTGTGGTAAACCCAATGCACATCCTATAACTCAAAAGTTTATTTATTTACACATAAACTGATTAAAAGTTTCTTTGCCTTAGGCAGTACATGGCTATGTTTTAAAATTTCCATAAAACAGAATCAAGTACTTGCTGTGAACTCACCCAGGACACACAAGTAACAGTGAAACAACTGAAATCCTCCTAAACACAGCATCTGCTCCAAAAGGAATTCTTGATGTATTTCTTCTTTGTTTTAAAATCAGGAGAGAAATTCAGAGTAATGTGTATTAAATAGAGCATTCACTTCTGAGAGTTTCTTAAACTTTCTGCAAGGTTGGAGATGACGGTTTTGAAAAATGGTTAAAGGCCTACTGACGCTGCTAACTGCAGAATCTGAAGCACTAGTCCTAGGATTACGCCGTTTTAGTAGCAAACCAGAGATAACTGTAATGTTTACAAAGCTGGAGTGCTAAACATTACATGATGAAGCCCACAGAAAGTGGTTTGTAAATTTTATTTTCTTTCAATGTTTATTCAGATTTCAAAAAACTTCAACCCTTAAGGTTAAAAAAATTCAGTAAATATTAAAGTTTCAATTTTAAAACCACTTAAAAATTTAGAAATTCTGAAAGAGCAATAGATACTGCTAACTAACTAAAAATAGCATTCACACGGGAGTTCTAAGCCTTCAGTCCAGTTCGGTCGCTCAGTCGCGTCCACTTTTTCGACCATGACTTATCTAACATAAGGTACTATTATTTATGCATGTTTTAAATTTTTATATTTCTTCCTTTTTAATCAGTAGTCTTCACACATGGTTTTAGTAAAATCTTCATCTCTAGAGGGTCTTATTCTTTTAAATAGTGAAGAAAGAGCTTTCCCAGTTTATGTTCTTGTTAGGATTGAAATGAAATTCTTTAAGATTCAGCACTGTCCTTGTGAAAGATAAAAAGTAAAGGCGGCATTTTGGGGTGAAGTTTTGATAAGAGCTTTAGGACTGACTCAAAGCTTCATAGTTTCTAGGGAAAGGATAGGAAACCTCTATCTTATACCAGTTAATGGTGCTGGTGCAGCGTCTCGGGAAGGCGGGCCGTGCGGGCAGGGGGCAGCGGTGGGCAGAGCCCGAGCCCCCCAGAGCCCGGGCCCCCGGAAGCCAGGCTCCCCGCCGGGAGACCCCGTGTGCCCGCCCTCCGAGCCCCGATCACTGACAGAGAGTGTGTCAAGGTCTGAAGACGTCATGACTGTGAATTGTTTTAGGTCTTTTAAAAATGGCTTTAGTTTAAAGGACTTTGTCTTGTTTGGTTCCATTTACATGAAGTGTCCTCACCGGGAGAAAGGGCTGGGGTGGGCTGGGGTGGGGTGGGAGTCCGGAGGGGGTTTAGGGGGTGTGGGGGTCCAGGATTAGGGTGGGGTGGGGATGGGGGTGGGCCGGGGTTCACTGGGGTAGGAGGGTGACGGGGTGACGGTGGGAGGGTGGGATGAGGGTGGGAGTCGGGGTGTGTGTGCGGTGTGTGTGTGGTGTGTGAGGTGTGTGTGTGGTGTGTCTGTGTGTGTGGGGTGTGTGTGTTGGGGGTGTGTGTGGTGTGTGTGGGTGGTGTGTGTGTGTGTGACGTGTGTGTCGTGTGTGTGGCGTGTGTGTGGGGGGTGTGTGTGTGAGGTGTGTGTGGTGTGTGTGTGGTGTGTGTGTGTGAGGTGTGTGTGTGGTGTGTCTGTGTGTGTGGGGTGTGTGTGTGGGGGGTGTGTGTGGTGTGTGTGGGTGGTGTGTGTGTGTGTGACGTGTGTGTGGTGTGTGTGGCGTGTGTGTGTGGGGTGTGTGTGGTTTGTGTGTGTGGGGGGGTTGTGAGGTGTGTATGTGGTGTGTGGTGTGTATGTGTGGGGTGTGTGAGGTGTGTGTGTGGTGTGTCTGTGTGTGTGGGGTGTGTGTGTTGGGGGTGTGTGTGGTGTGTGTGGGTGGTGTGTGTGTGTGTGACGTGTGTGGCGTGTGTGTGGCGTGTGTGTGGGGGGTGTGTGTGTGAGGTGTGTGTGGTGTGTGTGTGTGGTGTGTGTGTGTGAGGTGTGTGTGTGGTGTGTCTGTGTGTGTGGGGTGTGTGTGTGGGGGGTGTGTGTGGTGTGTGTGGGTGGTGTGTGTGTGTGTGACGTGTGTGTGGTGTGTGTGGCGCGTGTGTGTGGTGTGTGTGTGTAGGGGGTGTGTGTGTGTGGTGTGTGTGGTGTGTTTGTGTGGTGTGTGTGTGTGGTGTGTGTGTGTGAGGTGTGTGTGTGGTGTGTCTGTGTGTGTGGGGTGTGTGTGTGGGGGTGTGTGTGCGGGGTGTGTGTGGTGTGTGTGTGTGGGGGGTGTGTGTGTGTGTGGTGTGTGTGGCGTGTGTGTGGGGGGTGTGTGTGTGAGGTGTGTGTGGTATGTGTATGTGTGGTATGTGTTTGTGGTGTGTGTGTGGGGTTGTGAGGTGTGTATGTGGTGTGTGGGGTGTGTGTGTGGTGTGTGTGTGTGTGGGGTGTGTGTTTGTGGTGTGTATGGGATGTGTGTGTGGGATGTGTGTGTGGGCTGTGTGTGTGGGCTGTGTGTGTGTGGGCTGTGTGTGGTTTGTGTGTGGGGGGGGTTGTGAGGTGTGTATGTGGTGTGTGGTGTGTATGTGTGGGGTGTGTGGGGTGTGTGTGTGTGGGGTGTGTGTGTGGGGTGTGTGTGATGTGTGTGTGTGTGGTGTGTGTGTGGGGGGTGTGTGTGTGGGGGGTGTGTGTGTGGGGTGTGTGTTTGTGGTGTGTATGGGATGTGTGTGTGTGGGGTGTGTGTGGGCGGTGTGTGTTTGTGGTGTGTGTGTGGGGTGTGTGTGTGGGGGGTTGTGAGGTGTGTATGTGGTGTGTGGGGTGTGTGTGTGGTGTGTGTGGGGTGTGTGTGGGCAGTGTGTGTGTGTGGTATGTGTTTGTGGTGTGTGGTGTGTGTGTGTGGTATGTGTGTGTGGTGTGTGTGTGTGGGGTGTGTGTATCGGGGGTTTGGGGGGGGCCGGGGTTCCCCGGGGAGGAGGTGCGGGTTGGCTGGACGCGGAGGGGAGCAGTTTTGTGGGGGAGGAAACATCCTATAATTGTGGAGATGGATTTACAAGTCTGAAATACGACAAGTCATTAAATTCTACCCTTTAAGTGAATGGATTACGTGGTGTTAGAATTGTGTCTTCACAAAACTGTTGCCCGAAACTTATGGCATTTAAAAATCTTAGCGTGGAATGCGTCTCTGGCGAGTATTTATCAGGTATACACACCTTGGCGACTGGACTCTCCGGTCGGGGCCCGCCGTCCGCACCTCGTCCACTTGCCTCTCCGGTCTCCGCGCTGCGCTCGCCCAGACTGATGGACTGACGGGCGGACTGACTGGAAGCCTGGACGCTGAGGGGACTTCGCTCCTCCGAGACTTCTGTGCAGTGCTCGCACATCCGAGGGAGGGTGCAGGAATGGTTTTATTGTCTAGCGTTTGCTGAGCCCGCTTTGGAAGCAGATGTTTGAACCTTTTGTTCAATTACTAGGGTTTGGACATCTGAATAAAACATTACTTATATTTTAAAGTTTTAATAAAATTAGTTTTTTATTAAAATATTTAATTAAAATCATAAGAATTTCCAAAATTGGAATTTTATGTGTAATAAATGATATAGCAGGCACTCAGATTCATATATATTTCATGAATATATGTCTAACTACACTGCCTGACTCTTTAACTCAGCGTTTTTTTAAACTCAGAAAACTGGTGATATGTATTTTTCAGACATAGGAAAATTTTTGGAGAAATGTGTTTTGAATCACAGAAAGAAAAATTCCAAATTGATTAACTTTATATTCTTTCTTTATGAAGAAAAATCTTTCACTTCACTGGATCCTTACACGGTCAGTGACTGGGAACATACTAGCTCATTTGTTTTCTCTTCCTCTTCAGGACAAACACTTTAAAGACATCAAAACACAATGTCACCTGTCTGGTTCTCCTGAACGGGGTTCCGTCTGCAGGGATGTTCAGCCCTCGGCGTCCTGGAGATGAGAGTGAAGCTGACGGTTTTCACTCTGCAGTTTTCCCGCTGCCCCATCCTTTCCTTTCAGGTCTCACGGCCGCTGCCAACAGCAAATACGCATAAAGGGATTGGACGCCCCCAGCCACAGTAGAAGGGCTGGACCTGCAGGAGCGGCCTCCCTCCCGCGGTGATGCCTGAGTCTCTGCCGTCCACGGCTCTGGCTGCAGTGGCTGCATCATCCCCGTCTCTCCTGAGGCTTATTTCTTTGTGTTGGCCGTGTCAGCTCTCGAATATGCAGAGCATCTCCCATGTACAAGGAGAATCTTGGCGTCTTAGAACTGGCAGAGGGCTCAGAGGTCATCTGGCCCACCCTCAGCCCTGTAATACAGGTGCTCTCGTCAAACTCACCCCGAGTGGAGGATACGGTCTTATTTTTTCCAGGAACAAGCAGCCACTACCTGCTTTTGACTGCTGTACAGCTCACATGCTACAGCGTGCCCTGCCTCACACAGGGGCCTCCCTACCTGTCCAAGGCTGCCCGTCACCCCCAGGTCACCCGACCCCCCACTGAAGCCAGGGCAGCTCACTGCCTCAGACCCCAGCTGTGTCACTTAGACCTGAGGGAAGGCCACCAGGGAAGACCCTTGCTCCCCGTCCAGACACAAACCTGGGCTGCCCTGAGTGGTGGTCTCCAGTTACTCATATAATTTGTGTTATAGTATAACATACGATCGGAGAAGGCAATGGCACCCCACTCCGGTACTTTCGCCTAGAAAATCCCATGGACGGAGGAGCCTGGTAGGCTGCAGTCCATGGGGTCGCTAGAGTCAGACACGACTGAGCGACTTCACTTTCACTTTTCACTTTCATGCATTGGAGAAGGAAATGGCAACCCACTCCAGTGTTCTTGCCTGGAGAATCCCAGGGACGGGAAGCCTGGTGGGCTGCCGTCTATGGGGACACACAGAGTCGGACACGACTGAAGCGACGCAGCAGCAGCATAACATACGATACTAACCCTCCTGCTCACTTCAGAAATAAGAGCACAAATGCACCCGTGTACTTTTATCAGGAACAATTGCCTTAAAAGGTTTATTTTTCACAATCAAAAGGCACCTCCTGAGCAGTTACAGGCTTCGTGCCTGCTCTGTGGTTACACAGAGAGCATTGCTTGGCTTGCGTCTGTCCTCTGGGCTAGTGTAACTTACCCAGTAAGGAGACTTGGAATCATACTGTAATGATGCAGAGATGGCGAAATAAAATGTTAAAGCTGTGCACAATTTAGACACCTGGGTGAAGACCATCTTAGCACTGTCCGGCCTCACGTGGGCGCACACGCGCGCGTTTCCTGATGCTGAGGCAGGTGAAGCCGGCAGTGCGCCTGAGGCTGACAGTGTTGGAGGACAAGCCGGGGACGGGGGTGTTGGTCTGAGCACTGACTCTGGGGCTGACCTGCCAAGGTTCCCCGAGCCCTGCAGGCCCGGCTGCCACGCCTCTGGTGTCAGGGAACCTGCGCTCAGCACACGAAGGACAGGCACCCTGACGCGCGAAGGTGAGGCGAGGAGCGTGCTGGAGAAGTGGAGGTGGTCTAATTATGCAAACAATTTTACGTAAATATTTGTAGTCGCTTTTGAAGTTAACACCAAAATAAATCCGTGAACTACAGAAGTAAGTTTTCCCACAGGATATTTACACAGTGTTTATGCTGCAAATCGTAAACAGTGATAGCGTTTAGCCATATCTAATCAAGCATAGTGTCACTTGCAGAGCTGAGCTCAGATGGTGGGGTGTCCGTCTGTGGTATTTATTTACCAATTCTACACTCCACAATTTGCTGTAATTTAACCTAATTTCAGAAATTATATGATATGCATAATTTTCTCTGAGGAAAGACAACTGAATTTGCTTTTAGAGTTGCCAGATGTCCAGCTTTGAACTAGGCCGGCTGGTGTCTGAGCTTTTACCGTGTGAACAAACTGGGCCCCATCAGCTCGCAGCTCCCTGAAAGGTTCTGGGTGAGGTGCCTGCTGGGTCCAGGCCCAGGGGATCTCGGGCCCCGGGGACGTGGGGACGCCACCCCGCTACGTCCCCGCCGGGAAATGGGCAGCCTCGGAGGAGAAACATGTTTTCAGTCTCAGGCTGTGATTCAGTGGAGAAAGTTTTCTTTATTCTGGTCTGTAGTAATGCTGTTTTTAGGGTAAAGAATGGCTGATATCTTTATTTAAAAAAAAAAAAAGGCTGGTGGCCAAACAACAAATCTTTCTTTCTTTCTTTTTTTTTTTGCCAGCGTTTAAAGTGTTTTTCTTTAATTTAAAAAATATTAATGTTCTTTTCAGTATTTTCTTGTAAAAATAAAATGTCTGGCAGTGCTTAGTTAAACATACACACTCTCATTTACACAGCAGTTCTGCTCCTGGGCTTATACACTGAAGAAATCACACCTCGCTTTGCAGGGCAGGAGTCCAGGAGGCCTGGGTGTGCATCGAGGGGCCTGCAGGGTGGACTGTGCGAGAGACACAGTGCTGGTTACACACGAGGAAGGGCGTGAGTCTCAGCACCTTGATGGGCTTGTGCACGCTCAGTCGCTCAGTCGCGTCCAACTCTGTGCGACCCCATGGCCTGTAGCCCCCCAGGCTCTTCTGTCCATGGGATTCTCCAGGCAAGAATACTGGGGTGGGTTGTCATGCCCTGCTCCAGGGGGTTCCTGAACCGGGGATCGAACCCATGTCTCTTATGTCTTCTGAATTTGCAGGCGGGTTCTTTACCCCTAGTGCCAGCTGGGAATGCTGGTTCATGTAGTTCTCTTAATTACTGAAGAACTTCCATACTGTTTTCATAGCGACTGCACCATTTCGCATTCCTATCAGCAGTGCACAAGGATTTAAATTTCTCCACGTCCTCACCAATGCTTGTTGGCTTTTATTTTTTGATAGTGGCCACCTTGACGGATATGAGATGGTATCTCCTTGAGGTTTGATTCAAATTTCCTTGATGTTTGGTTACATGGAACAGTTTTGTATACCTGTTGGAGATTTTTATGCTTTCTTTGAAGAAATGTCTATTCAGGTCGTTAGCCCGTTTTAAATCAGTCGTTCGTTTTTTTGCTATTGCGTTTTCCTTCTGTATTTTGGGAGGTCAGCCCCTTGGGAGACATGTGGCCCCCCGGCCCGCACTCTGGAGTTTTCTTTTCATCTTGTTGTTTCCTTGTGCAGAAGCTTTTAGGTTGACGTAGTCCCGTTTGTCAATTCTTGCTTTTATTGCTTTTGCTTTTCTGTCAAATCATTGCCAAGGCCAATGTCATGACGCTTTCCCTCTATGTTTTCTTCTGGAAGTTTCACAGTTTTAGGTCTTAAGTTTAAGTCTTTAATCTATTTTGAGTTGATTTGTGTGTGTGTGTGGTACAATAAGACTACAATTTGATTCTTTTGCATGTGGTTATCTGGTTTTCCTAGCACTAGGGACAATCTCTTTCCCCTTGAATATTGTTGAAGTCAGTTGACCTTCTGTGTATGGACTTATTTCTGGCCTCTCTTTATCCTGTCCCATCGGTCTATGCATCTGCCTCCTGCCGATGCCAAACCGCTGTGATCCTTGTGCCTTCGTAATACATTTTGAAGTCAGCAAGTGTGATGCCCCCGGCATTGTTCTTTCTTAGGATGGGTTGGGCAATCCATGATCCTTTCTGATTCCACGTGAATCGTGCAGTTTAGTTCTATAGAAAAGGTCCGGGGGTTTTGACAGTGGTTGAACTGACCCTGTGGATCTCTGGGTGGTGTGGACATGTGGACAATGTTAACTTTTCCAACCCAAGGACACAGGGCGCGTTTCCATTTGTTTGTGTTCTCTTTAATGTTTTCATCAATGTTTTATAGTTTTCAATATCCAAGTCTTTTACCTCCTTAGTTAACTATACTCCTGAGTATTTTATTCTTTTTGGTGCTATTATAAATGGGATCATGTTCCTAATTTGCTTTTCAGAAAGTTTGTGTTTGGTGTATAGAAATGGAACTGATTTTTGAGTGTTGATTTTGTATCCTGCAACCTTACCGAATTTGTATATTATTTCTAACAGATATTTTTAGTGGAATCTTTAAGGTTTTCTGTATATGGGGTAATGTTGTTTACAAAGAGGGACAATTTTACTTCTTTCTTTCCAATTTGAATGCCTCGCGTATCTTTTTCTTACCTCATGGCTCTGGCTAGAACCTCCAGTATTTTGTTGACCAGAAGTATTGAGATTGGGCGTCCTTGTCTCATTCCTGGCCTTAGAGGAAAAGCTCCGTCTCCTGAGTATGATGTTAGCTGTGAGTACCCTTTATGGTTTTCATTATGTTGTGGTGCTTTTCCTCTATTCCCACTTCCTGAGAGTTTTTATTCATGAAAGGGTGTTGAATTTCAGCAGACCCTTTTTTTCTTTTATTAAGAAGATTGTGTGATTTTTATCCTTTATTCTGCTGGTGTTGTGTGCCACATTACTTGATTTTTGTATGTTGAGCCAACTTTGCATCCCAGGGGTAGCTTCCACTTGATCATGGTGCTGGATCCTTCGAATGTGCTGTTGAATTCTCATTTTGCTAGTATTCTGCTGAGTATTTTTGCATGTATTTATCAGGAGTATTGGCCTGTAATTTTCTATTCTTGTGATGTTTCTGTCTGACTTTAATATCAGGGCCCATAAAATGAGTTTGGAAGTATTCATTCCTTTTCAATTTGAGGGGGAGTTTGAGAAGAATTGGCATTAATTCTTTAAATGTTTGGTAGAATTCACCAGAAGCCATCTGGTCCTGGGTTTTTCATGGTTGGGAGGTTTTTGTTTATTGATTCAATCTCCTTACTAGTTAAAGACCTGTTTAGAGTTTGTATTTCTTCATGATTCAGTCTTGAAAGAGAGTATGTTTCTAGGAATTTAGCCATCTCTTCTAGTTTTTCGGTGCATAATTGCTTGTAAGAGTCTCTCACGGCCCTTTGTCGTTCTGTGGCATCAGCTGTAATGTCTCTTTCTACATATCTGGTTTTATTTATTTGAGTTTTCTCTCTTTTTTTTCTGGTTAGTCTAGCTAAGAGTTTGTCAACTTTGTCTTTTCAGAAAGCCAGCTCAGTTTCACTGATTTTTTCCTATTGTTTTCCTATTTTTTATCTGATTTATTTCTGCTGTAATCTTCGCTATCTTTTTCCTTCTACTCGCTTTGTTCGTCTTGCCTGGCTCCTTGAGGTGTAAAGTCCACACAGCTGTTCAGAAGGGGAGAGGGCAGGAGTAAGCTCCCCTACAGTTTGCTTGTCCTCTGTTCTGAGGTGGTACTGAGCACTAAAAAAACTTGACTCACTTATTGGGCTTCTTTTGAGGAGAGTCAAGAAGAGGGAGGTTAGAATTAGTTGCTGAACTTGATGCTTTATTCCAGAACCGTTTGTTTCTTTTATTGGTTGCCAGATTTTAAAATTTTGGGGTTAAATTATTCTGTAGATGGGATAATAACGTTGTGATAATAACACAGAACATGAGACCCACCCTCATAACAAAACGGTAAGCATGCAGTTATGCCAGCTCTAAGCTCACAAGTGGACAGCCAGCCTCTGGAGAGTGTTCCCTGTGTGACTGAAACTTAGTACCTGTTGAATCACAGTTCACTGTCTCCCGTCCTCCAGCCCCCGGAAACCACCACTTCATTCTCTGCTTCTGTCATCTTGATTAGCTTAGATTCCTCCTTTATGTGGAGTCATGCGTGTTAATTCTTCTGTAACTGGCTTATTTCACTGAGCATAAAATCCCTAGAATTCATCCATGTAGTTGCAAGTGGCAAGATTTCCTTCTTACTGGCTAAATAACACTCCAGTTTTATGCGTCTACCACGTTTTCTTTATCCATTCGTTTGTTGATGGACATTTAGGTTGAAAGGAATTTTTGTGTAGGTGTAGCACTGGGAGATCTCGCAACGTCGTTTCCATTCACTAACTTGAAACCAGACGCGAGCCGCCCGCCAGCGCCAAGGGTGGGGCTGGAGTAGCACTGCCGGTGGACGGAGAGGTTCAGAGCCGCGTCCACGCGGGCAGCGCTGCGGGATCCCAGCCTCCAGCGGACAACAGGTCTGCTTCTTGTTTAGGCTTGGGACCTGCTATTTGACTCGACGCTTGAGCAAGTGTCAAACCCCCGACTCTTGCAACCCCTCGTGCACTACAGTCGTGAATTCTGCTGTGGCCCCTGCTTCCTCTGGGGCTTTATTTCAGGCTTTGCAGGTCGGCTCTAATACTTTATAGTCTGCCTGACATTTTCATCTGGTCAGAGAGGAGGAGGACTTTAGTCTGTGCTGGATCTGCCATCCTGACCCCAAGAATCAGCCTCACAGACATAAACTGTCTGGCATCATGAGACAGAACTGAGTCTGGGAAATAATAGATACTAACTGGTATATTATACTCGTCAAACATTCACGCACAAAATAAAGCTTAGAGAGTAAAGGAAACACGCAGATGAACATACACGACAGAAAAATGAAGCACCGAACCTCAAGTCTGGCCATGAAGCCTGGAACAGAACCAGAATACTGAGGAGAGAAAACAAGTCAAAAGAAATTGTTTTTTAAGTAAAAGGAAAACATTCTCCACAGCCCAAGTGGAGTGGATTTGCACCATCCGAGTGCGGAGCATGCCAGGGAAAGGGAGGAGCCCTCATGAAACCACCTAAGGTTTTGCAAAAAGCCAGATGTTCTTTATGGAAATATTTACCTGCTGTAACTGGGGCTTTGGGATACACTTCTGCTCTTTGTTGGAAGAAATGGTACCTAAATGTGGTGAATAAATACTGCACCACACCCTTCCTAGAAAAAGCACGTCTGTGATTTATGGGTGAGGCTTTAAAAGGATGTTCATAAGCATCTCACAAATTTTAGAAGGACACATGCATCTTATTATGGTTTTAAGCCTTTCCGACTTTAACTTGACCATTGCTTGAGAGCTAGGAATGTTCATAAGAAAATTAGTGACTAAAAATCTGAGCGCTATGGAATAACGTTATGAAGGAGTCACAGCAGACAGTTAACATGTATTGAACACTGCATGTTAAAGTCGTGAGAGCACGTTTGTTTACAAGTTTGCTTCACAGGATGTACACAGGCATTGGGGGCTCCCCCAGTGGCTCAGCAGTAAAGAATCCGCCTGCAGTGCAGGACATGCAGGAGACACAGGTTCATTCCCTGGGTCGGGAAATCATCTGGAGGAGGCAATGGCAACCCACTCCAGTACTCTTGCCTGGAGAATCCCATGGACAGAGGAGCTTGGTGGGCTACAGGCCACGGGGTCGCAAGGAGTCAGACACGACTGAGAAACTAACACTCTCACTTAGTAACATCTATTGCACCTTTTAAGGTTGCCCAGTGTCTGCACATTATTACCCTAAACATCTGGGAGGAGAATTCGAATAAGGGGCAACATTTCTCTCCAGGCTTCCTTATGGTGAGGGGCAAAACAGGTTTGCGATGAATGGTATCCCAGTCCCATGTTATTCCCATTAGTAAGTCAACAAAAGTTTCTCAGAAAAGGTGTCAGGAAAACACTACGATTTTGTTCCAACAAATTTCCAAGCAAATACAAGAGACAAATAGTTGCTACTTGTTGCCCAAATTCCTGCAGAGTTTATTTGTGCCAAGCCCAAAGCCCAGCAATCTTCCAGGCCTCCTCCATCGTCAGTGTCTTTCCCCACCACTGGCCGCTGTCAAGCTTTCTGGAAAAATGTGACTCTTGGTGGTAAGTTCTCAGGATGAGATGAGTCTGAACTGCTCAGTGCTGACTGGCTTCCCAACGTCTTGTTGTCACACTCTGGGGAACTTACATGCCAGCACTCATCTCCTGTGACCATTTTTTAAAATCTGTAGTCATGAGGTCTACAGACTGGGTCCAGCATAAACTGGTAACGACCCGCTTCGGTAGCCAAGAAGCTCATGGATACCTCTGTGGTCTTAAATTTAGAGAAAGGACAAGCCTAACCTGTGGGACATTTTCTACACCATCTGAAGACATCAGGTTGCACCGCATCATTTCCCTTAAATAGCCTGCAACTTCCCCAGTCAAATCACACTATCAACTTCATGATGTTCTAAATTTGCCTAAATTCTTAAAACTAAGGACGTGTCCCTTTGGGAAGCCCCATGAAGACTTTCGGAGAAGGCAATGGCACCCCACTCCAGTACTCTTGCCTGGAAAATCCCATGGATGGAGGAGCCTGGTAGGCTGCAGTCCACGGGGTCGCTGAGAGTTGGACACGACTGAACGACTTCACTTTTGCTTTTCACTTTCATGCATTGGAGAAGGAAATGGCAACCCACTCCAGTGTTCTTGCCTGGAGAATCCCAGGGACGGGGGAGCCTGGTGGGTTGCCATCTATGGGGTCGCACAGAGTCAGACACGACTGCAGCGACTTAGCAGCAGCAGCATGAAGACTTTGGGCTACTCCACACAGGAATGCTTTTGTTTGCACACTTCTCATTGTTATTTTGAAAAACAGTCGTCATGTGATTTTGACTACCACATTGGCAGAATGTCTTGGGATTATTAATGAACATTAAATGTAAAACCGTCTTGGCGGCTCCCATGGATTTGGAGTCGGAAGGGTGTGAAGGTCAACACAGCTCATGATGGGATGCTGGACACGACCTGCCACCTGCCTTTTGTTCTACGATGATCTTGAATCAGGAGGGGAGGACCTTGGTAGAGAAGAGGTTGTGGTCTCAGAGGAGGAGATGCATTAAAAAATGCACAGAACGTTTGGTTAGGAGGAACTTCAAAACGCCCGTCTATGTGACTTGGAATAAATGAAATCGAACAATGGTTTGCATGGAAACCTTTCCTCTTCCAAACCTGCAGCGGCCTGGACCAAACCTAACGCTGAAAGGGAGGGAGGACGCGTTCAGTTTGTGCTTCTTCTGTTCTCCACGCTGCTCAGCAACTTTGTCAAAGTGGCTACTTCTTAGCCCATGAGCCAGGATAGTGAAATTGTTCTCAGGTAACCCATGCCAAGACTTACAGGCAAAGCATATTAGTCATATTTTTTAAAAGATTGTTGTGAAGTGCTTCCAAGTGGGGAAGATTTGAAGTCTTATAACCAAACCCAGGTGTGCTCTTATACAACCATTTTTTTATTACTGTGAAGGGAAATAAGAATCACTGAAATTCACAGTTGACCATAAACCTCTAATTTTAGTCTTTATGTAATTATCTTGCTTTCCAATATTTTGCAAGAAGTATTGAATATCAGTGAAGCAGACTTTGATGGAGCTGACCTTTTCCCTTTGACCCTGCATACCTTCTGTCTATAACTGGTGATGAAATGACCAGATTTCAGGGTCTGTGGGAGGTGGCTCTGCATGGCTGTGAGGAGGCTCTAGACACTAAACCATCTTTCTGCTGGCTGGTCCATCCCACAGCTCATCTTGCACCTTCTATCTCTCTTTACTGAGGGAGGTCCGAGGCTCAGATGCCCCAAGATCCAGACAAAGTCTGTCTTCACCTTGGTTTGGGTCTCAGCCCTCAGAAGTCCAAACGGAAGATGTCTATCTAGAGTCATGTCTGAGCATCTGTGCGGCCAGTGATACGGATGATCATCACACCCAGGAGGCTTGACAAGGTCTGTTTTACTTACAAGGCATTCATGTTTATTGTTGGGTCTCCCCAATGGCTCAGCAGTAAGGACTCTGCCTGCCATGCAGGTGATGCGTGGGTCAGGAATCCCTGGGTCAGGAAGATCCCCTGGAGGAGGACATGGCAACCCACTGCAGCATTCTTGCCTGGGGAATCCCATGGGCAGAGGATCCTGGAGGCTGCAGTCCATCCATGGGGCTGTGGGGTTGGACATGACTGAAGTGACTGAGGACACACTCACTCGTGCTTATTGTCAATGTCTCAATGTTTACTTTCAGGTAAAATGCCCTTTAAAGATGTGACTTGGAGTATAATAATATTCTTATTCTTATGTGCTTTATAGGTTGATATTGTAGGACTCAGTGGGGCAAAAATGCATGTTTATAACTGCAAACTGCTTTGATAATTAATGGTTTTGTGTACAGGCCAGCTTGGCCCCTCTCGGGTCCAGCTTCTATGAATATGAAGTATCATCTATGCCTGTGTCTCTCTCACTTGGTTCTGAACCCGGGGACGTGTTGACTTCTTGATGAAGACTTACAGAGCAAACGTGTCTCATGGCCCAACGCCAACTCCATGGGCTGAGATCCTAGGGGTTTCCTGACCTGTGACTTCAGTTTTGTTCCCCTTATATTACAGGATTCGTGTCCACAAAACAAATCGCATTTGCCTGGGCTCACTTGTGGAGAAGGCAATGGCACCCCACTCCAGTACTCTTGCCTGGAAAGTCCCGTGGACGGAGGAGCCTAGTAGGCTGCAGTCCATGGGGTCGCACAGAGTTGGACGAGACTGAGTGACTTCACTTTGACTTTTCACTTGCATGCATTGGAGAAGGAAATGGCAACCCACTCCAGTATTCTTGCCTGGAGAATCCCAGGGACGGGGGAGCCTGGTTGGCTGCCGTCTATGGGGTTGCAGACTCGGACACGACTGAAGCAACTTAGCAGCAGCAGCAGCAGAGCTCACTTTAGGTGACATCTGTTCCTTGAACCCATGCCGGAAACCAAGTGCCTTGTATTAATATTTCATGGAGCAACTTTAGGTTCTTCAGGAGCTGTATCTACTCAACGGTGATGTGAACGATGATTTCTGGTGAAGTGAACGATGATTTTTGGTGAACCGAAAAGGACTGAAAACTGGAAAGGAAAGTAATGCTCCCAAGATCACAAAAGGCAGCCTGGAAAAAGGAGTTGGAAAGGGGGCCTGGAGAGAGGTGGCTGTGACCCCAGTCTCTGGCTGTGTGAGTCCACGGAGAGTTCAGGGCCCTGGACTGGAGGCGCTGGAGGGGCTGGAGGTGCTCAGAGCCTGAGGATTAAAGGAACAGGCTTGGGGGTTATTTAGGCATAATAACTTAATCTCTTTCATTTCACTTTCAGTTCAGTTCAGTTGCTCAGTTGTGTCCGACTCTTTGCCATCCCATGGACTGCAGCACACCAGGCCTCCCTGTCCATCACCAACTCTCAGAGTTTACTCAAACTCATGTCCATCAAGTCAGTGATGCCATCCAACCATCTCATCCTCTGTCATCCCCTTTTCCTCCTGCCTTCAATCTTTCCCAGCATCAGGGTCTTTTCCAATGAGTCAGCTCTTCCCATCAGGTGGCCAAAGTACTGGAGTTTCCGCTTCAGCATCAGTCCTTCTAATGAATATTCAGGACTGATTTCCTTTAGGATTGACTGGTTTGATCTCCTTGGAGTCCAAAAGATTTCTTAACTTGGTTACAACTATTAAGGTTTTGGAGGAGACCAAAAAAATAGCACTCCCCCCACCGCCCAAGCTTCTGTGTTTGGAACAGAGTGCAAGATAAGGCCCAGGAGACACTGGGGTGGAAATCAAAGGTCTGGGTGTGCAGCTGATGGGGCAGCCGGGCCATAGGCGTCAGCTTGGCCGTGACGGCCCAGACGGGGAGCACCTTCTCTGCGTGGGCAGCTGAGCGGTGGCCTCGGGCCCAGGAGGCCCAGGGGAACCTGACAGCTGGGGGATGGCGGAGCTAGCTCTTTCTCTGCTGCCCAGCTGTCCCCCGGACCCCCTGATCTGAGCGCCAGGGCGCAGCAGTGAAGGAAGCAGGATGGGGCGGGGGCGGGGCGGGCACTTCGACACCCGCCCGGCACTGCCAGGGGCTTAGGAAACCCACGTGCCCCGCCCACCACCCACAAGTGACGCTTCTGCAGGTGAGACCCAGGCACGAGAGCCCGGCGTCCAGCCAGGGCTGCCGTGGACTCTCGCAGTGGGCGTGGGGCTGAGGGGGCAGCCCCACCTGGCGCCTCCCAGAGAGACCAGTGGGTCCGGGGCTCCGTCTCTGTCGTGGGCGCCGCTGTCTTCCACTGTGCTCTTAAGGTCTTCTCCTTAACTGTATCAGTGTGGTTTTATTTTGAGATGGTTGTAGATTTACAGGCAGTTGTAAGAAATAATGCAGAAAGAGCCACTCACTCTCACTCCAGTTCCCCCTGGGGTGGAGGGGGAACATCTGCAAATGGGCTTGGGTGCCAGCCCCAGACTCTCCCACTGGCGCTGCCCAGTTCTGGGTTGGCACCGAGACACAGCATGAGCACAGGGTCCCGAGACACAGTTGGGGCCCAGAGCTGGGGTGGGGGGATCGGCCCCAGGACCTCTGTGGGTCTCAGACATACGGCAGCTGCCCAGCCACCTGGCCTGACCTCCGTGGCCGCAGGCCTGCGTTCCATCTCTGTAACTACTGCTGAGGAGTGTTCACTGCTGTGTATGTACCACCATTTGGCTAATAATACACCCATTAAAGGACATCTGGCTGGTTTCCAATGAAAGAAACATCTATTAGATGTTTCAGACCAAGACCCCAGGTGGACCCCAAGACCCTGCATGACGGCCTCAACCTGCCCCCGTTGTGATCCTTTCTTCTTGCCCACGTCCACCACGTGACATTGCTCTGCTCCTGCCGGCATCGCTGGCCACTGTAAAGGAAGAATCTTTTTCTAAAATCAGAGGTGAAACTCTCCCCGACCTCAGGACAATCGCTCATTTTCTCTTTGCTCCGTTTTCCCTTCTATATATGGAGTGAGTGTTTCTGCTTCGTGTGCTGAAAAGGTTAATGGTATCACTTCTGTTTACAAGGCTGAGGAGACAAGTGTGATAAAGATAACGCAGACACCCAGGTGTGGACTGGGGCTCCAGGGCTCGAGACCAGCTCCCCTCACCCGCGGCCCGCACCCTTCCTAGGATCACTGAGCTCCCAGAACCCCGCCTTTCCAGGCCTCAGTGCTCAGGCTTTGCGCAGTGCAGACCATTTAGTTCAAGTTGGCAGGTGCCCCAGATTGCTCATTATCAGCTACTTAAGGAGGAATGAGCTGCACCTGCAGAGGACTGGACTCGAAACTCAATTAAGACGTGAACTAGAGACATGACTTGATAAACCTCAGGCAGAACCACACGCACGTTCTCTCCAGGCTTAAAGTTTGCCTTTTCTGTAGACTCTGTGCTTCATTTGTCTTATTTGGATTCATCCAAGTACCCGGAAGGAATGCTGGTGCATTTAGGACCATCATGCTAGAAGTCCTGGAAATTAAGACTCAGTGGAATTCCAACCAGGCCTCAGTCTGGATGGGGACAGACGCCTCAGGCTGCAGGACCACCGTCTGGGCATCTGGGTCCATGAGCCGCAGCTCGGAGGGGATGCGGAGCCCTTCTTCTGGCCCCCAGCCTGAAGCCAAGCACCTCCGACCTGGGCATGGGTTCTGAGGAGCCTGGTTTCTAGATCTCCCCAGTGACAGTTATCACCAGCTGGGTACGGGGAACCCATTCCAGAGGCGTGGGAAGAGAGCCCCGTCCACATCTGTGTCTCCTCTGGGAGCACGCAGCATCAGGAAACAACACGGAGATGCAGAAGCGAGACCTGGAGGGGAGGGAGGCTGGACGTGCACGTCCCAGTGGAGGCTGTGTGGCCCCCGGTGGGTCCCTGAGGCCGAGCCTGTGTGAGTTCAGCCATGGTCAGTGGACACTCAGTGGACACACTCTTTCAGGTCACTTCTCAGGTCACCAAATCCCACAGTCTGATGGGGACCAAGCTTCCTTGCACAGATCAGTGAGGACAGTCCAACCCTGGGCCCCTGGGAAGCTGAGCAGAGGGAAGCGATGTGAATGTGTAAGAGCTGGTTCCCACACGTGGGCGCTGTCAGGCACGGCTGCATCACAGAGCAGGTGCCTGCAAAGTCTGGGCGCTGCGACCGCCCAGCCTGAGCAAGTTTCATCTTTAATTCTGTAGCCCAGACATCTTCTGAGGCTTGTAGGAGTCTGGAAACAATGACTTGTCCTGTGAATGAAGCTTGTTCCCAGGAAACCACTCACGCCACGCATGGATGAGGGCCAGGTCTTACTTCATTCATAAAAATTGATCATCTATCACATCACAAAGGTAAGAGTCAGAAAAAAGTAGCGTTGCCGGCGGCACTGCCTGGGCACAGTGCAATAAAGCCAAACGTGGTGAGCCAAGACCAGAGCCAAATTGTCCTTTAAAAAATTTGCTTTCAAATTTTAAAACATGAAAAATTTAAAACCTTCTATAAAACAATTCAGGTAGAAATGTCAATATAAACAGAAATTACTTAATTTTAAACAAATGGATGATAGTGAAGGTCCTGCCGATCAGTATCTGTGATCAGTCTCTGTATCTACATTCACACCAGTAATGGGGAAGACCAGGCCCTTTTGTGTGTTAGCCACCCAGCTGCGTCCGACGCTTTGCGACCCCATGGACTTATAGCTCACCAGGTTCCTCTGTCCATGGAATTCTTCAGGCAAGAATACTGGAGTGGGTGGCCATTTCCTTCTCCAGGGTCCTTTTGAGCCACTTAAAAAAATTCTACATTGTTGGCCTGAACTGGTCAGGTGAACCTGCCTGTGGGTGGGGACCTGTCACCCAGAGATGCTGGACTTGAGGAGTCAAGCAGGCACCCCCGCCTGCTCACACATCCCGTTTTTGTGCAGCAGGTGATGTAACTTCTCACAAAGGTTGTGTGGTGTTTAAGAGTGCGAGCTCCAGAACCACATCGTCTGAGCTACTCGAGCTTCGCTACTTTCTAGCTGTGTGCCTGGGTCAGTTACCGAGCATCTCTGAGTTGTAGTTATCTCATTTATATCAATAAAATAAGGATGCTAATAAAACTTACCAGGAACGCTGGTTGTGAGGATTGTGTTCATGAACGTAGCCGGACTCTTGAGTTTTCAGCACCTGCAAGTGTTATTCCTTAAGGGGCTTTTCTGGATGGACGCCTACTGGCTGGTAGGTGCAAGACCTGGAGTAGAGTTTGAAAATTTATTGTTGTTTGAAGGTGGGCTGTGCTTTTATCACATGTTGCTGGAAAACCTTCCCAACCCAGGTCCCTCTGTCCCATCCTTCCTTTTCTCTTTGCCACACAGGCGAGTGAGGCCTTAGGCCAAGTGACAGCTGCAACACGCCTGTGCTGATGTTCGTCAGCATCAGAGGCAGTGACGCTGCACAAATTTGAAGGTCTTTAGTTTTCGTGGGATTTCAGAGAAACTGATCTCCATGGTTCCCATTATTTTAAAATGAATTAGCTCAAAGTTCACTGGTGCTCAAGATGATGTTTTAATCGGGATTTATATGGAATTCATTCTGCATATCCCCGGCTCCCATCCCTCCAGAGACTCTGTTACTGACAGACGTTTGTGCTCTGGGGTCTGAATAAGACCCTTATCAAAGGGGCTAAGCTCTGTTCTCACCACCATGTAAGGCAGGAATAATCTCCTTTACTAACTGCCTCGAGATCTGCAGGTGTAGAGTTTCATTGAAGGATTTTGTGGGGGTATATACACATGATCAATGTTCCAGTGGATATTCTTGCTTAATCCTAGGGTTTTATGGTTGCTCTTGGTTATGCGTGTTATGAAACTTACAAAGTCTTTTATTCATTGCAAAGTCCCGGGATGATTCTCACATGGAGGAAAACTTCTGACCAGTAAAGTTGAAGGAGCCCCTGCTAAGGCAAGAATTCAGGAGAAATAACTTCTTGTGGTTGGCTTTTTGTTTTCTTAGATCTAGATCCAACTGGGAACATCATCTCCCTGTGGCTTCTATGTTGGTCTCCGTACACGCAGCCTAGGTGTTTGAGGGTCTGCACCAGGCCCAAAGCTGTGTTTATTCCAAGTTTAATCAACACTCCATAAAATTGCAAGGAAACAGCAAATGTACATAAAGTAACACTGTAGGGACACATCAGATCAGATCAGATCAGATCAGTCGCTCAGTCGTGTCCGATTCTTCGAGACCCCATGAATCGCAGCACGCCAGGCCTCCCTGTCCATCACCAACTCCTGGAGTTCACTGAGACCCACGTCTATTGAGTCAGTGATGCCATCCAGCCATCTCATCCTCTGTCGTCCCCTTCTCCTCCTGCCCCCAATCCCTCCCAGCATCAGAGTCTTCTCCAATGAGTCAACTCTTCGCATGAGGTGGCCAAAGTACTGGAGTTTCAGCTTCAGCATCATTACTTCCAAAGAAATCTCACGGCTGATCTCCTTCAGAATGGACTGGTTGGATTTCCTTGCAGTCCAAGGGACTCTCAAGAGTCTTCTCCAACACCACAGTTCAAAAGCATCAATTCTTTGGCGCTCAGCCTTCTTCACAGTCCACCTCTCACATCCATACATGACCACAGGAAAAACCATAGCCTTGACTAGACAAATCTTTGTTGGCAAAGTAATGTCTCTGCTTTTGAATATGCTATCTAGGTTGGTCATAACTTTCCTTCCAAGGAGTAAGCGTCTGTTAATTTCATGGCTGCAGTCACCATCTGTAGTGATTTTGGAGCCCAGAAAAATAAAGTCTGACACTGTTTCCACTGTTTCCCCATCTATTTCCCATGAAGTGGTGGGACCGGATGCCATGATCTTCGTTTTCTGAATGCTGAGCTTTAAGTCAACTTTTTCACTCTCCACTTTCACTTTCATCAAGAGGCTTTTGAGTTCCTCTTCACTTTCTGCCATAAGGGTGGTGTCATCTGCATATCTGAGGTTATTGATATTTCTCCCGGCAATCTTGATTCCAACTTGTGTTTCTCCCAGTCCAGCATTTCTCATGATGTACTCTGCATATAAGTTAAATAAACAGGGTGACAATATACAGCCTTGACGTACTCCTTTTCCTATTTGGAACCAGTCTGTTGTTCCATGTCCAGTTCTAACTGTTGCTTCCTGACCTGCATACAAATTTCTCAAGGGGCAGATCAGGTGGTCTGGTATTCCCATCTCTTTCAGAATTTTCCACAGATTATTGTGATCCACACAGTCAAAGGCTTTGGCATAGTCAATAAAGCAGAAATAGATGTTTTTCTGGAACTCTCTTGCTTTTTCCATGATCCAGCGGATGTTGGCAATTTGATCTCTGGTTCCTCTGCCTTTTCTAAATCCAGCTTGAACATCGGGAAGTTCACGGTTCACATATTGCTGAAGCCTGGCCAGGAGAATTTTGAGCATTACTTTACTAGCGTGTGAGATGAGTGCAATTGTGCGGTAGTTTGAGCATTCTTTGGCATTGCCTTTCTTTGGGATTAGAATGAAAACTGAGCTTTTCCAGTCCTGTGGCCACTGCTGAGTTTTCCAAATTTGCTGGCATATTGAGTGCAGCACTTTCACAGCATCATCTTTCAGGATTTGGAATAGCTCAATTGGAATTCCATCACCTCCACTAGCTTTGTTCGTAGTGATGCTTTCTAAGGCCCACTTGACTTCACATTCCAGGATGTCTGGCTCTAGGCCAGTGATCACCATCGTGATTATCTGGGTCATGAAGATCTTTTTTGTACATTTCTTCTGTGTATTCTTGCCTTCTCTTCTTAATATCTTCTGCTTCTGTTAGGTCCATACCATTTCTGTCCTTTATCGAGCTCATCTTTGCATGAAATGTTCCTTTGGTATCTCTAATTTTCTTGAAGAGATCCCTAGTCTTTCCCATTCTGTTGTTTTCCTCTATTTCTTTGCACTGATCGCTGAAGAAGGCTTTCTTATCTCTTCTTGCCATTCTTTGGAACTCTGCATTCAGATGTTTATATCTTTCCTTTTCTCCTTTGCTTTTCGCTTCTCTTCTTTTCACAGCTATTTGTAAGGCCTCCCCAGACAGCCATTTTGCTTTTTTGCATTTCTTTTCTATGGGGATGGTCTTGATCCCTGTCTCCTGTACAATGTCACAAACCTCATTCCATAGTTCATCAGGCACTCTATCTATCAGATCTAGGCCCTTAAATCTATTTCTCACTTCCACTGTATAATCATAAGGGATTTGATTTAGGTCATACCTGAATGGTCTAGTGGTTTTCCCTACTTTCTTCACTTTCAGTCTGAATTTGGCAATACGGAGTTCATGGTCTGAGCCACAGTCAGCTCCTGGTCTTGTTTTTGCTGACTGTATAGAGCTTCTCCATCTTTGTTGCAAAGAATATAATCAATCTGATTTCGGTGTTGACCATCTGGTGATGTCCATACAACGCATCAAAAGGAGTGGGAAGTGTAGGTAAAAGGGTAAGAGCACATAGATAACTGTCTAGTGTTTATGCCAAATAAGACACAGCAAGATTTAGACATTTTAATAGACAGACCAAAACAGCAATTTTAATTTCACGAGCAGTTTCAGGGGGTGGAACGGAAGTATTGTGGAGATGAGGGGACAGGCACGTTCAGGGGACACCCGGAGGCCCTGGGCGGACTCAGTGATCACAGAGCCCAGGGCCGTCCTAGGGCTGCTGGTGGGACTCGGAGCAGCTGGAGGCTCTAACCGCTGAGCGTCTGGTCCTGCGGTCAAGGGTCTGAGTGGTTTGTACATCTTAAAATAGCAGGACTTTCGTTTTCTTCTAGACACCAGGTTTGACTACTGCAGCTTCATTTCAAAGGGCCCTATAGGTGGGTGGAAACAACAAACAAAAAACATAGCTTTTTAGCTGATTTAATTAACACTTTCATACTCCCGAGACTTCAGCGTGCCGTTTTTGTGGGCAGTGAAGGCAGTCGGGCTTCTGCCGTGTCCCCGGCACAGCTGCCTGAACCACCCCGTCAGTGGCGTCAGTTCTGCTCAGGAATGCCGTCTGGCCGCGAGGTCTCCACCTGCTCCTCTGCGGCAGGTTCTAAAATCACGGAGGCCTGGAGCTTCTGGCGGCTTCACCTCCGGAGGTTTCCGGCTGTTCCTCCGTAGACGGCAACCTTGTAGGAAGGGGACGCATCTTCACTCCGGAAGCTCGGTTGGTTGGGGAAGGAGCCCGTTTTACGCGGAGACAAATCCCATTTCAACACGTTCACAGACCTTTCGTTCAGCAGAGCGTCGTGACCATCCCGGGAGCCTCGAGATGTTAAGTCGCCACCACTCGTCAGGCCCCAGCCTCCTGCAGACCTGTGCCCGGTGCTCCGAGGGGACACGGCCGTCGCGGAAAGGCCCGTCCCCGCCCTCCGAGAGCAGCGGCCGGAGATAAAGGGTCCAGCGACCACGTGGTCAGGCCACGAGCCGGGACGGAGGGGCGATGGCCGCGTCGCACGGGACGGTCAGGCCGCCTGTCGCAGTGGGTGACATTTGCGGTGCCTCTTGGAGGTCACCTGGGTCTCTGGAGAAGGAGCGAGAGGGCGTTCCTGGTCGAGAGAGGAGCCGCTGCAGGACGGGAGGCTCCGCGCGGCGAGCTGCTGCCCTAGCCGTCCTGAAAGCAGGGCCTCGGCGGCCACTGCCCGGGGCTGGGACCCCTTAGCCGGCGGGTGTCTCCAGGCGTCTGCTCCGCACGTTCGTCCTGCCCCGCAGCCACAGCAGCCCCTCGGGCAGAAACAGCCACTTCCCGAGCCGGAGCCGCTCCCCTGGGTGCTGGGCGTCGCAGCGAGATTTCATCTGTTGCTCTGGTTGCCCTGGGTGAGGGAGCGTGAAAGCGGGAAGTCACCGTTGCAGCCCTTGTGGTTTGACCCGCGGGCTGGAATGACCTCCGTCTTTTCCCTCTGTGAGATTAGAATCTGGTCTGTGAGATTCTACACACTTCTCTGCACTTTTGGGATCAGTGTCCCTGCCTTGCTCAGCTCATGAGCAGTATGTGAACATAAGGAAGTGACGTTTGGATCCTTGAGCCATTTCCCAGACTCCTGCCATAGGGACCGCTTGGGGGGCTTGATACGCAGCAAGACTTAAGGGCTGGCCCCTGGAAGTCCTGATCGGGGGGAGGGGAGGGCTGTGGGCTCTTTATTATGTTTTTAACGAATTTCCGAGCAATTTCTATGGTGAGGCTGGTGAGGGAAACACAAGTACTAAGCGCATTACGAATGTTAGGCACCAAACAAATGCTTTCTCCTCCAGCGAACCAGGCATGTGGGATGCTGGTGGTGATGAAGGTGTGTGTAGAAAAACTGGCATAAAACTCACCATTAGTAAGGGAATGACCTGGTCTCGAATCAAAGCTTTGGGTTCCCTTACATTATGGACTGAATGATAGACTCAAACATGGTAAGATGTAGTTGTGACATACCAGGGCTTCAGAAATTAACTTTGTTTTTGCTGGACTCCATTTGTCAAAGTTACACTACTTCAGATAGCCATAGGTTTTATTCTGTAGTGATTAAAAATAGTTGTTCAGAGCAAATCAAGCTAAGTTCACTTTGTTGGAACTGAGACTTTATGAGCCCAGAGATAGCTAAGTTAAAATAGCTTTTTTTTTTTTTTGCAAAGAGGCTATATATTGTTTAAAAAGTTAGAAGATGTAAATTAAAAGTATGTGTTTGTGTCTTTTTAAAATTAAACAAACCAAAAGTAAATAAGTAAAATCAACACACAAAAGTAGACTAGAGAATTCTTTTATGGCAATCCAATTATTTTCTCACTAGTTATTTCCTACAAACCAGCTCTATTTGCTAAACAATACTAGTTATTTTAGTTCATCTTAACTCATAATTTTGTAAGAACCAGATTGAAATTTGACCCTGAATTACTCACTAGAAAGCTGTTTGCTCATCAGATTGATATCATAAGGAGCTCCAGAAAAAATAAAATGCATTTTTCAAAATCTTCTATACAAACGCAGTTAATTACAAATCACTCAGCACAGACCATACAGAACCTGTGTAGTAACCAGTGCCTATTATACTTGAATATATTAAGACAATGTCTAGAATTTAAAAAGTAATTCTTTACCATTTTTACACTACATTCTATGATGTAAACAAGTGTTGGTCAGTTATGTCTGACTCTTCATGACCCCATGGACTGTGGCCCTCTAGGCTCCTCTGTCCATGAAATTTTCCAGGCAAGAATACTGAAATGGGTTGCCATTTCCTTCTCCAGGGGATCTTCCCGACCCAGGGATCAAACCCAGGTCTCTGGCATTGCAGGCAGATTCTTTCCTGTCCTAGTCACTAGTTCAGTTCAGTTAAGTCGCTCAGTCGTGTCCAGCTTTTTGCAGCCACATGGACTGCAGCCCGCCAGGCCTTCCTGTCCATCGCCAACTCCCGGAGCTTGCTCAAACTCATGTCCATCGAGTCAGTGATGCCAGCCAACCATCTCATCCTCTGTCGTCCCCTTCTCCTCCCACCTTCAATCTTTCCCAGCATCAGGGTCTTTTCCAATGAGTCAGTTCTTCGCATCAGGTGCCCAAAGTATTGGAGTTTCAGCTTCAGCATCAGTCCTTCCAATGAATATTCAGGACTGATTTCCTTTAGGATGGACTGGTTGGATCTCCTTGCTGTCCAAGGGACTCTCAAGAGTCTTATCCAACACCACAGTTCAAAGGCATCAATTCTATGGCACTCAGCTTTCTTCATAGTCCAAATGTCACATCCGTACATGACTACTGGAAAAATCATAGCTTTGACTAGAAGGACCTTTACTGGCAAGGTAATGTCTCTGCTTTTTAATATGCTGTCTAGGTTGGTCATAGCTTTTCTTCCAAGGAGCAAGTGTCTTTTAATTTCATGGCTGCAGAAACCATCTGCAATGATTTTGGAGCCCCCCAAAATAAAATCTCTCTCTGTTTCCATTGCTTCCGCATCTATTTGCCATGAAGTGACGGGAACAGATGTCATGATCTTAGTTTTCTGAATGTTGAGTTTTAAGCCTACTTTTTCACTCTCCTCTTTTACTTTCATCAAGAGACTCTTTAGTTCTTCAATTTCTGCCGTAAGGGTGGTGTCATCTGCATGTCTAAAGTTGTTGATATTTCTCCCAGCAATCTTGATTCCAACTTGTGTTTCTCCCAGTCCAGCATTTCTCATGATGTACTCTGCATAGAAGTTAAATAAGCAGGGTGACAGTATACAGACTTGACATACTTCCTTCCTGATTTTGAACCAGTCTATTGTTCTGTGTCCAGTTCTAACTGTTGCTTCTTGACCTGCATACAGATTTCTCAGAAGGCAGGTCAGGTGGTCTGGTATTCCCATCTCTTTCAGTATTTTCCACAGTTTGTTGTGGTCCACACAGTCAAAGGCTTTGGCATAGTCAATAAAGCAGAAGTAGATGTTTTTCTGGAACTCTCTTGCTTTTTTGATGATCCAGCTGATGTTGGCAATTTGATCTCTGGTTCCTCTGCCTTTTCTAAATCCAGCTTGAACATCTGGAGATTCATAGTTCATGTACTGTTGAAGCCTGGCTTGGAGAATTTTGAGCATTACTTTACTAGCATGTGAGATGAGTGCAATTGTGTGGTAGTTTGAGCATTCTTTGGCATTGCCTTTCTTTGGGATTGGAATGAAAACTGAGCTTTTCCAGTCCTGTGGCCACTGCTGAGTTTTCCAAATTTGCTGGCATATTGAGTGCAGCACTTCACAGCATCATCTTTTAGGATTTGAAATAACTCAACTGGGATTCCATCACCTTCACTAGCTTTGTTCGTAGTGATGCTTCCTAAGGCCCATTTGACGTCACACTCCAGGATGTCTGGCTCTAGGTGAATGATCACACCATCATGGTTATCTGGGTCATGAAGATCTTTTTTGTATAGTACTTCTGTGTATTCTTGCCGCCTCTTGTTAATATCTCCTACTTCTGTTAGGTCCATACCATTTCTGTCCTTTATTGTGCCCATCTTTGCATGAAATATTGCCTTGGCATCCCTAGTTTTCTTGACGAGATCTCTAGTCTTTCCCATTCTATTGTTTTCCTCTATTTCTCTGCATTGATCACTGAGGAAGGCTTTCTTATCTCTCCTTGCTATTCTTTGGAACTCTGCATTCAGGTGGCTATATCTTTCTTTTTCTTCTTTGAGAAAAGGAGTCACCAGAGAAGCCCTATTTTATGATGCATTCACTTTAACTCATTATATTTGTTTCTCTCTGATTAGTTCAACATAGAACAGTTTTACTAACCTCTAAAGTAAGAGTTGTTGCTTCCTATATGAACTATATTTCAGTCACATGTGATGGGGTGTTGGATTTTCTAGATTACTTGGGGTAGGCTGTGATTGTAATCCTCATGGTGGGAGCTGCATTTGTGTGTATCAGTTCTGTGTATTTATACCTTTATTCATTCTGGAGCGATGATGTAATAGGTTGCTAGCTGGGTGGTTGGAATAGAGACCAGCAGGTCGCTGACCCTGCCTTCCAGGAGCTCCGCATCCAGCAGGGAGGCGGGTATGACACCCATGGTCATTCCCTGGTATCTCAGGAGGTTAGAGGAAGTCATTCCCTCCTCTGGGAATGCAGGGGCAGGGCACTTTTGGGACAAAGGTGCTTTAGAGACGTGTCAGTTGATCAGGTGGAAAGCTTGAACCTGGGGGTGGGGAAGAGGGCTGGAAGTCCAGGCTAGGGGTGCTGGCCAGCCCCCCACCACGGGGCGTGTTTTCCGTTGCTTCTTTTGTGATTCATTATTATTGCCATTTAACCAAATTTTATTTTCCCTTGTGGAAGTCTCTGTTTATCTCATGTGGCATATGGGTTTCATAATACTTAAAAATCCCCAGGATTATTTAAACATCACTGCCCATGATTCTAGCCTTAGTGAAGTACAGCATTATAATTGAAATAATTTCTCTTGGGAGTTACTCCTACTAATTGGAGCTTTTCATTTATTCCAAATCTTTCAATCTGATTTAGAGTTCTAATAGTGTGAGCTAAAAGTTAAAAAGACAGGTTTTTGGCATATCATAGTGGATTCTAGGTGGAGATGTTATTCTGGAATAAAGATTATTTTGGTTAAGGCATGTTACATTTTTGGTGAGATATCCAACTAAAAGGTATTTCCAAACAAAAGTTAGAATTTGAAAAAGTCCAGCAAATTAAAGGGCTTCACAGATGGCGCTGGTGGCAAAGAATCCACCTGCCAGTGCAGGCGATGCAGGAGACCAAGAGACTTATTCGATCCTGGGTGGGGAGGATCCCCTGAGGAGGAGATGGCAGCCCACTCCAGTGTTCTTTCCTGGAGAATCACATGGACAGCGGAGCCTGGCGGGCCGCAGTCCTGGGGCCACAGAGAGCTGGACGAGACTAAGCACAAATATTTCAAAGTCAGAACGTCGATTTTCAGTGTACCCCCACCCAGTGTTTGATGTGTTTTAAATATAGAAAGCCTCAGTAATTTTGGACTGTTATCTATGGCAGTTTATTTTAGCACTAGGAGAAATGAATTTTGGACCACTGATAATATTCACTGGCAGAACACTCATAAGAAGTAAATTCTAGTTAAATAGTTTTGCTGCGAGTCAGTCCATTTTGGAAAATGTGACCTGGTTTCATTGCTCTGCAGGAGAGCAGCCTGCAGTGTCCCCCGCGGGGGCTGTCGCCGGGGGTCTGCCTCTGGGTGGTGTCCCCCGCGGGGGCTGTCGCCGGGGGTCTGCCCCTGGCAGATGGTGTTGGGTGGCACCCCTCTCTTCATCCTGCTCACCACGTTTAGCTGCAAACGTGGGGCTTTATGTTCAGGAACATATGTTGAGTCACAGATCAAGCCCCTCAGCTGACATTTTTCTGCCGCCACTGACCTCCCAGCCACGCAGGAAATCCCTGGGTAAGCAAGCTCCCTCCTGGCCCCGCTGTTTAGTCTGCGCCGCGCCGGGCAGGGCTCGCTTACTCCATTGATTGGCAAGCCCAGAACTAGGAAAACAAATGCACCAGGGTCCCACAGAAGCTCACTGCCCTCTGTCTTCCCGGCCTGCAGACGCCTGCAGATCTGTTTGGACTGAGGCTTGACAAGAGCGTCACAGGAAGCCCACCCGCCTCCCGGAGCGCTGCGACAGGGGACAGGTTCTCACAGTTGCAGCTTCCAGGCTGCAGGGACCCGTGCTATCCACGGCTTGGGAACTTTGAGTCTCGTCAAAGAAGGAAATAGCTCAAGTGGTTTGTTTTCACTGAAGATGAAGTTAATTGTTTGACTGAATCTGCAGTTCTAATGACACCATGATTAAGACGGGCAGAAACAGTAGGCAAGTCATGACACACGTGAGGTTCAGGGAAAAAAAGAAGAAAAAGATGTGAGGATAAGGAAAATTAAGGAAAAAAATCAAATTCCACTTTTTTAAAAAACACAAGCAACACAAGAAAAACACGAGTAGACTAGACGCGCTGAGACCCTAACCTTTTGCGCTTGCCAAGGTCACTGTCACCAAGAGAAATGAGCAAACCCACAAATGGGGCAAAACGTTTGCAAATCATAGTCTGACAAGAGACATGCATTTAGAATATGAGACTTTCTAATACTTAGAAGTGGAATTTAGAGATCTTACAGCTCAATGAAGAAAAGATAATGCAATCAGAAGCGGGTGAAGAATCAGGATCACGTGGTGAAAAGGTGATGGTGGTGAGCCATCGGGCCCATCAAAACCACGGTGAGACACCACGTCCCCCCACCAGGGTGGCCAGACAACCGAGACGGACCCCAGCGGGGGCGGTGAGGACGTGAGGGTGTGCACGCTCGGACACGTGGGCAGAACGCTGGTGCCACTTTGAAAGGCAGTTTGACAGTTTCTCAAAAGTTAAGCACAAAATTACCAAATGACTCAGCAATTCCAGTCTTAGGTAGGTACCTAAGAGACTGAGACCATATGCCCACACAAACACTTGCAAATTATTGCCGTCTCATTAAAAAGTTTCCCCATTTCACTCTTTATTTACTGTGTTCCGGCTTTGTCGAGACATGATTGACATGGAGCTTTGCTTAAGGTTAAGGTGTAGGGCATAATGACTGGATACTCACACATGTCGTGAGATGATCACGGTGTCTAGCTGGCATCCGTTAGTGTACATGGCTTCATTTTCCCTTGTGGTGAGAACCTGTAAGACCTACTCCCTTAGCAGCTTCAAACATGCAGTAAGTGCAGTGCTGTGAGCCGTAGCCATCCGGCGGCACCGTGTCCCCGGGACTCGTTTGTCTGATGACTGGGGGTCTGCCCTTTCTGATGCCCTTGGTCCCTTTGCCCGCCCCCGCCTCTGGGAACCACCAGTCTGTCTTCATTCCTGAGAGCTCAGCTTTTTTAGGTTGCACGTGTAAGGAAGAGCATGCAGTATTTGTCTTTCTCTGAGTTATGTTGCTTAGCATCATGCCCTCATGGCCCATCCATGTTGTCACGAGTTTCCTCCTTTTTATGGCCTAATAAGATTTCATTATATATATATGTATATACATACATACATACATACATATAGCGTTTGCTTTATCCATTCGTATCTGTTACTGAATTAGTTTGCTCCCATAGCCTGGCTATCGTGAATAGTGCTGTAGTGAACGCAAGGGTACAGGTATTTCTTCAAGATGGTGATTTCAGTCCCTTTTGGGACACAGACCCAGAAGTATAATCACTGGATCATTTGATAGTTATTTTTAAATTTTTGACAAATCTCCACGTGTAATTGCCTGCACCAATTTACGTTCCCTCCAAAAGTGCACAAGGGTTCCCTTTCCTCCACCTCTTCACCAACACTTGTTATCACTTATCTTTTTGTAAACTAGTCATTCTGAGCTGTGTGAGGTGATACCTCACTGTGGTTTTGATTTTCACTTTTCCAGTGATGAGTGATACTGAGCATTTTTTCATACATCTATTGGCCACATTCTTTGGAAGAATGTCTATTTGGGTCCTTTGCCTTTTTTGATTATTATTTATTTCTTTGCTCTTGTGTGAGCTCCGCGTGTATTTTGAGTAGTAACGGTCATCAGCTGTGTGGTCTGCAAGCACTTTATCCTGTCAGTAGGTTGTCTTTCCCTTCTGCTGATACTCGCAGCTTCTTAGCTAGATGCCGTCCCGCTTGTTTGCTTTCTGTTCTGTTGCTTCTGCTTTGGGGTCACATCCTGGAAATTGTTGCCAAGATCCATGTTAGAGAGCTTTACCTCTATGCTTTCTTCTGGGAGTTTTTTGGTTTCAGGTCTCATGTTTAAGCCTTTAACCATTTTGAGTGAATTTTTGTGAGTAGTGTAAGTTAGGAGTCTAGTTTCATTTTTTGCCTATCATTTTCCATTTCCCCAGCACTGTTTACTGAGGAGACTGTTTTTTCCGTGAAGTATCTTGGCTCCTTTGTCAAATACTGCTGCTGCTGCTGCTAAGCCACTTCAGTCGTGTCCGACTCTGTGTGACCCCATAGACGGCAGCCCACTAGGCTCCTCTGTCCCTGGGATTCTCCAGGAAAGAACATTGGAGCGGGTTGCCATTTCCTTCTCCATTGTCAAATACTAGCTGACTGAATTTGCACAGTTTCATTGCTGGGCTCTAGATTCTGTACCTCGGTTTTCGTGTTTGTTTCATTGCCAGAACCACACTGTTTTGGTAATGGTAGCTTGCAATCAGAAAGTCTGATCCCTCCAACCTGGTCCTTCTTCCTCAGGACTGCTTTGACCATTTGGGGTCTTTGGTGATTCCATGAAAATTTTAGGATCGTTGCTTCTACTTCTGTTAAAAATGTGGTTGCAATCTTGATGGCATTGGATAGTATGGACACTTTAACAATATTAATTCTTCCAATCTGTGAGCATGGCTAACTTTCCATTTGTGTGTATCTTCTTCAGTTTCTTTTATTATGTTTGCATGTTGACAAAATACCCTTGATTATATATCCGTCTTCTTATTGTAAGTTTATCCAAGGGCACTGAATGGAAAATATGAATTTACAGGTCACATCAGCATTGAGTATGTAGACATTCACTTTCATGAAAACACGGGGATCCTCCTGGATGTGGAAGGTTAGATCCCATCCTCACAAACTAATGAGCCTGACACGTGGTCCCAGCAATGGACATGTGTCTGACACTGAGATCTTTTAGAAGGATGTGCCTTTTTCATAGTTAAAAGGTGGCCTTCTGTGATAGGGCTTTCCTGATAGCTCAGTTGGTAAAGAATCCACCTGCAATGCAGGAGACCCAAGTTCAATTCCTGGATCAGGAAGATCTGCTGGAGAAGGGATAGGCTACCCACCCCAATGTTCTTGGGCTTCCCTTGTGGCTCAGCTGGTAAAGAATCCGCCTGCAATGTGGAAAACCTGGCTTTGATCCCTGGGTTGAAAAGATCCCCTGGAGAGGGGAAAGGCTATCCACTCCAGTGTTCTGGCCTAGAGAATACCACCGTCTGTATAGTCCATGGGGTTACGAAGAGCTGGACATGACTGAGCGACTTTCACTTTCACTTTTAAAAGGTGGCCTTCTGTATAAAATTCTAAGTGAGGAAAACATCTTTAAAAAGTTAAGCATGGGCAGAATCCAGCCATTGAAAGTGTGCTCTGGGTTTCTGAATTTTCTCAGTACTTGAGCATAGCACGGGTCTGTGTTCTGTGGGTGAGCTCTGAGCTTTCTGATCACAGACAGACCCCTGCTCTCTACCTCTTTCACTGAAGCAGCCTCCTGTGCTGCTCTGAGAGACAAGGTGTGGAGGAACACGCATCTCGGCTTTTTGACATCCCCGGCCATTGGTTGTCAGAGGTTGAGACACAAATAGTTCTTCTAAGAGAAAAGAAGCCCTGGTTTTACTCCAGCATTTTTTATTATGTGACGAGTGGACTGTCCTCTCGTCCACACGAGTGAGGCCCCGGCTTCCCGGAGGCAGCAGCTCCCAGAGCGGCTCAGACCGTGCTGGAGAGATGAGCGCAGAAATGGCGCTCTCCGGCTCTTCTGTGTTTGGCTCCAGCAACTTGGAGGCTTGGTTGTCAGAGCGGCAGATATTTTTCAAAGACTTAAAGGGGAAGAAGGTATCAGATTCCATGCCCGCGCCCATCACGAATCGCCTGCCAAGAAGGGGCATCTGAACAGAGTGCCTGGGGCAGGGACATACCGAGGCCTGCAGGGAGGCCCTCGGAGATGACTGTCTTCTGAACAAAATGAGTTCGTTCTCAGGGCTGGCTCACTCTGAGTTTAGCCCTCAGGTGTGCTTTTATCCTCAGAGGGAAGGAAGCCCGACCCGCGGGGCCCTGAGCGTGGCTGGGAGGGTCCGCTCCCAGGCCCAGCTTCACCCTGACCTGAGCCTGGAGCATCGTGGACGCTCGCTGTGTATCTGGGCTCTGCAGCTGCCCAGAAGATCACCGGGCTGAAAGCCCCCCAGGGTCCCCAGGGTCCCCGGATCCCAACTCCACTTTGATGAGTTATAGTTTTCCCAAGAGGCAGACCACCTCACGATGGCGTGAGAGGTGGGCTTAAAGGACGCATGCGGCTGCGGGGCCTCAGGAAGCTGGTGAGCAAGGCTGTGCCCTGCGGGGTGGACCGGCCGCGCTGGACGTCGCCGCCTCTTCTCCCGTCCCCAGCATCCTGTCTTTGGGTGTCCGGAGTGTTGGTGGGGCTGTGGGCTGCACGGTGACCAGGTTCACATGTCAACGTCCTAAGTGCCAGCACCTCAGAGATGGGAATTCGGGAGGTGACCGATTTAAAATGAGGCTGTTGGGGTGGTCACCGCAGCTCAGCCCAAGGTGAAAACCACCAGATTTCAGAGACTGTGATGCAGGAAGACCAGCTGGTGCCTGATTTCATTCAGAAGAACAGGCAAAAGCCAGCCTGAAACCGATCAGTTTATACCACTTGTGTTTTCATTAAAGGCAATTGTGTTTAAGTGCCCGCCAGCCCAGGTGGCTCAGATGGCAAAGAATCTGCCGGCAGTGCAGGAGACGCAGGCTGGATCCTGGGTCGGGAAGATCCCCTGGAGAAGAGAATGGCAGCCCACTCCAGTCTTCCTGCCTGGAGAATCCCGAGGACAGAGGAGCCTGGCAGGCTATCCATGGAGTCACAAAAGAGTTAGACACGACTGAGAGACTAACATGACAATCCTACACACCAGGCCAGGAAGACACAGGAGTTGAAAAGAGAACCAGTTCAGTTCAGTCTATTTTATTTTGAATTGTTTGCTCTTAATTTGACCAAAAGGCACAAAAGTAGTCTTGCATCTGCTCCTGCCCCTGCCGGTCTAGAGCTCAGCTGGGAGTGTCTGGCTGAGGCTGGAGCTCCTGCAAGAGGACGGGAGCTTCTGCTCCGCCAGATGCTCCTGCCGTTTGCCCGCGGCCTCCCCTCTCTGAGTCTGGTTGGCTCTCAATCCAGCGAGAATGGGAAGAAGACGGGCTACCTGAGCAACGGGGTTTCTCACGTCAGTTCTGACTCTGAGGTCGGTTTGTTGGCTGCCCAGGAGGGAGATTGGAGACCAGGGCCGTCGGGAGACCTGGAGTCTGCACCCACCAGGAGGGCGCGTCAGCCCAGTTCTGGTGGAGGGAGGGAGGTGTGGCGTGTGGATGCCCCCCTGGGCCCCGCCTGGGGTGGCCCCCCGACGCCGAGGCCTGCCTCCTCCCCGGGGTGTGCGCTCTCTGGAGGACGAGGCACGTGGGCATCCTGTGTGGCGAGTGTGGCTGATGGGCCCTGTGCCAGGCGCAATCACGGCTTTACTGCTGCAGAGCCATCATCTGAGCGGCATCTTTGCATTTCCTGAGATGGGCAGGAAAGGAATCCGCCCAGACCTCCCGTCCCCCGTGGGAGGTCTGGGGGGGAGGGGCCGGGGATGGCAGGAGTTCTCCGAGTCTAAGCAGTTCCTAGTGATCTGTATTTTTTTTTTAACTAAGAGTAAACTGTATGTACAAAAGAACACATTAGTGTATACACACACACATACTCACATACACACACACCGTCCAACCACTCCCCTCACCCCCGCCTGAACAGAAACATTTCCAGCGTTTGGGATCTGGTTTCTGCTTTCCTGCGAGCAGCTGCTGTGCTGCTTGATGGGAGGGTTTGCTGTAAGATGAGCAGACACCCAGAACGCTCTGGGCCATTGTGAGCCTGGCGGCCGGGACACACCACAGGCTGACTCCAGCTCTCCTTCTAAGAGTGTAATCCCATAATGCAGAACAGAGAGGTTTTGCTCCTTTGAATTAAAGCCTTAATACTATGCTTGATTTTGTTGAGGGTTTTTTTTTTTTTTTCCTTTTGAGTAAAGAAAATTTAATCCAAAATCGTCATGCGAACTCAAACATCCCTCCTCTATTTTAAGTGTGTTCCCTCTTGAAACCATCAAAGAGGAGAACAGGGACGGTCTGGTCTTAAGCGGGTTAATGCCTTCCTGACCAGGACAGAGACATGTGAGTGCCAGACTGAAGCCCTCTGTCCAGCGGTGATGAGATTGGCAGGACATCTGACGCTCTGTGTCTCGCATCTACTAAAATGATCTCCCAGCAGGACGGGGAGGTCTGTGTGTGGACCCACCAGCAACACCACAGGTGTGGCCCCCTAATCTGAGAACAGCCCCTCTCTCCCAGAAGGCTCCGTGCACTGTGCAGAGTTTACAGCTGCAGTCTGCAGACAACACATGCAAACCACGTCTGTCAGTCAATCGACCCTCATTTCTGGATGAGGAAGCCAGGTGCAGGGGAGGTGAGTGATGGGAGAAAACCACCTAGTGGGCGACCCCAGGTGGGTGAGGCTGGGCCTGTGGGATCCGGATCCTGTGCTCTTCACAGAGAGGATAACCGACTCATGGCCTTTCAGCTTCTGCATCCACAGCGTTTTGCAGGATGGAGTTCGAGTTAAGTCTACTTCCTGGAACAGAATCAGGAACCATTTTCTCTCCACTAATGGTCTGACTCACCAGTCGAGCATCTCTCGAGCCCAGTCCCAAGACCACTGGAGTTTGCCCGCTGGTGGTGGGAGCCAGCAGGAGAGTGCCCTTCCTCTCCACCACTTAGGACACCAGCTCGTGGGCACCTGGGCGTCCGTGGACAACGTGTGGCAGCCTGGGTCGCCGCCCCACTTGTCAAGTAGCAGATGTCTGGTTCCCAATCCCTTGGAAAACAGAAAGTGCTGCGGTATATTTAGCACCAAAGACTGGAATGCCAAGATGTCGGTGGTCCCTAGAGTCAGACGTTCCAAAATCCTTCAGCTGCAGAAACGCGGGGACAAAAACAGGAAGCTTTCTCGTCGTCTGGGAAAACAAAGTCCGTTGTAGCTTTTCTTCTCACATTGAAAAAAAAAGATGGTGTATTTGCACGAGTGAGAACACTCACACGATCCTTACAGGAACGATGACGCCAGTGCAGCAGAGGGCACGCATTCTGCTGAGGGCGTCCCAGCTGCCCTCCATCGGCCATGTCAGAACGCAGCCAGATGTTCAAGCTTGTCACACCACTTCCCAACTTCCCACAGGTTGGTTTCTTCAGATGAGAATGAGAAATTAAAATATTCTAATTTTCTAGCAAAGCTTAAACCTCAGCATTCAATATGCTGGGAGATCTGATAATGTTGACTATGAAACGTGCTGATGAGAAAGAACATCAGCTCAGTGGGAAATCCACATCACTGCCGTCCACCCATCTATCCATCACCCATCCATCCACCTATCCATCTGTCCATCCATCTACCCACCCACTCACCCGTCCATCCACTCACCCATCCATCCACTCACCCGTCCATCCACTCATCCACCCATCTATCCACCACCCATCCATCCATCCACCCATCCACTCATCCACCCATCCATCCATCACCCATCCATCCATCCACCCATCTGTCCATCCATCTACCCACCCACTCACCCGTCCATCCACTCATCCACCCATCTATCCATCACCCATCCATCCATCCACCCATCTATCCATCCACCTATCTATCCATCACGTATCCATCCATCCACTCATCTATCCATCTATCCATCCATCTACCCACCCACTCACCCGTCCATCCACTCATCCACCCATCTATACATCCACCCATCTATCCATCACCCATCCATCCATCCACCCATCCATCCATCCACCCATCTATCCATCCATCCACTCATCTACCCATCCAGGAGGAAACGGCAGAGGAACCACCTTTGTGCTGGCACCAGGGTTCCATGGGTGCTGAGCTGGAGGGGAGTTTGGAGGAAACCCTTTCTCTGGGCTTTGATAAGATTCAGTAGCGATGGGCCTTGAACTGTCAGGAGATGTGGTGTTTTCCAGACATTTAACCACAGGGTCTGGGATGTTGTGTGTGAATTGCAGACTCATATCTGTGGCCCATGCTCTGAAACACAGTTGGGGGCTGTGGGGCAGCAGGGCCAGAGAGAAGGCCCCAGGGAGGACAGCTGTCCTGTCCCACAGCTGAGCATGTCCTGACGCAGCCTGTGGCACCGCCATGGGGCGGGGAGGACACAGCACAGGAAATGAGCCTCTGAGGCTCGGCACGTCCAGCAGAAGCCCTGAGACGCCCCCGGATGGCTGCCTGCCCGACACGTCAGTACTTTGCTCTAACTTTCAGGTTGATGACCACGTTGGGGACAGTGAAGTGAGTGGCTTGCACCTATGGGCCAGGCCCTGACCCAGGGGTCCCACTAACCCAGACGCTGACGGTCGCCTGAGGGGTCCTCGTTTGGTATGACAGGGGTCCGGCCCAGAGTCTTTCACATCCAGCAGGGCTCCCTGATGGAGGTGTTGTGTCTAGCAAGGCCCAGAGTGGACGTCAGGTGGAGACTCCCAGATGGCAGTCCCTGGGCCCACTGGGGCTAAGTCTGGCCCAGCACCCAGTGCCCGGGGCCTGGCCCCTGCACGATGACCCTTGGTCCCTGTAAAGTTGTCTGGAAAGGGTCCAAGCGCAGCCAGGAAGGAATGGCAGGTCATCCCACAGGGCCCGTCCTCCCCCTGCCTTGCCCTGGAGACAGCAGGCCTCACGGGCGGGAGGACGACTGTTTCAGACGATGTTTTTGTAGTTAATTCACAGTTTCCAAGGACTAATCTCTGTGGGGTTTCTCATGCTGACTGTGAGTGGAGTATACCTTCTGTGACTCCTTTATCTTTCCCAAATAAAGACAACAGATACTGACTGGCTTCCTCACAAATTCACACCTCTCCTGAAAGAAAAATGGCGATAATGTTGAATGGGCCCATTTATCCGCTCCTGTTTCAATACTGGCATTTGAAAGCATAAACAGTGATGCAAGCAGTTACCCAAGATAAGGGTTCACTGGTCAGAACAAGCCCGAGGCCAGAATGAGAGAGGAGACTGGGGAGAAGGAGCAGCCAAGGAAGTGGGACCGAGTGAAACCCAAGGGAAGAAAGCAGCTGTCACCCTCCCGCCTCCTCTCCCCTCTGCGTGTCAGAGGGGACGGAGGCATCCTTGGCTTGTCCTGGCAACGCCCACCCTTGGGCCGGACGCTCCCCCCGTTGCAGACCCCAGGCAGCTGAGAGGGGCTGGGGCCTTTCAGCTGGAGGTCGTCAGTGTCAGGCCGTACTTCCTGAAATTACTGTAGTTTTTTACCCCAAAGAACCATCTATGTTGAAAATATCAAATATGGCAGATCTCTTCCCTAAAAAGGAATAAAGGACAGGCTTACTTGTGCATGTGTGATTTTTTTTTTTTCTCCTCTGGTGCCTCAAATAAAGGTAAGTTGCCTGAAGGAAGTGTGATGAGGGAGGGAGGGAAAAGGTGAAAGTCTAAACTCAGACTTGACATTACTTATCTCTAGAGACCACAGATAAGTAGACCAGTTTGTACCAGCAAATCAGTCAATGGACTATCACTATGCATTTAAGTTTAAGAAAAACAGAAGAAGTGCTGATAACCTTTGAAGCTGCCTCCTCATGGGGAGCAGGGTTAGAACCATAGATTCCAGAGTCCAGTGTGACCTTATAGATGCTCTGTGTTCGCTCCCCAGCACGCCAACACGACTCTCTCAGGAAGGTTTCTTGGTCATTATAATTCCAAAGTGTGTGACACACACAGAAAACAGATAATTTGCAGATCTGCCCATGTTAGGCGAATTTACCTTTGCTGAGATACAGAGCTTTCCCATGACCATCAGTCACAGCACACGTCCCCTGTGTGAGCACCGTTGCGGCTGAGCTACAGTCGCCTCTGACGTCGCAGCAGCTCCTGGCTCCCCTGGGCCCACAGGTTCGGAAGTCGAGCCCAGGTGTGACGGGTCAATAGTTGGTTGCATCTTGTGGAATTGAACTCTGACTATTAAAGGAAATGACATTTTGTGGAAGACAACCGAGTTCTAGGGTTGCAGTCTGTCTTGATGAGGGATGGGGTGGGTCTCTGGTTTCACGTTTCCTCCCAAGTCAATGACGTCAGCCAACCTTGACCTTAACCCTGAAACCACAGGCTCTTCGTGGCCAGCTGTGACTTCAGGGGTGTTGGACCGAACTTCACCTCAACCAGGACTCTGCTGGGCTCTTCCCGCCTCTCCAGCCCCCTCCCCTGGACTCTCATTAAGGAAGGAGCAGACCTTCCTTATTTGAACTAACCTCACTTCCCGCTTCTCCCTCCTCCTGCTCTGCGAGGCTTGCACGTTTGGGGTCATCGCCAGTTGGCCTGGCATTTTCACGTTGCACCCTTGGCCACCTGAGGTATTTGGCTGTTCGTGCCTCCGTTGTTCTCAGACTCTTCCCAGGGGCTGGGGAGACCCTGAAGGTGGAGGCCTCTGGAGAAGTCTGACCCAGGAAGAGCAAAGCAGGACCCCCCCACCCCGGGACTGAACTCTGCCATCAGGACCCTCCCCCCGAGACTGAATTCTGCCATCTGGCCATGGATGAGGGTGTGAGGGCAGAGACTCCAGGGAGGCTGCCTGGCTGCCCTCCCCGCCCTGTGCCCTCTCACCTGTGACCCTGGCTGCCTGGAGCTGGGGCGGAAGCTGTAGACCCCAGGCCCTCCGCCAGCCCTGAGGCCCCCACGTCAATAAATTCGACAATAGGATCCTGAGGACTTGAGCCAGGAGACAGTTCTCCTTGGCTTTCCAGGGACTCCTGCTCTCCCTCCAGGATACCCCCGACCCCTCTGCCTGCTTCCCGCACTGCACACAGAGCAAGTGCGGGTAGTTCTGGGCTCTGAGTTTCAGAAGCCTGGGCTTACGACGGGCCCCGGCCGACTCGCCGAGATTGACCCATGACACATGGCTGATGGGGTGATGAGGGCCGGTGGCCCGCACGGACGGACCCTCCCCAGGCCTCTGCTCTGCCCCTCACTCCCGGGCTGCTGGTGGTGTGGGTGGTTGTGGAGAGAGTCCTGGAAAAGAGCCTCAGTGCCCCCAGAGCTGGAGGAGGGGCAGGGAGAGCTCTCAGAAGTATCTGGTCCGGAACGAGGGGAAGTGGGCCCCTGGAGGTGATGTGGCGTGCCCCAGAGGACAGGTGTGAGGAGGTCATCTTCAGGGCCCGGGGTGACCCTGCCAGACCAGTGACCAGGAGTCAGGACCGAGCACCGGTGGGCCGGGCACCGGCATCCCACGGCCAGCACCCTGCCTCCTGTGCGGCTCTGGGGTCGCCTCGAGCCAGTCCAGCGGTCCCAATCGCTCGGGAACGGGGCCCCCAGCAATGTCAGCTCACGCTCAGCATGAGACCGTGGTTTCTTACAGCAGTGTGTGACTGGAGATGAACCCCAACATGCGTCTGGTGACGAGCCTCCTCTTGTTCTGAGTTCAAATGCCTAATGTGGGTTGAGGAAGCCGGGACAGACCGTCGCCAGGCCAGCACGGGGCATGTCCCACGCGTCAGGGTGAATGGAAGGTGCTGAGGGTTTGAGAAGGAATAGGTAAACTTTCTCTGTTCATTCTCGATGCCAGGAAATGCAGTGATAAACACAACGGCCAAGGCTGCTCCCCGGAAGGCCACGGACGTCTCGTCTTTGCAGTGTGCCCACCCCCCGGGGGGACGTCCACCGGGACCACGTGGCCGGCAGCGCCTAGGGGACAGTCCTGGGTGTGTCCGTGTTTACCGTGGACTTTGCTGGGGCTGAGCCCGTGCTCCTTGCTCCTGAGGAATGGGGCGAATGGCTGATCACACTGAAATGCTATGTGCTTTTCTCGTGCGGCTGCTGGAGCTGTGTCCTATTTCCAGTTGAGTTTATAAAAGCATTAGCAGCCTCGTTTTCTCAGGGGCAGGACTACAGCACATATTGTCATCGTTTCCCAGGGGCTGTGGGATAGGCGCAGGGGCAGCTCAACCTGCCCTTAGGTTGGCATGGCAGGCGAGCGTCTCCTCAGCGGCGGTTTTGTCGAGGCGTGATGCACGAGCCCTGCACGGCATCTATCGCGCGCGTACGACTCCATGTTTTCGGTTCTTTCACGTTGGGCACCTGTCAACACAGGGTTTCAGAACGCGGTTGGCGCCCCAGCCCGTGGCCTCCACTCTCGTTTCCTCCTGCCCACCTCCTGCCCCAAGCAACCACTAGCCTGCGTCCTGCCTCCACAGAGCTGCTGATCTGGACACTTCATGTGGCTGGAGTCACCCCAACCGTCGTTTGTGGCTCTTTTCAAGGGATATCGGTGCATAACTCCTCCCTACAGCTGAGTGTTGTGTCCCTGTTGGGTGGGCCACGTCCTTGCCCACTCACCAGCTGATGGACCCTGGGCTGCTTTCTCTCTGACTGTTCTGAGCGACGCTGCCGTGAGCGTTCATCTATGAGCTTTTGTGGACGCGGATTCTCATTTCTCTCGGGTGTAGACCTAGAGCCAGACCGCCTGGGCCCTGCGGCCTGCCCGTCCTCCCAGTCGGCTTCTCGGCTGTTCTTCAAAGTGAACGCACAGTGTACATTCCCACCATCGAAGTGCAGTGTCCCAGCTCCTCCGTGTCCGCACCTCCCGACACCTGCTCTCCTCTTTGTGGTCACAGCCATCCAACAGGGGTGGGGCTCACCTTTTCATGTATTTTTGGGCGTTTGTGCGCCTTTGGGGAAATGTCCAGCCACATGTGTTGTCCATTTATAAATCAAGTTGTTTGCCATTTTACTACTGAGTTGCAAGTTTTCTTTATATGTTCTAGATACAAAACCTTCATCAGGCACATACTTTGCAAATACTTTGTTCTATTCTGTGGCTGTGGAAAATTCTGAAAGAGATGGGAATACCAGACCACCTGACCTGCCTCTTGAGAGACCCATATGCAGGTCAGGAAGCAACAGTTAGAACTGGACATGGAACAACAGACTGGTTCCAAATAGGAAAAGGAGTTGGTCAAGGCTGTAAATTGTCACCCTGCTTATTTAACTTCTATGCAGAGTACATCATGAGAAACGCTGGACTGGAAGAAGCACAAGCTGGAATCAAGATTGCTAGGAGAAAAAACAATAAACTCAGATATGCAGATGACACCACCCTTATGGCAGAAAGGGAAGAGGAGCTAAAGAGCCTCTTGATGAAAGTGAAAGAGGAGAGTGAAAAAGTTGGTTTAAAGCTCAACATTCAGAAAATGAAGATCACGGCATCTGGTCCCATCACTTCATGGGAAATAGATGGGGAAACAGTGGAAACAGTGTCAGGCTTTATTTTTTTGGGCTCCAAAATCACTACAGATGGTGACTGCAGCCATGAAATTAAAAGACACTTACTCCTTGGAAAGAAAGTTATGAACCAACCTAGATAGCGTATTCAAAAGCAGAGACATTACTTTGCCAACAAAGGTCCATCTAGTCAAGGCTACAGTTTTTCCAGTGGTCATGTATGGATGTGAGAGTTGGACTGTGAAGAAAGCTGAGCCCTGAAGAATTGATGCCTTTGAAGTGTGGTGTTGGAGAAGACTCTTGAGAGTCCCTTGGACTGCAAGGAGATCCAACCAGTCCATTCTAAAGGAGATCAGCCCTGGGATTTCTTTGGAAGGACTGATGCTAAAGCTGAAACTCCAATACTTTGGCCACCTTATGCGAAGAGTTGACTCATTGGAGAAGACTCTGATGCTGGGAGGGATTGGGGGCAGGAGGAGAAGGGGACTTCAGAGGATGAGATGGCTGGATGGCATCACTGACTCGATAGGCGTGGGTCTCAGTGAACTCCGGGAGTTGGTGATGGACAGGGAGGCCTGGCATGCTGCAATTCATGGGGTCATTTAGAGTCGGACACGACTGAGCAACTGAACTGAACTGATTCTGTGGGTGTCTTTTGAAACACAAAAGTTTTAAATTTTAATCAAGTCTAATTTACTCATTTTCTCTTTTGGTATTTCAGGTTGCAAATTCTTGATCTTAAACAAATAAACATTTTGGAATGCCAGTTTTTTTTAGAGAGATGATAGACGTTTTAAAATGTGATGTTGAATATAAAGCACTTTTTAAGTTTTTAGCTTAGAGGTGGAAGCTTATGGTTATTTTAAAACAGAATGTTTACTGTATTATTGACACAATATGATAGCTCTGTTTCTATTAAATGCAGACTCACCTGGCAGGATCTCTTACAAAGACCCTCTCGGGCAGTGTGTGAGTGTGTGTGTTAGAGCCTTCCTGCCATCTTACCGCTCTGGAGATAGCGGCTTCACTGCACTTCATTGGTGAAATTATAGTTTCTCTGTGTTCACTTTGCTCCGTGTCTGACCCTGGGCAGGGGCTGGCTCTGTGAGCCAGAGGAAGGCTTCTGGGGCTGTTTGGAGGCCGTTTGTAAGGAGCTCTCATGAAGTCAGCTTTGCTTTTCTGAACTGAGCAATGGACAAAGTAAAGCAAACCTTGGAGACTTTTCTCAGGGAAGAGGACGGCCAGGCACTCACTGGCAGAGCTGGGAAAATAGGCCTGCCCCTGCCCCTCACCCTTCCCAAGGCCAGGGGCTCAGCCGTGCCTGGAACTGGTGGGGGCGACCCTTCCTCCTCCTTGGCCAGACCAGAGGCACCAAGTCTTGGTACCTGTGGACACGGATCAAACTGTAGAACAAACTAGCCCAGAGTCCCAAGATTCATTAGTATCCTTAGGTTTTCAATGCACTTGGTTGTTAAAAGTGGACAAATAAAGAGCAAGTTCAAATCCACAGGTGATGCTTCTGTCCCACCTGCTTGGGCTGAACAGCGTCCCCTCCGAACTCATGTGTTGAAGCCGAACCCCTGTGTCCTCAGAAGGCAGTCTGTTTGGAGATGAGGCTTTAAAGGGTGATTAAGTTAAATGAGGTCACTGGGGCCCTGATTTAACCTGCCAGGGTCCTCACAGCAAGAGGAGCTGGGACACAGACCGGCACGGAGAATGACCACATGAGGATGAGACCTCAGGAGGGAGCACCCTGCCAACACCTCGATCTCAGCTTCCGGCCCCCAGGACTGCATACATTTCTGCGTGTAAGCCGCCCCACCTGTGGCACCTGCTGGAGCAGCCAGAGCAAACTAACGGGTCGTCTCTGCTCACTAACTTCTGTAAAAGGTCTATTCTTTCCCCTTAGAAACGGGGGAAATGCAACAGGAGAATGCCCATTCTCTCTTGCGTCTGTTACTGGTGCTTCAGGCCGGGGTGCATCTTCCCAGCTGAGCTCTGCAAAGCCTTCAGAAAGCACTTCTGTTCTGATCTGCATCGCTGATCGCTAAAGCAAGCACGTGAGGTCCCGAGTATTACCAGCCACAGTTCACACTGAAGAAGTGGAGACTCGCCCTAAGAAATCCAGCTGGTGAGCAGCAGAGAAAGGGCAGCCCCCGTCCAGGGCCCTGAGCCCCTCGTCCACAGGTGAAGGCTGTATCCCTGGCAGCAGGCTGCTTGCTTCTGGGAAAGGCACCGCGAGTTGAAATGATGTCAGTGCAGTCTAGTTTATATTATGTGCATAAAAACTTTACGTGATTTACATCATGATGGAGGTGAGACTAGGGACCAAGTGCTGAATTCTGAGACGATCAGTGAAGGAACAAACAGCACATGTGCTCAGGGCTGAGTTAAGCCCTGCACTAGTACCTGCTCCAATAAAACCTCGCTTCATTTTTAACGTCGCCCAGGAGAGGGCCTGCATGTGCGAAGTGGGACGAGGCTGCAGGTTTTGTGGGGACAGGTGGTGTCCTGGCTTCCAGAGCTTTGCCCATGGCTGCGGGCTGGAGGGACTGCAGGAGGGGCTCCGGGTGGTGGTCGTCTCATGTCTGCCTGGGACTCTGCCTTCCCAGGGCCGTGGGGAGCCGGGTGTGCTGGCTGGGGGACCCTGGGCACAGCTGGGGTGTGTGGGTCTCTGGCTGAAACCCATTGGTTGAGAGAAGCCTCAAGCTCCCTTTGTTTTCAGGGCAGCTGGAGGGTCCGCAGCAGCTGCTGCTTTCTGGTCAAGACCTGCCCGCCGAGGGCCAGCACCTGCCTGGGGCAGCACCCGAGACCTGGACAGAGCCCCTTTGCCAGGAGGACGGGGTCCAGCTGTGGGGCAGCTTCCCCACAGCCCCACCCCCAGCCCCGGTCTCCAGCAGTGAGACCTGTCACCCTGGACGTGAGCTGAGAGCATCCGCGGGGCGTCTCTGGCCATCTGTGTTCAGGCTAGCGAAGCAGGAAGAGGCGGTTGTTTTCTTAAGCAAGTCCCTGTCCTGAGCCTGCAGCCGGAAGGAAGGCGCTGCTGTTATTTTCGGGGGGCACTGAGAGCACAGGCGGGTGGAATTGGCGGCTGAGCTGGGCTCTGCGGTGGCCTCCGGTCATGGTCGGTCACATCGCTGGGAGGCCCAGTGGCTCCCCTGCGTCCTCTGATGGGGAAGGCGACCTTGACGCAGTCAGGAAGATGGGACTGATGTGATTTGTCACATCACTTTGTCTGCATCCTGACGGGGATCTCAGGGCAACCCACTTAGAAGAGAAACTGAGGGCTTTTCACTAGCCCACAGACTTCACTCTCGTCTACTCCATTTTAAATATAAACAAACAAAAAGCAACCAAAGAACAAAAAAACTCCAAAAAGCAAAATAGACAACTTTGAGGCTATTGGCCCTTCTCTTTCCCCTTCCTGCCTCTCTCGTATGCTGCATCTATCTGTCCTTCTATCTGTTCGTCATCTGTCTATACCTCTCCATCTGTCTGTTACCCCCCTGTCTATCCATCCATCATCCATCTATCCACCACCTATCTGCTATCTCCATCTACCTATCCAGCTATCGCCAATCTAGCATCTCTACTTCACTTTAACTGGAGAAGGAAATGGCACCCCACTCCAGTACTCTTGCCTGGAAAATCCCACGGACAGAGAAGCCTGGTAGGCTACAGTCCATGGAGTCTCAAAGAGTCAGACACGACTGAGCGACTTCACTTTATCCCTCTATCATCTATATAAATTTGAGTGGAAACCAGGGAAGCAGGGCTGTCTCTCGCCCCTACAATCCAGAGGGATGACGTGCTGTGAGACGCCCCTGCCATGACTCTGACAGGACTCAGAGCCCCCGCAGGGCCTGGTGTGTCCTGTCCTCGTGGACCTGAGACGGGAGAAAGAAAGAGGGACTGCAGGTTCCCTGCGGAGCGTGAGAGCGGCTGCCCCACCATTTCCAGGAGGAGGTTGTCCCCAGTGCTGTGCTTCCTGAAGGTGGGATTCAGTGCATCTCAACCTCCTGGTGGCCACAAGCTGGCCAAGGGTCTCCCTGAAGGCGCGCCCGAGGCTCCCGTTTTTCGCCGGCGCTCTGCCCGGGGCCTCGGGCGCGTGTGCCAGCCCGCGTGTGTCCAGGGCTGGCGCTCGGTCTTGCTGCTCACTGTGTGTTGCCAGCACTGTGCCCTCAGTGCCCTGTGCGGCGCCCCGGCCCCCGGAAGCTGCGAGGGGCCCTTGTTCTGATGCCAGATTCTCGTGAGAAAAGCGCAGGAGGGACAGGAAGTGGGACCGCGGAGCCAGTTCTCATGACTCGGGAGGACGGCTCGCCCCCACCTTCAGCTGGTGTCTTTGATGCTCTTCCCTCCTCCCGACCCTCCCGCCATCCTTTCCGCGGAAGGAGGGTCTTTGCACAGAGCCTGTTCCTGCGAGGAGCTCCCACTCCTCCTCCTGCAGACTCGCGGCCCTGCTCCTCGCCGCCCCGGGGTGTCCTGGGGGGGTGGGTCTGGATTGAGGTTCTACTGCCTGTGTATCCCACAGGGCGGAAAGAGATGCCCTTCAATTGACAGAGTCCTGTTTACTTAAAATGATCACAGCACAGAAGATAGAGCACCAGTTGGAACATCAGTCATCCTTTCGATGCTGGTGAGGATGTCCAGCCCAGGAAGGAGGGGGCCCTGGGACAGGAGCCTGGTCTCCAGAGAAAGTCCTCTCTCTGAAGACCTCACTTCACTCACACAGATGGCACTCTAAGAAACGGAAGATCTTCCTGATGCCAAGCAAGATTCTTCTCCAGCTCGAAGGCTCTGCGGCCATGGGGAGACTGGAGGAGAGCCGTGTGGCCTGAAGTGCAGGCCTGCTTGGCCCGCCGCCCCTGCCCGCCTGCAGGAGCCTGGCCTCTGATGGTCACGTCGCTACTGAGCCACACGTTCGAGGCAAAGTTTGCTCAAGCAGATTACCTGGTCGGCCACAGGCCAGGAAGCCTGATCCTTCTAATTTGTTTTTGGTTTAAACTGAATTTACAGCTCCCAGGTCATTGGGTAGAAAATCACTGAGGGTCATGAGCAGCTTCGTCACTTGTGAAACCAGCTGCGCGACAGGGGCAGAGTCAGCTGCCGGTGGGGCGGCGGGCAGGGACGGGCCCAGAGAGGTTCCTGCTGGAAGGGTGTCTCTGAGCAAATCCCTGCGATACACAGACAGACTCACAGGCTTAGAAACCAGACTGTGATGAGCACAGGGGGAGCGCTGTGGTGGGATGAGTCAGGCGCTCGGGACCGACATGTACACACTTCAGTTCAGTTCAGTCGCTCAGTCGTGTCCGACTCTTTGCGACCCCGTGAACTGCAGCATGTACACACTACTTTACATAACATAGATAATCACCAAGGACCTGCCACACAGCACAGGAGCTCTACTCAGGACTCTGTAAAAACCTAAAGGGAAGAGGATCTGGCAAAGAATGAGTATATGTGTATGCATAACTGGGGCCTTTGCTGTGCAGCTGAAACTAACACAACATCAAAGTCAACTTTACTCCAACAAAATAAAAAGAGACGCACCTACGTAAACACAAATATGGGGCAGCGTGCCTAGTTGGGGCGATGGGGTGCGTCACAGTTGGACGAGCCCAGGAGAGGCGTGGGCACCCCAGATACCCACCTCCAGCCCCAGAGCGTGCGACATGTGGTCAGATGGCTGTGTTGCTGAGAGGCAACCTGAGCTGGCCAGGATCCTGGCCTGAGTCTGCTGTGGATGATCCAGGGTCTTGGACACACACACGCCCTGGCCTGGGTCCTTGAAGCATCATCTCCTGCCAAGGACGTCCCTGGACACACAGGGTGACCAACGGCCCCTCTGCCCAGGACTGAGGGGTTTGAGGGAGTGAGGGGCCTCTGGTACTAAATCAGGGACTGTCCTGGGTGGTCTGGGATGAGCTGGTCACCCTAAGAGGTCATTACTTTTCTTCCTGTAATGTTTCAGATGGAGAAAGGAAGGTACTGGGTTAAAATCCCTGTAGAAAATCTGCAGAAGGCAGGAGCGTCTCTGAGAAGCCTGGGGCCAGAACACGAGCATGTCTACCAGTTTGGGGCCAATGTACTTACCTTTAGGGCCTCCTTCCTCCTCCCTCCGTGCCGCCTCCTTCCCTCCCCTTCTTCCAGCTCTGCACATTCCGCCTGCCGCCGGGTGCCCCGGCCAGTGGAGCCCTCAGGCCCCGAGCCCGGCCCCGGGGAAGGGTCGTCTGCCCAGGTGTGTTGTTTCTGTCACACACGACCTCCTGAACAAGTGGCCTCAGCAAACTCACCTACTCATTGCTGCTTGTTCGTTTGCTTTTGAGCTGTCTGTATACAGAGGAGAGGGATTTATTTTGCCAAATAAAATAAAGGACAGCATCATCTACCCGGCCTGACAGGGATCAAAGCTCAGAGATGCGGTTCTGGCTCCTGTGATATCACGTCTCCGTGTTCTGTCAGTAAAGCGGGCAATGACCTTGCCCTCTTCCTCCTCCTGTGAGCATAGGGGTGCTTCTGGAATTCTGGCAGGAACATGGCTGTTAAGATTTCATGGAGAGGCTCATATAGAAGATGGATGTTAAAGAATAGGCAAGATTCTGTTAAAGATGAAGGTGAAAGAGGAGAGTGAAAAAGCTGGCTTAAAATTCAACATTCAAAAAACTAAGATCATGACCTCTGATCCCATCACTTCATGGCAAACAGATGGGGAAACAGTGGAAACAGTGACAGACTTTATTTTCTTGGGCTCCAAAATCACTGCAGATGGTGACTACAGCCATGAAATTGAAAGACGTTTGCTCCTTGGAAGAAAAGCTATGACCAACCTAGACAGCATATTGAAAAGCAGAGACATTACTTCGCTGACAAAGGTCCGTCTAGTCAAAGCTATGGTTTTTCCAGCAGTCATGTATGGATGTGAGAGTTGGACCATAAAGAAAGCTGACGGTTGAAGAGTTGATGCCTTTGAACCGTGGTGTTGGGGAAGACTCTTGAGAGTCCCTTGGACTGCAAGAAGATCCAACCAGTCCATCCTAAAGGAGATCAGTCCTAGGTGTTCATTGGAAGGACTGATGCTGAAGCTGAAACTCCAATACTTTGGCCACCTCATGTGAAGAGTTGACTCATTGGAAAAGACCCTGGTGCTGGGAAAGATTGAAGGTAGGAGGAGAAGGGGACAACAGAGGATGAGATGATTTGATGGCATCACCAACTTGATGGACATGAGTTTGAGTAAGTTGGTGATGGACAGGGAGGCCAGGCATGCTGTAGTCCATGGGGTCGAAAAGAGTCAGACACGGCTGAGTAACTGAAGAACAACACCTTCTTATGAGGACTTTGGAGTGCTTATTTTAGGAATCACAGAGATATGAGCGTAGAATAACCTTGCCACCAGACGCAACCAGCGTGAGAGGAAGGTTCCTGCCTCTCCCTTGCTCAGACCAAAAGCCGGGCCCGGGACGAACAAGCATCACCATCCAGAGTGCACACACTTGGGCCGTGACCCTGGGCCTCCTGGCAGCCCAATCGCTTCCTCCAGGGGCCTTCGTGGCCATTCAGTTACTTGACCAGGTCTGGGCTGCCGAGGACAGAGAGGAGACTCAGGACAGTCAAGCAGCCAGCAGGCGGCTGGGCAGGGAGCCCAGTCTCGGGCCTGGTGGGCTGGTGAAGGGACGGCCAGTAGGCTCCGGGCCTTCTTCAGGGTCTCGGGTTCAAAGTCCCTGAGGCTGGGGACTTTCCCCCAACCTGGAGGCGGCCCGAGGGAATCTTCAGCAGCTCCTCAGCGGAGGACACCCCCAGCACTGCCCCACGGGCTTGGTGGATGTGGGCCCTGCTGGGACAGGAGCAGCAGGAGCAGGAGGCAGACGGGGCGAGTGGTCAGAGCCCTGCCAGGTCCATGCCGGGAGAGCACGCTGCCTTTGTCCTCCATGTGGCAGTCCTCACATCACACCTCCCATACCCTAGACAGGCAGGAAGGGGTGCCATCGCAGGGCCAGGCCCTGTTCTGTCCTGAACGGATGGATGGACGGACAGGTTTCCTGCTGGGGAGTCAGATCCTCTCATTCCCGGGTGGGGTGGAGAGGAGGGTAGAATTACTGCAACTTTGTCCCGGACCCCCCTCCCTAGGAGGAGCTGCCTTGACCTTGCTCCTGTCTCCACCCTGCACCGGCAGGTTCTATCCCGCTTGGTGACATCTGTGTGTGCACACGCGGTGACTGTGAATGCAGCACTCTCTCTCACACATGCACACGCATGCACACACGCACACGTGTGTACACATGCACAGCTGGGCCACCTCCAGGTTGGGGTATAGGCAGCAGAGATCTGCTTGTAGCAGCTCCAGGAGTCTTTGCAAGCCCCTGAGCCCAGGGCGTCCCTACTTGTCATCTTTTTTTTTTGCCTCAGAGAGTGTGTGGCTGGCTACACAAGGGAGCAGGGAGCTTACGTGCTGACAGGAGCAGCAGGGCTGAAACGGGCAGCATCTCCTCCGCAAGCTCGGGGACACTCACGGTTGTCTGCTCGACCCTTGCAACCCCCATGCACCTGCTGGCGATTCCTCAGACCTGGACCTGGAGGCAAGGGGCTGTGGGGTGCAGAGGGCGAGGTCGCTCGTCCTGGATGTGCACAGGGCTGCCCTGTGTCCTGTCCTGTGACTCACAGGATGTCCATCTGAGAAACGGGCTCCAGACAGTTCGTGCCCTGCAGTCCCTGGTCCAGGTGGGCCCCTCTAATGCCCCTGAAAGAACCTCCAGAAGAAACTTCAGTGCGGACTGCCTTAGGGAAGGTTTGCCAGAAATGTGTGTTTTTAAAGATACACTTTGTGGACCAGGAACTTGGGTGAAATTTCCTGCCGGTTCAGCCCACAGGACTCTTCCCAGGTTGGAAGGAACTTGAACTCAGCTCTGAAGGACAGTGATCGCCACTCCATGGACACTCATGAGGAAGTTAGTTTTCTATGTCAGAGGAGAAAACGCCATTGGCTGGGAATGGGAACTGGAAGCAAACTGAGTTTATTATGAAATTACTTGAAGGAAATGCCTTCAGCATCATATAGGTACATCAAAATTCCTCCCCTCTTTTTTGGTTTGAAAACCAAAATCAGTTTTAATGGAAGTAATCTGAAATGAATGGTCTCTGTAAACTAATGCGGTCTTAGCATCAGCCAGACCCTTTATCCCGCAGTTTAAACAGATCACGTCACTGGCTCTGGGGCTTATTTTCTGCTGTGTGGAGGTGCCCCTCCCCACGCGCACACGGTCACCCCCTCAGGCCCCTGGGCTCTGGTCAGCAGGGGCCACACCTTGTGCCTGCATCTCCTCCCCTTCCTGGGCCAGGGGCTGCCCGCGCCTGCCGGGGCCCCGACCAGGTGGCACTGGAATGACCCATCAGAACCAACGAACACCCTGAGGTCGGGGTGGACTTCAGTCGTCCTTGCAGACTGTGGGCCCTCCGAAGCCCCTGGAGGTTTGTGGCTGAAGCGCCAGACTTGGGGGAGGGTCCCCCTCTCCGGAGTGTGTGTTGATGGGCTGTGAGTGGACGGCACACCTGGTCCCCAGGGCAGCAGCCAGAATGCTGTGGGTCAGCCTCTCGTCTCGTGGACTGGGGGCTCTGGGGGGGCATTTTCAGCCTCCACCCAAATGGCTCCCCAACCTGTGGGGCCCAGGAGCCCTTTGGGGCTGGGGCTGAGGGTCAGGACCTGGGGAAGGACGCCTTTCTCCCCCCTCGGTAGAAGTGTCTGGTTACCGCAAGTCCAGCCTTGCCTGGGGCTGGTTTGACCAAGACACGTGCCGTTTCTCGGGGTCCCTCCAGCAACTCCCTTTATTGCCTCAAGTCTCATTTTCCTAATAGAAGCTGCAGCAGCTGCTCCGAGGGTCACACACACTGTTTGAAGGGTTAAGGCTGGTTGAGACGTAGGCTGGTATGATTGATATTTTTACTTATGTTAGAATTTAATTGAAATATTTAGTTTATTGCCACCAGTTAATCCAAGTTATTTTTTCCCTCGTTAAGGAACATGCCAAAAGCTGTAATTTGATCATTTTTATATGAACCAAAATAGATTTTGGCTTCAGGATGGGAGGAGGGACTAAGATTTTATTCCCTTTCAAAACTGGCCTGACAGTTTAACTAGCAAAGTTAACAGAAATGAGAAGAAAGAAATTTCATAGGAAAGAAAAGCTATGAAAAGCCTGTGATGTTTTCACAGGAACCTGCCTTGGGCAGCGGGCTCCTCCCTGCCTCAGCTCCCGGCGTGGACGGGGCGCTCTCAGACCGTCTGACGGTCCCCTCGCTGGATGGGGTGGCCGCCGAGCCATGGAAGCCAGAGGAGCCAGTCGCAGGGAGGGGGCGGCATGTTCCAGATGGGCCGGGGTTCCACGCCTGCAGCCCAGCCCAGCCCCCCGCACCCCCGTGTGGCCCTGAGGCCCTGGCCCAAACCTGCCCCTTAGCCGCAGGTGTGGACGGGCCCCTCCTGCCGGCCCGAAGCCAGCGTCCCCGACCACACGCCCACAGGTGCGGGCCGGGCAGGAAGCAGTCAGCCGTGGGGAAGAGACCCAAGCCCCGCGCCAGGTGCTTCCTGCTTCTTGGCCATGCAGCGCAGCAGGTGGTGAGTTCAGAGACAAGACTGTCGGACCAAACGTGTCCGGTGGTCACTGTCGTCCTGCCCGGCGCTGCTCAGTTGGCTCAGGTGGACGTCAGACACATGTGATGAGACTGGGAAGACGGGAGGTTCGAGGACCTTGGCACCAGACAAGCCTCGGACGCGTTCCTGAGGGCGTTTCAGGCTCGTGGCGTCTGCCCGTCACCCCATCAGCACCACCTCCATCAGGGTCACCCGCCCAGTGCAGTCTTGCCCCCGCCAGCGCCCCCTGCCAGGCCCCTCCGCAGGCCCAGAGCAGCCTCAGCACGGGGCGGGGGCACACAGGCCTGGGGTCGGGGGAGACACGGACGTGCGAGGGGCTGCCTCCCGGTCCAGGTTGCGGTGGTTCCCTGTTCATCCCACGTGGTCCCTGCACTTGGCAGTGATCAACCATAAAGACCGTAATGTTTCCTTCTTCCCGCTCCCGGGGACGTGGCGATATTATTTATTAATAAAGCAAAGTTGGTGAGGGGCTTGGAAAGCAGTTCATAAACACAGAGCATTGTGACCCTTGTGGATCCGGGACTTTATCCTTGTGGATCCCGGGACTTGATGATTTTTTTTTTTACATGAGATACAGCAAATGCTTTAATCAAAATGCCTTCTTACTCTAATGAAAACCATTCAAAAGCGGTCAATTTACTCAACAAAAAGGAGTGCTCCACTTTCCAGTGACCATGCCTGCCGAGTGGGGCTGGGGGCAGGAGTGCTGGTGGGTGGTCCGCCAGCTGCTCCCCGTGCTGGCGAGTGGAGGCGTGGAGTAGGCTCTGGTTCCCGACCTTCCCTTTCATGCAGGGAGTCTGGGGGTGCAGGTAGACAGCTGTGGAGCCATGACTATGTGAAGCGCCAGCCCTCTGCTCAGCGCTGGGTCTCCTGGCAGGTAGCTTTGAGCCCACGGGGACCTGCAGGGTCCCTGGGGGGCCAGGAACATCTTGGCTGCTCCCGCTTCACTCCTCATACAGCCACTTTGAGGGTCAGGAGTCTGCAGAAAATGTTTCTGCGACACCAGATTTCTGAATTTTCTGCAAAGATGTTTAGAGGTGTTTATGCTGAATTGTCTGAATAAAGCACTTGGACGCCCGGCGTTGCCCGAATCTGGTATTATTTTGCTCTAATGTAGGTCCTGGCAGAGAGCGCGGTGATGTGATCTGGTCTGGTCCCCCGTCCTCCCCCCTGCTCTGAGGATTGTCAGCATCCCCCCCAATCCCGAGCACCAGGGCCTCACGGCTCAGGAAGAACGTGGCCTCTGCCTCGAGCTTTGCTCAGGCCCCTGCCGCCCTGGGCCCTGTGGGGGCTGCTCTCCAGGCTGGGGGTCCTCGGGCTCTCAGAGCAGATGGGAGATGGGTGGACAGGAGAAGGGGGAGCCAGCGTTTCTTCCTACCCACGCCCCTCTGCATCTCCCTCCCCTCGCTCGGGGGCGTGCTGAAGGCTGAGCTGGCAGCTTCAGTCTGCGGGGTCCAGGTTCTGGCAGAGCCGCCTCTGTCGCCTCCCACTCGCTCCTCTTCCTGCTCTGTCTCTCCAGCCTGGCTCCCGCAGGCCGTCACCCAGAATCTGTACCCTGCTCTTCACTGCCCATCTGCCTTCTCTGCCGCAGCGTCATGCAGGTGGGAGCCCAGCCTGCCTGTCACCGGTCCACCCCGCCGCCCCTCGCCACACCCAGGCGGCTGGGCCGCTCCAGCCACATGCTGCTCAGCTGCAGGTTCGGTGGGTGACGGCCTCACTGAGGTCATGGGTGCCACATGGACCTTGCCCGGTGGGACGTTCATGCATGGAGACACCCAACGACTGTTTGGAGCACGAATTTATACTGAAATGAATGAGAGAAGAGACGGGAGTTGGCCTGAGCATTTCCCTCCAAGCTCCCACCGATGACTCATCAACCAGTCAGCAGCCTTCTTCACTAGGTGTCCAGCGGAGAAACCCGGCAGGTGCCGTCCTCACTGGGAGTAAAGTACCGTCCCCAGCAAGGCCAGGGCCCCTGGAAACGGGGGACAGCACCGCCTGAACACACAGAGGACGGACACCAGCCAAACCCAAGTCAAGGAGCGTTTTTTCCAAATAAACACCTGGACTTTTCAAACGTGTCAAGATTGTGAGAGACGGAGAGAGGCTGAGAAGCGGCTGTGGCTGAAGGACGGAGAGAGGCTGAGAAGCGGCTGTTTGTGAAAGACGGAGAGAGGCTGAGAAGCGGCTGTGGCTGAAGGGCCAGCACTCTGAATCCACAGGCAGCCCCGCGCCTGTGAGGAGGGGTCTTGCACCCCTGTCGGGCAGGGGGTGTAGTCGGTGAAGCTCAGGGGGGACTTGAGGGTTGATGGCACCGTTGGGTCAGTGGGATTCCTTGATGTTGATGGTTGTGTTGTGTTTACATGGAAAAATGACACCATTTGTAGGAAAAACAGAGTCAAGTCATGAGCATTGGAGCATCCTATGTGAGGCTCACCGCGGTGTGGTCCAGGAGCACACACACACACACACGCACACACACATGTGCACATACATGCACACACACGCACACACATGCACACGCACACAGAAGGTGCAGGCAGTGAGATGAGGTGTAACCCCTAGGGAGTCTGGGTGCAGGACGTTAGGAAGCTCTCTGGCCCTCCGTGTCCCTCCCAGGAACAAGGCCAGGAGAGACGCCACAGGGGTCGGGCCAGACCCAGGACCGCTGCGCCGGAGTCTGACCAGCCAGCACCCGGGTGGGGGCGGGCCCAGGGTGGGAGCAGAGGGTCAGGCTGCCTGCCCCCAGGCAAAGCCAACTCATAAAGAGGTGACGATTGTTGAGTTGCTGGCGTCCCTCTTGTTTCATCCCCCGAAAGCAATTTCAGCCGCTTCGTGGTGCTAGCCTCGTGCAGGGCACCTGTCCCTGTGAACGCCTGGTCTGTAAGCGCTTTCAACGCCCTGCGGGCGGGTCTGGGCTCACAGCTGCCGAGGGCCCGGGGGCAGACACAGCTGCTTGGCTGACAGAGTTGGACATGTGCGGGGCAGTAAACAGGAATGAATTTTCCCTAACCTTTATGAGTCAAATATTTATTTTTGGACTATTAACAAAATCAAAAGAATTACGGGGTTCTTTTAATTTCGAGTCAAAGCACAGTGACGTCAGCTTTTAAGAAATTGTATTTAATGGGTCGTGTTAAACGGAGCAGAAACAAATTCAGAGATTCGGGGATTTCTTGCCCAGTGTATGCAGCACTGAGGCAAGATTTTAAAAAAAATGTTTAATGCTCTATAAAAGAGGTAATGAGATCCTGCTTTCTATAAACTGTCCATCAGATACTGACAACACCATTAAACCTCCCAAGTATGCTGCGGATAGAAAGCTCTAGGTGTGCGTGTGTGTGTGTGCGTGTGTATACATATTTGTGTGGGTGTGTGTGTGCATGTGTGGGCTCCCCTCTTCCCTCCTGGAAGGTAGGAGGTATGGAGGGGTCACTGTTTTCTGCGAACAGCACATGTTTTTAGTAACAGACAAAAGGAAATCCGTGCTTTCTCTGGGGTGGAGATGGATGAGCTGCAAATCTTCCCAAATTACAAATCTTCCCAAATTACAAATCTTCCCAAATTACAAATCTTCCCAAACGCAAAGGATTGTCTCTGCTTGTAGACTGCAATTTCAGAAAGAGAGAGAAGCAACAACGGAACCCCTAGATATCAATCACATTGTCTTAGAAACGTTGTACCTCTGGGTCCTCTCGTGACCATGCATTGCTGAAGAACTTGGTGTAAAGGCGACTTGACACACAGAGCACTCAGCACAACAAAGCACTCAGCACAGCTACAGCATCTCCTGGCCCAGAGCAGGATGAACACTCAGGCCCCTGTTCAAAAGGACTGAGGATTTCAGAGCTGAAACCTCAGCTTTCACACACCGGGCCCTCTGCTGCCGCCTGGGTCTCCCGCCCCTGAGCCTGTGTTTGTTTCCATAATCAATAACGGTCAGTGACTGAGCCCCTGCTGAGAGCAAGTTTTAATTTGAGTCTGTAGCCAAGTTCAAGGAAAAATTATTATCATTATTTTCAAACCAGTAGTTGGAAGTAAGACTTCACAGTTTGAATCAAAGGACTTTGTGGTAAGAAGTTTTCAGAACCTTAATAAGTTTCACAGCTTGTCAAAAATAAACCTCTCTCCTCCTTTGTAAAATAGAGTTATGACATTTAAACATTCAGAGCTGGAAGGGGGCTCTTTTAGGAGCCCTCCAAGTTAATGAAATAAGACCCCTGAAAATACAGCGACCGGGAATCTGAATCTGCCCCTTGCACTCAATTCTTGACCCCTTCCTCTGTCTTAAATTAATTTCTGTATTTTCTCTCTCGTGAGGTGGGTACCTGACTCCATAGGAAAAAATAAATCAGTTGAGTGGATCGACAGGCTGGGTTACAGGTGGCCGTCTGGAAGCACAGGGGGCAAGCCTCAGCTGCCAGCCCCCCACAGGCTCCCCACAGACAGGCTGAAGAATTGGTGAGCTGTGGACAACGGAAAGTCTAACACACTTGCACACCACTGGTCAGAGTGTAAACGGTCTTCCAGAGCGCAGCTGCGACTTTGCAACTTAGCCATTCTGTTTCTAAATATTTATCTCAGATAAAACCGTGTATGTGAGCTCCAGGAGATGATTTAAAAAACAGTCATGGTAATATTCTTTGTAAAGATCCCAAACTGGAAACAACAGCCCAAACCTGTATAGAAAATGGACAAATACACTTTTGGGTATTTATAGCCTTAGATGCGGAACAGCAGTGAGAAAGAATAAAGCACAGCTAACTGTGTGGATGGTGGAGCAAAGAGTTACAGAGTTACAGAAAAATACAAACAGGTTGATGTCGCATGTGTCCAGTTACACAGGCCTGAAGAACCTGCTCGAGGGTGAATGCGTATGAGAAACATCAATGATGGCAGCAAAATCCGTGACGATAATTACTTCAGGAAGAGACTTGGTGTCACGGGGTTGGGGGCACTCGAGGACGAGGAGGGGAGCAGAACTGAAGCCACTGTGGAGACTGAGCTGCTGGCTTGGTTACTCTTGGCGCCTTGTGTCAGGCTGCATCTACCCTCTGTGTATCTGTCTATGTAACTAAGTATCTATCATCTCTCCATCCACATCTTCCTTTCTCAGTGGGGTACAGTTCATAAAACATGCAGAGAGAGTAAACGTGGAGGACACTGACTCAAGACACCCTGTACACACTTGTCTTTTTCAGGACATTCAATAATTGTGAAAGAGAAATTTATAGTAAGAACAAAATATTGATGTTCTTTGATCTTCTCAGTTTATTCCTTATCTTACACCATCAATTTGAACTTCTGTTTGGCTGTATTTAACTGAAAATTCCACGATAAGTGGTTCATATGAGAAAGACGTTCATGTTTATCTCAGCTGAAAAGGAGGTAGGTCACTAGGGACTTGAGCCCTTTCTAAATCCCTGTTCCATCATCCACAGGGTGTAAACCTTTTCCTCATGCTCACAAAATGGTTGTTGTCACTCATGCCATCACATCTATGTTCCTGGTTCAAAGAAAGGACAGGGCAAAGGGCCCAGAGGCAAGCGAGCCAAATCTGTTCACTTGTAAAGAACTTGCCTAGACGTTTCACCCAGTGGCTTTGGCTTATATCTCATTGGCCACTGTGAGCTGCAAGGAAATGCCCTTAACAAAATTGGTTTTGTTAGTAAGAAAAAGGAGAATGCATAATGGGTAGGCAATCAGCAATCCCTACATACGAATATATGTGGATTTTATTATATGGAAATACATTTGAATTGTATCAGTTTGACTGTATTTATTAATTTATATGTGACTGAGAAACCTATATGCAGTTCAGGAAGCAGCAGTTAGAACGGGACATGGAACAACAGACTGGTTCCAAATAGGAAAAGGGGTACGTCAAGGCTGTATATTGTCACCCTGCTTATTTAACTTCTATGCAGAGTACATCATGAGAAACGCTGGACTGGAAGAAGCACAAGCTGGAATCAAGATTGCCGGGAGAAATATCAATAACCTCAGATACGCAGATGACACCACCCTTATGGCAGAAAGTGAAGAGGAACTCAAAAGCCTCTTGATGAAAGTGAAAGTGGAGAGTGAAAAAGTTGGTTTAAAGCTCAACATTCAGAAAACAAAGATCATGGCATCTGGTCCCATAACTTCATGGGAAATAGATGGGGAAACAGTGGAAACAGTGTCAGACTTTATTTTTTTGGGCTCCAAAATCACTGCAGATGGTGATTGCAGCCATGAAATTAAAAGACACTTATTCCTTGGAAGAAAAGTTATGACCAACCTAGATAGCATATTCAAAAGTAGAGATATTACTTTGCCAACAAAGGTCCATCTAGTCAAGGCTATGGTTTTTCCAGTAGTCATGTATGGATGTGAGAGTTGGACTGTGAAGAAAGCTGAGCGCTGAAGAATTGATGCTTTTGAAGTGTGGTGTTGGAGAAGACTCTTGAGGGTCCCTTGGACTGCAAGGAGATCCAACCAGTCCATCCTAAAGGAGATCAGTCCTGGGTGTTCATTGGAAGGAATGATGCTAAAGCTGAAACTCCAGTACTTTGGCCACCTCATGCGAAGAGCTGACTCATTGGAAAAGGCTCTGATACTGGGAGGGATTGGGGGCAGGAGGAAAAGGGGACAACAGAGGATGAGATGGCTGGATGGCATCACCGACTCGATGGACGTGAGTTTGAGTGAACTCCGAGAGTTAGTGATGGCCAGGGAGGCCTGGTGTGCTGTGATTCATGGGGTTGCAAAGAGTCGGACACGACTGAGCAACTGAATTGAACTGAACTGATACATTAAACTCCTATTTATCCAGAGTCAAAACAATCAGAAAAGTTAAATAATCATTCAAGAAATGTTATATTACTATCATTTCTAGCTTTTCCCAGTAAAATGTATATTTTACTGCACTCTATTTTTAAAGTCTCATTAATTTATATACAGTTGATACATACTTTTGGTAAATCAGAACAGTTATTCAACTAATATTAATATAAATTATAGTGCCACTTTTCACAGGGTGCTCACCTTTTATGTGATACTTTCAATATGAATAACAACACATTTCTTTCAAGCCACTTAAGCCCTCTCTTTCATATGTATCTGAAATAGTAAAGAAAATATTTGGAAACCAAGTTATTTTTTCTGTGAATCAAAAGAAACAACTTTCCCTATCAGAAATTAAAGGAGGAGATTTCTTTAGTCCTCTGGATTATTTTTTAAAGTTTGGCAATGCAAAATTCTGTGAACTTGCAGAGAATTCAACGGCCAGATAAACAAAGATCTAAAGTGGACCCCCGCCGCTGAGAACAAATTCCTCCAGACAGGAGCCAACCCACGCCCGTCACAGCGGCATCAGCCTATTGTACGGGCTCCACGGTGTAGACAAAACACCCCTCAGCCCTCAGATCTGCCTGTGAGTCACCGCCCTGCCTGCGACTTCCTCTGAAAAGAAACACGAGAGGCTGCCTTTGAAGAGAGCCCCGAGCGGTGGCTGGGTGCTGGGCAGGTGGTGCAGGAGCCCCGGGGGCCCTCCCCGTGCCCCCATGATGCCCACCCCTTGGCCGGTGCCACACAGGGCCTGCAGCCCCCGTCACAGCCGTGCCCATGGCCTTTTGGTGGCCCTCACGCTCCCTTTCCATCTCTGCTCGTCTCTCCAGCTCCCGCTGGTCTGCACGATTCCCACAAAGCCCTGAAGCCGAGGGCCGGGTACAGGCCCTCTGTTCTCTCAGCATCCCAGCAGTGCGCGGTTAACGTCGAAGACGCCTGTCTGCGCGCAGCTTCCTACCTGACAGTCCTCTCTGCTCGCGCTCAGGCCTCTGAGAGGCCAGGCGGCGCTGGCGTGGACAGCGGGTGTGGACAGGGTCAGGCGTCCTTGCCAACGGGTGTGGACAGGGTCAGGGGTTCCCCCCTCCCCGCTGGTCACCTCTGTGAATCTGGGCATATCACTTCGGCCTCTCCAGGCCTCAGCAAACAGGAAGTGGTACCTGCCCAACTTGCTACCCCACCATATTGGGGGGTTACCATTAAGTAAGAAGAAAGGAAAGTCTCTAACAAACCGTTGTCGGCATCACAGGTAACATAAACTCTCCTCTCACGGGCACCAGGCATGTCTGGAGGTAACGTTCCCCTGGCCGCTTCTCTCCTTCGCTACTGGAGGACCCAGAGGCCCCGCATCCCAGCCCGGGCCCCTCACTTGGGCAGGAGAGGACCACTTCCTTTTTTTGCCCAAAGTGGAGAATCTGGGGGACTCAAGCCTTCCGAATGAGAGCCATTCATGCTCAGCACACGCTGGGCTTCTGTCTGCCGGGAAGTCCGTCTCCTGGCCTCTCTGGAGGGTCCCAGCAGAGCGGCCCTGAGGCTCTCGCACCAGCCCCGATGTGCAGGCCTGCGTGTGGCCAGCCACTGGGCGGTAGAAACATGGGCGAGCGAGGGCTCGTGTGTAGAGACGCAACCTCCAGAAGGACTGGGACCTCCCTGCCTGTCCACCCCTCGGCCCCTCAGTAAGTGAACAGCATGAAGTAGGAGGTGGGTGCTTGACACATATGTGTTAACTGAAGAATAAACAACAAAAGCGTGTTTTGATGGCGCAAAATAAAGGACTCACAAAACAAGAATTATCCTTATGGCGAGAGAGCACGGCCTCGACTACCCTTTCTGGGGGCTCCAGAGGGGAGAACCCAGGTCCCAGAGGCTCAGCTACTCATCCCTTCCAGCCCCGTCCAGGACAAGACACACTGTCCCTCCGGCCGGAGGTCACTCCTCACATCCATGCTGTCTGCTCCATGGCCACGGGCCGAGGACGTGTTTTTAGGGGGTCCTGGGGTCCGGGTGGGCATAGCCATCTGCATCCTTTCATCACCCAAGTCAGCAGGCGTTAAGCCAGGATGCCCTTCTCAGTATCTGTCCTCAGGAAAACAAGCTCAGTTCTCTGCAGCTCCTGGAGGATCAGCCAGCAGGTCCTGGCGCTTTCGTTTCTGCTCACGTTGATCCAAAAAGCACGCTGTCTGCCACCAGAGGACAGCAGCGGTCCGAGATCCAGGTGGGCCGCCCACGCTTCGGCCTGCTTCCCGCCTGCCCTGCAGGGTTTAAAGCCTGGCTTTGTCCCCCTCCCAGGGTTCTGATTGGAAGAGATGCTTGTTTAGCAGAACAAGCTGAGAGAATCCCAGGGGAGGTCGGTCTGGCCAAGCTGGAGCTCTGCTGCGTTCTCCATGCTTTGGGAATCTTCCCGCATCACTGCTAACACCAGAGCCTCGCTGAGAAAAGATGGGAAATGATTTACTTGAAAAGGCAGAACAGACAGAAGTCCTCAGGGGTCTGTGGCTCTGTAACCCTCCTGAGCTCAGATGTGAGATTTCAGTGGGATCTGCTCCTTATCAGGACTGCTGTTTCTGTGTCTATCTTATATCACAAGAGCCTTCACACAGTGACCCAGCCAAGCTTTGTGGCTTTCATACGTTTTCTTCACTAAATGTCTTATTTGAAGAACATTTACCAAGCCCTTCCTACATGCCTAGGATACGCAGGGTGTGCTGGGACACAGTGACGGGCGAGCCGCAGCTCCGAGGTGCAGACCACTGGCGAAAGGGCCTGATGGGCGGCGCCAGTGGGGGCGGAGGGGCAGCGGACAGGGCTGAGGGGTCGCAGGAAGAAAGTCCCCGGGGCAGGTTTGACCCCGCTCCTCGCCCGGAAGCCCTGCTCTCCTCCGACGGCCGGTGTTGGTGTGGTCTGTTTCGGGGCGTGTGCTCAGATATCTCCACACCTGGCTCACCCCTTCTCCACGCATTTGGAGGAGGCGTCAGGACAGCCCCCTGAATAGCTGCAGAGGCTGAGGTCCGAGGTCAGACCAAGCTTCCCAGGGTCCTGTGACAAGTCCCGGGGCCGGACACGGAGCCACGCCGCCCGCTGCGCTGGACTGCCTTCCTCTGCCCCTGACTCCTGGCCAGACACCTGCCCCCCAACACCTCGGGCTTTTCTGGGCCCAGGGCTTCCCTCCACCTCCTGCTTTTCCCGGGTCAGACCCTGGGACGTCCCGCCGTTCAGGGATGCTGGCTGCATGCCACCCCCCTGCCCTGAGGTGGATGCTGTGCCCAGGCTGCCGGGGGCAGGGGGCGGGGTGGGCGTCCTCGGGAGCCTTCTTCAGCCGGGTTACCAGATCGTGACAATCTCCCGAATCTAAGCCAAGGCGTTTCTCGTGCCAAGCGTGGGCCGGTGTGTCCACCAGGGAACCCTTGTGGGCAAACCAGCAAGTGACTGGCAGTACACTCTTGCCCTTTAAGGGTGACTCTGCTCTGTGGTGACCGGTGTCCCTCTGCTGCTGCTCTGTGGGTGCCGCTCCTGGACGGAGCCTCCTGGAAGGCCCCACACCCTCCGAAGCCCCTGGATCACCACCCTTCACACACTCACCATGTGTTCATGTTTCTTGAGCCGCATTTTCATGTCAATTGTTCTTTACCCTCCAGGCTCTCTGTCTCCCTGGACAAGATCTTAATTGGATTCAGTGAAACCAAGTTACCGGACATGATCCATTTCAGGGCAGGCTGTTTGAATTGAAACTATTCTTCATGTTCACTTTTGAAATGAAAAACAAAAATCTACGTTTAATTCAAAGACGTTCAGTGGCGTCGATGGAGGCAGGTGAGTGGAATGGGACTGGCGTTTGGACGCCTCCCTACGTCCCCTGGGGACTCTTCTTTGTCCATGCGTTACTGATAATTGCCAGGCGGTGCCCGTGGCTGCCCGTGCCCCAGCCTTGGAGGAAACATGACTCTGTGAAGCAGGACGCTGGGGCCTGGCCCAGGCGGTTAGGCTGTGGTCTCCATAGCAACGTGCAGTCCAGCCAAATAGGGCGACTTCTCCCAACCCCGGGGGACTGCACAGCCAGGCGAGGGGTGAAGACTGGCCCCAGGACCCCTCTGTGGTGGGCGTCCCAGCTGCGTCCTGCTGCCCTGCATCCGCCCGCTTCACGGATTTTCTGGAGGATGGCACTTCACAGGACAGTTCTGTGAGAGTCTTGATCGGGCTTGTGGGGAAAGCTTGGGGATGGACCAGGGTCCTCCGGTCTCGACGTGCAAGGCAGGGCTGTCCCCCGCCCGGGGATGGGCACAGAGATGGCTCTGGGGACTGACGTACAAACTAAACGGATCATGTGGGTTTGGATGTCTGCCAGCTGTGGCACTTCCCAGCGTCGCTCAGACCCGAAGGTGGAGGAGTCGACCGCTGCCCAGGCTCTAGTCAGAGTCTGCACTAGTTCGCGCCCCTCAGGCTGTGTTTGACGCAGCTTCTAGACAGTGTTGCTGGGAGACTTGTTGTCCTGGTTGAGATGGGTGTGGGGGGGTCGTCTGGGGCTGCGCGTGGGCAGATGTTTGTAACCATGTGGCTCGGGAGTTATCGGACTGCGCACCTGGGAACCTCTCCTCTGTCTCTCTGTGTCTCTCTGTCTCTCGGTCTCTGTCTCTCTGTCTCTGTCTCTCTGTCTCCCTCCCTCTGACTATCCCTTTCTCTGTCTCTCTAACCCTCTGCCGTGAGACCCACCGTGATGAGTCCCCCAGGACAGCGCTGCTCACCTGCGCCAGGAAGAGTGACTGCTCACCTGGGCTCATCACAGAGGGAAAGCAGGTGCGTGGAATGTGTGCTTTTAAAGACGAGTGTCAGGAAGCATTTAACAGGAGGCTTCCTGTGCACTGTTCTGGATCTTTCAGGAATTCTCTGTGCCTTATTAATTCCTGAATACTCAGGAATTAAGAAGAGAGGCAAGTCTCTCCCCGGGGCTGAGGAATCCAGACATTTCCTTCGTTAGTTTTTCTATATGGTGATAAGTACCCTCTTCCTCCTTGTGAACCATACAGTAAAAGTGATTGTTACAACTCTCTCTCTCTTTAATATGGACCACCTATGTTTTGTGAGTCTGGAATTTTAATCTTTATCTTTGCTGAGAATAACTACAGTATATATGCCCACACCATGTTGATTAAAACACCTTTGCTGCATCAGAGCTCTGGTCCCCGTGTCTTGCTTTCTCTCTCTCTCTCTCTCTCTTTCAGGCTGATCCCCTGGAGGCTGAGTTCACCTTCCTGCTTCTAAGACCCTCTCAAGAAGACTCTCTGCACCTTCACCCCATCGAGAGGGCGCCTGAGGCCTCCGTGAACAGAGCAAGCCCCGTGCAGGGGCTTTATTGGCTTTCTGCATAAACCAAGGAATATCAGCCTCTTTCTCTCTCCTTTGCTTTCTTTCTTTTTTTTTTTTTTCCTCTCTCCTTTACTTTCTTATCGTCGACCCTGGACCACCAGGCTCTGGTCCATTAAAGGACCTCAGTGGATGAGAACTTGTGAACAGCGTGTCGCCCCCCATCTCCGACCCTGGAAAGGCTGTTCTAGAATCAGATGTGCCCCGGCTGGAGTGAGAGAGCCGCTGGAGCAGCTCGCTGGTGCTGGGAGAGGAAGGCGGAAAGGGCAGGGTTGGTTGGGGTTTTAAGAGGAAAGCCGTGCTCCTGCAGAGCTTTGTGGGGCTCAGGTGCCACTTTCCTAAAAGGACGGTTGCTTTGTTTAAAATCAGAAACCTTGGATATTGCTTTTTACGTTTTTAGCTTTTCCTCCTGTCTTTACTTTTTATTGCGTTTTATTCAAGAGACGCCAGAGTAGTTCAGACTAAAGGCCACACTCAGCTCATGGGAAGCCCCAGGGTCAGGGAAGGGAGGGGTTCGAGGTGAGCTGCTGACCCCCATCCCAGCCCCTGGGGCTTCTCTCAAGAGCGCTCTTCTGGCTGATGAATTTTCTCACATGGAATAGAGATTTTTACTTGATGATGGGTTTACAAAACAAGCAAACAAAAAACCCTAACCCTTCTCTGGATTGTAGGACTTCCTGCTGGGCATTTGTGCGGCATCTATCATCCTGAATTGGGGCTTTCAAGAAACAAGGCCCAGAATTCACAGAACAAGGCCCAGAATTCACAGAACAAGGCCCAGAATGCAGGACGCCATAGGCTCCGTGATGGTGTAGGGGGTGGGGAGGTTAGGTGGGGGGGTGGGGAAGGTGTGGGGCAGGGCGAGAAGGTGGGGGAGGAGGGAAGGTGGGGGGATGGGGCGGTGGGGGGACGGGGAGGTGGGGGGCATTGGAGGTAGGGGGTGGAGACACGGGGGCGGGGCGGGGCGGGGGTCATGGGAGGTGGGGGCGGGGCAGAGAAGGTGTGGGGCAGGGCGAGAAGGTGGGGGGGTGGGGCGGTGGGGGTCATAGGAGGTGGGGGGTGGGGAGGTGGCGCTCCCGGGGCCCCAGGCCTACAGACATCGGGCTCTTGTGCGGCTGTTCACACTAAGGACGTAGTGGACGCTGCTGAGAAGGGGCCCTGCCTGAGCCCCATCCCCAACCTGCTCTCACCCGCCCTCCTGCCCTTCAGGGTGGCCAGAAGTAGCCAGTGAGTAGAAATGATGCTGAGGCTTTTTCTAAACAGCAGCATCTGGAGCAATTTGCAGAGACAATAGAAGAGCAAAGAAGGCGAGAATACTGAAGACGTGGACTCCTTTGTGCGTGAGGCATTCAGTGAACACGGCACCTTGACATTTTTTGTAACACGTTTTTGTGACTTAATGGACAGAGAACCATTATGTGGTTACAGAATGACTTTCAGGGCCTCTGGCTGGACTTTTTAAAATGCATGATCATGAAGCAAAATTTCATTGTGATGAGGCTATTTAGATGGGATCAGTTGCTTTAAGGACATAAATCCCAGTGGAAAGTTTCCAGGTATTTAATAATTGTTTCCAGTTCTAATTTCCCTCATATGAAGGTCAAAGAGAAGCAGACGTTTTAGGATATTTAGAGAGTCCATTAAGAGATGATGAGTTGGAAAAAAAAAAAAAACAGCGAATAGAGGAGTACTTTCAAGATAGAATTACAGAAATTCCAAATACCAGCAGGCGGTATTTACCCCAGCAATGCCCCAGTACCCAACGCGATGCTGCAGGCATTCGGGAGCCCCTGTCATTTCCCCTCTCCCTCCTTCCTGCAGACCCACAGAGGCTGCCTGCGGTAGGACCAGGTCGTATGCTAAGCTGAGTTCAGTAGCCAATCCTGTCTCAGACCCGGAGGGTAGGAGAGCTCAGCTTGGTCAACTCTCTGGCTCTTGGGGCAGGGTGGGGGTGGGCAGCACTCTGCCTGCAGGTCTCCAGGAGGGTCTGGTGCAGCCCACCCGCCTCCTCTGTAGGACAGAGTCATCACCTGCTCTCTGGGTAACTGTAAAGAATGTCGCTGGAGGAGCCCCGCACCGAGCTGGTTCTGAGCAGGTTGTAAAGAATCAGCACAGTCTCGACTGTCGAGAACTTTCCCTTTTTGCTGGTAGAGGAAAGGCCAGAGCAAGACTGCCTTAAAAAGCGAAATGAAAGCAGAGAAACTGCCTCAGGTGACCCCGGCAACACCACCAGAGACAACTTGTGCTGAGACCACGTGCCCGTGGTGTGAAGCTGAGCAGTCCTTGTCTCCAGCTCTTCTCCCAAAAACTCGTCTGATCAAGAGGGGAAAACTCAACAAGCCCGCGAGCAATATTCAGGAAAGTGCCTGAGCTGCCTCCTGAGAACCGTCAGGGCCACCAGCCCGGGAGGTCTGAGGAAGCGTCACAGCCCAGAGGACCAGGGGCCTGGGGCCTGAAGGAGGGCGGCATTGGCGAGGCCCGGGGCAGGGAAGGCCCCTGGACTGGAGCACGGGCTTAATGAGAACATATCTGCGTCGGCTCACCAACTGCAACAAAGGAACTCTCCAAAGCAAGACCTTAGAGAGAACTGCGCAGACTATGTTCAGTTTTCCCATAAATCTTAAACTATTTTAAAATAAAAGTGATTTTTAGGAACGAAAGGTGAAAGAGGTGAACTTGGAGAAGAGAATACAGGCAGTGTGAGTGACCACAGGTAAGACCCCCAGAGACGGTGCTCCTCAAAGCACGGAGCAAAAGGCCGTCTCCTTCATCCCGCAGCGTCTGGGGGTCAGAGGGAGTCACTCTCTGAGGAGACCCTCACTCCCCTGCACCCAAGGTGAGTCCAAATGTGCAAACCCCTGTGTTTTAGTGGTGTGTGTGTGTGTGTTAGCTGCTCAATCGTGTCTGACTCTTTGTGACCCCATGGACTGTAGCCTGCCAGGCTCCTCTGTCCATGGGATTCTCTAAGCAAGAACACTGGGGTGGATTGCCATTCCCTTCTCCAGAGGATCTTCCCAACCCAGGGATGGAACCCTGGTCTCCTGCATCACAGGCAGATTCCTGGAGGGGAGGTAAACTGTAGTTCTGAAAAAACCCACAGTAAAGTGAATGAACTAAATCTCCATGCATGAGCAAGGATAAACTTAAAGTGTTAAGTGTTGAAAGCTAGTTACAGGATGTTGTATGCTGTGCACTTTGATTTATGTGATATTTGAACACACAGAAGAAGAGTACATGCTGTTTTTAAATACATGCATGTGCAGGAAAGACCTAACATGCATGGAGTAACACATACCAACTTGATCAGAGGAGGGGGAAACAGAGGGTTTGTCTGTATTTTTCTGCATTTGTGATGGTTTATTTTTTCTTAAAGGTCAGCATCAATACAGTAAACGTCAGCTTCTGTTCATTCTCAGTGGACGCAATTGTCTGTTCTCTGGTGCTCTGATCTGCTTTTCTGTGTTTAAGATGTTCCCCAAGTCAAAATAGGGAAGAATGCAGAGCAATACCTGAGCCCTTTTATTTTTATTAATACACTCCAGGGGGTGTACATTTGTGAGTTTGGACAATTGCAGAGACAAGTAGCCATCCTCATAGGGTCACACAGGCTGGTGTCACTGCCCTAAAAATCCTCTGCCCTCCCCCATTGGCCCCTCAACCCAACCCCTGAGCGTCACTGACTTCTTAGTGTCTTCAGAGTTCTGCCTTTTCCAGAGGCAATTACATTTTAATAGTGAAATTTCAGGGAGGAATAAAACAACCTGAGAAACAGGTGTCAGTCGTGTTAGATCCGGGGCAGAGAGGAGGGGCCACCACATTCTCTCTGGGGCAGGGAGGAGGAGCCACCACATTCTCTCCTGCTGCTTCTGTATGTAAATAGATTTACATTAATGTAGATAAATAATTGAATAAAAGGTAAATACTATGACTGCTACTGCTGCTGCTGCTAAGTCGCTTCAGTCGTGTCCGACTCTGTGCGACCCCATAGATGGCAGCCCACCAGGCTCCCCCGTCCCTAGGATTCTCCAGGCAAGAACACTGGAGTGGGTTGCCATTTCCTTCTCCAATGCATGAAAGTGAAAAGTGAAAGTGAAGTCGCTCAGTCGTGTCCGACTCTTCGAGACCCCATGGACTGCAGCCCACCAGGCTCCTCTGTCCATGGGACTTTCCAGGCAAGAGTGCTGGAGTGGGGTGCCATTGCCTTCTCGATATAAGTGTGTATATCCCTAAGTATTTGAAAATAATATTGACATGTCACCCCTAAATATTTTAGGATGTTTGTGCTAAAAGTAAAAACAATCTCCTTGTGACTATGACATTACCACTAAGAAAATCAACAATTCCATATCTAGTATCCCATCCACGTTCAAATTTCTCTGATTATTTCAAGGAAGGTTTTATAGTTGCTTGCTGTTTTTTAAACAAGGATTCAATGTAGGTTACACATTGCATTCTGTTATGTCTCTTTAGTCTTTTTTAACTTAAACCAGCACTGTCCACATATGCAAATATAAATATGCTAGCTGCCACATTAAAAAGTGAAAAGAAACAGTTGAAATGAATCACAATCACATATTCATTTACGTGATTTGTGTGACTCTATCTAAATCAGCATTCCACTTTTCCCACACTAAGGCATCTCTATTTGGCGTGTACTTTGCGTTTTCCACAGATGCCAGTTGGGACCAGCATGGACGTGACAGTCTTCCCACAAGGAATCCCTGCATTTTCAATGGTGTTTACTTTCTGCCCTTTAGTTTTGAAAACAAATTCAAAGCTGCCTTCAGTCAGCTGACAATCACACTATAATTTCAGGGTTTGCAGACGCTGTGCGCTGCTCGGGGACGTCAGTGGCGGGACCTTGGGGTGAGCAAGGGTCTCCCGTCAGCATCACTGCCTCCCCTCGGCCCCTCAGCCCCAGTGAGGTCACAGCACACAGAGGGAAAACAGTCCAACCGTCTCTGAAATCTCAGCCCCAGACAGGCACAGCAAACACGGAGCAAGTTTATGAAGTAACTGGTCATTTTTAAAGAAAAGCAAGTTAGGAAATTTGAGGTCTCTCTTTAAACTTGCTAAATAAATAGCTTTTTAGAAATGGGGGTTCTGACTGGTGAGGACAGCGGCGTATCTGTGCAGGGCTCTGGGCGTCTGTCCACCCGCCCCCGGTCCACGTGCGGGAAAAGACAGCACGCTGCACGAAGGCACCCAGGCTCCGAGGCTGCACCCACAACCACACAAGGGCCCGCTCCCCCTTGGTCTATGCCCCAGTGGGTGTTGGGCCAGGACAGAACTTGCCACCTGAACAAGCCGAGTCTGTGCAGAGGGTGGGGGGGAAGACTGAAGCTAGAGGGACCCCAGGACAGCCTGGGGGGCAGGTGGGGGCATGAAGGAAGACCAGAAGGAGCAGCTCCATGGTGTCTGGCTCTTCTGTCTTCCCAGTGGAATAGGAAGCAAGGTCATGGTCTCAGCCTCGGGGAGGGAGCGGCATTGTCAGAGCAGAGGTGGACACCACCCCAGCCCACACTCTCCTCATTCCAACCTCACGGGGGATTTCGGGCTTCTCACTGTCTCCCCAACAAAAGTCAACACATCCACATAGTCAAAGCTATGGTTTTTCCAATAGTCAACGTGTGGTTGTGAAAGTTGGACCATAAAGAAGGCTGGCATCAAAGAACTGATGCTTTTGAACTGTGGTGTTGGGGAAGACTATTGAGAGTCCCTTGGACTGCAAGGAGATCAAACCAGTCAATCCTAAATGACATCAATCCTGAATATTCGTTGGAAGGACTGATGGCTGAAGCTGAAACTCCAATACTTGGGCCACCTGATGTAAAGAGTCAACCCAATGGAAAAGACCCTGATGCTGGGAAGGATGGAGGGCAGGAGGAGAAGGGGATGACAGAGGATGAGATGGTTGGATGGCATCACTGACTCAATGGACATGAGTTTGAGCAAGCTCCGGGAGATGGTGAAGGACCGGGAGGCCTGGTGTGCTGCAGTCTGCGGGTGACAGAGTTGGACACGACAGAGCGGCTGAACAGCAGCAGCACTCTCTCCCCATCTGACATCTCTTCTGGCCCCAATTCATCCTCCGTTCTCCAGAGAGTGACCTTAAACATCTTACTCCCTTGCTAGAGAACTTTAGCCAATGGCGTTCCGATCACCCACTTCTCAAGCCTGAAGTCCCAGCTTCCCAATCCAGACGCCACACCTCTGAAGCACTGGCTCCTTCGCCCACGGTTCCTGGGCCCCATCGTGGCCCTTTGCCTGGCAGCTCAGCGCAGCTTCGTCACCCTGTCACCCCTCACCTTTGTAAGCGCCTTCCATTGCTCCTCCAGCCTCAGGTCTGTGCCTCCTCTCAGTTCATGACACGGAAACCCTTTCTGTGTCATTGGTACAGCTTTCATTCGCTCCGTCAACAAATGTTTCCAGAACATGCTTTCTGTAAAAGGAGAGGTTTTTCTAAGCACCTGGCTAGGCTTTTCACATGGTTCTCTAACTGTTTACCATCACATCTGGCTTTTTTAATTAGCCTATACATTCTTATAATAAGTAAGAATTACAGAGCCAGCTTCTGGGATTAAAAGGAGAGAAGAACACCTCAGAGGGAGACGGCTGCATGTGACAATCAGAGAGGAGATACGGCACCAAAGGCGTCCTTGGACGTGGGACCGTGAGCTCTGGAGAGCTGTCAGCGAAACAAATCGCTTCCTCCAGCAGGTTGGCTCCGCTCCTGGTAATGTAGCCTGGCGCCACGGATAATAAAAGGAATCCGATTTTTTTCAGGTGGGGAGGGGGCAACTTTACCCAAATCTTAATGCTAAGTTTCCACAGACCATTTCATTTTATGATATCTAGGCACTGGGATATCCTCGATTGATTAAGCAAATAGTGAAGGAGAATTCGCCAATATTTGGCCAGCAAATACTCACCAGTCTGGCGATCAATGTTGGTTACCCGCCCTCCCCCCGGAGAGGGGCCAGACTGAGCCAGGAATTGGTGGGTGGGCATAGGGTCCTCAGTTCAGCCCCCTCCTCTCCCTTTCTGGTTCCAAAACAGCATGTGCGGCCTTGTGAGGAGGGTTAATCCCACAGACCTGCAGACAGAGCCGGACACTGTCTCCTGTGAAAGCCGCCCTGGGACGCACAGCTTCTGCAATGAAGTCTGTGTCCGTTCCCACTTGAGAGACATCGGGGGACCAGACCCCACCTGGCTGTGCCCCAACGGCGTCCCGCTGCGCAGGCTGCAGCCCCTGGTTTCCTCCCGACAACCGCGTTTGTCGCACTTCCCTCCTCCCTCTGTCCCTACATACATGCTCACGCCTCACTGTGCTCTTCTGTTCATGAAACCAGTGTTTTCAGTGGAAGATGCAAACAGTATGTTAGTATAAAATATAAAGAAGAAAATGAAAGTTACTCACAATTCCGCTACCTTCTAACTTTTTTCTAGGCAGTATTAGTCTGTAATATGACATATTATGTAATATTATTTCATAATGACAGGTCCACTGCGTCATGGTGAAGGACAGGGAAGTCTGGCACACTGCAGTCCACGGGGTCACACAGAATCAGACTTGGCAACTGAGCAACGACAAAATCACGTCACACATTTTTGTTGTGAGGATTTTCCCCTGGTGTTAAGTACTCCTTACAAGATGTGATTTTTAGCTATGGTATAATGTTTTACTGAGTGTACAGTTTAACCACTATTTTGTGTTGAAACAGCTACCTGGTTTCTGGCGTTTAGCTAGTAAAACGTTTCAAGAAGAAAGTAAATCTTGATCATACTTTTGGTTGTCTTCTGGGATAAAATCTTGTAAGTGAAATTCCTGGGTGACTCTTGATACATCCTGGAAATTTGCTTCCAGAAATCTGTACTAAATTTAAATTATTCCCTAAGAGTTCCAGGATGACGTCTGCTCCTTCCCTGCACTCTGCTCCTTCCTAGTTGAGGGCCGAGAAATGTGACGCCCGACAGTTGTGTCTTTCCTCTGCTCCGTGGCTGTGGCTGGTGCCTCCAGCTTCTGTGGCACCACCTGCCACAGGGCCCCCCTCCTGCCATCTGTCCATAACCTGCCCAGTTTTCCTGACCAGAACCTTGGGACTGCCCTTGACAAGCACGCTCCCCCGCCCACTGACAGTGGACCCCGCAGCCGCTCTCTGGCCACCTCCTGCTTCTCTGATCTCTGCCTTTTTGACTTGTGTTTCCACCATCTTCTAACCCTCCCTTCTTAGAATCCTCAGCACATCTTTGAAACATAGATACAATTATGAGATTCTCTTACCATGTGTGGTACCTGACTGTGTCACAGGAGTCTTGTTGACTTACCATGAAGTCACCCCCATCCCTGAGCGGACGGTTTCCTGTCTCTCCTTCTGGCCCCCTCACTTGGTCCTTCCTCTGCCTCAGATGGGATTCCCACCCCTTCTCTCCCTGGGGAGCTCGGCTCACAAGTCACGTCTTCCCTAGCTGAGCTGACTCCTTCCACCAGAGCTCGTAACTGAACTTCCTGTTTGCTGTGGACCACATTGGGTTTGCCCACGTGTGATGTGGTCATCTTCTCTCTGAGCCCTGGGAGGTTAGTACTGCGTCCCTTACGCCAGCCACAGGGACCGGCGCCTGCCTGCAGCCTGTTTGCTGTGTTCCGCACACTCGTGAGTTGCTTTGTGTTTGTACAGTGTTGTCTCCTCCTGACCGTGTGCTGGGCTTCATGCGCACTCACTGACCATAGTTTTAAACCATCCACAAGATGTTATTTAATCTGTAGCTGATCTTTAGATTGTCTTAAAAATCATATTGGCTCCATTTATGATCCACTGCTAAGAAGCAAACATTTTAAAACCGTAAAATCAGAAGCTTGCAAATGCTGTGTCCAGAGGACCCCAGATTGGAAGTACCCAGGGTTGCTTATAACTCATGGTCAGCTGATTAGATCTTTTGTCTTGTCCTTAAAATTTTTCAACACTTAACAATAAGCAATTAAGCCGTGAGAAACCGGAAGGATCTAGAGGCTGCAAGACAACAGTTTCTAATAAATTAGGATAATAATAAATTATACATTGATCCAGTGAACAGTTCCCGTTATCTGTTGGATATTATGTGGTCTTTGGAGGAGGATCATTCTGTGGTCAATTCAGCTGTTTTCCATACATTGGGTGGTTGTAGTTTTCCTCTTGAACTTGATTTGCAAATGCCAGCAATAGCAGCTTCTCTTTTCCTTCCCCTTTGATCACAATCCTAAGAGTTTTGGGCTAGATGTGCTACTGTGAAAGGTTTAATGGTTCTACAACAGGAAAACCAGCCTGAAATATCTTCCTTTGGCCAGAATTTCTCCTCCTCTTATCACCGGTTGCACCAAGGTTTCAGATTTCCGTGTGTGGTTACTGCAAGGAGCTGGGAGGGTTTCCATCAACTTCAGTTCTGGTGAGCAGACCAATGGCTTCCTGGATACTAATACCGTTTCTTAGATTAGTACTCTGAACGTATGAGCCTGTCTTATCAGGTAACTTAAGCAAGCAATCTCTGTGCATTAATTGCGATTGAAGTTAATGTTATTTATAAAATGAAATCAATATAATCTCTACTGCTCATTAACTGAGATGTTCCGGGCTCGATTCTATTTTATTTTCCAATTAAGTTCTATTAGTTTTTCTTATTGGCCCTTGAAAAAATAGCTGTGGAAACAAACAATGGTTCAGAGTCAACAAAATGTCCTAAACCCTATATATTTGAATCTAAAAAGGATCTAATGTTCAGTTATTAGAAATTACAAGATACTCTAATATATGCGTATTCAGTTGCTCAGTCTTGTCCAACTCTTTGTGACCCCATGGACTGTAGCCCACAGGCTCCTCTGTCTATGAGATTTTTCAGGCAAAAATACTGGAGTGGATTGCCATTTCCTTCTCAAGGGGATCTTCCTGACCCAGGGGTTGAATCTACATCTCCTGCTTGACAGACTGATTCTTTACCACTGCAACACCTGGGAAGGCTGGCGGCCAGGGAGTAACAGCCTCAAAGCTCAACATTCACTCCATAAAATGCAGGCCAGGGCCCCACGCACAGACACCGTTCCTCAGACTGTTTCGTTCACGTGTTATTCGTGCTTGTTACAGCGTGGAGCTTCTCCATGTCGACCCGAGGGTGTCCAGCTCTGCCTGACGCTGTGTCTGAAGGCCAGGATCAGAAACACTTCAGTCACGTTTACACTTTTAGAAATCATCTCCCACTAAGTTGTAGCTACCTTAATAATTGCTTGAAAACTATTGCTCACAAGGCACCCTGATCAGATGCTCCCTTGTATACATAGTCCACCTATTTTTGTATGAAAGACAAGTGGCAACAAGCATTGTCTCCAACAGATTATTTCTGCTGTTAGAACTTTAACAGTTTGTTGCCTTCTAAATGCAGCCGTATTCTAACGTAGTAATAAAAGATTTAAATTATGTTGAATCTTATCAACCTCCTTCAATCTACTTTTCTTGCTTTCCTGGAATAAATTTCTTAAAAAATGAATCAACAGTGTTAGAATTGATATGATTTGTATTTTTTGTCCATTTTTAAGAGCAGGTTGATTGACCTCTAGCGAATTTGTCCAACGTAGAGCCACTCAGCCACATGTAGCTATCAAACACCTTAAGATGACCCAGTTGGAGAACAGCCATGAGTATGAAACATGGAACAGATTCTGAATGTGAAACACATCAATAATCTTAAAATTGATTGTATGCCGTAATGATAGTTTTCTGGATACGTTGGGTTAAGCACTCTACAGTCCATGGGGCTACAAAGAGTTGGACAAGATTGAGTGACTAACACTTTCACTTTCGTTATTAAAATTAATTTAATTTTTTTCCTTTTAAAATGCAACAACCAGAAAAAGCACAGATGCTTTGCATTTTCGTCTGTGTTTTCTATGGAACAGAGCTGACCTAGAGTCCGATGGCGCCACTGGTAGAGTCTGTCTGCCAATGCAGGAGACTCAGGACTCTCAGGTTCGATCCCTGAGTCAGGAAGATCCCCTGGAGGAGGAAATAGCAACCACTCTACTATTCTTGCCTGGAAAAATCCCATGCACAGTGGAGCCTGTCAGGCTACAAGTCCATGGGGTCACAAAGAGTCGGCCGTGACTGAGCAACCGAACATACGGTCTAGAGTGACCTAGAATGTAGAAGCCCCTTTCTGGTTTTTCAGCCATCTGAAAAAGTCAGTCATCCTTTTAACCCAGTGTGACTCTCAAGAATTCGGTGGAACCGTCACTTACTAAACTGTACCATTTGATTGTAAACGGCAGTCTAGCAGGACAAAGCACATAATTCCCCTTCCAAACAGGCTCCCTTTCGAGCAGGGAGGGAGTTTCTCCAGGTAAGTGTGGCTTCATAAATTCTAATTGATAGTAACACCAATAAACTAAGGGAGATTAATTTACAATTATGGTTTATAAGGAACAAGCAGCAGAAAACCCTGTGAGTGTGCCGTAATGTATCCTAGGTAGAAAGCAACATCACACTGCTGTAGCACCAAGCTGCATGATTATATATCTGTCTTCACACTTGCCTTCTTGGCTTCTAGTAAATTGGCAGAGGTTTAAAATATAAAATTAGCTTCTTAACAACCAAGCATAATTAGTTGTAACATTCTCCGATCAAATCATTAAACACACACACATGCGATGACTTGTGAGGATAATTCACTCTTGTTTCTCTGCAGGTCAGACCTCTTTGTCTCTCCGTTTCCAGTGTAGCCCAGAAGAGCAGGTGCTCTTGGAGATGGTGTGAGGTTCCCACAGGCCGAGTGCTTTGGGAGCTCCCTCATCGCCAGGTGACCCGCGCTTCTCCTCCCGCCCTTCTGGCTGCTGGCCCTGCAGCCCTTGTTCATGGAGCGGCCCCCCCGGGCTGGCCGGGCGTGCAGGATACAGACCCTGAGGGGCCGAGGCCTCCTTAGGGCTGGAGCCCCGCCTAGCCCCCCCAACCCCCGCTCTGCCCACCCGGCCCGGGGTGTCCGGGCCTCTGTCTCAGGCTGCCGGTCCTTCTGGAGGAAGGCCCCTGTGCTCGTCTCGGGGGCCAGGCTGGGAGGCACAGCTGGTCCTGGGCTCTGGCGTGGTTTCTGGGGTCCCCTGGACTTTCCTTTCCTGGTTTCAGACTCTGAGCAGCGCACATGCGTTTGCCGGACAAGCCAGTACCTCGCTCGCCAGGCCGTGCCCAGCTTGTTCCCCAGCTGCCCTCTTGCTCCTCTCCGGGGTGATCTGTGACCCACTCGCTGTTACCACCCCCACCCCCCAGCTCAAGGGCAGGTTCCAAGGGCAGGTTTTTTGGACTGCCCCATTTCCCTTTCAGTTTTTCCTGCTTCCTCGGCCGTGACTCCCTTGGATCGAGGCCCTGCCTTCCGAGGGCCTTGGTCACTGACCTTCCGAGGCCCCACGGTCGTGCTGGCCCCTCCTCCCTGCCACCGTGCAGGGACCATTCCTGGAAGCTTGAAGGCTGGCTTCTCTCATCACTATTTTACAAACTATTTTTGTCAAATTGACATTTTAAAAGCAGTTATGACATCATCACTGTTATTACTATTTTAAAAATTCAATTCCACTCTATTGATCTATAGACGGTCCTTTTCCCGTGTAAGCTGCCCCCGTATGACTGGGATTCCCTTGGTCTCGGAGCTCTTCTGACTCACATGCTAGCTGTCCCGACCTAGTTTCCAGCTGTACCTTTCACACTTTTTTCTTCAGATGGTTTAATTTTTTGGCTTAATCACTGTGGTTAATTTCCTATATTTAGGAAAGCTATATTTTTAAAGATAATGCCAGTCATTTTAAAAATCCAAATTATTGTTTCTCTTCTATTTTTCCTTAACTATACGAGAGAAGCAGAAGATAGACACCATTTTAGACTCTATCAGTGATTAACATAAACATGCTTTAAAACTAATATTTGTTATTTGTAGTAGGAAAATTTTGTAAGAGCCCAAATGTCCAATTTCTAGAGAAATTATTAAAAAATTATTAACATTCATATTGTGAAAGTTTCCAGACAATGTGCTATGGAGGGTAATTTGGCAACATTTGTGCTCCTTATCCCAGAAATGCCAGTTCTCAGAATCTGTTCTATGGAACCTATCAGAAATATGATGAAGGACTTACATTCAAGGACGCCTCCTGAGTGGGATTTGTAAAAAGATAAAACACTGGAAACCATTCAAAGAGTAATTGTGTAATTAAGTACTATTGAGCCATAAAATCATGTTTTTGAAGATTAGCTAAAATAAAGTGCTCATGAGACAATGTTGAATGTGAAAAACTCACAAGATAAAAATATACGGACAGTCTGGTCCTCAGCTTCTTGGATGCTCACTAAATGAGACAAAGTCTTTTTTATATATTGTGCTTCCTTGGCTTTAAATGAGAATTGTGTTATTGCTATTTTCTTCTGGGTTTTGTTGCTAGTACAATGAGACACATGGCATGTTTTCTAGCATTTGTTCACACACAGAACGTCTGTAGCAGAGAAGCACTGGGCTTCTGAAATACCCCCTCTCCCACCCGAGCACACATTGGGGTGATGCTCAGAGTGGGTACCGGGGTCAGGCCAGCCCCCCAGCTCATCAGCGACTGTATTTCACTGTGTGAGCAGGCGTGTGAGGTGGGAACAGATGAGGGAAGTTTGGCCAAAATGAGGTGTCAGAAGAGAGTGGGCTCTGCCCCCGGCCCTTTGCTCTGAAGCACCGAGGAGGAGGGCGTGGATGCTGGGCAGGGACTTAAAACCTTCTGCGTTTAGTCACCAGCAGAGTTTTGAGCAGCGAAGCCAGGGAAGCAGAAACAGATGGCTTCAATTTTCTTTGAAATGTGGACAGATTGAGGAGGAAGAAGCTTGGCACGAGGATGCGGGGGTTCGGCCAAACGGAGAGCCTCCGAGAGACGGCATGAAGCTCTGGAGGGACATGAAAGTGCCCGAACGCTCCCGGAAAGTGTGATGTGATGGGGACTCGGGAGACGCAGCCAGGCAGGACGGGACCTGCGTGACCTGGGTCTCGTTGTCTCCTCACTGGAGGCCGGGGGGAGGAGAGGGTCTCGGCTTCAAGGGCCCAGCTTCCGACACCCGCCTGCCTCCCTGGGACCCGGACACATGTAAGCTACCTTTTGTACAAAGTAAGGAACAAAAAATGTCCTCAACCCTGACTGCCAACAATGAGTGGGACAACCAGATGGAAGATGAAGGAGGAAATGGAGGCCTCGACACCAGGGTAAACCCATGAGGTTCAGGCGATGCCAAGACCCCTACCAACCACAGACCCGTGTGCTCCCCAAGTGCGCATGGCGGTGTCCAGATTAGACCTCAGTTAGGCTGTGAAATAAACCTCAACAGATTTTAAAGACAGACATCACACAAAGTATCTTCTACAGTCATACTGAGTTAGCAACTAATAATAGAAGGGAAACTGGGGAAGTCACAGACGTGTGGAAATTAATACACTCAATCAATGCATCAAAGAAAAATGTCAAAGGGAAATTAGAAAATACTTAGAGATGACTGAAAATGAAAACAAAACACAGCATATGAAAATCTTCTAAAGATACTCTTTTTTTTTTTTTTTGGCATATTGGGATTTTATCAGCTTGGATGCTTTGTTCTGTTTTAATAACCAAAACTCAACTTCAGTATCTTTAACAATAGATAAAAAATTACTTTGAAAACTCTAGAGATAGTTCTTCAGGTGAGATTTGACCTAGCAGCTGAACTGACAGGGTTGGGATCCAGGACCCAGCTTCTCGCTGTTCCTTCAGTCAGCTCCACCCCAGTGGGGGTGCTGGAACTCACGGTCACAGACGGCTGCAGAAATTTCTTGGGCTCCAGGCTTCCAGGCTCAAATCTAGTAGAAAATACAAACAGTTGAAGACTAAAAAAACAAAAACAAAAACACCCACAAGCTGAAAGATGAGAATGACATTTTGCTTCCTGGCTTTACTGAGGACCACAGCCTGGCACACAACCTCTCAGACTGCTCCAAGGGGCTTTTCCAAAGACGTACGGGAGGAGCTGGGTTATGAGCTTTTGCTGAAAAAAAAAATGTAGTGGAACATCAAAATATAACTGCTAATCACACAGAAAAAACAGACCTCAAATTAATGATTTTAGTGCTTTTTTATGTATGGGAATATTCAGGAGTCTGGGCTCATTAAAATCATTCCTTACAGTTCAGTCAGACAGTTCAGTCGCTCAGTCGTGTCTGACTCTTTGCGACCCCATGGACTGCAGCACACCAGGCCTCCCTGTCCATCACCAATTCCCGGAACTTGCTCAAACTCATGTCCATTGAGTCGGTGATGCCATCCAACCATCTCATCCTCTGTCATCCCTTCTCTTCCTGCCTTCAATCTTTCCCAGCATCAGGATCTTTTCTAATGAGTCAGTTCTTTGAATCAGGTGGCCAAAGTAGTGGAGTTTCAGCTTCAGCATCAGTCCTTCCAATGAATATTCACGACTGATTTCCTTTCGGATGGACTGGTTGGATCTCCTTGCAGTCCAAGGGTCTCGCAAGAGTCTTCTCCAACACCACACTTCAAAAGCATCAGTTCTTTGGCACTCAGCTCTCTTTATAGTCCAACTCTCACATCCACACATGACTACTGGAAAAACCATAGCTTTGACTAGACGGACCCTTGTTGGCAAAGTAATGTCTCTGTTTTTTAAAATGCTGTCTAGGTTGGTCATAACTTCTCTTCCTAGGAGCAAGCGTCGTTTAATTTCATGGCTGCAGAAACCATATGCAGTGATTTTGGAGCCCAAGGATATAAAATCTGTCACTGTTTCCCCATCTATTTGCCATGAAGTGACGGTACCAGATGCCATGATCTTCGCTTTGTGAATGTTGAGCTTTAAGCCAGCTTTTTCACTCTCCTCTTTCACCTTCATCAAGAGACTCTTCAGTTCTTCTTTGCTTTCTGCCATAGGGTGGTGTCATCTGCATATCTGAGGTTATTGATATTTCTCCCAGCAATCCTGGTTCCAACTTGTGCTTCCTCCAGCCTGGCATTTCGCATGATGTACTCTGCATAGAAGCTAAATAAGCAGGTGACAATATACAGCCTTGATGTACTCCTTTCATGTTTTGGAACCCGTCTGTTGTTCCACATCCAGTTCTAACTGTTGCTTCTTGACCTGCATACAGGTTCCTCAGGAGGCAGGTAAGGTGGCCTGGTATTCCCATCTCTTTAAGCATTTTCCACACTTTGTTTTGGAAAGTCAAAGGCTTTGGCGTAATCAATAAAGCAGAAATAGATATTTTTCTGGCACTCTCTTGCTTTTTCGATGATCCAACAGATTTTGGCAATCTGATCTCTGGTTCCTCCGCCTTTTCTAAATTCAACTTAAGTATCTGGAAGTTCACAGTTCACATACTGTTGAAACCTGGCTTGGAGAATTTTGAGCGTTACTTTGCTGGCGTGTGAAATGAATGCACTTGGGCAGCAGTATGAGTATTCTTTGGCATTGCCTTTCTTTGGGACTGGAATGAAAGCTGACCTTTTCCAGTTTTCCTTACATGCACACCTTGACCATCTAGGGCCAGCGTCCTGTTTTGTCCACCCTGAACCCCGCAGGTGCACTGTCAGGGCTGGCAGTGGCTGCTGGCTTCAGAGAGACAATGTCCTTTGTGTAGGAAATCACAAGGGACAGACTTTTGGCCCACCCTCTTCTTCCCAGGAAACTCAGAAAACAGTCCCGAGTCATGTGTATACCCCTGAACCAAGGCCTGTGCAAATCACAGATGGTCCTGCCTCTGAGGGGAGACTGGGGTTTCCCACATGACCTTGGAAATCAGGACAATGGCCAGGAATCTGAAGAAGGGGTAGGTGTGGGCAAAAGGACCCCTATCCCCATCAATTCCACAGGTGTTTATGTTTTTAGATTTTTTTCTATATACATAGAATATATCATACTCCAAAACAGATTAAAATAAATATTCTTTCTTTTGTGATCTTCTTTCCTAGTTCAAGAAGATGAAGATCACAAAAGAAAGAATATTTATTTCTTCTTTCCTAATTCAAACACTTCCCTAGTAGCTCAGCTGGTAAAGAATCTGCCTACAACGCAGGAGATCCTGGTTTGATGCTTGGTCGGGAAGATTCATGGGAGAAGGGATAGGCTAGCTACTGCAGTATTCTGGCTTGGAGAATCTCATGCACGGTATAGTCCATGGGGTCGCAAAGAGTCAGACATTACCAACGACTTTCACTTCACTTCCTAGTTCAAAGTCATATGACAAACTTACTGGGAAGTATCTCCAACCTTTTAATACGAAGATGGGATTTCCGTTAGGAAATCTGTAATACGTTCTAGGATAACCTCATACAGTGAAAACTCCTAAAGGTGACCGAATACTTTTTTTTTCCCAGTTAGAACCCTAGTGGACAAAATAGTCAAGTAAATCATAAATAAACGAGTGACAGGTAATAAAGTAACTTGCAAGCGGTCACACAGTGTCCAAGGGGTGAATGTGACCCTGGCTAAGTCTGTACGGTTTCATGTGAGGACAGGAATTTACAGTAAGTTAAAGAAAGCTTGTTTTCTCATTTCTAAGTGACACAGATGGAAGTGAAGAATTTGAAAACTGAAAATGCAATAATACATATGGTTCAGGTTCTGGAAAAGAAAAAGCAACATGAAGCATCTCGTTTCTATTTAGGAAAACATGTTCCAGAATCATGTCCCCAGAAAACAAGAAGCTGTGTGCTCATCAGAACAAGCTGCTATTTCAGTAGGTGCCAGGTGAATGTCTGTTTACAGGAGAAAAGTTTCAGAGGCGCATGTACCTGTCTCCTGGGACAAGTACCGCAGACGGGGCTGGGGGGTCGTACACAGCAGGAGCGTGTGTCCCGCGGACCTCGGGCAGGTGTCCGAGCTCAGCTTTGCTTCCCCCAAGTCCCCTCCCCCACAGCGTCCCCTTCTCCATCTTCACACACGTGGGCTTTTCTTCCTTCTGTGTCTGTCGTGGTCCAAATGTCCTCTTCTCCTAAGGAGGCCGATGGTCTGTGTTAGCGCCCACCCCGTGGCCTCATTTAAATGCAGTTTCCTCCTTAGAGACGTTGGTTCCAGATATAGTCACACTGAGATTCGGGCAGCTTCAGCATATGAATGGGGGCATAGAGCAGATAAATGATAAACCACAGGAAGAGAGGCCGGGTCCCCAGGAGGGTGCTGGGGGTTGGGGGTGGGCTGCCTTTCCTGGTACAGAGGCTGTGTCCTCTGCTCTGGCGGGAAGGGGACAGACATGCTCCGGGGTGGGTGGGCTGACCTGGGCTTTCCTGACCCATGAACCCCCCTCCTCCTCTGGTCACCCTCTCCGTGTCAGCTGTTGTCTCTGCACCAACCGTCCCCCCTGGGGTATGACCTCGACCAGGGCTCCGTGAGCTGGGGTCTCTGTGTAAGGGGTCTGGGGCACAGCCATCACGTGTAGGCTGGGGGGACGCTGGCTGTGTACAGGCAGTGGGGCGGGCCCGAGGTTCTGGTGGTGGGTCTGACACCTTTGACCATACCTTCACACTGGGTCCTAACTCTTAGAAAACCTCAGATGCTTAAAGTCGGCGAGGGGAGCAACATGACTTGGGGGGACTTGTAGATCCTTGGATATCTGGTGAAAACCTCACTCTTTCCAGCAGAGACCTCAGGCCCACGAGTGTTTTCTAGAAGGGCGTCTGCATTCTATCTCAGAGCTGTGGTCAAACACTGCAGAATTTAGATCTTTCCCACTAGGATTTTCACCTGCGTTTCCTTCACATAGTAAACTTATTTTAAAAAATATTTTCTCCTTAACAATCTCTGTCTTCAGCATTTTGAAGATGAAGTGTAATTATATCCCTGTCAGTGAATATTTTCATTTATCCTATGTCTTGGATGTCAGGACCAGCAACAGGGGAAAAACTGCAATAAAGAACTTTTAAAAAGACACTGGCCTGAACTGTGGGCTCTGGGCAATGACCTGTCAGCCCAGGTTCTGGGGAGGGACCCTGATAATGGGGAACCTGTGGAAGAGGTTTATGTGAGCTCACTGTGTTTTTTGCTTCTCTTTGCTTTGAAACCTAAAGTGCTTAGAAAACAAAGTCTATTTTTTTTAAATACACAGAAAGGCTGAGAAGAAGGGTTTTTTAGAAGCGCGGTATCTTACACAGACCACAGAGCCTCCGCTCCCTCCTGCAGGGTTGGGACAGAGCCCTGCGGCCCACGTGGAGGGCCGCAGATGCCTGCAGGCTGGCCCCACCCCTGCCCCGTGTACTGGCCGCCATGCACGCTTTCCCGGCGTGTGGGCAGGAGTTTCTGGCATCCCCGCATCGCTCCGTCTCCCTCTGTCTGTGAGAGCTTATCTGGCCCTTACCCAGCTACAGTCACCCTAGTAACTCTGCTTAATTCAATATTTTGATGTTTTTTAAACACACAAAACATGTTCGAACACTAAAGAATCATGATTCAGTAGTGACTGCCAGGAAGCCCTAGGCAAACTTCTGCAGGTAACTCGAGCTGGTGAAGACAGCTCTGAGCTGGGTGTGGCTGGCAGGTGAAATCTAATTAGATGTGCTGTGTGACAGCTTCATTTTAACGAGAGCACCCCGGGCCAGATGCTGACGCCGGCGATCACCCGGTTTATGGAGGAGGGTGTTTAACACCAGCGGCATCACTCATGCCTTGTGTCTGGAGTCCGGCAGAGACAGCCCACGGTGGACACTTCATGCGATGCCCCTCCTCCCACCCGGGTGGACAACACGGCCGCCCAGGGCTCCAGAGACCCTTGGCATGCGTGGCTGAGCCCCATGGCTGTTTACACTCCAGGCAGCGAGTATGTAGGTGTTTCCTGGGTGGTTAATTGTTTGGCTGCTGGAAAGCAGCCTCATCAGGTATGGACTTGAGCGGTGCCGTGACATGCCTCGGGTCACGTTTCCACACGTCCGCAGGCAGCACCCATGCTGTGTGGGGATCTGGGGACCAAAGTTCTGGGTTTGCTGGTGAGAACGTGAGATGTGCACACCTTTCCGCCTGGAGAAGCAGACAGGGTTCACTTGAGACGACCTCCGGTCTCCCGCTGATCACCCGCTCCGTTCGTCCTCTCGAGGTGTTGCCTTGCCCTCACACTGTACAGGCCCGGACCTCCCTGCCCCGTCTGAGGTCCCCCGCGTGGAGGGCCGGGGCCTCCTGCAGCCCAGGAGGGCAGGCAGCTGGGCCTCACCCTTGCTGGTCATCTCGCCCACGTCCTGGGGACTCCCACGAGCCCTGGCCGCCCTTTCCTGATTTAGGAAAGAGGGAGCTCTTCCTCCCCAGAGTCACCACTTTCTGTCTGCTCTGAGGCTTCCACTGCCACCGCTCTCGGTAGCATCCTTTCGTTCTAAAGCCTCTTCTACCAGGACAACTTTGGGTTTGACTGTCTCTCTTCACACACGCTGCCCTCCCGCCCTCAGCCGTCCACGGTCAAGCTCCCAGCAGGAGTAACACGCGCTCTCTCGAGTGTCAGTCTTCCTTTTTTTGGTGGTGAACAGCTTTTCTGAGATCTAATTGCATACCCTGTGATTCATCTCATTTCAGTGTGTGATTTCAATGCTTTCAATGTATCCACAGACCCACAGTCAGTTTTAGAACGGTTTTGTCACCTTAGAAAGGAGCCCCATGCCTGTCAGTTACACTCCTTTAGCTATCACGCCTCCCCTCCAGCCCTTTTTTTGCTGTTTTGTTTTCTTTTTAAAAAAAATTAATCTATTTATTTTAATTGGAGGCTAATTACTTTACAATATTGCAGTGGTTTTGCCATACATTGACATGAATCAGCCACGGGTGTGCATGTGTCCCCCATCCTGAACCCCCCTCCCACCTCGCTCCCCATCCCATCCCTCTGGGTCATCCCAGTGCACTGGCCCTGAGCGCCCTGTCTCATGCATCGAACCTGGACTGGCGATCTGTTTCACATATGGTAATATACATGTTTCAGTGCTACTCTCTCAGATCATCCCACCCTCGCCTTCTCCCACAGAGCCCCAAAGTCTGTTGTTTATCTCTGTGTCTCTTTTGCTGTCTCGCATATAGGGTCATCGTTACCATCTTTCTGAATTCCATATATATGCGTTAGTATACTGTATTGGTGTTTTTTTTTTCAGACTTACTTCACTCTGTATAATAGACTCCAGTTTCATCCACCTCATTAGAACGGATTCAAATGCATTCTTTTTAATGGCTGAGTAATATTCCATCATGTATATGTACCACAGCCTTCTTATCCATTCGTCTGCTGATGGACATCTAGGTTGCTTCCATGTCCTGGCTATTATAAACAGTGCTGCGATGAACACTGGGGTACATGTGTCTCTTTCAATTCTGGTTTCCTTGGTGTGCATGCCCAGCAGTGGGATTGCTGGGTCGTATGGCAGTTCTAGTTCCAGTTTTTTAAGGAATCTCCACACTGCCTAAATGACACTTTTACTCTGTTGATTTCTGACTCTGTAAACTTCCCTATTCCAGACGTTCTTGTGAATGATTCACATCCTGCGTGGTTTTGGGGGCTCGTTTCTTCCCTCAGCCCAGTGTTGTTGAGGTTAATCCATGATGTAGAACGTCTCCGTGCTTTACTCTTCTGTGTGGTAAAGCAACATCTCATCTGTGAGACACCACAGTTTTCTCCATTATTCATCAGCGCTGGACGTTGTGGGTTATTTTCACCTTTTGGCTATCATGACTAATGCTATTATAAACATTCAAATAATTTTAAAAGGATGCACTCTCCCACTCCTTCTTCATTTTCCCCTTTTTCCCCTTTTGAGAGCCAGACATTAAAGACTAGAACATTAAAAAAGCTAGAGCAGGACGTCCCCTGTGGTCCACTGATTAAGAATCAATGTCCATGCAGGGACACAGGTCGATCCCTGGTCTGGGAAGACCCCTCATGCCATGGAGCAATGAAGCCCGAGAGCCACAACTAATGCAGCCTGTGCACCCTGGAGTCCATGCTCTGCTGCAAGAGACACTGCCACAGTGAGAAGCTTGCACAAGGCAGGAGAGTAGCCCCTGCTCGCCGCAGCCAGAGAAAGCCCACACACGCCAACAAAGACCCAGTGCAGCCAAAAGTAAACAAAAATAAGTAAATAATTAAATCTTAAAAATACCAGGAGCATGCATGGGGAAACTATAAAGTGACCACACATGCCCAGGGAAGGCTCAGCAGAGACCTGGGAAGAGCTACTCAGCCTGATCCTCAGCATAACAGCAGCTTACACGCGCGCGCACCACACCCATGCAATAATCCGTAAGATAATAACAAAGCACAGCAATCCCGGAGGAAGGGCGAGGACCCAATTTCCAGCTACCAGGTTATCCAATTCAGATGTCCAGTGTTTAACCAAAAAGTCACAAGGCATACACCGAGGTAGGAAAATATGGCTGAGATAAAGGAAAAAAAAAATTAACAGGATCTCTGAGGAACAAAATTGGTAGATACGTTAGACAGAGACTTTAAAACAACGGCCATAAACATGCTCAGAAAACTATGGAAGATGTGAAAAAAATGGAGGAAATAATATTGGCACAAAAAATATTTCTAAGGAAACAGAAATCCTGAAAAGATACAAAAAAACTTTCTGAAAATGTGAAGCACAAAAACTGATGAAAAATTCGCCACAAAGTCTCAGAAGCAGATTTGTGGCTCAGAAGAAAGACTCAGCAATCCTGAAGAAAAGACAGTGGAAACTCAGTTCAGTTCAGACGCTCAGGCGTGTCCGACTCTTTGCGACCCCATGAATGGCGGCACGCCAGGCCTCCCTGTCCATCACCAGCTCCCGGGGTTCACTCAGAAACTACCAAGTCTGAAAAGCAGAAACAAAGAGTGAGGAGCAGTGAGCAGAGCCTCAGACGAGGGGAACCGTCAGGAGGGCCCAGCACACCCACTGTGGGGCTCCAGGGAGGAGCGCGGGGAGGCGTCAGGGGGCTTCACCCGCCTTCTCCACACTCACTGTGGGACTCCAGGGAGGAGCGCGGGGAGGCGTCAGGGGGCTTCACCCGCCTTTTCCACACTCACTGTGGGGACTCCAGGGAGGAGCGCGGGGAGGCGTCAGGAAGGTTACACCTGGTTTTTCCACAGAGGCCAGGCAGGCAAGAAGAGAGTGAGTGAAAAATTTAGTCTCCAGAGAAACCAAAAGGGCGGACTCCACCAAAATTAAGTACTTTGTATATTAAAGAACTTTATCAATAAAATGAAAAGACAACCTACAGGAACAGAAAAAAATTAAAACCTGTAAGACTACACTCTGTGTAAGTACACATTTATATAACTATACTTACATGGGGTCTCATAGAGTCGGACACTACTGAGTGCCTGAACTGAGCTGACACCTATCTCTTTATCTTTCATCGACCTATCCATCTATCTATCCAACTTTCTATCAAGAGTGGAAGAAAATGATCATCAGAATATTTAGGACAGCAGTTTGCTGGGCTGGAGGGTGATGTGGTCAGTCGCTCAGTCGTGTCCAGCTCTTTGCAACGCTATGGACTATAGCCCACCAGGCTCCTCTGTCCACGGGATTCTCCAGGCAAGAACACCTGAGTTGCCTTGCCCTCGTTCAGGGGACCTTCCTGACCCAGGGGTGGAATCTGCATCTCTTACGCCTTCTGCATTGGCAGATTTTTTTTTTTTTTTTAACCACCAAGCTACCAGGGAAGCCGAGGAGGATGACAGAAATACAGAGACTACAAAGAAGCTTCACCTTCATCACTTGGGACCTTCCGTTTCTTAAGTTCTTTGGAAGATGTGTGGGTATTTGTATGATTATTTAAAGAGAACATGGATATTATATTTACTCTCTCAAGTGAAAAACTCACAAAGATAATTGGTTCAAGTTTTGAGTTTTCTTAGCAGTTTTTTTTCTCTCCCTTTTCGGGGCTTATACCACTATTTATCTTAGAAAGAGAGATTGAAATTAAACATTCACATTTCCACAAATTTAGATAGACTGAAAAGTTGAAATGAACAAACGAATTGATCTCTAGCACATATAAGTGCTCGCTGCATCCACCTGGAGTCAGCTCTGGGTGCAGCTGAGCGAGGGAGAGGGCACTTGTAAACCCATACTCGCTGTCTCGCGTGGTCTCCAGGGCACGCAGCCCCTCACAGGCTTGTCCTGTTGGCTCAGAATCCGGTCACAAATTAGCAGGAGTCTCTGGGTCGCAGGCGGGGACATGTGGAGTGTGCCCTCTGGGACAGGCAGACGTGCTATGTGGACAGCAGGCCTGTTCCTGCATCCGGTCACCACCCGAGAGCATCAGGGAGGTCGGGAGGATGCTGCCTGGGGGCGCGCTGTGATCGTTCCTACGCTGAGACCTCAGTTTCTCACGGTTCATGCGTTTCTTTGAGTGAAGACTCAGGAGAGCCCCTGATGTGCCCTTGGGTGAAGCCCTAGAACCTGAGCCGGGCCAGTCCTGGGCCCAGAAGCCCCAGACCTGGTGCCCAGCCGGCGGGAAATGTTTGTTCGCGGGACCTTTGGAGTCTGTTTGGGGATAGCTGGACCGGAAGTCCTTGTGCTGCACTCTCTGGCCTGGTTTATGTCATCTTCTGGGAAGCCATCCACCGACAAGCTTTAGAGAAACGATCAAAGAAAGTATCTCTGATCGTATGGTCTTCATTTCTGAGCAGCGGCAACGGGCCTGCCGGGCCTGCCAGCCCTGCCATCGTGGGGAACTATAAGTAATGCTGTGTCCCTTTGATCACCAGCTCTCAGCGCTCATCTTATTTACTTTCCAGAAACAAGCACTTGGCAATAATGCTAAGAACTCTAAGCTGCTTCCTTGGTAGACTGCACGGGTCTACACGTCTGCCCCTGAACTGAACTGTTACATTTTTCAAAAACACGTGAATGTTTTCAGAGCTGCACCCACAAGGGCTCCGGAGGGAAGGGGGCCGTGCCCGGCGGGTCAACCAGGGCCCACGGGGCACCCGGACCCCCCTGTCCCCCCGGTTGGTCCCCATGTTTCTGTCACTATGTTTCTGTTTGACAGAAATTTATTTCTGAAATTACTAAAAATGTCCATCGGTTGCGGCTCCCAAAGAAGTCTTTGTGACACTGGGCTGGTTAGCGTGTTGGACACGGGGAGAAGGCAGACGGGCCATCATCTGCCCTCTGAGCCCCAGGGAATCCTGCTCCCACTCTTTTGTAAAACAAACAGGCAAACCCCAACCCCCCTCGGACTCTCTGGAGAGGATCTTTAAGCGATTCCTCCCTTGCCGGCGTCTCACCTGCAAAGCCTGCGATTCTATCGCCTTTTGGGAGTGTAGTCTCTGAGGTTCTGAGGGACCCCGGGGAGAGGCGGTTGGTCCCTCTGGGCAGGACGTGGTCAGGGCACACGTGGCTGCTCTAAACCGGCAGTGGGCCCCCTGCAGGGGGTGCCCTGGCCGCCCTGGACAGCCAGGCCCCTGGACAGGCCTCCCTCCGGCCGGTGTGAAGGGCAGAGGCTGAGCCTCCATTCCTCAGCCTCCCATCTGCCCGGTGTCTGCTCCCGGCTCCTGGTCTCCGAGATCCCCTCATCCAACAATCCCAGGTTCTCTCCCTGCTTTCTTTCTGGCTCCCGCTCAGTTTATCAATGGTTTTATCAGGGAACGAATTCCAAACAATTCTTAACAACAAAACCACCAGCAGCCTTCTCAGCAAAGCAGCTCTGTCCTGGAGGAGTAGGGTTGGGAATGCAAACAGTGGAATTTGGGTGGGGGTCCAGGCCCCGAGGTAAGGCCTGTGCAGAGCTGGGGGTTCAGGCTCCTAGGTAAGGGCTGTGCAGAGCTGGGGACCGTCTCTCACACGGATGGTGTCCACGCACTCCTCCCAGGGCTGTTCAGATTCTTTGCTGCCCTGACATTTGCTTGTACAAAACTCTGATGAAATTCCGAGGCTTCTGGAGGTTGGGAGAGGCCTTTTGTCAAAAGCAGACGTGGTTTCCTTCACTGCACTGGACTTGATCACAGGGCCCTGCTCTGCAGCAGCGGTGGGCGGAGACACTCTGACAAGGACCACCGGGGCTTCCTGAGGGTTCTGGTGCTTAGGGGTCACTTGACGCTTTGAAAACACAGACTTCTTCTGGGGTCACCACCCTCTGAGGCAGTGTCGACTGCTGGAAACCTTGCGGAAAGATTGGAAAGCAGAGATTCTGTCTTCATGTGAGGTTTCCAGCCAGTTTGGTTCCAGACCGACAACGTCGCATAAGCAGCTGGTTAGCAGGGCCGGTCTCACCTCCCTCAGAATCCTCTGATGTTCCCCGTGACCCCCGCTAAGCATGCCCTGGAATGTTCTAGCGTAAACTCCACGCTGAGACCTAAGCAAACAGTGGCTGGGTCTTGAGAACAGAACACTAGGCCAGGAATTCCAAGGGCGAGCTGTGTTTTCAAGAATCCACCAATCACTGAGGGAGCGTCTCCTGTAAGAGGACAGGGGACCCTGAGCCCAGCAGTTCCCACACATGTGTCTCTGGCTCCCACACATGTGCCTCTGGCTCCCACACATGTGTCTCCCTGGTGGCCGAGCTCACACCAACTGGAGAAGGTGCAGGGTCTCCCCTGTGAGGATGGAATTTGAACTCAGCTCCTGAGCACCCCGTGACACAGTGGTTCTACAGCCACGAATATGCATTATGCTGAGTTCATCCTAGACTTTGCCTCACATAACCCACATTAGAGAAGTTTCTCTGCAACGTGGGGGCATGTGGTAAACAGCTCACTCAGCTCCGGGCAGGGTTTCCAGCCGTAGAAGTAAACAAGCTCTGAGTCAGAATCAGATCACGCTCAGGGGCCGAGACGAGCCTGACCGCCCCATTTGCTCTCTGCGCCCCAGTTCCGTGCAAGTGTGTGCATCTGAAGAGGCACGTGGTGCATCGCCCTAAACTGCACATTCGCTGAGGTCTGGGATGTGATAGGCAGGTCAAAGCTGGCCAGGAAGGACAGGGCTTTTGAACAAAACCAAGACTACGAACAGGACAAGAGGCTCCACCTTGGAAAATGTCACTGAAGGAGAGGAAGCCTTGAACTTTGCCTGTCAAGTTAAACAAGGAGGGAGCCCCAGTGATGGGGAAGGACGAACCAAGGGGTCCTGAGTGAAGAGCTGCCAGCACCTTGTGACCACCCCGCTGAGCCGGTGGGTCACCTCTGCTGCTTGAGAGCCGAAGCTTTCTTTATAACAAGGCCTGCAGGCCAGAGGGAGCAACTAGAACTTTAGAACGACCGTGTGTTAGTCACTCAGTCCTGTCCGGCTCTGTGCGAGCCCCGGGACTGGAGCCCGCCAGGCTCCTCTGTCCATGGGATTCTCCGGGCAAGGATACTGGAGTGGGTAGCCATGCCCTCCTCCAGGCTGTGTCAATCTACACGTTTCTTTAAAAATCTCCCTTGTCTCCGGGAGTGGTTTTCCCTCCCCTGGGGCCTCAGAGCCCGTCTTTCCAAGTCTGCAGTCTCTAAGGAGAGGGCGCAGGGTCCCCGGGCCCTTCACCAGCGGCCGTTGCTGCCGAGGCAGACAGAGCGCAGTTGCTCTCCAAGCATGTTCGTGTCCCGAGGTGAGGAAGGGGCTGGCTGCCTCTGGGAGGCTGTGCCCTGCTGTGAACCAGTAGAGGCACAGGTCTGCTTGATCTACGGAAAGTGCGTGTTGACTGAACTTTGCAGAGTTTAGGCTCGGATCGTTGAATGCTGCAGCCAGAATCGATTCCCGGCTTATTCAGAGTCAGAGTCTCTGGCGACGGCCCGTGGGCACCGGAGTGCACCTTCTGCTCTCCAGACAAGCGGGGGAGGGCCCCTCTGAGGTGCAACCCTTCCACCCAAAGCTCAGAAACTCCCTGGAGGGGCGCTAAGGCAGACCCCACTTCCTGCAGACCGCTCAGTACCCGGGAGAGTCCCGGAGTACCCTACCTCTCCCTGAGGTCGTCTGGCTTTGCTTTGTGGGTGAAACCTCAAGGCCCTTTATCCCTCGGTGGGCATCTCGGCCCTCCCCCAGGGTGTGTGTGTGACGGGGTTCAGGTTCTCCCTAAGTGCTTCCATCTGCACATACAGAGCTAAACCCATCCTGCTTCAGTTATGACCGCAAATAATACACACAAACACTCGATACATCAGCATAATTTATGTGGTCTGCTTGCCTGGATTTCCCCAAGAAATTCCACTTGAAATTCTCCCACATTCAGAATGGGAAGAACAAATCTGTCCTTTGAGTATAGTGAAAGTGTGCTATTCATCTGAAAGATTCATATTCTCTGGAAGCACAGTGATTCACATCTGCGTGTCCATCTCATTAACAGCCACATTCACGAGGAGAGCCGGAACGTTCCTGAGTGACCTCTGCATCAACCCCTCCGACACCGGAGTCCTTGGTGTGACAATGCTTCTCAGACTTTGCAGAACGTGCAGGGCCTCTCTGTAAATAGCATACATGAATTTCCACAAAACATTTCCATTTTCCAGTTTATAACTATGTAGTTCCTATGATGACATTTATATTCGCAGTGTTTAACTTCGTAGCATCGACTATGACCCTAAACTCTGAGTCAGGAGGAGATTGATTAGCATCGCATTCTTCTTCACTGTGCACAGCACACATGTATTATTACGTGGTTTTAAGCGTGCACAGCTTACAGGTATTGTTTAGCATTACAGACCTTCATACCTAGAAAGGAACCCCAAGCTCTACTTGGATCAATCAGTGTTCACTCTACAAATGAAGAAACGGAACCTAGCTTCAAGCGTCTTCAGTGATCCCCCCAAGATGACCTTGTGTCTCCTTATAAATGGAGCCAGTCTTCACTCCCCCCATCAGTCACTGACCAGCTTGTCCGTGTGTCAAGCCCCCAACGCATCCAGTCAGAGAGCCCCTGCCCCTCCTCTGAGCCCCCAGCTGCGCGGGGGTGTGACAGGCAGGTTGGCAGCGATCATGGCACAGGGGTGGCTGGGGCGAGCACCCGGGGGGCTTGGCTGAGCCCTGGCAGCTGCAGAGACAGGAAGTGGTCCTGGCACTGAGGTTTTGAGGCACCAGGTCTGCCTTTGAGTTTCCCTGTTAAATGCTGAACAGTAGGGCGTGCTTCGACTCAGGAACATCCAAAACTAGCATTTGAGTCCAACCTTGCCCATCCTTGCTCGCTGCCTTACGATCAGCCAATCTTCTGAGTTTCTTCACCTTCAAAGGGGCCAGGTTTGTGAACCCAGTTTATCTGAAAGGACTCTATGTGAAATGTAAAGTTAGCAGTGTTTACTAAATAGCGGTTGTTACTTGATATACTTACTTATATCATCACCTCTTTGGGAGGAAATGGTAAATTCAGGCTTCATTTCCACCCCTTTCAGAGTAGGAAAGCCCCAGGGACCTCTGCAGTGTTCTCCTGCCCAAACCTGGAATCCAGCTGCCACGGGGCAGAGCCTTGGGACCAGGCTGTGGCTACAAGGAGTCTCGGGTCCCCTTCCAGGCGCCACCTCTGTCCTGTGGCGTCACTGTCACTTCTTGCTGTCCGGGGATGGAAGTTCAGGGCCACAGAGTCCCCCAGGAGCCCCAGAAGGGCTGGGGACGGAGCTGCAGGGCTTGCTGGGTGGAGTGAATGGACTTGGGACCCTTTTGGGGACAAATCTGCAAGCTTCCTGAGATATCTCGTTCTTAAACCTCCGCATGGTGGGTGGTGGAAGGGCAGGCAGCTCTCTGTGAGAAAGGCCGAGCCCCACGGACACCCGGCCAGGACCCCACCCACCGCCTGCCCGGCCCCCGGGAGCAGCTGCCCAGGAAGGACAAGGCGCCCAGGCCTTCTCTCTGTTTGTCTTTGCACAGCTGGGAAAGCTTGGGGTTTTCAAAAGAAACTTCACCGAAGCACCACAGGAGAGCAAACAGCAAATGAACAAAGAAGAGACAAAAAGCATAAAAACAGTCTTCAAAGCTCCGACGTGGAGGCCACTGGGCTCACCTCCCACCCCAGGCTCTCCAGTCCGGCGGGCCGGCAGAGCCCATCCTGAGCAAGTCCCTGCCTCCGCCCTGGGCTGTGTCCAGGAGAGGGTCCTGCTACCGAAGAGAGAGGACAAGAGGGACAGGCTGGGCCGCAACTAGAAAGGCATCCACCTCCCCGCAGGGTGACTGGGGCCAGAGCCGGCCTAGGACCGTGCCTGGGAAAGATGGGCTTGGACCAGCCCTGGAGTCCAGGGTCAGGAAGATGAAGAAAAACACAGCGCCTGTCGATAGAGACGTGAACACGAGTGACTGGGCACAGGACGGCGCCGGGCGAGGCTCTGACTGGGCGCTGCTCCCCAGCAGGAGGGTCTCGCGGTCACAGTGGCCCACGCGAGCCTGACGCATCTGTGGTCCAGGCTCTGCCTCTCGGGGCAGCGGCATGACCGGGCGTGCAGTGGGCTGGGACTCGCTGGCCTGTGCCCGTGGCCAAGGGCTGCAAGTGCTGTAAACACTGTAAGGGCTGCAAATGCTGGCCTGGACTCTGCTCGGGTCCCTGGTGACTGGCCAGCCATCCCACAGCCCCCAGGATCCCGGCCTGGCCTTCAGGCCCCCGGGATGGGGGCAGTGAGGGGCAGATCTGCCCCAGATGCAGTGGGCGCCAGGCCCTGGGGACGTGTTGGACGCGAGCGGGGAGGACACGGGAGGACCCGTGCAGCGAGTTCACTCAGGACCATGAGAGGTCAAAGGCCAGGAAGCCCCAGAGGCCGGCTTCTCTGGGGTCGGCTCCTCTCACCCAGGGCCTGCTTGTCCTCTGCGCCACCCACCCCCCCAGAGCAAGGAAAGGCCACTTTACTGGCAACAGACCCATGGCTTCGAAGCTGGTTGAAAAGTAAAGTCCATTTTCCCCGCATCACATCTTATACTCAAAACACCAACTCCAAGAGGCCAGGACCAACGCCTGCCTTCATTACTGCTGCGACCGCAGGCCCAGGACCACGACCAGCAGACGCCTGGAATTGGTGGTTTAATGACAAAGAATCCACGTCATAAAGTTGAACAGGCAGCTAACTTTGGACTTGCAGGTAAAGATCAGAAATGAAGAGATTATGCCCTCACCTCTGAAAGCCATAAAAGTGAATTAGAAAACGAATTCCACCTCTGATTGAATTCAGGAGAGAAAACAGTTTAAGAATAGGAAGAATTCCACCAGATAGAGCGGCGTTTGGATCAGCTGGGAATGGCGTGGCTGCCCCAGCTGCGTCCTCCCGCCCTCCTGACCCTGGGCTCCCGGCCACACAGGGTCAGTGGAATCAAACTTCTCCAGCTTGAGCCTGAGAGGGCTTCACGCTCTGGGCTGAGCCTTTTTGTCCAGTAGCGGGCACAGGACCCAAATGAGACCCACCAGAACCCAGCAGACCCGACCCTGATGCTTCCGTTGGTCTGTTGAAGGGAGCTTCTCTCTTTTTTCTACTGGAGTAATTGAGACTCACGTGGCCAGAAGATTCAGCCGGCCTCCCAAGGCCCCAAGGGATGGCCCTCCTGACAAGGAGCACCTGCAAAGAGGCAAAGGCAAGAAGCAGAGACAGTGATTCGTGGTGACACTGAAGCCTTGGGCTCGGCAGCTGTGGTAGGCAGTCAACTATTTAGATTTGGGGGCTCCCTCAACTGCAAGCGATTCTGGAGCGAGCCCCCATACCCCTCCCAGAGCATTGCATGCTCTCTGACCCGCAGTCACCCTGGGAGGAAGCGGGTCCCACGACTTGATGACTCTGCCTTGAGGCAGAGGTGCACCCACGGAGGGGGTGAGGTGAGTGCCTCTGTGGCCTGGGCTTCTCCATCTGGGGGCACAGCCAGAAGCAGGACATTTCAGACCATGGCCGTGTGAACAGGGAGAAGTCAGCGTCGAGTCACAAGCCCAGCAGCCCTCTGCCCAGCTACTGGCTGGGGAACCATCTTACCCTAATGGAGCGAAGGCCTCAAACCTCAGGAAGGACGTGTGTGCCCAGGTGGTAGGTTTTGTTGAAAAGTATTTGGCGACAATAGAGCTGATTGGCAGCTGTCGGCTGTACCAGAACACTCTGCCCTCCTACATCCTGTGTTCAAGCAAATATCAGATCCAGATAAAACCATCCCAGTAGAATAAGAATAACAAGCAGAAAGAATACGAAAGGACCACGTGCATGAACATCACAAATGTCTAAGTAGAAAGAAAGGAGAATTAGAAGCAAATAACAAAGAAGAATGCACTTAAAAAGAAGAATCATCGCAAGTGATAAAAGGAAATTTTAGGAAAATACTTGTCCACACTCTCAAATAAACTGAAGAGTAAATACTCTTTTGACAGTTGGTTGAGAAATACCTTAAAAAAGAGATACAGAGGATATAAAAGGAGACTGCAGAACCCAGAAAGGCAACTGAGGATAACAACATAACTGTTAATGGGGGGACATGGATAGTTTAGGAAAAAAACTAGAATATACACCACTGGGCACAGAGTCAGTAGTATGAAAAAATCACCCAGGCCAAGGGAAATAAAAAGGGCTAGCGAGTAAAGATAAAATGAAAACTATATAAAGCTGGACTGAAAAGTACTAAATTGAGTATAATTGGTGTTCCCGAAGACAGAAGAGAATAAACAGAAAAATAAAACCACTCAAGTATAATAGAACAAAACATTTCTAAAGTAAGTGTAAGCCCTGAAACTGAAGGTGGAAAGGGCACGCTTTGTATCAGGAAAAATAACGACACAGAATGATAAACACTGAGTCACGTCTTGGTAAAGTTATGGAGATTTAAGGATTAAGAGTAAATACTGTAAAAGGAGCAAATCACTCATGAAGCTGAACGTCAGACTTCTCTTAGAGGAGCCCTGGATGCCTCAAGATGAAGTGAAAACGCTCTGCGATTCCGAAGGGAGAGTGTGGCCGAGTGCAGCTGGTAATTTCTACCCAGTTAAATTTCAGTTCGTCGTATAAAAATGTAGGCATTTAACAGCACGAAACATTTTGGGGAAATTACTTGGCGACTGTATTTACTGAGAGAGGAGTTAAAACAAAGAATGCAGGGTTTCAGAAGGAGCAAAATGAAAGAACACTTGTGGACGCTGCATACAATCACAGGGAGAAGGAGAGATCTAGTACAGTCACAGCAGCCGTCCGCTTTCAAAGCCGCTGCTTTGAAGCCCTCCCCCTGCCTGTGGACGCTGCCTCCTCACGCTGTCTCGCGTGGCCCAGAATCCTCACCGCCGCTCATCACCCTTCACGCATGTCACGCTGCCACGCCTTTGTTTGCCCACCAGACCGGCAAGCGTCCGAAGGCCCGCGAGTGTCCCTGAGCGGCGGGTGTGACGAGGAGCGTCTGCTGACCCACAGGAGGGTGTGCACCCCGGGGCCTCCTGGACGGTGGGTGCCTGCCCACCCCCACCTGCCCTCTGACCCAGAAGCTCCGTTTCTGGAATCCACCCCTCAGAAATCCTTGTCCCTGTCTTCCGTGAGGTTTGTCAAGCTTGTTACTCTTTGCATCATGGTCTGGCAGCAAGAACGTGGAGACAGTCTGCATGGTCGACGTGAAGTTGGTTAAATAAATGGGGTGCTGACCGGGGACACAGCCCACGAAACGGACAAGGCCTAGCATGACCAGACGTGGAGCGACGCCCTGAAACCTCCCAGAAAGGTTTCTGAAGGAGCGTGATGTGCAAGTGTGCATCATTTATTTCTTTAAAGGGAGGGAAATAATCATAAATATCCCTGAAAGGATAAGCCCTTCAAACGGGAATCAAGGAGAGGCTTGGCACTTGGTACATTCATTGTCATAATTTTTATTTACTCTTTTGAACAGTTTTTATTTCATATTTCAAAGTTACTTTAAAAACATTTGAAACAAAGCAAGATAAAAAATTTCCCCTGTCAGATTGCACCTTTGGGTCCTCGGCCCCCAGAGAGGCTCAGGTCTGCCGACACTGTGGCGACCTCTGCATCTTTGAGTCACCGACTTAGCTGTCAGGCCACAGGTTGTAAATGTACTTGATTTATTTGCTGCTCTGTTAAAAATGACTTCATACATTGAAAGTTCTCCCCATCCTCTTTTCTTTTTATAAAATAATAAAAATTCCTTTTATTCACTACATGAGAACCCTACATGCAAATTAAATTTTCATTGCCTGAGTCTTCACTATTTCGAAGAATAATTGAAAGTTTTGCTAAACATGTCATCTGAAGCAGCTGAGCTATAAAGATTTTATATAATCCCATCATCCAAATAAATCAAGAACGGTGAACATTCTTTCTACAATGAGTTGCAAAGTTTGTTGGGTCAAAAGTAGCTTTTTGAGAAAAAGAACTAGGATAGAACATAATAGGATAGAAAATACCCTTGAAAGTGAAAGTCGCTCAGTCGTATCCGACTCTTTGTGACCCCACGGACTGTACAGTCCATGGAATTCTCCAGGCCAGAATACTGGAGTGGGTAGCCGTTCCCTTCTCCAGGGGATCTTCCCAACCCAGGGTTCGAACCCAGGTCTCCCACTTTGTAGGTGGATTCTTTACCAGCTGAGTCACCAGGGAAGCCCAGAAAATATCCTTAAATCACACGTAATGAAAATGTATGTTCTGGGCTGTGATAAAAATTCTATTTCTGAGGTAGGACATGCTGAGGGTCCTGGGGAGGCAGTGACAGATGGGACTGGCCCTTTTCCTGCCATAACGGCGTGGCCAGTCCATCGTGGCCGTAACGGCGTGGCCGTTCCATCGTGGCCGTAACGGCGTGGCCAGTCCTTCGTGGCCGTAACAGCACGGGCAGTCCATCGTGGCCGTAATGGCGTGGCCGTTCCATCGTGGCTGTAATGGCGTGGCCAGTCCATCGTTTGGGGGGTGACAATACAGAAGTGAGCAAATAGACAAGCCAGAGCAGGTTGTGAAGAGCGCCTAGTAGGGGTCTAGGAGAGGCTGGTGGAGGCGCCAGGGATGGGAGCCCCTTCCTTATGGGCAGGACCCTGGACGGCCTCTCTGGGAGGTGATGCAGAGCTCCGCGTGGAGGAGGCAGGACAGCTTCAGGTGGAGGGCCCGGGGAAGAAGCTCCAGGCGCAGGTGCAGACCCCGAGCCAAGGAGGAGGACCAGGGTGTTCTGAGGCTGGAGCCCCGGGAACGTAGCAGGACACGGCAGGAGCTAGACCAGGCCACGTGGCAGGAGTTTGTTCTAGGTTCAGCCTGAGGCCATGGAGGGACTTTCAGTTTTAAAATATCCTCCTGACTTCTCAGCCTAGCATGAGCTGGAAGTAGGCCAAGGTGGTGGCTTCTCCAGGGACTTCAGAGGGATGGGGCGGGGGTGGACCTGCCTTGACTTGGAGGCAGGCCAGCGTGGCACCAGCGCAGGGTGAGCAGCGGGGGAGCGTGCTGAGAACGACCGGCCTCGAGGTTTGACTGCCGGGGGCACCAGCGCCACTCGCTGCACGTTTGAGGCGTCTGCTGTCCACAGACTCGATGAAACGCCAGCGGCGTGACGTGCGCCGGCTTTGGCTTCACGCGCTCTGCTTCATGTGCGGCGTGCTGACTCTCCCGAATGACACTTTACGTGTACATTCTCTGTCACATTCGGATACACATCTGACCCTTGACAACACAGGTTTGAACTGTCCACTTAAATGTGGATTTTCTTCAGTAAATGTGTGTGTGTGTGTGTGTGTGTGCGCGCGCTTAGTGGCTCAGTTGTGTCCAACTCTTTGCCATCCCATGGACTGTATCCCACCAGGCTCCCTTGCCCTTGAGATTTCCCAGGCAAGAATACTGTAGTGGGATGTCATTTCCTGCTCCAGAGGACCTTCCCAACCCAGGAATGGAACGCATGTCTCCTACATTGGTAGGCAGAATCTTTACCATGAGCACCTTATGTGAGAGTTGGACCATAAAGAAGGCTGAGTGCCAAAGAATTGATGCTTTTGAACTGTGGTGTTGGAGAAGACTTTTGAGAGTCCCTTGGACTGCAAGGAGATTAAGTCAGTCAATCCTAAAGAAAATCAGTACTGAATATTCACTGGAAGGACTGATGCTGAAGCAGAAGCTCCAATACTTTGGCCACCTGATGTGAAGAGCCCACTTATTGGAAAAGACCCTGATGCTGGGAAAGATTGAAGTCAAAAGAAGAGGGTGACAGAGGATGAGATAATAGCATTACTGACTCAATGGACGCAAGCTTGAGCAAACTCCGGGAGACAGTGAAGGACAGGGAACCCTGAGGTGCTGCAGTCCATGGGGTCGCAGACAGTCAGACATGCCTTGGCAACCAAAGAAGAGGAGCAACAGCTCTAGTACGTGTGTCCCAGGTATGTGTGCACAAATGTGTGCACACGCATGTATATGCATGCGCGTGTACATGTGTCTCTGTGGGCATATGTATACATGTGTCTGTGTGCACATGTATATACGTGTGTACAGGCATGTGCATGTACGTGCAGGTGTGTGCATGTGTACACGGGTGTGTGTGTGTGCACATAAAGCATTCTCCCCGCAGACACCGGCCAGCCCCTTTTGCTCGTGTGAGGACCCCAGGCCTGGACTCTGAACGCGCTCTTCTGTTGGCATCCCCGCTGCCTTCCTGGGAGGCTTGGCTTTTGTGGAAGAAACTAAAATGCTTTCACACGTATGGAAACAGGTAAAGCAGATGCCCTGTCTGAGTTTCTCCCGCAGAGAACAGAAATTAAACACCAATGTCCCGGCCCCAGCGTACAGGCCCACATGGGACTGGGGGCAACGGGCCCCACGCCGTCCACACAGGGGGACAGAGGGGGAAACTGCAGTTGGCATCTGACCTGCTAGGTGCCTGTGTGCATAACCCAAGATCCAGGAAGAAAAGAAGTCCCGGGGAAACTTTGCCAGAGGGTGGGGATGAGGAACAAAGGATGGGGCCAGACCCTGCAGCTGAGCTCAAGGTGCCCTCAGACCGCTGCCCACACACTGTGCTGCTGCTGTTTACTCAGCTCCACCTGCACAGGCGCCAGGCCCCTCCCAGCCCTGAGAGTCACCCCAGCACCGGGGACGACCCACCCACCTCCTCGCGCTGCCTGGAGCCAGGGCTCCGTGGGCCCCTCCCTGTCCTCCCCCCCACCTGTGCCCGCAGGCACTGGCCCTCCTGTCCCTGACGGCCGCTGCTCCTGGCTTCATCCTGCGTCTCTCAAGCCCTAGGGGCTCTAAGGGGTGTGTCTCCTGGGAAAGTCTGCGATGAAAAGGACCAGACGATTAGAAAGAGAGAGAGAGATGTGGAACTCAGCTCCGAACAGCCATCTCTTCACCATGTCTAAGTGCGCAGGTTAGCAGATGGAGTGTGTTCCCGCTGGTGTGAGCAGACCCCTGACTCCCTGAAAATGACCTCGGTGCCCTGGGAGGATGAGTTTTCTGAGGCTACGGGGTCACGTGGCTTCTGTAGCTGGAGAGACAGGGCAGAAGCAGCCGGGGTACTAGGGAGGCTCAGGGGCAAGGCAGAGAGCTGGGCACGAGGACAAAGCCCACCTCCAGCTGCCCCGACATTGGGCCACAGTAGCCCTTCCAACCAGACAAGGGAGATGCCAGAAGAAAAATAAAACAAAGCTTTCGCGGATTTAAGATGCTAATAGTTAAAATAAACTGGCAAAAATAAAATGCACAAAATTTTGTTAAAAATAAGCTAAAAAACAATGGTCTTCTTTTGATTTTTAACGTCAAGATTTACCAGACTAAAGAATTTTATACAATTTCTTGGCAGTCCTCAAGAATAGAAGTCTCTAATTAAACAAGTCCAAGATATAAAGCCATCAGCACAGAGTCTAGGAATAAATCCCCAGGAAACTTCCTCTGCCTGCACCCTAGGCTTATGGCTGGGGTCCCCTTTAAGGAGGACCACAGAAGCACTTCCTGCTTTTTAAAAGATTGTGGTAAAACGCACATGGCACGAACCTGACCTCCCCACTGGATCCACGGCTCAGTGGCCTCAGGCCCGTTGCCACCACCACCAGCACCGTCACCAGGACTCTCCTCACCTTGTGAGGCGGAAACCCTGTCCCCGCGGGAACGCCCTGTCCCCCTGCCCTGCCCTGGACACCACCCTCCTGCTTTCTGTCACTATCTGAGGCCTCTCGGGACCTCACACAGGTGGAATCATGCAATACCGGTCCTTTCCTGACTGGCCACCTCACTGAGCATCATGTCCTCGATGTCCACCATGCTCTAGCCTGTGTCAGATTCTTCTCTTTTTGAGGCTGAATAATATTGTACTCCCTTGTGTGGATGGAGCACATTTTGGGTGTCCATTCACCCATGAATGGACACGTCCCACCCTCTGGATGTTGTAAGCAATGCTGCTGTGAGCACAGGTGTGGAAACATCTTGCTTTTATAAATCCCACCATCGCGGGACGACTCGTTGGACGATTCAGCTGCCTCATCAAGGTGCTCAGAGCCTCGGTGGGGCTTGTCTGCTGTTTCCTCACACAAAGACCACGATTGGTGATCCTTGTTAAAGATTATTTTGATTATTCCTTCCAACTTCCGGAAGTTAGGACAGCTCGTTAACTGGGGCTTTCTTGACAGCTGTCTTTCCAACCCCTTTAAGGTTTACATCAAAGTTCTGACTCGTGTCAGGGATGAAAACCTTGACTGAAAATGAGCTAAAATGATGTGTCTAAATGAAAACCAAACCATGAGAGTTTGAATGTGGATGAGACGATGACGTATTCTTGGGGCAGCTAGTCTGAAATCAGTCTGAAAGCCCAGGTAGTCAAAGAGCTAGGAAGAACCCACGATGATTTCTGAGTTGGTGCCATCTTTCTCCTGATGATGAACAGAAGCTTGATGCGTGATAATGACCTGATAACAGGAAGCAGGTAGTCATGAGACCTGGGCAAAGCGTGGCTGGATCTGGATGCCAGAGGTCACGGCTTAAGTCCCAATTTCTACCTGGGTCAACTACTTCTGCTTCTTGAGTCCATTTCCATCTCTGTAAAATGGAGACGATGGTTTTCAGGAAAGCTCACAAGAGTATTATGGGCATTAAGTGGCGTGAATGGCGATGGGTCTGGCCCAGGGCCTTCCCTTCCCGCCCCTGAGAGATGGGCTTCATCGGTCAGGAAGCGATGCCTGTGCTGTCATCACTGGAGAAAAGTCCTTACAACTGAGCTAAACTAGTTCAGTTTCTAAGTAAGAAAAAAGATCCTTTCAAACGAATGGTTCAGGAAGGAGGTGCGCAGCAGAGGGCTGGCGCCCTGGGGCAGCCCCCCGAGCTCATCTGCCCTCTGCTGCATCACGTTGGCTGCAGTGCTGCCCTGGCTACGTGGGCAGAGGAGGCGTCACATCTGTGCGAGGGGCGTGACCGCAGCGGACGCATCCCCGGCTCTCCATCAAAGGGCTCCTTCCGCCGGGAAGGTCAGCACATGGAGGCCGACTCTGCGAGGGAACCAAGTGATGACCTGTTTTCTTCTCTGGCTTCCTTGGTATTTGGTCTTTTACCAAAACCCTTGTGTCTCTGGGGTGTCTTTTGGTCCCAGCTGCATCCAAGTGAACCCCTGACCTGCCATTTGGTTTTCTTGGCATAGCCACCCCAGGACGCTTACTGCTGCATCAGCTCCGTGCTTTCTTGGGCTGCTGGAGCTCTGCATGTCATGTACACAGTCGGGAAAAGGGGCATGCCATTAGAAACACTCTGGCGGATCCACTTTTTTGCATTATCATTGGGTTACCAGTGTCCGATTGCCAGTGCTAAGCCATGATGAGCCAGGTACTTCCTCTGGAGAGAACTGCTGGCTGTGGGGCATTGGGAGGATTAACTCAGAAAACCAGGACAGGAATCCTGACACCCAGGTCCTAAACTCATCTCTTATCCTGGCCACTTGTTGAACAACAGGAGCAGCTGTGAGCATGTGGTCCTGAGCATGCAGCATCTGTCTATCCTCACAGAGTGCAGACTGAGTGCAAGTGAGCAGCAGGTGCAGGGAATGCCAAGGATGGAGGAGGATGAGGCCCTCCCTTCCCTGATTCAGTGGATAGTAAGGATGGATCCAACCAGTCCATCCTAAAGGAAATCAGTCCTGAATATTCACTGGAAGGACTGATGTTGAAGCTCCAATACTTTGGCCACCTGATGTGAAGAACTGACTCATTGAAAAAGACCCTGATGCTGGGAAAGATTGAAGGCAGGAGGAGAAGAGGGTGACAGAGGATGAGATGGTTGGATGGCATCACCAACTTGATGGACATGAGTTTGAGTAAACTCTGAGAGACGGTGAAGGACAGGGAAGCCTGGTGTGCTGCAGTCCATGGGGTCGCAAAGAATCGGACACGACTGAGCAACTGAACTGAACTGAACTGAAAGATGGATAGTAACTGTGGGTTGCAGGTACACCAGGGTTCCAGGACAGAGCTGAGACGCTGCAGGACCCCAGCCTCAGCCATACCAATGGGGAGGCAGCCCGAGCGGACCAGTCTCAGAGAGGACCGCTGCTCTGAGCAAATCTTCTCCAAACAAAGTCCACTGGAGACCATCCCTGGAAAGTCCAGTCTGCCCACCTCCTGCTCGGGGAGGCTGTGGGTCCTGGGACAGGGTGACGGGGCCTCCAGGGTGCTCCTTGAAGAAGCCATGTCCTCCCCGCTCCTCCCCAAGGTTCCCAGACAGTGAGACCAGAGGTCCCTGTGAGCTTTCCACTTCCTCCCGGAGGTGGGCCCACAGGTGCTGTATTAGCATATTTTCAGAACTGCTGCAGCCCAGGCTTTGATCCACTGGGCTCCCTTGTCTCAGAGAGCCTGCAGTCCCGCAGGAAGTCAGCAGCCTGTTGACTTTACCGGCAGGATAAACAAGCCTTCCTTGACCCACAGAACATGGCAGAAACTGACTTCCTTCCCACCGCCCATGGAGCGAGGCAGTCTGAGACGGAGGAAGCGGAGGCGTGAGCATAGCCAGGATTCGGGGCAAAAGTCACTGCTAAACATCCAGCAAAATGCTCCCCATAGAGGCAGGAAGACACTGGGGCATCAGAGTCACCGCTCAGCTCCCCAGGAAAGGCAGGGGACAGTCCAGGACAGAGAGAGGGACAGACCCATCGCCCTGGATGCATGGCCTGCAAACGCGGACATCTGAATGGACTGGCTCCATGGTGGGTGTGCAGTCTGAAGCTGCTCGTCTTATTTAGTGAAACGATTGCAAGTGAACTTGAAAGACACGCCTTCCAGTAACAGCGCAGCCAGTACACTGAAAACTCAGACTTACGCCTTCCGGTAACAGCGCAGCCAGTACACTGAAAACTCAGACTCAAGGAGATGATCATAGTGCAGCGTTGTTTCCCTCCTTCTTTTACCCACTAGGCTGCTCCTCCAAGTTTCAAGGTAACGTATTTCTCCCCCGGGTGAAAAATCTGGTGTCTCCACGGCTTTCTGTTCACCATTTAGTAAAGAACCCAACCAGTGCTGAGAGATACAGACGCGTAATTAGGCACTCAGGACGCTCAGTCCACGTGGTAGAGAGAAGAGCTCTGGACTCGGCGCCACGTGGAATCCTAGCCAGGTGGGCCAGGCCGGCGGGCGGGCTCCTCGCTCTCTCTTCTGCTTTGCTCACTCGGTTTCTGACCTGGCCACGGGCAAGGGGCTCCGGGGAGAGCACAGCGTTGAGGAAGGGTGAGGAGACCTGTGTCTGATTGGCGCTGCCACACAGGGCATCAGGGCCGTGTAACCCGGCTCGCCGCGGGAGTTGTCTCCCTGACAGGCGTTTGCAGGGGCCCATGGAAGGAACGTGGCTCAAACAGGAAAGAATCCGCCTGCAATGCAGGAGACACACGGGACACGGGTTCAGTTCCTGGGTTGAGAGGATGCCCTGGAGAAGGAAATGTCAACCCACTCCAGGATTCTTGCCTGGAGAATCCCATGGACAGAGGAGCCTGGAGGGCTACGGTCCAGGGGATCGCAGAGTCAGACACGCCTGAGTCACTGACACTTTGACCTCACTTTTCACATGGGCAGAACGGGCATGGAAAGTTGCCTGTTCTTATCAAAATGAAGATGATATATTTTCTCTGAAGAATCCCAGGAAGATGCTCAAATGATTAGGATGATTTTATTTGGTGACAACCCTGCAGCCATGTCAGCAGAAAGCGGGGGAGGTTATTTCCGTGTGCACTATGAACGGGAAAGACCGAGACGGTTCACCTTCTGCATCCTGGGGACACGCCAGCCGGCCTGTGCACGTGGCCACTGGGGCCGTGTCGCTCTCCTGTCTCCTGGGCGTCCCCTGGAGACAACAAGGCCCAGGCCTGTGTCCAGGGCACTGAGAAGGCAGTGTCCTTGGGCCTGCCACGAGGATGTTCATGGAGTGACCCGGAAGAAGGTGCCAGACAGCCGTGGACGCCCTCCTCCCCCTCCCCCCGCGAGACCCCAAGGCTCCCCCAGGTGCCCCCGCTGGCCTGCACGCAGCACCACGGGGGCCTGGCTCCTCCGAGTGTTTGTGGTGTCGCCTCCAGACACCAAAATAGCAAGATCCCCCCCCCCCCCCGCCCTCCTGCCCTCACACAAAAGAAAGAAAACATCCTTGCCCCTGGGTCTCTTCCAGCTTTCCAAAATAGTTAAACTTCCCTCACGTTCAAAGAGACCGTCCCGGGAGCCTGCGGGTAGCCGCGGCCGTGACCGACCTGCCCTCCAGACCCTGCAATGACACGGCCGGTGACCCGCGGGCTGAGGAGCACGTCTCCTGCACTGCTTCCTGTTATCCGGCAGCGGAGGCTGGAGCCTGTGGGTCCAGGGCCGGGGATGGGCTGCAGCTGAGGCCAGAGGGGCATCCAGGGTCAGCAGCCCCCAGAGGGGCTTAGCGCGTCTCCTGGGCAGCCTCTTGTGCTGCCCTGCCCGGCGCCCTCTCACATCTGGGGCTTCAGCTGCATCTCCCTGCTTCCTCGTCCTGGGCCTCAGGCAGGTTGATAAACACCAGGAAGCAGAAGCCTCCTTAGACGTGGGAGTGTACAAGACGTAGAAAGACGAAGGCCTCGGGAGACTGCTGTTCCCTGTAGTGGGTGCGGACTGAGGGAGTCTGTGGGGTGCTGGCAGCATCCTGGTGAGAAGGTGGGGTGCGGTAGGCTTGGGTCTGATTCACATTCTGATCCATGTGCTTCTGAGACAGCAGCCCCTCCCTGGAGGTGAGGTCACTCCCGGGTGAGCCCCAGCCCGGCCTGGCACGGACCCCTGTGCACTTTCTCGGTCTTTAATGTTTTACATTTGCCCCCAGTTTAAACAATTCTTCACAGCCTCTCCCCTCTTCCCACTCAAGGAGTCAAGTCTCAGTTTCAGCGGACACCCATCTGCCCTCAGCGGCTGCCCACAGAAGTTGACTTGATTCCTGACTTAGAAGCAGCTGTAAAAGTACAATGCCTCCTATTGCAGTCAGACACCCACCAAAGTGCCAAAGAATTAATGCTTTCGAACTGTGGTGCTGGAGAAGACTCTTGAGAATCTTGGACAGCAAGATCCAACCAGTCCATCCTAAAGGAAATCAGTCCTGAATATTCATTGGAAGGACAGATGCTGAAGCTGCAATACTTCTGCCACCTGATGCAAAGAGCTGACTCATTTGAAAAGACCCTGATGGGGGGAAAGATTGAAGGCAGAGGAGAAGGGGTCAACAGAGGATGAGATGGTTGGATGGCATCACCAACTTGATGGACATGAGTTTAAGTAAACTCTGGGAGACGGTGAAGGGCAGGGAAGCCTGGCGTGCTGCAGTCCATGGGGTCGCAAAGAGTCAGACACGACTGAGCGACTGAATAAGAACAACACCCCACTCCAGCTGGAACTTTCCTCTCTGCTCTGGCTCAGGAGCTCACAGTGTTTTGTTGAGTTTGGTTTTGATTTCTGATCATAAAGAGCAGAAGAAAGGTGGAAAATAAGTGATGGAATGTGTAGGGGAAATGAGATCAGACGGAAGAGAAAAGCAAAGCTTATGAAGATAACGTAGGAGGAATAACGGCAGGAGGTGGAAAGCCCGGGAGAAGGCGTACAGGAGACTCAGGAGATGTTTCCGAGGACGTGGGAGACTCAGTGCAGAGTGTGGGGTGAGGACGTGACGGTGAAACATTAACAACCACAGAACCCCCGAAGCCACACTGGGGCGTGAACACCGCTCTTCCGGGTCCGTCCTCAATTTGGGCCCCCTCGGCCTGAGATTCTCCGAGGTGGGGACCGCCCTGCACTGCGGGGGGCTGAGCGGAACCCTCCCCTCCTCCCACTGAGACGACCCTGACGGTGTCAGTCAACCGCCAACACCGCTCCGCACGGCCCGGCGGAGGCTGGCAGGCCTGCAGGGTGTGGCGTGGTGAGCGGTTATCCTATGGACTGCATTTTAACGTGCCTTCGACGGTCTCCTTCCCCCCACGCCCACCCTCTGCTGCGCATCCTCTGTTCCCGCAGCTGGAGGAGCCCTCCCGGTCAAACTCGCTGCCTTCGACAGTCCGTCCTTTGATCCCACAGATGGGGTGCTGCCCTGCCCTGCCCTGTGTTGGGGCTCTGGCTCTGTGGTCTCCCTGGGAGCCCAGGTTACAAAACCCAGGTGTACACACCGACTCAGACAACAGGAAGACTCATTAGCAGCCCTTTGAAGAGCCTCCGCCCCCACCCCCGCCCCCACCCTCTCCTCCCGGCTCCATCCACTGGCATCTGGCAGCAAGCCTGCCCTGTGTGAGTGGAAGGGGAAGGGCCCGTCTGTGCCAGCCTTCATTTCAACACTGGGTCCAGAAGTCAAGTCAAAGTCCTCACTCGGGTCACTGGGGAGGTCACGGCCGGATCTGAAGCAGGGGCCCCATGGTGCTGGGCGTCCTCATCTGATACTGGGGACACAGAGCCCACCGTTGCCCTCTCGGGGACAGGAGATGCCCCGACACAGGGCTGACACAAAGGGTTAACTCCCCGAACGCAGGGACCCACGTCACAGGGGCCCCAGGGGCAGGCATCCTCCGGACCCCAGGACAGCGTGCCCAGCACCACGTGACGTGGCCTCTCCTCTGTGAGCAGGTGTGGCTGTCGTTACCAGTGACCAGAACTGTACAGCTGAGGAGCTTTCGAAAACATAAGGAAGCAAAACAAAAGAAAATCAGACACCAGCCCCCTGTTATGCAGAGATACAGATTGCCAAGGTTTTGTCTGTGTTCATCCAGCTTTGTTCTTTGCAAAGATGTACATCTTTTAAGGAAACAGCATTGACTACCTTGCCTTAATAATGTCCCAAGAGTCGCTGTACAAGGGAACGTGCCACCCTGTGTGCATGGCTGGGTCTCTGAGAGACAGCCCTCAGAGCCCGTGTGCATCCACTTGCTAGAAGAATGTGGACGCCTGGGTTCTGCGCTCAGAGGTTCACTAGTTTTTCCTAATTGGTCATGAGTTGGGCCTGGAAATCGGAGTATTTGAAAGCTCCCCTAAACCACCTCATTGCACAGCCCCTCTGAGCCCGGGCTCCAGGGCCTTGCGACCAGCGGCCTCTTTCACAGGTGGCACCCACATCCCGCCCCAGGAGGAATTCCACCCGGGAGGAGCCACTCAGAATTAGCAGCCAGGGCCACTGGGTTCCTTCGGCAGCGCTGATGTGCAGGCCCATGGGGAAGCAGCAATTTGAAGAATTAAAGCAGGCTGCCGCACCTTGGCCTGGCCCCCGTCTGCACGTCCCCCGGGAGGAGGCGGCCTCGGGGTCGGGCCAGCAGGTGGAAATCAGAGAGCGGGAGGTGGGGGTCTGTGCTGCAGTCCACTGCTCCGAGAACCGAGTCCTTGAGATGTGCCAGCTGCTTGGTCCTCCCAAGGAGGATGCGGGATGCGGGACGCGGGGCACCACAGCTCCTCCCCGAGTGCTGCTTGTGGTCAGAAAGCACGGGTTCCACAAGACTGCCGTGTCTTCCGCGATTTGCTTTTGTCGTTTTGATAAACATGATGGGGGTTTCCTTCATGTGCTTTCTTTCCTTTTCTGACTTGAGGGCCCGTGGCCCTGGTACCTGACAGCTCAGAAGGCGCTGCAGGGTCCCTCCCGCCCCTGCCGGTCGCAGGCCCCCACAGGCAGCCCCGAGGACCGAAGCCGGGGCCTCCTCGCCGCCCTCCACCCCTGTGTCTCCTCGAGGTTCCCGTCCTCAAGGGAAGGGGCTGTGGGTGAGACCCTCAGGGCCGAGGCCCTCACCGTGGTGCAGGCAGAGCCCAGAGTGACGGCTGTATGCACAGCCTCTCCGTGCAAATAAAGGACATGGTATGTCCCCCTGAGCCGTCCACCAGTGGACGAGTGGGAGCCAAGACTAAAGACCTTTGAAACCTGGTGGCTGCTGGGGAGAAGCGAGGTGGGACGGCCAGCGGGGAGTGAGGCGGAGTGGATGCCATGGGGAGTGAGGCGGGGTGGACACTGTGGGGAGCAGAGGGTGTGGACGCCGTGGGGTGTGAGGTGGTGTGGACACTGTGGGGAGTACAGGGTGTGGACGCCGTGGGGTGTGAGGCCAGGCTGATTCACAACAGAGATGGGTGGAGACCACCCAAGACCCCAGCAGCAGATTGTGGACAGACAGAAGGTGGTCTGTCCGCGTAACAGGGTGCCATCCAGCCTCACAGAGGAAGAGATCCTGACGGAAGCTACAGAAGGACGAGCCCGGAGGACACGATGCCCAGTGAACCAAGCTGTCACACGAGGACGAAGACGGTGACTTCGCTGGAGGCTTCTGGCGGAGTCAGATTCAGAGGCAGAGCAAGGGGGTGGGGGCCAGCAGCCAGGACGGGGGTGCTGTCCGTGTTTCCCGGGGACCGCGTTTCAGCTTTGCAAGATGAGGAATTCCAGGGCTGGACGCTGGGGACGGCCGCACGGCGTGCTGAGCGTCATGTTCATCGTGTGTATTTCACCACAGCTGAAAAAGTAAAAATGAACGCCTCCTTTTGTGACTCGTCACAGAAAACGCAGTCTCCTCACTTCCGCACAGAACTGCTTCCATTGCTGTGAGGGTTCAAAGGAGCAGAGGCCGGCAGAGCGGAGGAGAGGGCAGAGCTGAGAGCCCAGACCACCCATAAGAGAAAGAAAGGTGTTTTCCTCCCAGTGCCTTGGCGGGCTGTAGGGGGTACACTGGTTTCTCTCGTTTCCTGTTCAGTTTTCCCATTTCACTACTCAGGAGAGACACACTTTCTTCTTTTCTTTATCCCTTGAGATGCAGAAAGGGCTAAAGAGAAAGAGGTTCCATGTCGCCTCTGGAAGGCAGTGGGGCTGCAGAGCTGAGAAGGATTCCTGCTTACCCGGCCCTGTGAACCCCGAGCCGCCTCCCACACGGTGCTGTCCCACACATCATGCAGACGGCTTAAACGTGGGTGGAAACAGGACTTGGAATTAAGGAAAGAAGTTATTGCTAAGACCTTCAACTCAAAGAGAAGTTATAAATTTTCCTTTCCATTGGAAATTTAGCAAATTGTGTCTTATTTTTAAGCTTGAGAGCTTGAAAGTCTCTCTCCTTGTTTTATTTTTTAGCCTGCATCTGGCTCTGGGGCCGATGGGGTGGCACTCAGAGGCCCCTCGCGCTTCCTTGAGGCTCTCAGGTTCCCCGGTCACGGGGCTGCCTCTTCTCCGCCAAGGCCTCCCACCTGCAGGAGAACCAGCTCTGCGGGGCCATCTCCAGACCAAGTGTGTCCTTCTCCCGTGCACTGTTCAGAGTGATGAAGTAGGCGGAGGGTGCCCCGATTTAATGGGAATGATCTGACTTAGGAAATGAGCACAGGGATTTGGCTAGGAACCGGCATGAGGCTGCACCCGCAGAATCAGCAGAGGGTGGCCCCGCGTGGTCCCAGCGGAGGCTCCAAGTCGCCCGCCCTTGGGAGCCTGACCTCCCCCTGCACCGTCTCAGGCCTGAGCCACCGCCTGGCAGCTCCCAGGGAGCTCCGTGTAGACGCAGAGAGCAGATAACACGCTTTCTGTGCTGGTGAATCGGTGTCAGTCGTAGTTCAGGGCAAGCCAGGGCTGCAGGAACAGTGTAAAGTCACACAGGGTGTGAACCAGGTTCAGAACAATAGAGAGAGGCCGTGTGTTTTCATATCGGTGATTAATACGGAAAGCGCACCCTCTGTTTACGCTGGGGCCGTGCCAGCCAGGGCAGCGTGTGGGTGTGCGAGGCCCTTTGTAGTGGGAGCGGGCAGGGAGGGTGAGCGTGCGGGGCCCCGTGAGAACTCCAGGACCCGTGAGCACAGTTGTGCCACGCGGGGGTTGGCAGCCGGGGGTCAAAGGGGAGACGGACCACCCTGGGGATCCTGGGGTCACAAAGCCCCGCTGGGCACCGTCCTCCAGCCCCTTCCTCTCGGGAGCCTCCAAAGGAAGATGGTCATGGCTGGGGACCAACGTGCAGTCAGGAGCCCCTGCGGGCCGGGCCCCCACGCTCCACACCCAGCCTGTGCGTCTCCATCTCCAAGCGCAGGTTTTCTCGCTCCGTCACAAAATCAGTGCCTCCAGGGCCCGCGGAAAGAGGCCGATGCGGCTGGAGGTGATCGGAAAGGGGGCCACCCCTCCCAGAACCACCCTCTGCCCCCTCCATCCACGCCCTTCACGTGGACCCCTGCAGCCTGGGAGCCCCCGTCCCGGAAGCCCCTGTCCCCGTCTGCTGTCGGCAACGTGCGTGCTTTGTCCTGTGCGTCGCACGCCGTGAGCTGACTGTGGTTTCCGACTGCAGCCGCTGCCCTGCAGGGTCCCTGGGCAGAGTCAGACCAAGGATGGGCGGGAGGTGGGGGGGGACAGGAAGTGAGGGAGCACAGAGGTCTCCCGGGAAAGGAGAAGACCTGAAGACAGGCTCACAGCGAGGCTGGGATCAACACGGGCGCGACTCCCACAGAGGGGGCCCCGGAGGCTGTGGGTGGAGCCCGAGAGAGGAGCTGGAGACACAGGCTGATAGAGTGAGAAGGAATCACTGGGTACAACTGTGCAAACAACCTTGAGAACTGCAAGTGTTCAAGGCGTCAGTGAAGAGGAAACAGACAGAGAGGCAGGACGATAGTCCTAAACTCCCAGCCCCCGTCCCACGCTTGCTGCTGCGCTGGGCCTGGGGGTGTCACCGCGGTCACACCGTTAGGGCAAGGAGCTGAGGGCCCCGCCTCAGGCCCCCACTTGGAGGCACCCGCTAGAGTCTGGCTCCAAGTGCCTCCTCTTAGGCCCTTTGCTGTCACCACGCTGGTCTGGGGGAGAAGACCATCTCTAAGTCGAGGCCTGGCCAGAACCCCTGGGCCGGGCAACCGGGGAATTCCAGAGTCCAGGGGCGATGCTCACATCTGCCCTGAGTGGACAGTGTTGACCAGAAACACAGAGTCTGGTCACACAGTGTCTGCTTACCTGTTGATTCACCAGGGAGCATCCCCAGAGGTCTGCTCAACAGCCCACGAGCGTCGGTCACCATTCTTGTCCTCAAGGAAACGGGGAGATGAGACTGATGCTGGACACGGGAGCAGATGACGACTCCACGGGCTCAGGCCATGCAGCGGGCGGCCGGGAACCCCAGCCCCTTTCACACACTAGGCTGAGGGAGCTACCCGTCCACCTTCGCGCAGAGAGAGCGGACTCCTAGTCAGAGGAGTCACGTTCTTACACCACCACCCCCCACCCCCGGAGGAGCCGGGAGCCAGGGCAGGGGGCAGACCCTCAGTCCCGTCCCCATCCTGGAGGACGTGAGGCCAGAGCACCCCGGGCCTCACGTCAGCGGGAGGACAGCAACTGCAGGGCAACAGGGAGTCTGGAGAAAGCACAGCTTTCCCAAGGCAGCTCTTCACGCCTCTAGTCCGCCGTGTCCCTGCCGGGCAGGCAGTTCTGAGGGGACAAGGGGCCTAGACCTGCCAGCCCAACAGAGACCCGGTTCCTTCCAGGGCTGCTTAGCAACGCTGCAGAGATGGATCCCACTAACTTACACAACCACCGTGAGAACAGTGAGTGCAGGCTAGCGTGTTACTGTAAAACCGGATGCACCAGTGCAAGTCCAGGGAGAAGCCTTCAGCATTCAGCTAGCAGAGCCCTTCCTCCCGGTGCCCAGAGAAAGCCCACAGCCCCGAGTCCCGTCCTGGCGGAGGCCCAGCCCCCATCATGGGCATGTGGATCGGGCGGCTCTGGGACGCCGTTCCCGGGAGGCGGATTCATCAGGATGCACCCAGGCCTCCCTCTGCAGACTGTCCTTCTTGGGGTCTCCACCTTTGTGCCTATGCAGCCTGATGAAACGGGTCCCCGGGCCCCACCCCACTCGGGTTTATCCCTACTCTGGCAGACTCAGGGGGTGCTCAGGGTGGCCGCCCAGGACCTCGCCAGCTGTGCACTGGGCATCCTCACCCTGGGCAGCCCTGGTCCCAAGGTCACCTCCTCGTGCAGTTGGTGACACTGAGAAATCAAGTCTCCAACATCCAGTGGGCAGTGGGCAGCAGCCTGGGCTCCAGAGAGCACAAGGCTCCAGGCAAAAATAACCAGACCCTGAGCCAGGAAACATCCGCCGCCCCATCCCTGCTGAAGGCACAGGGCCCTGGGCTCTGCAGGAACAGCTGCCTGGGTCCCGAGGACGTCCCTCCCCAGGCACTCGCCCTCCAGACCCCAGGAGCCAAGAAGCCCCTTCCCTGTAACATTTCTGTTTCTTCCTCTAATGGGGCGAAGGAAGCCCAGGCAGACAGATGTGCCTGGGTCCACGCTCATGGTCAGAGCTGCCGCCGGCCACTCTCTGGGTCCAGCCCGGTGCATCTATGAGCGGTGTGGACGGGCGCCTCGGGATCCCGGGGGGCTGGGCTCTTTCCTCTCGGGAAGCGGCATGAGCTGGGCCTGGAGAGGAAGGGTGTTGATGGCCCAGCATCCGGGCAGCATCTCAGGGGCAGACGACCTGCACACAGCCCGCTCTAGTGACCGCTGTGCTCGGAGGAGGCAGAGACTGTGCTGTTGCCTGGGGAAGGAGGGGAGCCTCCAGCTTCAGGCAAGGGAGGGCATGGAGCAGGTGTGGTGGGAGCTGCCCTGGAAGCCACGGCAGACCTTCCTGGTCAGAGCAGACCCGGCAAAATGGCACTTTGGGGCCCTCACCCCCACCAGGCTTCCCAAGGGAGGGCACAGCACCCTGGCAGAGGACATTCTGGGGTCCCCCTGGGGGTGGGACACCGGACCCCTGTAGATGGACTCACCATCAAGTCACTGGGGAGGCTGGGGCCGAAGTGAGGGACAGGCCTAGGCCACTGAGGAGCCTCTAGCCCACCCTCTCCTGCTCATTCCGTAAATGCTGAGTCAGAGCCCACTAAGTGCCCGTCAGCGTCCTTGGCCCGGAGAAGACGGGTGTGTGTGCTCAGTCATGTCCGACTCTTTGTGACCCCATGGACTGTAGCCCGCCAGGCTCCTATGTCCATGGGATTCTCTAGGTAACAGTGCTGGAGTGGGTTACCATTTCCTTCTCCAGGTATCTTCCCAACCCAGGTGTCAAACTGGTATCTCCAACAATGCAGGTTGATTCTTTACCACTGAGCAACCTGGGAAGATGCCCACTTCCAAAAAAAGACAAGTCCTGTGTCTCCATCCCAACCACAGGGATTCTGTGGAGAAGTAAGGACATTTTCTTATAAAGCCAGGTCCCAGCTGGTGCCCGCCGCATCTGGTGAAATTAGCGGTAGAGGCTGTGACTCCACATCCCCTCCAGGCCTGGAGTTTCCTTCAGGGCAGGTGGGCGAGCTGTTTAGGGCAGCCCCCGAGTTCTAAAACCCAGGATGGGGGTCCTGTGAGCTCCAGTCTCCTGCCAGGTGGGCAGACCTCAGGCCTGGTCCCCGGAATCCAAGTCCTCGCAGGCCTGGCCTCTGGGAAGCAGAGAAGGAGCTGCTCTGGCTGGGAGGCGACTGGGGGGAGACACTCACAGCCACATTCATGAGGCTCAAGCTGGGAACAGCTAGGGTGACCCACCGTTCTGGCTTGGCCCTGACGTGGGGCTTTTGGTGCCAAGACTGGGATGGTCCCAGGCACGCAGGACAGAGGGTCACCTCGGAGGGCGAAGCCACGCGGATGGAGTGTTCCTTTCTGGTGGAGACGTGATTATGGTAATGTTTAAACCTACACGATAGGAATAGGCAAATTATCCTCAATCAATCAAAGCCCCACCCTGCAGCTCTGTGACTCAGTGACAGAGCAGGGGGACCGGAGTGAGCTGGACTTGGAGGCGCCACGCTCCACACACCAGGCGGGGCGGCACCCAGCACGTGGGCCCAGGAGGCCCTCCCCTGCGAATGGAGCCGGGGACCCAGTGTTGCCCGGGCTCCGATGTGACCAGCTCACTACTCGTTACCTGGACACCCGCGTCTGAGAATTGTCAGGGTCTCAGCACGGCCCCTACCATCCTCACTGCCGCTGGAAGCTGGTGGGTGCTGGCTCAAGACTGGCCAATTCAATTCCCCAGTGACGTGTGGCCACAGACAATGCTTCTTGGTTCTGTGCAGGTGCTGGTTAGTAAAGGCTCGTTAGTGGCTCCCTGGGTGCAGGGAGGTGAGATGAGCTGCTTTTCCCGGGATGGTGGGCCCCGGGAGCCACCACACGAAGCTGGTCTGCAGGGAACAGGGAAACCATGGTCACCTCCTGCCTGATGAGAGATGAGAGTCCAGGGCAGGAGGGAGGGCGAGGTGGGGTCTCAGAGGTCCCCTCACCCCCATGCCTGCCCTGCACACACATCCAGGGGGTTTCACCCCTCAAACAAGACAAACTCTGACAAGGGAACACCCACTCCACAGAGGAGGAACCTGGATGTCGTTCGATATGTCCCCAGAGCTTTGTGGAGCATCTCTCATCAATTGCTCTCCCAAGGCTGTGACACGACGGTGGCGGCGGCTCCTTGGCTGCCCCCATTTGGAGGACGAGCGGGTCAGTCTCCACGTCTCTCCACCTCCCCCCATTCGGAGGACAGGCGTGTCAGTTTCCATGTCTCTCCACCTCCCTGTCTCCCAGAACCCTGCACAATGTGGTGTGAATGCTAGTGGTTTAGTTGCTAAGTCATGTCCGACTCTTTGCAACTCCAAGGACTGTAGCCCCAGGCTCCTCTGTCCTTGGGATTCTTCAGGCAGGAATACTGGAGTGGGTTGCCATTTCCTTCTCCAGGGTGTGAACAGTACGTCAACTTCCAAGCACATCACCTGTCAGACTAACACCACGTATGCAGGTCATCACCTGGGGTTGAACTTCAGAATCATTTAGGCACCGTTTCTTACTCCTGTATACCCTTGGTTCACATCACTGCATGAGCACATTTGTGTAAGAGTCAGATATGTCCCTGTGAGCTTGGGAGATTCTCCAGGGCAGGACCACCCAGCCCCTCCTGCTCGTCTGTGTCCAGGAGACCTGGCCTCTGATGCTTGTGGCCCAGAAGGCCATCACGTGGCATCTAGGCTTGGAGGAGAGTAGGGCATTTCGGCGACTAGTTCAGCAGGTGGGTCACCAGGAAGACAGGGCCTTCTGCTAGACGTGGAGTCCGGTCCAGCCACCCACCTGCACAAGCTCTGAGAGCCCCAGGGAAAGAGCAGGGAAAGAGCCTCAGTGCTGAGGCAGGTGCTAGACGGAGGCTGGGCCTCCACAGCCTCTCCCGTCCTGGCTCCAGAGCCTCCAGGAGGCCGAGAGATCTGGCTGGGGGGTATAGCCCACAGGAAGAGGAAGACATCCCTGAACTTCCACTCTCCTGGGCCGGGAGTTGGCCAGACCCAGCTCTGCAAAGCCTGTTCTGTAGAGTTTCCATGGGAACGGCCTCGCTGTGTGTCTGTCTTGTCTGCGGAGGCTTAGCTGTGTCAGAGGGGTGAGCAGCCTGGACAGAGAAAAGTTGTAACGCTGGATGGTTTGGGACCTGCAACCTGTGCTGGGTCAGAGCACCAGGAAGCCCATGAGGGTTCTGGAATTTTCTTCATGACCAAGGCTGCTTCAGGCTGGACGTTGGCGGGAGTGGCCAGAGGGAAGTTAAGAAAATGTTATCAGAGCCATTCCCTTGATCAACACTGACGGCTTCATAGATAAGCTGCGAGTTTGCTCCCAGTCTCTCTCGGCGTCACGTGCCTTCCTGGGGCAGGTGTGGCCTCTGCTCAACTCTGCCACAGTGGCCGAGGCCACGGAGGGGCGGCCGCCTCAGCCAGGGACCAGCTCCCCACCGACTCATGGCCCCCTTCTCCGCTCTGCTCCAGATGGGAAACCAAAGTGCCACGAGAGTCACCCTCCTCCAAGGGGTTCTCGGTCATACTAACGCTCCTGGAAGCTCTGCAAAGGTGGTTACGGTTCCCCTTCCGAAGGGCAGGCTCTGAGCAGGAAGTCAGGTTGTAAGCAAATCTGAATCAGGGCTGGTAGTGGAGCAGCGAGAGAACAGCAAGACGAGGGCTCTGCTCTCAGCCTCGGGACGAGGCTTCTTCAAGTGTTCGGGGCGCATTTCACCCAAACTAAAAATGTTCCAACAAGACAATGGCGCAGCCGTGAGGACCACCTATTAACACGTCTGGGGAGGGAAGGAGGACCTGCTGACAGCTGAAGGGGGTTGGCAGACACACCGGGGACTTCCCCGAGGTCTGCCTCTCCTGGGTCTCTCGGGGCTGCAGTCGCAGCTCCCGCTGGCAGGCACACAGGACAGAGGCTGTGGAGAGCGACGGCCCCGTGGAAAGAGAAACTGGGTTCTGGGCAACCTTCGGGGGAGTGAGTGCAGTGGAGGCAGTGAGGTGGCCCCGAGGGTGGGGGCTGTGTCACTCAGTGTGAAGGAGTCTTGGAGGCAGAAGGACCCAGGGTCTGGGCAGGAGCTCAAAGCTCCTCTGGGGCAGTGACCAGCGGCCCACCGGCGCCCAGGCCTCCGCCTCCCATCCAGGCCCAGGGCTGCGACCTCTCCCGGGAAGCCGCCCAGCCTGGCTGCTGGGCCGTGAAGGGTCCTGCCTTCAGTTTCCATTTCAGACTTTTCACGCTGTGAAACTCTCCCAGGTACCGCGATCTCAAGGACCAGGGGAAAGGGAGCAAAGGGGACGAGGAACAATACTTGCCTCCACTGTCGTAGAGTTAGCTGGCCGAGCCTCGGACAGTTGATCGCTCAAGCGCTTACTCCCTCTGTTGTTGTTGTTAAATAGCAGATACCAGTGTAAACCGGTTTAGAGAAAGAGTTTGCACAAGATCAGCCCTGCCATTTGCACACTCTGAGCAAGAGAACCCTGCTCCCCAGCCCTGAGCTCAGGGGGTCAGGAGGGTAAGGCCAGGTGAGCCCCCGGCACCTGGCACCAGCCAGCATGGGGCAGCCCCGCCCTCCAGGGCTGCAGGCGGCTGTGAGCCTCACTGCACGGCTGGATGCAGACGATGCAGTGGGTGCGGCTGCCCACGCCCCGAGGAGACGCTCTGGAGGCAGAACCGAGATCTCTGGACACCTGTCCTCTGTTGCTCCCACTGTGCCCTTCTGGACTTGAGCTGAAACATTTCACATTCAGACTTGGAGAGAGTTCAAGTCTTTTCCGAAATGTGACTGTTTCTGACACAGATACTTTAAAACCAAGGGGGTCCAAGCTGATTAAAGTTACAACAAATTGGGCCTTTGGAAAGTTCATGTCATCAGCCAAGGAAGGAGATTAATCTGATTGAATAATGAGTTTCATCTGGATTCGCTTCACCGTCTGGTACAAATGTTTTCCAAACCGTGCAGGGTGAGCGCGGGGCTTCATGGAGGGAGTATCGGCTGTTACAGCAAACGTGGCATGTTCTCATCCTTCCAGAAAAGGCGAGCACGTGGAGACGTGACAGTCAGACTCAGAGCCGGGCGCCTCCGCGCAGTCAATGCCCCACATCAGCCGACACTCGTTTAGTGAGCACTTAGTCTCTGAACCGTCAACACACAGCTTCCGGTGGAGAGTGTTAGACTGGGGAGTGAACCTGGAGCTCACTGGCTCCAGCCCACCAAGGCGGCAGGTCAGAGAAATGCAGCGGCGGGAGCCAGGGTCCCGGGTCCCGCCCCCGTCCCGGGTCCTGCCCACGGGGCCCGTCACTGTGCAGGCGGCACCCGAGGCCAGGAGAGAACAGGAGGCCTCGGCCCCAGCGCCAGGTCCCTCCAAAGTCATGCGTGGCTCTCTTTATTTTGGCTTCCCAGGCAGCACTAGCAGTAATGAACCTGCCTCCAGCACAGGAGATCCAAGAGACGTGGGCTCAGTCACTCGGGGAGATCCAAGAGACGTGGGCTCAGTCACTAGGGAATATCCAAGAGACGTGGGCTCAGTCACTCGGGAAGATCCAAGAGACGTGGGCTCAGTCACTCGGGGAGATCCAAGAGACGTGGGCTCAGTCACTCGGGGAGATCCAAGAGACGTGGGCTCAGTCACTAGGGAATATCCAAGAGACGTGGGCTCAGTCACTCGGGAAGATCCCCCGGAGAAGGTCACGGCAACCCCCTCCAGTGCTCTTGCCTGGAGAACACCACGGACAGAGGAGCCTGGCGGGCTGCAGTCCATGGGATCGCAAAGAGTCAGGCACGACGGGAGGGACTTAGCACACACGCTGCTCTGTTTTACTTTGGATCATTTTGCTGTGTTCCGTGCATTTTTTCTTTTCACATTTTGCTTTAGTGCATGTCCCAAAACAGCATCATAGTAAATCTCTCAAGGTGGATAGTGCTCTCTCACGGGAACAATGATAAACCGAGGGTAGTGTTTCCAATCAGGAGTGCAGCTCGAGCAGTCACACACATGAACAACAGCACTCACAAGGCAAAGATTAAACAACCGCAACCCGGAAAGCGATTTTCTTCTCTGCGAGCCCCAGTGACCTCACCTGTACAGCAGGTCGGTGGTGGGGTCGTCTGCTGACACTGACCGGTCAGTGGGGATGGAGTGAACACAGCTCTGGGCAGCACACTCGCGGGGCGAGGGCGCCGCTGTGACCTGCGCTTGTCTGCTGGACATGATCCTCACGGCAGTGTTGGAAGCGGGCGCCATCAGTACTCCTGTTTCAAAAGGGAGAAAATACGGGCCCATGGATGCACTCAAGCTGTCCATGGCACGGGGCCAGAGAGCGTCCCCACTGCCATTTCAGCCCAGACATGTGACTTTAGAGTCTAAAGGCTTCAGTCCTGTTCTACAGGCACACGCAACGCGAGGAATAATGCGACTCTTATCATCCGTCTAAATTGAGTTGTCATCCGTACCACGCAGAGAGCCACACGTGTGCTGTGAATGGCGTTTCAAACAGACCCCTCGACTGTAAAGTGAGTGAATCAAAATATAAACCTACGGACTGCGGTGCTGGCCCTAATGAATACGAGATACAAGCCCCGTCACTCAGGAGCACTTTTATTATTATCGTGAGCCCACGCTTCCTTTTTCCTGAATAAATTTCGGACTTGACACAAATCATCTGAAATTACTGTGAGGGTTGGTGTCCCACACCTGCCACTCTTGTGAAGGCACCTGAGCAGGTTTGCTGTGAAAGGCTCGTTTTCTTTTTAATCAGGAAAGATGTGAGGGGTCCTGAAGAGGACAGAGAATGAGTAACGTCCTCACGTCCCCACCCAGCCTCTCAGATCCCAGGGCTGGATAAATGTCAACACTGTGTCTTTAAAACTTTTAGAAAGCTAGGGATAGAGGGGAAGTTCCCCACCCTGACCATGGCGGCCCCAGACATTAACAGCACAGCCGGCACGCTGTGCCCCTGAAGCTGGAAACGCACAGACGAGCACGTCCTCTTCACTTCTGTGTCCTGCGACACGCGGCCCGAGGGCCCAGCCACGACAGGAGGAGGCAGAGGGCACAGACCGCGCTTTCCCACCTGGCTGCGGAGGTGGCTTCGCCGCTGTCGGCTCCTCGTGGGCAGGGTGTTTGCAGAAGCACGTGGCTTGTGCGACCACAGACCGTCCGCCCTTGGGGCTGCGGCCGCGTGGTCTCTGTCGGGCCGTGTCCCCGGATGCTGGGCTGGATCAGGTTCTCCTCCTGGGGATGCAAAGTCCCCAGAAGCAGTGGGCACCGTCAGTGTCTGCTCCAGGCGCTGACGCCACCTCGGGACTGTGTGCTTCCCTGCTGTTTAGCGACTTTACCTGATGTCAAGCTCTGTGTTTGGGAATCTGTCTGGGCCACCTCCTTGGGGTGCATGCCCCTGCCAGGGATTACCGGGGGAGATGCAGGGTGGGCTAGGCCCCTGCCAGGGATTACCGGGGGAGATGCAGGGTGGGCTCTACCCCTCTCTGGGGTGGGGGAACACAGCTCCTCCATTGTTCCTGCTCTTTGGGATCCATCCTTCCCAGACCCAAGAGGGGAGCTTGCAGTTTGAGCCCCTCAGTTACTCCAGGAACCCAAGCGCCCGCCCAGGACCCTGGATGCCCCATCCCCGACCCACAGCCCACTCCTCTGACCCCTAGAAGCACCCCAGCCTTTCTCGCAAGCTCAGATCCACATTTAAGAGAACGTTTGCTAACATTTCCCCAGCACTTTGAGATATCTGCAGTTGGACGGGTTTCAGGTTCTTTATCCACCACATTTCTGAAACCAGGCACTCACTCCCGAGAGCCAGGAATGACTCAGCTCTCCTCACCTTCAGCCGCCTTCTCTCTAAAATACACCCAACGGTCGGTTCAACCCATCTAAATGCCAATCGTGGCTGCCGTCGGAGCACGTCCACGTGTGTGGTGGGAAAGTCCTGCAGGGCCGCTGGCCGGGAGTGCCCCCAGGACCCTGCAGGGGCTCAGGAGCGTGGCCTTGGTCTCCCGGGGACACGCAGAGCACAGGCCTGGGCACTGCCGCTAAGCCCAGCGGCCCTGGCTCCACAGCCTGCAGATTTACAGCCCTTTTAGACCAGGGCCAACCCAGCACCTCCGTCTCTCTCAGGCCTTTCCTTCTCTCTCCTCCCAAAGCAAATATTTTGGCATCAAAAAAGTGATTTTACGGATGGTTTCCCCCCGAATCCCAGAGCACACTGATGGCAGGGCCAGCTTTTCACACATCTTTCAACAAAGCCTTTCGTCAGCAGACCCACCCTTGCTTCTCTCCCCACGTGAGTGTGGTACGAGTGTGTACACACACACCACGCAAATGCACATGGCACACACATGCACACACACAACCACTGTCCACAAACCACAGCAGACACACACAGGTGCACACCTGTCCCTGGGATAACCTGGTGTCCATCTTTCCCTGGGCGTCGGTTTATCTGTAGAGCAAATTTCCCCGGAAGCATTTCCAAGTCAAAAGATAAGCACTTTATGATGTTCTTATATTGATAAAACCCCTCTGTGTCAGCTGACCGATTTGCACGCTTTCCTGCAATTTGAGTAAATGCAGGAAAACGAGGAATTTTCTTCTAGCCTCATCAACAGAAGGTGCTGTTGGGTGAACTTGAATCTTCACCCATTTCCCCGGTGAGTCCACGTTCCTCTCGTTTCCATGAGGATGAGCAGCTGTCATCCTCATTTCTTAGGATTTCTTTCCCATGAGCCGCATGATTTGTGTCCCCTGCCCATTTTTCAGTTGGCTTGCTGGTCTATTTTTGATGAAATCTAGGACTTTTAAAACCATTTTTTTATAGTAACTCCTAAGAGAAAGTAGAAACAAAATTGATAAAGGGAATTGCTGTAAATATGACGTTTCATAATAACTGCTTTAGGTAAAAGTTTACAAATTCTCCCTAACTTTCAATGTTAAACTCTATTCACGGGATGAAGTAACGCATATTGTTGTTGTTGTTCAGTCGCTAAGTCGTGTCCGACTCTTGGCGACCCCGTGGACTGCAGCACGCCAGGCTTGCCCGTCCTTTGCCGTCTCCCGGAGTTGGTCAAACTCACGTCTGTTGAGTCAGTGATGCCATCCAAACGTCTTGTCCTGTGTCGCCCACTTCTCCTCCTGCTCCCAGTGTTTCTTTCCCAGTATTAGGATCTTTTCCAATGAGTCGGGTCTTCGCATCAGGTGCCCAAAGTATTGGAGTTTCAGCTTCAGCATCAGTCTTTCCAATGAATATTCAGGTTTGATTTCCTTTAGGATTGACTGGTTTGATCTCCTTGCAGTCCAAGAGTCTTCTCCAACACCACAGTTTGAAAGCATCAATTCTTTGGTGCTCAGCCTTCTTTGTAGTCCAATTCTCACATCTATACATGACTACTGGAAAAACCAAAGCTTTGACTATACAGATCTTTGTCAGAAAACTAATGTCTCTGCTTTTTAATATGCTGTCTAGATTTGTCGTAGATTTCAAGGAACAAATGTCTTTTAATTTCACGGCTGCAGTCACCGTCTGCAGTGATTTTGGAGCCCAAGAAAATAAAATCTCTCACTACTTCTACTTTTTCCCCTTCTATTTGCCATGAAATGATGGGACCAGATGCCATGATCTTAGTTTTTTGAATGTTGAGTTTTTTTTTTTTTAAAGTGTCTCATTGTTTCTGTCACTTTTTTTTTCTATTTTTAAACTTTACATAATTGTATTAGTTTTGCCAAATATCAAAATGAATCCGCCACAGGTATACATGTGTTCCCCATTCTGAACAGTTTTAAGGCAGCTTTTTCACTCTCCTCTTTTCCTCATCAAGAGGCTCTTTAGTTTTTCTTCGCTTTCTGCTGTTAAATCCTCTACAAATTCTAGTCTATGGGTTATTCATCAATATAATAAGAAAAACATTTAGAAACAATGTAAAAATATAATGTAGTGATTAAGATTCACACCCTGAGAATTTCACAAATAACAGGTGATTAATTTGTTTTAAGACGCTTTCCTCTGTACTCTGCTCATCCATGACCTTTTCAGTGATACGGAAATAAAGGAAAGTTGAAAGATTTTTTCTTCTGTCACCTTTCTGAGGCACATGTCAATTAGATTTAGTGTCTGAATTTCTCCAGATTTCTGAAATTTATCTCCCAAACTCATCACACATACGCAGACCATCTCCTTAGAGATGAAGACGTGTCTGAGTGATTACCCATCATAGCCATCCTAGCCCCCCGACTTTACATCTGCAGCCCTCAGATTTCAGGCAACGGCTCGTCTCGGGTGATAGATGTGCAAGGCTGTGGGAAAGCTTTTCAACTCTGACCCCTGCCCCTCAGTGTGTCGTTGATCCAGAGCGAATGCACAGCCTCTGCTCTCCCCAGCCTGGGGAGAGAGTGGGGAGGGCAGGGTCTGGGGCACCAGCTTGACCAAAGCCAGGGTCCTCCCAGCAGCCTGAGCCTCGGAGGCTGGCCTAGGGCCGTGGCCAGGCCAGGGCAGGCGGGCCTCTGGGATCACACGGTCATCGAAAGCAGTGGAGCCGGGACACTGCTCGGAACAACACGCCCTGGCAGTGATGTCAGCCGGTCGTACTGAACGCTGAAATGACACAGGGTTTGGTCGAGCCCACAGGACCCACCCTCCAGGAAAACCCCAGGGCCTCCAGGGGTCGGGGCCTGGCCAACCCAGCCGCGGCAGGACTGGGTCAGCGGCGCCCTAGCTGGAGGGTTCTCTGGCTGGGTCAGTGACACGTCCTTAGGTGGGACTTAGCATTCAGGACTAAGGCGGCTCAGCCACGGGGCCTGGAGGAGAAGAGCAACCGCACTCCCGTGATTCCAAGTGAAGGGGCTCTGAGCCCCTGGGACGCCTGTCTGCTGGGGCTGGGGCTGGTGCACACGCTCTCAGATCCGGGACAGGCCTGTCCACCCCGAGGGGTCGCCTGTCCTGCAGCCACGAGCCGACTCTGCACGCGCCAGTCTGACCTGCCGTCGCGCTGGTTCAGGTTCGGGTGGGAGTCAGTTTGTGACGAGTGGAGGGTGACAGGGACCCTATAAACCACCGAGCACAACGGCCGCAGACCACACCCACGTCTGGTTTCACGGCTGATTCGTCCCTACAGACCTGAAGCGCAGAGCTGGCCTCCCCGAGAAGACTGCCCTGTGCCTGCTCTGAGCGGCCCGTGAGGCCCAGACACGTTCGGCGTCCCAGGCATCTGTGGGCTGACCAGGTGCGTCCCCGGTCCCCGAGACCTGGGGCAGGGGCTCACCTTCCAGAAGAGAGCTCTGACCTCAGCTTGGGGGAGCAGAGCCTACCCCCAGGTACCCCTGCCCAGCCCAGACTCCCCGCCAGGCCCTTCCACCCGCTCTGCCTTTGCCTCATCCAGCCACCTCACTGCTTGTCTCTAGAGTACCCAGCCGCCATGCAGGGCCACTGGGCCCCGTGCTGTCTGCTCCACTGATCCCCTGGGACCCCAGGAGGGGCCGTCACTTCCTCTAAGACCCCTGGGACCCCAGGAGGGGCCGTCACTTCCTCTAAGACCCCCGGGACCCCAGGAGGGGCCGTCACTTCCTCTAAGACCCCCGGGACCCCAGGAGGGGCCGTCACTTCCTCTAAGACCCCCGGGACCCCAGGAGGGCCGTCACTTCCTCTAAGACCCCCGGGACCCCAGGAGGGGCCGTCACTTCCTCTAAGACCCCCGGGACCCCAGGAGGGGCCGTCACTTCCTCTAAGACCCCCGGGACCCCAGGAGGGGCCGTCACTTCCTCTAAGACCCCCGGGACCCCAGGAGGGGCCCGTCACTTCCTCTAAGACCCCCGGGACCCCAGGAGGGGCCGTCACTTCCTCTAAGACCCCCGGGACCCCAGGAGGGGCCGTCACTTCCTCTAAGACCCCCGGGACCCCAGGAGGGGCCGTCACTTCCTCTAAGACCCCCGGGACCCCAGGAGGGGCCGTCACTTCCTCTAAGACCCCCGGGACCCCAGGAGGGGCCGTCACTTCCTCTAAGACCCCCGGGACCCCAGGAGGGGCCGTCACTTCCTCTAAGACCCCCGGGACCCCAGGAGGGGCCGTCACTTCCTCTAAGACCCCCGGGACCCCAGGAGGGGCCGTCACTTCCTCTAAGACCCCCGGGACCCCAGGAGGGGCCGTCACTTCCTCTAAGACCCCCGGGACCCCAGGAGGGGCCGTCACTTCCTCTAAGACCCCCGGGACCCCAGGAGGGGCCGTCACTTCCTCTAAGACCCCCGGGACCCCAGGAGGGGCCGTCACTTCCTCTAAGACCCCCGGGACCCCAGGAGGGGCCGTCACTTCCTCTAAGACCCCCGGGACCCCAGGAGGGGCCGTCACTTCCTCTAAGACCCCCGGGACCCCAGGAGGGGCCGTCACTTCCTCTAAGACCCTCTGGACCCCAGGAGGGGCCGTCACTTTCTCTAAAACCCCTGGGACCCCAGGAAGGGCTGTCACTTCCTCTAAGACCCCTGGGAGCCCAGGTTTCTCCTGGTGGCACCTGGTGTCTGAGCTCGTGCAGGGACACGAGCTCTGTGGGGAGCAGAGACGCCACCCCCGACCCCGTCCTGGCCCCGTCCAAGCCCCGTGGCCGTGGCCCGAACCACCCGTGTTGTGTTTGCCTGAGTCTCCGCTCCTCCACGTGGGAAACACAACACGAGCTCCTGATAAACAAACGTGTGGACCGGGCTGTTCACAGGGACACGGCTCAGCATCAGATCACTGAACGTCGACGTCGAATACTCTTCTCCTCGCGGTGTGGGTTACACTGGGGTGTTTCCTGCTGCACAGGTTCTTGGAGAGTCTATTGTAGAAACAACCGTCCTGAAACCGCCCACAGGTGCCTCTCGTCCCGGGCCTGGGGCCTCTGCGGGGACCGGCCCTCCGGAGACAGGAGGAGCCTCAGAGGCGGCCCTCTGACCCACTTCTGGACAGCTGTGTTGATTTTCCTTTCTTTCTTTTGGAAAATCTGCTTGGCCCACAGTTTAGAGAGATGAGAGTTTTCGCAAGTTGTCCCGAGGCCGATGGACTTTCTGTGTGCTGGCGTCGAGTCCTCTCCAGACACACATCCTGCTGCCCGGGACCCCAGGGAGCGGGGGGACACATGTCCGCACCTGGGGGTAAGGTGGTGTCTGACACTCATACCCAGAGACAGGGCTGCACACACACAGCACACCTGAGACACACATACACACCCTACACATGCACCCACAGCCACACCCGGAGACGGGGCTGCACACACCTGAGACACACACACAGCACACCTGAGACATGCATGCGAAGAGCTGACTCATTGGAAAAGACTCTGATGCTGGGAGGGATTGGGGGCAGGAGGAGAAGGGGACAACAGAGGATGAGATGGCTGGATGGCATCACTGACTTGATGGACGTGAGTCTGAGTGAACTCCGGGAGCTGGTGATGGACAGGGAGGCCTGGCGTGCTGCGATTCATGGGGTCGCAAAGAGTCGGACACGACTGAGCGACTGAACTGAACTGAACTGATCTGAGACACACAGCACGCCTGAGACACACACACACACCCTACACATGCACCCACAGCCGCACCCGGAGACGGGGCTGCACGCCTGATGAGCACACACACCCTTGTGCTTGTCACAAGGGTGAGTACTGTCTCCAGCAGCCCCCTACCACCATGGGGACCTGAGAGTCCCTAGCCCCGAGGAAGTGTCCCTGGAAGCCCGCCCCTGCCCTCCCCCTCCACCCCACCCTGCTCCCCGCATTTGATCCGAGGACACCCAGCCCCTCAGGCGCTTGGCCCTGGTCAGAGATTTCCTGATTCCACACTCGGGGCTGGGACGCGACTTGGCTGCCACCCATTTGCTTGGGAACAGAGGGCTCGGGACCCCCGCAGCGGCTCTGACACCCGCCTTCATCCCTCCCTTTGTTCCCTGTCCGTGTCCTCTCTGACTCCCACCAGCAGGCACTACCCGACCATGAGGTCCAGGACGACTCACAAGCTCTGACACCCTCCTCTTCTGGTCCTTGTGTGCCCTGATTCTGGGAGCTCTGCTAACAACTCCAGTGTCCATCACCCGGGGCTGATGGGGACCCGTGCTGTCCTGGGAGTCCCGGGAGGAGGAGGCTCTCTGGGGTGGGCTCTCCACCCAGAGCAGAGCCGGCCGGTGCATTTTCCAGCTGTAACTGTGAAGACCCAATTCTGCTGGTTTTCGGACCCAGCCTGCACTACCGACCACGCCAGGCCAGCACCTCTACCGGACCCTAATTATCCATCAGTCACCAGGAATGGCAGAGTCCTGAGGGGGACACAGGTCATCTTGCAAGTGATGGGCCCGGGGACTGTTTTCAAGCTAATGAGAGCGTGCTGACCCCCAGCACCACCCAGGGAAAGCAGCTCAGCCCCCAAACCCCGAGGTCGGGGAACACGCGGTCTTCCGCCCAGAGGGTCCCGCCCCAGGTCGGGGACATGCCCTCCTCCTGGGCCAGGCCTGATTTCCTGCTTCTTTGCGTGCCTTGTCACTTCTTTTGCCCACTGGACATTTTATGTAACCCGATGCAGGAATTCAGGGTTATGACTCTTCCCGAGGGAACTGTTGTTGTTATTGTCCCTTATTTATTTGTTTAGCCGTTCTCATTGTGCAGCACTGACGTCTCTGCTGAGGTTTTTTCCTTTCTTTTGACTTTTTAGAAGCCGGGTGCCTAGGAGTTGCGTGTGTCTGCAAGGCTGGGGAGGCAGACGAGGACCGGTGCATGCAGGTGCCTGACCGCCCTGGCCGCGACCGAGGCTGACGGCCAGAGCAGGGCCCTAGCCCGACCCCTGAGCTGTCACCCTGGGGCATCTCTTTCTCCTGCAGCCCCAGCTCTGCTGGCCAGGCTGTAAAGTGACCAGAGGCCCCTCTGGTCTCACCCACAGGTGGGCTTGGCCTCTGGGAGCCTGGAGACGTGAGATCTTGTTCAGACCCCACCAGCCGGTCCAGCTCGTGGAATCCCCAGGCAGCACTGGTTACCTCTGCATGGCCTGTGCTTCCCGCCCCAGGGCCACAGCCTGGACGGCCGCACTCAGGCCCCACTGGCCCCTCAGGGGTGAGGCCCCCTTGGGGGTGAAGAACCCGCCACCCCCGGCAGAGCAGGAGGGCTTTGCTCAGCTTCTGGAGTGCTGAGACAACACAGGACCATCGGCCCAGCCTTGCCGGCACTCTGGGGAGGACTCATCACCTCCGCGTGCTGCTGGACACGAGCTTTCCCAAGTGCTTTGATCGTCCTCTGACGGTGCAGCCCCTCCACAAAGAACAGAGAAGCAGAGCTGAGTTCCGGCTCGTCCGCTCAGGGTTCACGGCCCCTCAGCCCCCAAAGCAGACTTGGCCATGGATGACGAGGCTTGTCTGTCTGGTGGTCTGACGGATACCACGGCCTCCATGCTGCAGCCGTGACTCTGGCTCAGTGGCTGCTTCCCCTGGGAGTGGATGTGGCTGACGCGGGGGCCCGCCAGGGGCTCTTGACCAGCTGTGAGTTTCCCCTCCTCTTTGAGGCCAGCCAGGCAAGGAGCACTGGCCCTGGCCTGGCTCTGGAGCCCTGGTCACTCCCACTGGCCTCCCCGCCTCCCATGCTCAGCTGCCCATCACCCGAGGCCACTGTGCCAGAGGCAGCCTCCGGCCCAGCCGTGCCTGCGGGGCCTGCAGAGCAGCCTCTGCCAGATGCGGCCTAGTGCTCCCCCGGCCGCTCTGCCCACTGCAGGCTACTGCCCATCGCTGTTCGGTCAGACAGGCTCAGCCTCCACCCGAACCCTGCCTGACTTGGCTTCTACTTGAAAAAAGATAGTATCAATGGTTCCCTATACAGAGATTTCCAAATATAGACTGAGGGTTAGTTTTTTAATCCCAACTCCCAAAGAGGCTAAATGTAAATAGAATTTTTAAATGTTTACAGGCGCAGAGAATATATTGGTGGTTCTCAGTGTAGTTCAAATTGTTAATGGCCTCTTGAATTTTTATGTTAAAATTATATATTAATTTACAATTTCACTATTTAATTTCCATTATTAATGTCTTATTTAAAATGTTTTTTAAAATCATTCAATAGTTTTACACTCTTAACCAGCAGAACTCTGTGACTTATAATTATTTGCCAATTTCTTTCTGTTTGAACTATTAAAAGATAGCAGGGAGGGGCATACAGCAAACACTCTTCAAAATGTTTATTTGAAATATCTTTTGTTTATTAGCAACACTTGTGAAGTTTCTAATTAATACAAACAAGGCTCTGACAGCAATGGATCAAGGGTTTAGGATTACACTAGGTGCTTGTAGTAAAAATAGCATTTTATAATTTAAGTGGGACAATTAAGACATTTTGCTTTTGATGTTGATTGAGGCTTTCCAGAACTGTCGTTCACTGAGGTGATCTCTCTGAACAGACAGGATGCATTGGTGCCTCTTTTGAAATGCTACACCGTGGGCAGCTGTGTGCAGGACACAGACCCGGTCCCTCAGCAGAGCTGTTCCCTCTGGGTCCGAAGGTGCCTCGTGGCTGCAGGCCTGTGAGCAGTGGCGCAGGCCCCTGGGCGGGCCAGGTCGTGTCGGGGTGGAAGTGAACCAAGCATGGAGAAATAACAGGAGACGGGGAGGCCAGTCCACCAGATCCATGAGCCCTCAACACTGAAGTTCCAAATGCCAGCTTCAAGCTCCCTTTCCACACCACAAACCCCTTATCACTGAGGGCTAGAGAATCAGAGCATGTCTGTGCTGGGAGCAAGTTGAGACATCATTCCGTGAACGCTGTTCCCTTCACAGGTGGGGCCACTGAGACCCAGAGAGGTGGCCTCGTCGGTCCAAAGTCCCAGAGTCGCTGCAGAATCAGACTGGTCCTCGGGTCTGCTGATGCTGGGAAAAGCCCCTGATGCTGGGAAAGATTGAGGGCAGGAGAAGGGGACGACAGAGGATGAGTTGGTTGGGTGGCATCACCGACAGGATGGACGTGAGTTTGAGCAAATTCCGGGAGATGGTGAAGGACAGGGAGGCCTGGCAGGCTGCAGTCCATGGGGTTGCAAAGAGATGGACACGACTGAGCGACTGAACAATGACCAGGTGTGCTGGGCCTAACCAGACCTCTTCTGCTGCAGCCTCTGAGTCAGCGGCTCTGCTCTCTGACCCTCCGAAGTCCTGGAAAAGTCATGGCTGGAGGCTGGATCCCTGGTGCAGCATCTGAGCTCCCTGGACAGAGCAGGGCCCCTGCCTTTCAGACACAGACAGAGAGACAGCTGGGATAAATGGGGCTTTCCCGGCCTCTGCTGCCCTGGGAACTGGGAGGAGGAGCGGGGCAGGGGGTCCTGTTTGAGTGGGCAGGGGACACGCTCAAGAGGGGGAGGCCCTGCCAGGATCAGATGGTCTTCTCTGCTCACCTGTCAGCCAAACATGGAAGGTGTATGCGGAGAAGCCGTCAACAGCCAGCGTGGGGACGACCCCTCCAACCTCCACCTGCTCTGGAAGTGCACAAAAGTCTTGAGAGGCTGCACACACGTGGTAAGCGGGCAGAAGCGAGTCTGGGTCCCAGACATTCTGCAGAATTGCTCAGACACCTAGAGTCACCGCCAGGCACGGCCAAGAGTGAGCCGGGTCCCTGCTCCCAGCGCAGGGAGTTCAAACAGTGGTTCTCGAATCAGGACCACGTGAAGACCTGACTGAGATGGGCCCGCAGGAAGGCACTGTACGTGTGCCCTACATAGCTGGCACCTTGGGCCCTGGCCAGTCCAGACAGCCTGCTCCTCACTGCCGCTCCAGGAGGCCTGCTCTCTACTTCTGGTTCCAGGGATGCTAAGATGGATGCTCTTCCAGCCGCTCGTAGATGGAGCGCAAGCGCTGTGCTGTGGGGTCAACAGACAGCAGAGAGGGCGGGTATTCTTGTTTGATGACACCCCCGACTAACAGAGGGCCTGGCCTGGAATCAAAGCCCCTGGCTGATCATTCCTCGGGGCTTCCCTGGTGGCTTGTAAAGTAAAGAATCTGCCTGCAGTGCTGGAGACCTGAGTTCAGTCCCCGGGTGGGGAAGATCCCCTGGAGAAGGGAATGGCCACCCTCGCCATCACTTCTTCCCCAGTCAACCTGCTGAAAGATAAATTACAGGCAATAAAACCTTGTCCTCAGTAATGGTTCTTTACTGAAGGACCCTGTGCCTTCAACCCTCCTCTTAGGACACAGCTTTCTGCCCAGGTCCCCTCCTGACCTCCCACCCCGCACCCTCAGAAGCAAAGCCCACAGTGTTGAGGCCCAGAAAAGTTATTTTCTTTTGGCCAACAGCAGGCACTTGGGTTTATGCATCTCTGTGCTAGTATCACAGGGGCTGCAACGGCGAGAAGCTCAGGACCACGGACTGTGGGCTAGGAGGCCCAGCTCTGTGACCAAGGAGGCCCCTAGCCCAGAGATGTTGGGGGTCATGCGAGACACGTCAGCTGGACGGAGGTGGGAGAAGCCTTTGAAGCTGCGTCCTCTGAGCCCACCGTCCAGGCTGTGGCCGGGGTGCCAGGTGGCCGGGAGGGTGAACGGACCTGAAGGCAGGGGAAAGCACAACTCTGCCCTCCGGCAACCAACTGCATTTTCTTCGGGCCAGTCTTCTTTGCACTTACCCTTAAGTATACACCCAGAAATAAAATTCAAATACAGCTCGGTGGTTCTTCCAAGGAGTTCAGGGCCCTGTTGATTACAGGAGTATGCCATAAGCGAGAAGGAGCATCTTAGGGCCGTTCTTGGTAAACACGGGTTGACACGAACCTGTAACACTGCTCTGGACCGTGTGTCTTTTCTGCTTCATAAACCTCCGTGACCGAAGAGCGGCCACTTGAGAGACGAGGGCACAACCCAGCTCGCCTTCAGGGCGTGGCTGCTGAGCCTGGAGGGCTAGGCCAGGGTGGCGGTGGGCTGGGGGTGGAGGGAAGACAAGGAGCCCGGGACGGGGCCTCTTCCCGGGGGTGCCGCCCCGACTGGTCACCACGCTGGCCCGCGGGACAGGGGAGGGCTCACCCCCGGGAGGCCCGGGACAAACAGGAAATTAAACGCGGTTGTTTCAAGGCCAAGATGTGTGCCAAGGCCGTCAGCTCCCAAGCCCAGCCTGGTGTTCGGGTGCCGCGCGGGGCTCGGTGAGGCCTGTTTCCTGCAAAGGCTCACAAAGGCCCACCAGCAGTGTTTATAAACCCACCAGCGGGGCCGGCTGACCTCACGACGGGCCGGGTCACGTAAACAGCTCGTTATTCTGCAAACGGACACGCACAGTCCCCTCGGGCTGGAGCCGCTGTGCCGGGACCGTGGGAAACACCCCCACCCTGAGGGGGCAGCCTGGCCCTCGGAGCAGCGAGGCGGGGGCCCAATCCGCACAAGAGCCAGTAACTTGTTTGTAACTGCTCCAGAGCGGAGGCAAGATTAGGGCAGAACACGGAGCACTGAGACGCGCGAATCTGGGGTCAGTCTATTCAACAGGCTCTCGGCACGCACGTGTGCGTGTGTGTCCCCGAGAGTGAGTGAGTGTGTGGTATGTGCGCGCACATGCACACATCCCTTGGAGGTTTGCTCACTTGGTAGCATTAATTTTAAAAGGACAGGCCCAGGGGAATTTTATGAGGTAACATCTTAGAATGTAGATATTATAAACGGGATTTCTGTTCTCCCAGTAACAGCAAGCGGGTGAAATTAAAAGAGAGAAACAGAATTAAGGAAGAGCAGCCCCGGCTATCTGAGACGAGCTCCAATATGTAGAAGCATCTCACTCCCCTGGCAGGAATCTCCAGGGAGACGGGGAGGGGTGGTAATTGCTTTTAACCCATGCAGTCTGCTTGGTCTTCATTTGCCCCAGAATCATGGAGCGTTGACACAGCTGGAAACAGTGCTGACCGCCGAACAGCAGGTGTGAGGAAGTGAGTTTAGAGCGATTTAGAGCTGAGTCACGGCTCCAGGGGCAGGACAGCGGCGAGCCCCTGGGTGCTGGCCGCACACCTGGGAGGGGCAGAGGGACACTGCCTCCACACAGAATAGGATCTATGACCCCCGCATAGACACTCAGTGAGCACCAGCACAGGCCCGCGGCGGCGTAGGCATGACGCTTCAGGTGCCGACAAGGCTACACCCTGGAAAGCAGACGCGCGAGCCTCATGTCTGGGGGTGTCACAGTCTCCAGAGAAGCTCAGGGAGCGGGTGGGGGGGTGGGAGTTTGGCTCACCGTAAGGTCAGTTTAAAAGGGAGAGAGAGCAGTCTTAATCTATACCCTAAAGTATAGAGTTTGGAATAAATTTCAGTCTGAGACCAGATTAGTCAAAAAATGTCTTTGGTTTTAAGCAGGTGCATGAGTTACGGAAAGTGTTTTGGGAATCCTGAGACCTGGAGCTGGGGACTAGGTCCCAGCCTTCGGACAGGTCATCCCCAGGAGCTCAGGGGTGGGAGGCAGAGGGGTCCGCGGGTGGAGGAGGTCTGTGTTCACCTTCCATGAGGGGTGGGTGGCACCAGCCTGGGGCTGAAGTCGGGAGAGCTGAGCCCCCCAGGCCTCGGGCACTGCCTGGGGGCTCAGCAGCTGCACTGACCTGAGGCCTGAGCCCGGAGATGCGGATGAAGGCCAGGCATGAGCCCACACCCTCGGGAGCCTATCTTCGGGGCTCTGAGAGGCGGGCTCACCCCAGGATCACGGCGCGGAGAGACATGGGCACCGTGAGGGAGGGGCTTGCGAGGACGCGGCCTCCTCACCGGCCCCGGCACGATGACCGAGGCACGGCAGGGGTCACTGAGGGCTGGTCGCACAGAAGATTGACTCTTCAAACGGGGACCTGGGCGCCCCACGCCAGGCTGCAGAGAAGCCAAGGCATCAGCGCCCATGGGGGAGCGCCGGGGTGCCCTGCTGGCCACCCTGGGGGTCTGCCTCACCCAGCTCTCTGCCACAGGCCCCCCAGCGGGTTTGGCCAATGAGAGGCCTTGGCGGGCCCTGGAGGCAGGAGGAAGGGAGAGGTGGGTATTTCTTCCTTCCTGCCTGGCCCCATCCCCTGGGATCTGACAATTCTGGAGAAGGCAGGTGCTTGGAAGCAAAGGTTGCTAAATGCCCGAGCTGCAGGAGGGTGGGGCAGCCCCTCACATCCTCCCTGGCAGGGATGCGGGCGGCCCTGTGGCCGTGAGGACAGTGAGGAATATCCACCAGAGTTTAGGAGCTACCGACCTCTGACTCCAGCAATGAGAAATTTGTAGCTCGAGAGCCTCGGAACCTAAAAATCTGTGAACTTACGTAGAGCCTAGGAATCCATCTCTACCCGGGGCAGCTGTTCTGTGCCCATAGGTATTCGGGGTTGTAACAGTGGACGATTAGGGGTGATCCTCTCCATCAGTAGGAGCAACTTGAGACGGACTACACCCTGTCCAGACTACACAACGTTCCTCCCAAAAGGGTGAAGAAGATAGTCTGTGCTGACCCGGCAGGGAGCCCCGCCTGATGCTCCTGGGGCGGTGAGTACAGGGCCCTGGCCCCGTCACTCAGGAGGCCCTGCTTTGGGGTGTTGCCACCCCATAACCACTGTGCAGGGCGCCTGTAACTCCGAGTACACCACGTAGCTCCTCACTGATCTCAGAAGCCGCTTGGGGTGCTCCCTGGCAGCCCTGGCCACGCCTGCCCCAGTGGCCCATCCACTGGGCTCTTAAAGGAGACCTCGGACCCTGAGCCCCCAACGCTGTTACTGCAAAGACTGGAGCCAGAGTTGTCCACCAAGCATTTTCAGGAAAGAACCAGAGAGTGAACTCTTAGGTGTTGAGAGTCCCCCACCTCCGTCATGACCACTAGGCTTTGCTCCCATAGCCTGAATACACAGAGAGGGCGGTTTAGTTCCCATGAAGCAGTGTATACAGTCACCAGAGCTGGAATTTCATATCATTTTCACCTCATGAAATTTCCTGACTTTCCTTCAGCACTTGAAGATGTGGAAACCATCCTGAGCTCGTGGATAGACCTGACAAGCTGGGGGCTGGCTGTGGTCCCCAGCCTCTGAGGATGGCAAGTATTTCATCTCCTCCGTAAGACTCTATACCTTAGGCCCTGGAGCCCTGGACCAGAGGCACCTGGACAATTTTCTCTTGATGGATGTGCTGAGGATGGTCATGTGGGGAGAATAAAGAATTGTTGATAAAGAGGTGGTTGCCTGCGGCAAGAAGCTTAACACGACCATAGCTTTTCAGAAAAGAGGGAGAGGTTAGAAGCAGAAGGCTTGGCAGGAATGTTCCCCATGGGGGTTGAGGGCACAGCTCCCTTCAGGGTGAAAGCTCTGAATCCACCTTTGAGGATGATCAGGCTCAGCCTGCCACGAGGTTCTCCAGTGCCAACCCCCCAGGTAAACCGCCACCTGGGTTCATGGTGCGCTCCCCGTCTTCAGCGGGATGGAATGCTCAGGAGGGGTAGGTGGGGTGGGCCATGGGGGCAGTCCATGAGCCAGGGTGCTCCAAGCTGCCCTGCTGTGGGGTCAGTGCCCAGGCTGGGCCCTGAGCCTCCAAAAGTCCAGCCCCGCCTGCCCTGCCCGGGATACCTCTGAACCTTCCCCCACACAGATGCGCAGGACTCAGCCATACCTCCCGCTTTCCTCATCTTTGTTCGTGAATTTACCAAATTAATGCATGCCGATTCTGAAAGACAAATCCAGCCATTTCTGAGTTCGGCAAACAGAAGGCCAGCCTTACCCCTCTCTCAGCAGCTCCCCTCCTGGCTAACATCTCACCTCGAGTGCAAGCGGCGTCCTGCATAATCCAGGGCCTATGTTCATACATCAGGTCTGTGTTTGGGCTGTTCTTTATGTATTTTGTCCATCTTTTCATCCTCGTCTCTTATGCCTTCATGAGGTCCCCTGCCAGGTCCGTGCATAGGGACCCACATGTGTCATCTGCAGGGCACGCCACCGTCGCCCAAGTGGAAATGGAGCAGTGCATTCATCGGTTTACCAGTGACAGACGTTTGGATCAGCTCCACTTTTTTGGCCATCAAGCATAAGGCTGCGGTAACATTTGTGTACAAGTCTTTGTGGGAGTTCTCACTTATCTTGAGTAGATACCCAAGAGTGGAATTGCTGGGTCACATCGTAAATCTCTTCTTAACATTTCAGAAAAGTGCCAGACTGCTGTCCAAATCGACTGCACCAAGTGTAAAGGCTGGAGCGTTGCTATTTGCTTTTAAAAATACTTTGAGTTCTTTTTAGCTAATGTCACAGCAAATCAAGATTAATCATTGCAACTTATTGGCCATTCTGGGGGAAAGGTAGTTACTTTCAACGGTTCTGTACAGAACCAATTTCATCTCAATGATTTGTACTGATGTAATATCTGGGGTATCCATCCACCTTCAATTCAAAACAATAATCAGATCAGGAGACTTTGCCCTGTTCTGACATTTCTATCAAATCCTTCATGCCTGGAAGTTAACGTTCTTGACTAATGTCTCTGTGTGTAAGAGACAAGGGTCAAGCCAGAGACGAAGAAACCCAGATGCAAGTTTACTACGTAAATACGTGCTTTGATTGTCTGAAATGCCTGTTGTCCTTACGTTTGAAATGCCTCCTAAGTCAGTCGTGTGTGTGTGTGTGTGAGAGTCTCTCAGGTTTGTTTCAACTCTTTGCGACCCTGTGGACTGTAGCCCACCAGGCTCCTCTGTCCATGCGATTCTCCAGGCAAGAACAGTGGGGTGGACCCGTGGACTGTAGCCCACCAGGCTCCTCTGTCCATGCGATTCTCCAGGCAAGAACAGTGGGGTGGACCCGTGGACTGTAGCCCGCCAGGCTCCTCTGTCCATGCGATCCTCCAGGCAAGAACAGTGGGGTGGACCCGTGGACTGTGGCCCACCAGGCTCCTCTGTCCATGCGATTCTCCAGGCAAGAACAGTGGGGTGGACCCGTGGACTGTGGCCCACCAGGCTCCTCTGTCCATGCGATCCTCCAGGCAAGAACAGTGGGGTGGACCTGTGGACTGTAGCCCACCAGGCTCCTCTGTCCATTCGATCCTCCAGGCAAGAACAGTGGGGTGGACCGGTGGACTGTAGCCCGCCAGGCTCCTCTGTCCATGCGATTCTCCAGGCAAGAACAGTGGGGTGGACCCGTGGACTGTAGCCCACCAGGCTCCTCTGTCCATGCGATCCTCCAGGCAAGAACAGTGGGGTGGACCCGTGGACTGTAGCCCACCAGGCTCCTCTGTCCATGCGATCCTCCAGGCAAGAACAGTGGGGTGGATAGCTGTTTCCTTCTCCAGGTGATCTTCCCGACCCAGGGATCAAACCCAAGTTTTTCTCATTGCAGGCAAATTCTTTATGCTCTGAACCACAGGGAAGCCCAGTGACAATGCACATTCTCAGCCAGCCAGGAGTGAAACCTGGAATCTTCTGATCTGCGGTCAGACGTGTTATCCACGGCGACAAGGGCTCCTGCACGAGTCAGTCATGCCCAGTAGCAGTGAGCAAGCATATTTCTGTTTATCACGCATGTCATGCCCTGTGATCTTTATATTTCAAGGAGGACTTAACATCCCAGCCCATTAAGAGATGTGGCTCTATGATACGAAAGCAGCAGTGATAAGCGGGTCTCGGGAGCCACTTGGGAAGGGGCACAGTCCAGTGATCAGACTGAGCGCTGCCTGTGTTTAATCTCAATCCTTTTAATCCCAAGTGTACAGCAATTCCTCAGGCCAGAAAGGCCCCTGATAAGTGGTCTATCTGCTCCCCACACCCCCTCCTGGAAGTCAGGAGTGCTGCTGAACCAGCTCAGGTAAGAAAGTCTACCTTATGTGGGGAAAACAGAGCTCTTCCCAGCAGCCAGCTACTCTTAGAGTCAGACAATTCCAAGAGAATTCTGTAGGCGGGACTGTCTCCATCTGTGGTGAGCTTGGACATACATGAGGAGCCCCTCTGGGTGTCCCTGGACCCCTGACCCAGGGTTCCAAACCGCCCGTGTGCCTGTCTCCCCAGGACACCCCTGAAGCATCACCCTCTCTCCAGGACACAGATGGCTCCTCCCCAGACTCCCTGCAAGCCCTGGCCGAGGCGTGCGGGGTCCCGCCCCAGCTTCAGCCAAGCAGGAAGCAGGGTCTGTGCTGAGCCCCTCACACGGCAGGGGGTGGGGCGGGGGGCTTCGGATCAAGGCTCTTTCCCACAGCTCGACTGTGTGTTTTGGCTCTACTGAGACTCGACTGAGTTAACACTGAGAGACCAACATTAAAAGACTCTATGTATGCAGCCGTGTAGGAAGTTCAACTTTAAAAATAAGCATGTCTTTCAAGTCCAAACATAATGTTTTGGGGTCACTGGGGTTCAAACCCGTGAGAAAGAAGGAATCCGTCAGGATGGAGGCAGCCCTGCCTGAGTTGGGGTGGGGAGCTCGGGGTCCCCGAGATTGCCCAGAATCCCAGGCCATCCACTTCCATCTGCCTCGTGAGGACCCCTCAGCCTGGGGATCAGGGTGCCAGGCCGCCAGGTGGGGTCTGAAGCAACAGCAGGAGGGAACAGAAGCGAGGGCAGCGCAGGGAGAGGGGCGTGCACGTCAGCGGGGATGTCGCGGTTGCAACCTCGTCACCCATGGTAACAGGCTGGACGACACAGCTCCCCGGCCGCACACCATGGCCTCCCACGCGGGTTCTCGTCCCAGCCGAGGAAACGGCCGTGCGCCCTCAGCAGCTGCGGCCCCGGGCCCCTGCTGGCCAGCTCCACTGGGGCATGAATGGGCGTCAGGGGACCTTGTGAAGGTTGGGATCCTGTGAGACCCCCAAGCTGTGGAAGCTGTCTCCAGAGACGCCTGAGCCAGCTCCGCCACAGCCTCATATGGTTCTGGGGGCTTCATGGACCCCACGCCAGAGCTCCATCTCAGAGTCGGGTTTCACACTCTTAGAGAGCGGTCCACTTGGGGAAATGGAGAGTCTCATACCCTCTTTTTAATGCCAATTGCAAAACAGTCCAAATAGTGCAGTAAAAACAAAAAGAGCAGAGCGGAGGAGGGAGCCGCCCCTGGTCAGAGCGCCTGCACCCACTCTCCTGGCTGCAGGGGCCTGAGGTGGGACAGAGGCCACGCCGGGCAGGAGGACTCGCGCCACAGACAACGGGGTTTCGTTCTCCGTCTTGAGCGACCAGGGCTGACCTCTGACCGCCTGTAAGGACGGAACTGCACACGTGCATTCTGTATTTGAACTTGCCGTGGTCACACTGTCTCCTGAGCACTCTTTCTCCACCCAGTCCTCTTGATCTTGCCGTAGTTTAGAGTTTGCAATACTCACAATGTGAAGAATTCATATGTAGCTGGTAGTTCTTCCCATCTCTGCAAAGAGATGGGCCAGGATGACAAAGTGGCCAACTGTCAAAAAAGCTTTTTCCAAAGGAGCATTTTAAGTAATTTTACCACTTACTACAAACAAAATAAACCTTTCCCTTTCCTAAGAAATACTGATTGCAGAGAACTGGAGCAGTTCATTCAGTGATTACAGTTATCAGTTATTAGATAATCATGGGTTATTAGTACTGTAACTAAGAGAAGAACAGCACTATCCTTTCCCACCATGAAACTGGGGCGTCCCAGCTGGAAGGGTGGTCCCCAGGCAGGCAGAGCAGGAGGAAGAGCCCATGCCTGGAGGGAAGGCAAGAGGATAGGAGGGGAGTGCCCAGCAGGCGCACACAGGTGTACCTGCCAGGAGTGCCCGGGTGTGCCTGCCTGGTGTGCCCGGGTATACCTGCCAGGCATGCCCGGGTGTACCTGCCAGGCGTGCCCGGGTGTGCCTGCCAGGTGTGCCCGGGTGTGCCTGCCAGGCGTGCCCGGGTGTGCCTGCCAGGTGTGCCCGGGTATACCTGCCAGGCGTGCCCGGGTGTACCTGCCAGGCGTGCCCGGGTACACCTGCCAGGCGTGCCCAGGTGTGCCTGCCAGGTGTGCCCGGGTGTGCCTGCCAGGTGTGCCCGGGTGTACCTGCCAGGCGTGCCCGGGTGTGCCTGTCTGGTGTGCCTGCCAGGTGTGCCCGGCTATACCTGCCAGGCTTGCCCAGCTGTACCTGCCAGGTGTTCCCAGGTGTACCTGCCTGGTGTGCCCAGCTGTATCTGCCAGGCGTGCCCAGGTCTGCCTGCCAGGCATGCCCAGGTGTACCTGCCTGGTGTGCCCAGGTGTGCCTGCCAGGCGTGCCCAGGTGTGCCTACCAGAACTGCCAACACACACACAGCTGAGGAGGGACTCAGAGATCTGATATCTTTGGTATATATTCAATTGACTTGCATTATTTTATCAATCCTATGAATTAAGAATTTAATTTTTCTCTCTCTCGTGGATAAAAGCACTGGGAAATCAATGGGCAAAATTATTTCTCTGGGATTTCACTGTTGTGAAGCCTGCACCAGGATTACCATTCATAACATTGACTTTTAACCTCAAAATCCTACTCCTGGGAACCTCTTCTAGAAAAACAGTCACCCCCACACACAAAGAGCCATGTCGGGGCTGTTCATGCAACAAAATATTGGAAACTGCTGCTTGTCCATCAGGAAACACAACTTCAGACACTCACTTTTCTGCACCATCAAAAGCTGTACTTTCGCTCAACACTTTTCACCTGCTTTAAACCAGGGAGGCCTGGCATGCTGCAGTCTATGGGCTCACAGAGTCAGACACGACTGAGCGACTGAGCAACAACAACTTTAAACTGACCACCCTTCTTTTTACTTAGTCTCATTCTAAGGAAAAATATCTGAGACATAATGAAGATATGTGGTATTCCTACATATTTTTCTCTGATCTACATTAACATTTTTTAAATTCCCTATAGAATTTGTAGTTCCCATGTTATAATAGCAAAAGCAGGCCATTCTTAATGTGTCACTTACTAATCTGAATTACAGTAGATGATAGCCATCGCACAGACAACCCTAAATCTACTTTGAAGCTGAACCGATCAAGAAGCGTCTGTTGGCAACTATGAACCTTCCACCACAGCAAAGATAAGGGCACTCTCCTCACAGGATGTGTGGGTCACGGGTGATCAGTCACCAACCTAGTGAGGGCTCCAGTATTTGGGGAAATACTGGAAAATTAAATTAAAATTATTCTCTGGACATAGTTTATGTTTTAGATCTAGATGAGATTAGTTTGGAAAAGGAGTCTCATTTAGTCTGGAAAATCTTCAGAGTGCAATACAGTTCTGGGCTAACCAGAAGCTTTCATTGTTCATTTGCTAAGCTGCATCCGACTCTTTACGACCCCACTGACTGCAGCACACCAGGCTCCTCTGCCCTCCACTGTTTCCTGGAGTTTACCCAAACTCATGTCCATCGAGTCAGTGATGCCATCCAACCATCTCATCCTCTGTTGTCCCCTTCTCCTCCTGCCCTTAATCTTTCCCAGCATCAGGGTTTTATCCAATGAGTCAGCTCTTCGCATCAGGTGGCCAAAGTATTGGAGCTTCAGCTTCAGCATCAGTCCTTTCAATAAATACGCAGGGTTGATTTCCTTTAAGATTGACTAGTTTGATCTTGCTGTCCCAGGGACTCTCAAGAATTTTCTCAGCTAAATAACCTTTATAAGAAGTAGGCTTCAAAATCAAGCAATCTTATTTTGAATTAGCATATTTTAGTCAAAAGTATGGAATTAGTGATCAAGTATCAGTCAGGAATTTCTGCGCCCCATTCCGAGACCAAGTGACACTGACATTCTGTTTCCTGCCATGATGACCCATTGATGAGAGGTGAGAGACGTAGAGAATACTGCCGGCTATAAAATGCCTGCGATCACTAAAGATAAACCTTTTTTAATATAAAAACTCACAGAATGAAGAGAACACTAAGATTGCTTTTTGGATGAAAATGTGTATCTGTATGCTGCCTAAAATAACCTTGTATACCATTAGTGACACATGTGCTCCAGGTCTGATGAGGAAATTCACAGAACAGAACACTATTCAGCCACTAAAATCAGGGTTTTTAGCATATGAAAATGTTTCTTATGAAGTCAACTGGGGTTCCAGATATAGCATACACTAAAGTCTATTAAAAATACATATATGAAAACTTGAATCAGTTCAGTTCAGTTCAGTGGCTCAGTCGTGTCTGACTCTTTGCAACCCCATGAATCGCAGGACACCAGGCCTCCCTGTCCATCACCAACTCCCAGAGTTTACCCAAACTCACGTCCATCGAGTCAGTGATGCCATCAGCCATCTCATCCTCTGGCGTCCCCTTCTCCTCCTGCCCCCAATCCCTCCCAGCATCAGAGTCTTTTCCAATGAGTCAACTCTTTGCATGAGGTGGCCAAAGGACTGGAGTTTCAGCTTCAGCATCTTTCCCTCCAAAGAAACCCCAGGGCTGATCTCCTTCAGAATGGCCTGAATAGAAATGCGCAAAAATCATATGGTTGATTACCTCTAGGTAGTGAGATTAATAATTTTTTTTGTTGTTATTTTTCTTCTTGATGCAGTTTTAAGTTTTGCAATAGTGAGTGTGTATTGCTTTTAAACCCTGAGTTTGTTTTCAAGCCTCTTTTGCAGCACACGTTTGATGAGTCTGTGAGCTGGGCCCCTGTGACAGAGGACGACGAGCACGGTGGTCCGGGAGCGAGAGGGAGTGAACGCTCCACAGATGAACGTCTTCCCCTTGGATTAGAGTCCCTCCTCTCCCAGCTGGGGCCTACTGGCTGGTCTCCGGCCACTGACGCTGGGAGGCTCAGCCAAGCCCCTCGGAGGACTAACAGATGTCCAGCAGGGCCGCGTGACTTGGTTGGATCATCAGGGGCTGAGATGCCTTAAAAGAGAGCCCTGGGCGCTTTTACAGACAGCCTGCCTGGCCTTCTAAGACCCCAGAGAATCAGAAACAGATGAGGGATCAGGCCGCATCCTCACACGTGAGAACTGCGGGCCCGCTGGGATCTCACAGTCCTCGCTGGGAAAAGATGGTCGGCTGGCACTCCGGACAAATCGCCTGGATGCTGAGGGGTGACAACCTCCAGGAAAATACGGTCCCGTCCGTGAGCCGGCAGTCTGCCGACAGAGACCACGAGAATCTGTCGCTGCAGGTCTGAGAGGCAGCCGAGACTGCTCTGGACGTGAACACTGCCCGATGGGGCCCGGCCCAGGGCCGAAGGAGGAAGGACCCAGCATCCCAGCCACAGGGCCAGGCGGGACCGGGGAGCACGCGGAGCCCGGCTCTCCGGCTAAAAAGGCGGCTGCTTTTTGTAATCAAATTTTGCCATGTAACAAATTTTTCTCATTCTTTTGTGGGTTTAGTTCTTCCTTTTCTCAAAGTCCTAATTACTAGTTTCACATCCTAACACTAAATAGCTAGGAAGCCAGATCTGAGAGAACCAGCCCTACACAGAAAAATGCCAGATGTTAATAAGGCATGATTTTGATTTAATTCATAGTTTCTCATCGGTAACAATCACAGAGTCCAATCTTTACAGAGACTTTAATGGGAAACAATAGTGTTAAAATTTCAGTTATTATTTTAGAACCAGTTGAAACGGTCAAGGAAATTACCTAGATGTAAGTCAGAATCTCTACCGAAGGATACTGTTGACTGAGAAAGACACAGGCTCCCTAAGGAGGAGCCCAAGGAGAGAAAGGTTCCGGGGCTCACGCTCCCGCCTCCTGAAATCCTCACACGCACACACAGACACCTACACACAGAGAAAATGCAACACACCTAGTCGGCCTGGATCACCACCCACAGGACTGCAAGGCCTCAGGGGCCAAGGGGACAGCCCAGGATGGGTCCCGAAGGCCCTGAGGTGTCAGCTGGCAGATGGAAAAACCTGAGTACCTGCTCAGTATGAAGGTTGCCTGGGAGAGGTGCTGCTAAGTCGCTTCAGTCGTGGCCGACTCTGTGCGACCCCGTAGACGGCAGCCCACCAGGCTCCCCCGTCCCTGAGATTCTCCAGGCAAGAACACTGGAGTGAGTTGCCATTTCCTTCTGCAATGCATGAAAGTGAAAAGTGAAAGTGAAGTTGCTCAGTCGTATCCAACTCTTAGCGACCCCATGGACTGCAGCCCACCAGGCTCCTCCGTCCATGGGATTTTCCAGGCAAGAGTACCGGAGTGGGGTGCCATTGTCTTCTCTGGATTCTGGCCGAATGCTGACCTCAACTCAGCCAGCCCACCCAGCTGCAGTTGAACCCACCCCTGCAGCTGCCTGCTGGAGCTTCCGGCCGGTCCAGGGAACAGCGCTCTCTCCCACGGGCACAGCACAGGTGGGGCAGGGAGCAGAGACCCTACCGTCAGTCCCTGGGTCCTCTATCCAAGGTCAGCTCAGAGCGGCCCCTAGGGGCAAAGTCCGTGTGGCTTTCAAACCCGGCTCCTGGTGTCCGCGGCAGAGGCTCCGTGTGTTAAGTGTGTCGGGCACAAGACACCGCGAGGAAAGCCTGGTGTCAGCACCCGCTTGCCCCAGAAGTCTTTGCTTTCTAAGAGTGTGAAAGGCTTCTCCATCCCTTTACAACCCTTTTAAATCCTTCTGTGCTGAATATGTGAAACCTGTACCATGAACCTGAAGAGTCGTGGCTGGCCGGGAGACAGATCTCTGCAGCAAGGCTGGGCTCTGGCTCCCCCAGCCTCTAACCAGCCTGACTGCCCCCTCAGAGCCCACAGGCCCACTTCCGGAAGGACCCTCACGGTCGTGGACATCGTGTTGGGAACTTCGGCTCCCAGCAGGTTAGGGATCCCAGGAGACCAGGAAGGCCTGCTGATCCGGGGACCCTTACCCAAGTCTCCAACACGGACCGCCTCCCAGGAGTCCCTGGGCACGGCTGCCATCACCGCGGCTGCATGCTCCATCTCCCGGGGCTCATGCTTAGCCATGTGGATAAAGAAAGGCCTGGTAACCTGTTGTTAATACAGCCGGTCAGAGGTCAGACTTTGTAGGAAGCTGGTGACACAAAGATTCTGAGGAGCGTGTCGATGGCAGGTGATGAAGGCACACGGCCTCTGCCCCACAGGGCCCCCGAGGTGGGCTCCCCGAGGTCCAGGGGAGCGGCCCGGCCGAGAGGCCCTGCAGCTGCTGGAGGCAGGCGGCTGCCCAGCGGGTGTCCTTGGAGCAGCCTTCGTGGAACAGCAGAGACTCTGAAGGGCTTCCCTGTGGATGCTGGGGGGCAGACCGCTGCCTGCAGGTGGGACCCTCCCCGGGCAGCACTGTTCTCAGAAGGGGGATCGGGACTGCAGACCCCCTTGAGTGGCATTACCCTCCCCGGGCAGGACTGTTCTCAGAAGGGGGATCGGGACTGCAGACCCCCTTGAGTGGCATTACCCTCCCCGGGCAGGACTGTTCTCAGAAGGGGGATCGGGACTGCAGACCCCTTGAGTGGCATACCCTCCCCGGCAGCACTGTTCTCAGAAGGGGATCGGGACTGCAGACCCCCTTGAGTGGCATTACCCTCCCCGGGCAGCACTGTTCTCAGAAGGGGGATCGGGACTGCAGACCCCCTTGAGTGGCATTACCCTCCCCGGGCAGCACTGTTCTCAGAAGGGGGATCGGGACTGCAGACCCCCTTGAGTGGCATTACCCTCCCCAGGCAGCACTGTTCTCAGAAGGGGGATCGGGACTGCAGACCCCCTTGAGTGGCATTACCCTCCCCAGGCAGGACTGTTCTCAGAAGTGGGATCAGGACTGCAGACCCCCTTGAGTGGCATTACCCTCCCCAGGCAGCACTGTTCTCAGAAGGGGGATCGGGACTGCAGACCCCCTTGAGTGGCATCTCCAAAGGGCCTCCTGTACCTGCTCAGCTGGATCCCACCTGCCTCCCTGCAGCCCCGTCTGCTCCCTCCCCATCCTGGCCACTCCCCTGACCCCCAGGTCATCTGGTATCAGGATGACAGGTTTCAACAACCAACTGCTCCCTGGCTCATGGGACAGGTCCTGTCACCAAGGATGCCCTGGAGCAACGCAAACCAGGACAGGGCGTTCCCAGCTCTGACCAGCAGGGCCAGCACCCAGCACCCCAGAAATCTGGGGGTACTTATGGAGCAGCCGTATGTGCAGGACGCTGCAGCCCTGGGCCAGGATGATAACACACCAACATTTTAGGGCAGTTTAAATTTAAATTTTACAGGGGACTTAACTCTCCTCCTAAGGCTGTTGGTGCTCAGTGTAGACCCTGGGCTTGGACTCAGGGTTGGGTTTGTGGGTGTGTGTCTCCATCTACATGGCACTCTCCCCACCGAGGAGGCCCACCTGAACCCCGAATATACACCTGCTTTTCCAGTTAGACAGTCACCCCTCAGGTTTAAACATTAAAGGTAGGGATTAACTGGTCCCATCACATCATGGCAAATAGAGAAACGGTGGAAACAGTGATAGACTATATTTCCTTGGGCTCCAAAATCACTGCAGATGGTGACTGCAGGCATGAAATTAAAAGACACTTGATGCTTGGAAGAAAAGTCATGACCAACTTAGACAGCTTTTTAAAAAGCAGAGACATTATTTTTTCAACAAAGGTCCATTAGTCAAAGCTATGGTTTTTCCAGTAGTCATGTATGGATGTGAGAGATGGACTATAAAGAAAGCTGAGCACCAAAGAATTGAGGCTTTTGAACCGTGGTGTTGGAGAAGACCCTTGAGAGTCGCTTGGATAGCAAGGAGATCCAAGCAGTCCATCCTAAAGGAAATCAGTCCTGAATATTCATTGGAAGGACTGATGCTGAAGCTGAAACTCCAGTACTTTGGGTACCTGATGCAAAGAACTGACTCATTGAAAAGACCCTGATGCTGGGAAAGATTGAAGGCAGGAGGAGAAGGGGATGACAGAGGATGAGATGGTTGGATGGCATCACCGACTCAATGGACATGAGTCTGAGTAACTTCTGGGAGTTGGTGATGGACAGGGAGGCCTGGCGTGCTGCAGTCCATGGGGTCGCAGAGTCAGGCATGACTGAGCGACTGAACTGAACTGAAGGTGAGCAGTATGAGGGGAGCTGACTTCTATTAAATGTGAATATCCTTGTCTGTTTAAATCAGTTTCTTCTTTTTCAGAATACAAGTGCCCCTTTGATCTTCCACGGAGAAATTCAGACGGTCCAGCTGTATCTGTGAGTGAGGAAGCTGATCCCTGAAGGGCGTGAGTGTCCGCGGTCAGCAGGTTTGGGAGGGAAGCAGCTCCCTGGCACCAGGCAGGCGTTTGCCATCCAACCTGGGCATCGGCTCATTATGATGCTTTCATTGGAGTGTAGTTGCTTCGCACTGTTGTGTTGGTCTCTGCTATGAAGCAGAGAATATGTTTACATATATCCCCACAGATCCCAGCTTCCAGTGTGTGCACATACACCCCCGCAGATCCCAGCTTGCAGAATGTATACATACACCCCCTCAGACCCCAGCTTCCAGTGTGTGTGTACACACAACTCTGATCCCAGCTGAGAGTGTGTGAGAAGCATACTTCTGTTTCCTTCAAGAGCAGGCAAACCTGTTCCTGTCCCTTCATCCACTCCTGTAGCAACCTGCGATGTCCCCTGATGGGAACCCAGGTTTCTTCCCTCCTCAAACACCGTCGCCTTGAGCACCGCCCCCGCCCACGCCTGAGTCCCACTTGACAGGAGCACACAGAGCCCTTCATTCAAGCGGCTGCTGCCGGCTCCACTGCAGGCAGCACACAGGAAGGAACAGCCTACGGCCACACCTCCCTGAACGCGCCCAGTCTCGTCTCATCTCGGAAGCTAAGCAGGGTCGGGCCTGGTTACACTTGGATGGGAGGAAGGAAATGTCAGTGGAGGCCTTTGAGTGTTTCTAACTTTTCCTCTTTGCAGCATTTACCCAGAATTCTTTGAGCCCAACAGCCAATGGCATCTTTACTCACCTTGAGTATTATTGTACTCTCACCAAATCCTTTAGGAAACTCCTGAGAAAAGAAAGGAAAAACTCTTGTCAACTGTAAAAACCACTACCTGAAGGCACTGGAGAGAAACCAAAGGCAGCTGAGGCGTGGAGGAGCCCTGCCTGGGGAAGGGAAGTGCTCTGGGGGACTGCGTCTGGGGTTTCATCAGACCAACCCTGTGCTCAAATGAAAACCCACCAGTCTCAAGAGGAACACACTGCAGTTCAGAGTCCTTACAGCAAATCAACCACAATTTCTAAAAAAGGATTAGAAAATCAGGTATTTGGAGAAACTCAAGAGTTTCACAGGAGGCAGACCCGTATAACCCAGCTGCTGCAATTAGCAGGTAAAAACTCTTACGTTTTGCTCTAGGACATACAGGAAATCACTAGGAAAGCTCATTAGAGAAACAGACATTTGTTAAAAATCAAATAGACATTCTGGAGTTAAAAAATAGAATATCAAAAAAGAAAAACGTACTAGGCAAGCATAACAGGAGAGTGGAGACGACAGCAGGTGCAGTGAATGTGAACACTGACCTATAGAAATCAACGAATGTGAAGAACAGAGAACAAAAAGATGGGGAAAGCAAGCAAGGTCTCAGAGGAACCGAAATACACGCAGTTAGCGTAATTAGGGGGCTTCCCTGGTGGCTCAGATGGTAAGGGATCTGCCTGCAATGTGGGAGACCTGGGTTCAATCTCTGAGTTGGGAAGGTCCCCTGAAGAAGGGAATGGCAACCCACTCCAGTATTCTCGTTTGGGAAATTCCATGGACAGAGGAGCCTAGCAGGTTACAGTCCATGGGGTTGCAGAGAGTTGGACATGACTAAAGTGACTCACACACACACAGTGTAATTAGAGCCTAGAGGGAAAAGACAGAGCGGGGATGGCACAGAATGTTTGCCAAAAAAGTTTCCAAATTTGATGAAAGACATAAATGCACATATTCAAGAAGTTCAGGGACTTCTTTGGTGTTCCAGTGGCTAAGACATCACACTCCTAATGCAGGGGGCCCAGTCAGGGAACTAGATCCCACATGCTACAACTAAGACCCAGTGCAGCCAAATGAATAAATAAATATTTTAAAAAGAGTCCACAGAGTGTAGAGTGATAGACAGTATATAGAACATCTCTACTCGAATCTTATCAACGCTCTCTCTTGCTTTGTGTTCATTAGAACAGACCGCCCTGTGACTGCTGAAATGCCTTTTTGCTTCTGATGACCTTGAAATTGTCCTGGAAACTTTCTTTTACATCCTCATCCTTGTTTTGATAGAATATGATCAGAATACTTTCCTCCTTTTAGGATTTAGCTATTCCTAAATTATTTTAATATAATGTATAAAATTTTTTAGCTCTAAAATAAACAGTTGAATTTGAAATGCAACTGAAGTTAAACACAGGTTCAAAGGAAATAGGGGTTTTAGACGGTATCAAAGCCATCGCTCGCTCTCTTAGTTTTCAGTTTATCCCTCAAGGTCACAGAATGAACCTGAGACTTTGGCCGATCCTCCTTCCAGAGGAAGGCCTGCGTTTCGCAGCAGCTGGAGTGGGACCGTTGCACGTTTGTGGCCTGTCTCTCCATGGCCCTGACGTGACAGGAGGGGGTGATCTGTGTTGTCTCCAGCCTGCCCTCCTTGCTCTGCTGGGAGCACGTGCCCCCTGGATCAGCCGACCAGGACCAGGGCATGCCCCGGTCACCAGAGACTGCAATTGCACAGTCGTGTGAGTGCTCCGCACGGTGTTCCTTGGAAGAAGCCAGGCCAGGCACTAAGCAAACAGAACCAAAGGCAGCTTCCAGACACTTCTCCGAACAGGAGGCTCCGTTCTCAGTCCCTCCCGGCAGACCGGAATCAGCCCTTCAGCTCAGACCAGCGCCTGGAGGTGGACTGTGGCCCAGACTCCGGGGGCCGTCCACAACGACAGTGATCCACAGCATCTGCCACCCACGCCGTCCCCTCCTCCCCGAGCAGGCTCCGTAAGAGCCCATGGATGGCAGTCTCCCGCTCTCGCTGGGTCTCTGCACCACGAGCCTCGCTACATGGGGGCATCTGGACGGCGTGCTATGTTCTGCAGAGAGGGGCGTTCGCCCAGGCCTGCGTGAAGGCTGGAGGTGACTCAGTGGCTCCGGCTGCTCCCTGGCTGGCGTTGGCAGTGGGTCTGTTTCTGCAGGCAACCTGGACACGTGATCCTTCCTAGCATCACTGCCCCTGCCAAAGTCTCGCAAGTCAGCCGTCTGACTTATTAACAGCGATGAGTCCATTAGCACTGACAGGCACCTGGATCAGCTGCGAGCAGCCTCGGCCCTGTTGGTGACCAGGCACACACGGGGTGGTGGGGCCGCCCTCTCCCTGGGCTGTCACCCAAGGGACTACAGGAACCAGACCAAGACACGCACAGTGACGGGGGGAAGGATCTCCGCTAAAATTAGAAATATTTATGACTTGGCCCAAAACCTTAAATTGCTGTAAAAACAGGACATTAAACACACACACACCTCTCTGCGGCATAACTGGCCTCTCCCTGCTTGTTTCAACCACTCTTCCTTAATGGCACGTAACGATCAAGAAGCAATGCCAGAATCCCACCCCGGGCTCCTGTTGGCAGAGTGCCCACCTGCTTTGAAATCTAGGTTACTGAAATCATCACACACATTCTTAAAGGATTTGGAAAAATGATTAATGTGTTTTAACCCACATGCATGCACTGAAGGGAGACAGCGGCTGCCACGTCCACGGGGGAATGTGCCTCACGGTGGGCCTGAGCGGGTCTGTGCAGACGTGTACAAGTGGGTGTCTGGGCAGAGGCTCCGAGGGCACTTCTGCGAGGTAAACACAGAGTCGCTAGAGCCGGGCTGAGCTGGACAGAAGTTCTGATTATCTTAAATAATGCGGCTTGCTTTATATACAGTGGATGGAATGTTCTAAAATAGCCTCCTGCTTTGTAAGATCAAGAGAATTGCAAAAATCCCTCTGAGAGATGTTACCCATTGTGGCTTCAAGAATTCCAGGGATGCCTGGCTGGTCTATTTTAAATCCTGGTGTCACTCGCCCTGTGTAAACTCAGAAATTTGTAACACAGGAGAGCAATCCGCAGCAAATAATCCCAGGCTGGAAATTTTAGCAGTTTTATCTTGTGGGGCTGTGGTGAACTTCAGATAGCTTTAATGAGTCAAGTGCGCTATTGATATTTCAGTTCCATCCTATGAAGCAACAGAAATAGCTGGTAGAGGAGGCCATGTGAGGGGGCGATGCTGAGGGATGCCAGACGTCCTGTGGCCAGGGACGTAGCTCGTTCCCAGACTTGAAGACATCAGTTCTAGAAAGGGCTGTCTAGAGTCAGGAAAGATGTTTGCCAAAGCACTAACCAGCTACAATCCATCGAGTTGAGCTATAAAACCCAACATGCTGAGACACCAACATTGTAATACCAGAGAGAGGGTCATAGCCTGAAGACCGAACTTGATTGGTCACTTCCATGGCTCAGATACACACCTCGTTGTTGCCGTTCAGTTGCTCAGTCATGTCCGACTCTTTGCAGCCCCACAGACGGCAGCACACCAGGCTTCCCTGTCAGTCGCTATTGCCTGGAGTTTGCTCAAACTCATGTCCACTGAGTCAGTGATGCCATCCAAACACCTCGCTTCTGTTGCCCTCTCCTCCCGCCTCAATCTTTCCCAGCTTCAGGGTTTTCTCCAATGAGTCAGCTCTTCACATCAGGTGGCCAAAGTATTGGAGCTTCAGCTTCAGCATCAGTCCTTCCAATGAATATTCAGGACTGATTTCCCTTCAATATTCAGGATTGACTGGTTTGATCTTGCAGTCCAAGGGACTCAAGAGTCTTCTCCAACACCACAGTTTGAAAGCATTAATTCTTTAGCACCCAGCCTCTTTACGGTCCGACTCTCACATCCATACATGACTAGTGGAAAAACCACAGCTTTGACTAGACGGACCTTTGTCAGCAAAGTGATGTCCCTGCTTTTTAATACACTGTCTAGGTTGGTCATAGCTTTTCTTCCAAGAAGCAAGCATCTTTTCATTTCACACCCCTTACCTTGCTGCTAACCTGTTGCTCCTGTGCCAGGGTCTCACCACGCCCATTGTGTGCTGGACACTGGTCTGCCTTCCCGGGGCTCCTCTCAGGCAGGGATGCATCTGCAGTGTCCACCTGCCTTGTGAGGAGGGTGAACGGTGTCTCCTAAAGACAGAAGCCGGCAGAGTTTAATAGACACTGTCAGCTCCTGTTTGGGCTGGTGAATCCTGAGGATTGTGAATGAGCCATATTCCTCTTTCCCGTTTTCTGAGTTTCCTACCCCAACTCCAGCTTGCTCTAAACTCTGTGGCTTCTAATAGGAACAAAATCCTCATGAGACTGATAAGGGTCAAGCTGATTTTTGATGTATAAATACAGTCAACCTAGATTCTAAAATTTGAAAATAAAGCAAGCTACCAATTTCTAGATATGACTCATGCTGTCTGTAGAGTTTCTGATAATTTTAAATGAATTAATTTTCCTTCTTGACAAATTGATTTAACTCTCTGATTATTGACAGATTATATGAACAATCCAAATGCCAGCCTCTGTGGATCAACCCCCGTACTATTTCTTCACAATAAGACCCATTAGTTCAAAAGCCTGCTTACACCAAACTCAACTTTTTACATATCCAGTTATTTAAAAAAAATCCCAAACAAGCAGATTTTTGGCCATTTAGAGTCTATTTTCTTCGCATCCCTAGGAAGTATCACCTGATGGTTAGAAGAGAAAGGATGGCAACAGATATGCTAACGTCTGTCAAGAGAAGCTGTGACGATGACTTCAATATCAAACAGAAACAGGTTTCAAAACAAAGGATGTTCCCAGAGCATGGGGTCGTTGTGCAGTGGTTCAGGAGTGGGTGCGGCATTCGCTGCAGGGTTCCAGACACACGCAGCGAAAAACGGTGAGACTCACAGGGCTGGGGACACCAGAGACGTCTTCTCTGAAATGACTAAACAAATAGATGGAAATCAGCAAAAATATCAACCAACCTGACTTAGCTGGCACTGACAGAACCTTCGTCCCTTCAAGTACACTTACTGAGACTACGTTCTGGGCCACAGAATGAGTATGTGTTTCTATATGAACACAGATGCAAACATTCTAAACAAAATGTCAGCAAATCAAGCACTATACATAACACATGCATGAAGACTAAGTGAGGCTTAACCCAGGAATGCAAGCTTGGTTTAACATTCACATCAATCAACGTATTTTACCATATTAATAAACTGAAAAAATTGCCTGATGATCTCAATGGACACAGGAGTATTTGACAAAATCCAGCTTCACAGTGCACTGGACACAGGAGGGAGATTTCCTCGCTCTGTAAGGTGCACCTGAGGGTGAAATGCTGATGGCTTTGCTCCTAAATCAAGAACAAGACAAGGTCATGGCTTTCACTGCTTCTACTCACTGTGGTGCCAGGTGGCTGAGAGTCCATTCAGGCAAGAAAAGGAAATCAAAGGCACCCACCCAGGTTAGGAAGGAAGAACGAAACCTGTCCTATTTACAGACAACATAATCAGCTATGCAGAAAATCTAATGGACTCTACATAAAATGATGCAAGAATTGACAAGTTAGAATGTCAAGAGTGCAGGGCACAAAATCAATATGAAAAATCAAATGCATTTCTTTACACAGTCAGCCCTTTGTATCCACGCGTTCTGCATCCTCAGATTCAACCACAGGTCAAAAATATTTTTTTCATTCCAAAAATTTCCAAAAAGCAAAACTTGAATTTCCCGCGTGCTGGGAACCATACATATAGCGTTGCATTTACCAGCATCTGTATAACACGCACTCTGTATCCGGTATCAGCAGCTATCTAGAGATGACTTGAAGCTTATGGGAGAATGCGTGTAGGTTATTTTATAGAGGAACTTGAGTCTCCTTGGATTTGGGCGCCCTCAGGGGCCCTGGAACCCGTCCTCCGTGAAGACAAGGAAATGACTGCATGCAGTGAATGAGGAACAACTGGGGATTTTAACTGAAAACACACCACCATCTGCTGTGGCATCACATGTGACTAACTCCAGCATGGGAGCGTGAGACCCGTGCAGCTCTGCAGCGAGGACTCACTCCCAAGCTAGTGGAGAGACACACCTCGTCCCTCGGGAGATGCAGCACTGTCCAGATGCCAGTTCTTCTCAGCTGATCTGAAGATTTCAAGTGACCCCAGTTGAAACCCCAGCCAGACTTGTACAGCCTCAGTTCACAAGCGGGTTCCATCCAGCCTTCACCAGCGTCAAAGTGAAACCCAAACCCCAAACCAAGCAGCCTGTTCGTGGACACGGGACACACATCAGTCCTATCTTTGGTCACACTTTTTTCTTTCTGTGTGATGAATTAGTTTTGTTTGTTTGCATTTTTATTTTGATGAATCTATTTTTGGGAGAAAGAAAGGGAAAGACGTTTGTTACAGGAAAACGGTGAACCTCCCTAGAGGAAGAAGGGAAGCCACACTTGAGAGTGGCCAGGTCGGGAGGGACTTGTTCTGTGAGGGGCCCTGATGCTTCAGCGGACAGCTCTGCAGAGCCTGGGCCGGGAGGGTGGCCTGGGGTGATGCCCAGGTCCCTGGTGTGGGAGCTGGCAGCCCCGGCGCCCCCTGTCCCAACAGCAGCCACCCGTCTGCAAGGCCCCATGTCTCCTGCCTCCTGGGGGCAAGTGCACTTATGGTGTCATGGGCCATGCTGTCCACGTGTGTCCACTGACACAGCGGCTGCCAAACTTCTGAATTCTCTACCCATCCTCCTGGAAAATCTTTGAATATCTCTACCCTGAAGGCATATACTTACCTATTTATGAATTACGTATAAGCATATATTTGATCATATCACTATAGCACACGAATTGTAAAAAGCTGCAGAAATGACTCTAAAATGAGATGAAAACAAATACACATGATCACTTTGGAGCAGGTTCCAGGCGGGGCCTCATGGTCCACCATATCTGCCAGAGAGGACGGAGGGACCCCCGAGCAGAGGCCCCTGAGGCCCGGCCACCCCCACGCCCCCCTGCTCGGATCTGCCTCACTTCAGAGGACCAGGGTGGCAGGAAGCGAAGAACCATCCGACGAGACGTTCTCTCTGCCCTCCTTGTCACTCAGAGCAGCTGTCTTCCTCCTTCCTCCCCACCGCATGGAGTACGATCACCCTCCCTGACCGGAGATGCCGACTAACCTTCCAGGACGTTTGTTGTTTATCCACGGGACCAGCCTGGGTCGTCACACCCAGAGTGGGTCACAGAGGAGCCAGGCAGAGGACCGTTCCCATGAAAGAGATCAGAGGGAAGGTTTTTTTAAACAGCTAAATATAGCAGAGTAAGCGAGGGCCACTGTATAAACTGCTCCTTTTCATATCAAAATTATCTGAAGGAAAGCACCCAGAGGACACTCCCTGCTCAGATCTGATGCCGCCCCAGGGCGCATGGCACCCACGCATGGGTTCCTGGGACCCGGTCACTCCCACAGGGCCCTGGGAGCCTCCCGCCACGGCCTTGTTAGATGGCCGAGTCACACGTGTCCCCCGTTGAGGACAGGGTGGCCAGCACCCCCACCAGAAAGCAGGGGTGTGGAGAGTGCCTTCGGGGCTTCTGCTCCAAGTTCCCAGAGGCTATTCAAGACGCACCAAGACACTCTCTTGACTGTGACTCAGCCCCTGCCCTGAGCTCCCTCTGAGTCAATCTTCCCTCGAGGCCATCTGGGGAGAAGGGGAGAGCTTCTCTCCTACACCGGGTGGAGGCCTCCTCAGATCTGGCAAAGGCACCACTCTCTCGTGGCTCTGCTCTGCCCCCTCACCCGGAGGCCAGGCTCTCCCACCCCCAGAGCCTTCCTGGAGCTTCTGCTGCCCACAAGGGCTGGGAGGTGGGTGAGCGGTGGTGTGGACCCGGGCGTGTGCATTCCCATGCATAGTGCACACCTAGTGGGCGCCAGCTCAGCACACTCACCCATCAGTGAGGACAAGAGTCGCAGGCTCTGTGCCAGGCCGCCGCGTCCCCGGCCACAAGCACCGCACTTGGCAGCGGCCACAGACCCAGGCCCTGACCACATGGGAACGCAGGCCACCGGCAGCTCAGTCCCTTAAACCCGCAGCCCCGCCTTCCGGGAGCAGGGGCTCGACAGGAGTGAGCGCCTGGGGAAGACGGAGCCTCGTCTTTCCCACCAGGAACCCTTGGTCCACAGAGGACGGGGCTGGAATTCCCGTAGACACGCGTGTGCGAAACGGCCAGCTCGCCAGGCCCTGGAGCGGGAGTCCTCCTCTGGCAAGCGTGCCGTGTGCTGAGTCCTCTCTGAGGGCCCAGCAGGCCGTCCTCGAGGGCATCAGGCCCAACCCCGATGAGAGGAGGGCCCACTGGGCTTTGGGTCCAGGGTTGGATGCCTTTCCAGACGCTCCCTCCCGCCCCTCGGGCCCCGGGGACCACAGCACAGCCTGGAGCAGCAGACGGGTCCTCGTTTTACGGAACGAGCGTCCCTTTGGAAGACTGTCAACAGTGCAGAAAATGGCAAGAGAACCTGGAAAACGGCTCAGGGTCAGGATGTGAGATCCACAGGATCCAGCCTGCTCCTCACTCCAGGGGCCCAGCCACCCGGGCACCCCTCAGCACACTCCACATTCTTGTCTCTCTCGACCCTGCAAAGCCCACTTCGGGGGCCGTTTGGACAGTGAATGAGCATCCAGCAGAGCCTGGAACGCTAGGGGAGACGCAGACAGCAGGTGTAAGCTGAGGGCTGGCGCCCGGGCTTGGGGGCGGGTGGGCTCTGAGCCCCTCCAGACCTCTGCTGATCCATGCAGACGGAAAAGCCGTCCATGGTGTGAATGTCGACACCTGAAAACTCTAAATGAGAAGCTCATTTACGTCTTTGCTGTGAGAGAATCCGTCCCTGGGCGGCCTCCTCAGCCCTCCCCGCCTGCTCCTCCTGCACTTTCTTGGGGCCCCCGGAGGTGAAACAGGAGCCCCTTGTGAGGATTGTGGGCCGGGGAAAATGGTTCAAGGAATTCGGGACACACCACGAGGATTATTTCCGGGGCATAATGATTCGTAACTTATGATCACACATCTATCAGGCTTATCTGGGAACAACAGATGCGTCTCGCGGGTGCTGATCGAGTGTGTGATGACACTGCTGACCTCCTTGTATCGTTCCTCCCAGCAGCGACCTCAGTTAATGGTGTGCGATAAGGTCCCCCCAGGCCTCTTCTGGGCCAGATGGCACGTGTGTGGCCTGCGTGGCCGCCCCTTCACAGCGGCATCTCCTAGTCTTGCCTTTCCAGCCCGAGAGCCTCTGTAAAGTGCAGAGGGGAGCAGCCGCAACACAGCCATGCCCGGTGACCCCATCTTCAGAAACGCGCCTCCTCAGCCACCCTGGCTGCTGAGCTAAGACCTGCAAACATGACGAGAAAACAAAAGCCTCTGGGCGTCGGAAGGTGTCAGCCGCGCGTGATCTCAGACTCCCCACGTGGCGCCTCCAGCAGCTGCCCGCCCTGTGCTCCCCACTGACTTCTGTTTTCTAAAACGTTCCCAGCGTCTCGCAGGTGGTCAGCTGGTTTCCATAGCTTTCTAGGTGCACAACCACACTGCTGTCCACGCTGCCCCTGGGGCGTGGGGCGAAGCCTGAGGCGGCTGCCATTGGCCTTTTGGAGGAAAGGTTTGCCAAGCCCCGCTCAGCTCACACCCGAGGACCGGACTTAGGATCCAGGGCCTGGCATATGGCTGTTGGTCGTGTCTGTCCCTCAGCACAATAAAGGGCTGCTATCTGTGTTTGTAAACACGAAGGCCCAGAGGGAACAAGCATGAGCGATAATTAAAATGCAGTTAATTAAGGCAGCGAAGTAGATGCCATCAACAGTTACATCGTATACAAATACTTGTGTGGCGTGTTGACTCTGAGTCTCCTCAAACGCCGATTCCAGCCTCATCGCTAATTAGGACAATTATTATATTTGCTTGGGTAATAGCTCCTCTTTATCTTCCTCCAAGTAAGTTAAATGCATATGCAAATACACATCAAATACCAAGATGATTTTCATCCTCTGACCTTTCAAAACTTATCTGAGCCTTTGTAAAGGCGGGGCTCCTCGTGAGGAGCAGCAAAGGCCAGGCCACTGTGAACCACTCTCCCAAACCCCACAAGAGAGACGAGCAGATAACAGTTAAGGGGTCAGCCTCAGGCCGCCACGTGAAGCCACCAGCTGGAAGGTGGAATAAAATGCAGGCAAGTACAAGCAGGCATTGGGTGCGACCATAAAATTTAAGGAGGCGTAGCAACCAAGAAGCAAATCCACTGGGTTCTGAGGTTGGGATGTAACAGCTCAGTATCCACAGTGCTGACACTCTGCCTGACCAGGGGCTTCTCACAGCTGCCATGGATAAATGAACTGCTGCTGCTGCCGCTAAGTCGCGTTAGTCGTGTCCGACTCTGTGCGACCCCATAGACCGCAGCCCACCAGGCTCCCCCGTCCCTGGGATTCTCCCAGCAAGAACACTGGAGTGGGTTGCCATTTCCTCCTCCAATGCATGAAAGTGAAAAGTGAAAGTGAAGTCGCCCAGTCGTGCCCGACTCTTAGCGACCCCATGGACTGCAGCCTACCAGGCTCCTCTGTCCATGGGATTTTCCAGGCAAGAGTACTGGAGTGGGGTGCCATCGCCTTCTCCTGAGAAGTGGCCAATTCTCAAAAGGTAGGAGTGGATGATTGTTCGTAGAAACTTTCAGGAGCGTGAGTTTGGAGGCCTCCCTGTGCGGCCCCTTCCCGGGCCCTCCTCTCCTCTCTCCCCTCTCCTTGCGCCGCTTCCCTCGTCTTTCCTCTGTCTCCTCTCGCGCCTGCCAAACCGCCCCTTGCCTGTGGGGGGAGCAGGGAGCAGAGAGCCCCCTCAAGGAAAAGTAGGATGGGGCGGGGTGGGGGGACCAGCTCTCCCTTCATGAGCATTGTGGAGAACATGCCACCTCGATCATGAGCTTCCCCCAGGATCAGATGTGCCCTGGTTCCCAGAGTGTCCTCGCAGGCAGCAAAACACGCCCGCTCTCCGTTGGGCGTTGTCGGGCTGACAGGGGCTCCTCTGTGCTCTCTGTCTCTGGTTTCATCAGAGCTGTCTGTGCATCATCTAAGTCCTCCTGCCCTTCCTTCCAGGAGCTCACAGTCTAACCGAAGAGATGAGAGGAAGGCACACACTTTAGGAGGAGTGTTTCAGGAGCTCCTGTCAAGCACGAGCCCCTCTCAAGAGAAAATTCTGGAAAATTCTGGGCTGCCAGCCTGGAGTCCACGAACCCTGAACAGGACCCCTGCCCTCTGACTGTCTTCACAGCGTGTGTGCCTGGCGACCTCCGAGGAGAGTCTAGCTTCCCTCCAGTTCCTGCAAGTGCCACCTCCGTGGTCCTCGTGACGGGATCCTTATTTTTCATAGAACATGACACAGTCCTGGGACCGTCAAGATGCTCACCAGCAGTGTGAGCCCATGGTACCTTATTTCCAGATCCTTCTCTTGAACCTCTTCCACACGCTCAGTTCTAGCATCAGAGTCTAAGTTCTGGGAAGGAAGGGCAGTTACACTGGAGCGGTGACCCTGGGGGCTGGCTGGGCTCCAGACGCCCGGCGGTTCAGCACCCGGGAACATGGTGTGAACTGCAGTTGGGCAAGAACAACTGATGATTAAGGTCTGAGAGTCACGGCAGTCCCTGAAGTGATTTTAATATCAGAACCTCTACAGCTGGAGGAACATTTTCTTCTCTTGAATTAATTCAGTTAAAATTAAAGAAGATTGTTTAATGCCTTGAAAAGTAGGTGCGTGTCTCTCTTTTCTGGTTCAAAGATAAGAAAGACCAGGATGGGGAAAAGAAGTTGACGACATAATTCATCACCCTCTGTTTCCATGTCGACTGGGAAGGAAGCCCATTTGAGTTTTAAAGAGTCGCGTGTAACATTTAGAAACATGAATCAGATTAAAAATCCATATGCTGTTTTTACAGAAATAAACACGGGGAAAACAGAGTGCGTGAGCCGCTGCTCTGAGCTAAGCAGGACAAGCTCACTGGGTCTGATGGAACGGTGACAGTGTCGGTCCTCAAAATAAGCACAGGGTGTAAAAATACCCCCTCCAAACCCATGATTAATACCTTTAATTAGAGATGTTTTACCTTGCAATGACTTGACAAGTATCCACTCCAATTAGAAATGGTTCACACACAACCAAACTAATGTCGTGCTTCCTCATTTAATGGCAAAATTAATCTGGAAAATGTAATTAAATAAGCACTATTTTTAAATGAACAGCGTGCCTCATTTTTCTTGTCTCCCCCCTTCCCCAGTCTCCTCCTCCTCCTTCCTAAATGAAATTGGATTTGCAGAATCAAAAGGCTTTAAATCAAATCTGCTTAAGATCACTCATGAGTAAAAATAAACTAGTTTCTAAACCTTGGCAATAAACCACTTAGAGAAACGTTCGCACTGGTTCCTAGGGGAACCTGGGGGATGAGATGGGAGCTTTCACGCTCAGAGGCAGAGTGGTGGCCCAGACGAACCCCGGGCTGCCCAGAGCACACGCCTCTGGCCCCCATCAGCAGAGGATGTCCTCAGACCTTTGGGTGACTACTTGACGTATGGACCCCAGAAGCACTCACTTTGAAACTAAAAACATAAGGAGGCTCTGTTCATTGTTTCAGGTCAGTTCAGTCACTCAGTCGTGTCTGACTCTTTGCGACCCCATGGATGGTAGTACACCAGGCCTCCCTGTCCATCACCAACTCCCGGAGTTCACTCAAACTCATGTCCATCAAGTCGGTAATGCCATCCAGCCATCTCATCCTCTGTCGTCCCCTTCTCCGCCTGCCTTCAATCTTTCCTAGCATCAGGGTCTTTTCCAATGAGTCAGTTCTTCACATCAGGTGGCCAAAGTATTGGAGTTTCAGCTTCAGCATCAGTCCTTCCAATGAATATTCAGCACTGATTTCCTTTAGGTTGGACTGGTTGGATCTCCTTGCAGTCCAAGGGACTCTCAAGAGTCTTCTCCAGCACCACAGTTCAAAAGCATCAATTCTTCAGCACTCAGCTTTCGTTATAGTCCAACTCTCACATCCACACATGACTACTGGAAAAACCATAGCTTTGACTAGACGGACCTTTGTTGGCAAAGTATTGTCTCTGCTTTTAACTATGCTGTCTGGGTTTGTCATAGCTTTTCTTCCAAGGATCAAGTGTCTTTTAATTTCATGGCTGCAGTCACCATCTGCAGTGATTTCGGAGCCCAAGAAAATGAAGTCTCTCACTGTTTTTATTGTTTCCCCATCTATTTGCCATGAAGTGATGGGACCATATGCCATGATCTTCATTTTTTGAATGTAGAATTTTAAGCCAACTTCTTCACTCTCCTCTTTCACTTTCATCAAGAGGCTCTTTAATTCTCCATTTTCTGCCATAAGAGTGGTGTCATCTGCGTATGTGAGATTACTGATATTTCTAACAATCTTAACTCCAGCTTATGCTTCTTCCACCCCAGCATTTCTCATGATGTACTCTACATATAAGTTAAATAAGCACAGTGACAATATACAGCCTTGACGTACTCCTTTCCCAATTTAGAACAAGATCATTGTTCCATGTCTGGTTCTAACTGTTGCTTCTTGACCTGCATACAGATTTCTCAGGAGGCAGGTAAGGTGGCCTGGTATTCCTATCTCTGAGAATTTTCCGGTTTGCTGTAATCCGCACAGTCAAAGGCTATAGCGTAGTCAATGAAGCAGAAGTAGATGTTTTTTCTGAAATTCTCTTGCTTTTTCTATGATCCAACAGATGTTGGCAATTTGATCTGTCTCTGCTGCCTTTTCTAAATCCAGCTTGAGCATCTGGAAGTTCTCGGCTCACGCACTACAGGGCCACAGTAACAGCTGCTACCACTGGGTCCTTCAACCCAGGCGCCGTTGCTTTGCTTTGCTTTCTCTGCAAGGTAAGAGGAGTAAGCAGAGACGTGCTGGAAAATACGTGATCACTGGTTCTATGGAAACACAAAATCCCTGATTCATAGCATCTGCCAGTTTCTCTGCAGAAATGCTGCCAATTACGGACGACTCCAAGCTGCCGCGTGACGTCACCAGTCAGCGAGGGGACGAGCCGGGCGCTGGCTCTCGCCGTGTTTTGCTGATGGAGACACAGAGGCACTAAAAGCCCCAGACTTTCCAAACCAGTGTCCTCGCCGGGAAAAGCCGAGCGGGCACCTTCTGACTCCAGCAGGTCCACTGTGGGTGAGAAGGTCCCCGGAGAGGCGACTGCCCAGGACTGTGGCGGGTGCGGCCGCCACATCAGCGGGGACGGAGACTCCTGGGGCCCAGGTGTGTGTTCTCAGCCCAGCCAGTGTTAGTCAAATGGTAAGGAGAGGATTCGGAGAAAGTGGACGCTGTAATGCTGGGGCCCAAGGGAACATCAAACTCCACCAGATGGCAAGGTGGAAGTGACGTTTTAGAGTCCAGCCTCCCCTCTTCCAGCCGCCAGAAGAAGAAAGAGAACTAGGAACCTCATCCCCTCCCCATTGAGACCTTTAAAAATTTCCTCAACAGTCATTTTAGGCTTGCTGGAGTCAGGGCACCTTTACATGTTTACAGTCTATGGAGGGACCCTGGAAGGGCTTTCATGAGTGTCTTTGCCACTCAGTCATGTCTGACTCTCTGCGACCCCATGGACGCCAGGCCTCCCTCCCTGTCCGTCACTATCTCCCAGAGTTTGCTCAAACTCATGTCCATTGAGTCAGTGATGCCATCCAACCATCTCATCCTCTGTCATCCCCTTCTCCTCCCACCTTCAATCTTTCCCAGCATCAGGGTCTCTTCCAGTGAGTCAGTTCTTCCCATCAGGTGGCCAAAGTATTGGAGCTTCAGCTTCAGCATCAGTCCTTCCAATGAATATTCAGGACTGATTTCCTTTAGGATTGATTGGTTTGATCATCTTGCTTATAGTGGTAGATAAAAGTTTTCCAAAATTCTAGTTTTCCCTTCAAAACTCAGAGTTTATCATTGGCTCATAAACACCGTCAGTTCTCTTCCTTGAAGAAGCAGCCTCTCTCCTGCGTTCTGGAGATGACATCTGCCACTATGCCCAGTCTAGAGGCCCTCAGTTTTCTGCGCACTCTTCTGGCAGGTGACAGGGCCGTCCCCCAGAATGTAGCCAGTCCAGCGTTCCCCAGCCCGAACCCTCCCCTGGGGGCGGCTGCACCCGGGCGGGCCTGGCGGGGCCCCACTCCCTCTCCCAGGCCGGATCGGGACCTGTCCCCCAGGCCACAGCCAGACGCCGTCACTCAGTTGCCTGTTCTTCACAGGGGTCGAGGGGTGGGGTGTGCAGACACACCAGTGGGCAGAGTCAGCACCCCACCCGCTGCAGCTTTGGCTGTATCACAGCAACAGGGAAAGGGGCCCAGTACTCAGGACCCCATGAGGGCCTCGGCCGCCAGGACCAGGAGTGGTTCTGGGGGAACAGCTCAGCCCCTGGAACCACCTGCACTGAGAGGAGTCGGGGGGTGGGGCACTGACCGTGGTGGCTTCTTACCCCAAACGGGCCTCACACAGCTCAGGGCTCCCTCCCCTCCTTCAAGTGGAGGAAACCGGG